>NW_027362763.1:377346593-377971593 GCF_046119375.1 Phyllobates terribilis | reverse complement strand
AGGTCACGGTAGCTTAGCAAGATGGTTTTAATGCCCCTTGGAAGAGACATGGACGTCACAGTAGCTGAACAAGACGGTTTTTATGCCCCTTGGAAGAGATGTGGAGTTCAGAGTGGTTTAACAAGACGGTTTTAATGCCCCTTGAAAGAGACGTGGGGGTCGCAGTAGCTTAACAAGACGGTTTTAATGCCCCTTGGAAGAGACGTGGAGGTCACAGTAGCTTAACAAGATGGTTTTAATGGCCCTTGGAAGAGACGTGGTGGTCCCAGTGGAATAAAAAGACAATATCAACTTCCCTTGGAAGAGTGTTGAAGGTCGCAGTGTAATAAAAAGACAATATCAATAACACTTGGAAGAGTGGTGGAGGTAGCAGTCGAATAAAAAGACAATATAAATTAGCCTTGGAAGAAACGTGGAGGTCACAGTAGAATAACAAGACGGTTTTAATGCCCCTTGGAGGAGACGTGGAGTTTATAATTGGTTTAACAAGACGGTTTTAATGCCCCTTGGACGAGACGTGGTGGTCACATTAGCTTAACAAGACGGTTTTAATGCCCTTTGAAAGAGACGTGGAGATCAGAGTGGTTTAACAAGATGGTTTTAATGTCCCTTGGAAGAGACATGGAGGTCACAGTAGCTTAACAAGACGATTTTAATTCCCCTTGGTAGAGACGTATAGGTCACAGTAGCTTAAGAAGACGGTTTCAATGACCCTTGGAAGATACGTGGAGGTCACAGTAGCTTAACAAGATTGTTTTAGTGCCCCTTGAAAGAGACATGGAGGTGACAGTTTCTCAACAAAACGGTTTTAATGCCCCTTGGAAGAGACATGGAGGTCCCAGTGGAAGAAAAAGACAATATCAATGCCCCTTGGAAGAGTGGTGGAGGTCCCAGTGGATTAAAAAGACAATATCAATGACCCTTGGAAGAGTGGTGGAGGTCGCAGTGGAATAAAAAGAAAATATCAATGCTCCTTGGAAAAGTGGTGGAGGTCGCAGTGGAATAAAAATACAACATCAATGACAATTGGAAGAGACGTGGAGGTCACAGTAGCTTAACAAGATGATTTTAATGCCCCTTGGAAGAGACGTGGAGTTCAGAGTGGTTTAACAAAATGGTTTTAATACCCCTTGGAAGAGACGTGGAGGTCCCAGTGGAATAAAAAGACAATATCAATGCCTCTTGGAAGAGTGGTAGAGGTCCCAGTGGAATAAAAAGACAATATCAATGCCCCTTGGAAGAGTGGTGGAGGTTGTAGTGGCATAAAAAGACAATATCAATGCCCCTTGGAAGAGTGGTGGAGTTTAGTTTAACAAGACAGTTTTAATGCCCCTTGAAAGAGACGTGGAGGTCACAGTAGCTTAACAAGACGGTTTTAATGCCCCTTGGAAGAGACGTGGTGTTCATAGAGGTTTAACAAGACGGTTTTAATGCCCCTTGGAAGAGACATGGAGGTCCCAGTGGAATAAAAAGACAATATCAATGCCCCTTGGAAGAGTGGTTGAGGTCGCAGTGGAATAAAAAGAGAATATCAATGACCCTTGGAAGAGACTTGGAGGTCACAGTAGCTTAACAAGACAATTTTAATGCCCCTTGGAAGAAACGTGGAGTTCAGAGTGGTTTAACAAGTCGGTTTTAATGCCCCTTGGAAGAGATGTGGAGCTCACAGTAGCTAAACAAGACGATTTTAATGCCCCTTGGAAGAGACGTGGAGTTCAGAGTGCTTTAACAAGATGGTTTTAATGCCTCTTGGAAGAGACGTGGACGTCACAGTAGCTTGACAAGATGGTTTTAATGCCCCTTTGAAGAGTGGTGGAGGTCACAGTGGAAGAAAAAGACAATTTCATTGACCCTTGGAAGAGACGTGGAGGACACAGTAGCTTAACAAGACGATTTTAATGCCCCTTGGAAGAGACGTGGAGATCAGAGTGGTTTAACAAGACATTTTTTATGCCCCATGGAAGAGGTGTGGAGGTTTCAGAAGCTTAACAAGACAGTTTTGATGCCCCTTGGAAGAGACGTGGAGTTCAGAGTGGTCTAACAAGACGGTTTTAATGCCATTTGGAAGAGACGTGGAGGTCACAGTAGCTTAACACGACAATTTTAATTCCCCTTGAAAGAGATGTGGAGGACACAGTAGCTTAACAAGACGGTTTTAATGCCCCTTGGAAGAGACTTGGAGGTCCCAGTGGAAGAAAAATACATTATCAATGCCCCTTGGAAGAGTGGTTGATGTCCCAGTGGAATAAAAAGACAATATCAATGCCCCTTGGAAGAGTGGTGGAGGTCACAGTGGAACAAAAAGACAATATCAATGACCATTGGAAGAGACGTGGAGGTCACAGTAGCTGAGCAAAATGATTTTATTGACCCTTGGAAGAGACGTGGAGTTCAGAGTGCTTTAGCAAGATGGTTTTAATGCACCTTGGAAGAGACGTGGAGGTCACAGTAGCTTGACAAGATGGTTTTAATGCCCCTTGGAAGAGTGGTGGAGGTCGCAGTGGAATAAAAAGACAATATCAATGACCCTTGGAAAAGACGTGGAAGTCACAGTAGATTAACAAGACGATTTTAATGCCCCTTGGAAGAGACGTGGAGTACAGAATGGTTTAACAAGATGGTTTTAATGCCCCTTGTAAGAGACGTGGAGGTCCCAGTGGAATAAAAATACAATATCAATGCCCCTTGGAAGAGTGGTGGAGGTCCCAGTGGATTAAAAAGACAATATCAATGACCCTTGGAAGAGTGGTGGAGTTCGCAGTGGAATAAAAAGACAACATCAAAGCTCCTTGGAAAAGTGGTGGAGGTCGCAGTGGAATAAAAATACAACATCAATGACAATTGGAAGAGACGTGGAGGTCACAGTAGCTTAACAAGATGATTTTAATGCCCCTTGGAAGAGACGTGGAGTTCAGAGTGGTTTAACAAAACGGTTTTAATACCCCTTGGAAGAGACGTGGAGGTCCCAGTGGAATAAAAAGACAATATCAATGCCTCTTGGAAGAGTAGTGGAGGTCCCAGTGGAATAAAAAGACAATATCAATGCCCCTTGGAAGAGTGGTGGAGGTTGTAGTGGAATAAAAAGACAATATCAATGCCCCTTGGAAGAGTGGTGTAGTTTAGTTTAACAAGACAGTTTTAATGCCCCTTGAAAGAGACGTGGAGGTCACAGTAGCTTAACAAGACGGTTTTAATGCCCTTTGGAAGAGACGTGGTGTTCATAGAGGTTTAACAAGACGGTTTTAATGCCCCTTGGAAGAGACATGGAGGTCCCAGTGGAATAAAAAGACAATATCAATGCCCCTTGGAAGAGTGGTTCAGGTCGCAGTGGAATAAAAAGACAATATCAATGACCCTTGGAAGAGACTTGGAGGTCACAGTAGCTTAATAAGGCAATTTTAATGCCCCTTGGAAGAGACGTGGAGTTCAGAGTGGTTTAACAAGTCGGTTTTAATGCCCCTTGGAAGAGATGTGGAGCTCACAGTAGCTAAACAAGACGATTTTAATGCCCCTTGGAAGAGACGTGGAGTTTAGAGTTGTTTAACAAGACGGTTTTAATGCCCCTTGGAAGAGACGTGGAGGTCACAGTAGCTTAACAAGACACTTATAATGCCCCTTGGAAGAGACGTGGAGGTCACAGTAGCTTAACAAGATGGTTTTAATGCCCCTTGGATGAGACGTGGAGGTCACTATAGCTTAACAAGACGGTTTTAATGCCCCTTGGAAGAGACGTGGAAATTAACAGTAGCTTAACAAGACGATTTTAATGCCCCTTGGAAGAGACGTGGAGTTCAGAGTGGTTTAACAAGATGGTATTAATGCCCCTTGGAAGAGACGTGGAGTTCACAGTAGCTTAACAAGACGGTGTTAATGCCCCTTAGAAGAGACGTGGAGGTCACAATAGCTCAACAAGACGGTTTTAATGCACCTTGAAATAGATGTGGAGGTCACAGTAGCTTAACAAGATGGTTTTAATGCCTCTTGGAAGAGACATGTAGTGCAGAGTGGTTTAACAAGATGATTTTAATGCCCCTTGGAAGAGACGTGGAGGTCACAGTAGCTTAACAAGACGGTTTTAATGCCCCTTTGAAGAGATGTGGAGCTCACAGTAGCTAAACAAGACGATTTTAATGCCCCTTGGAAGAGACGTGGAGTTTAGAGTTGTTTAACAAGACTGTTTTAATGCCCCTTGGAAGAGAGGTGGAGGTCACAGTAGCTTAACAAGACACTTATAATGCCCCTTGGAAGAGACGTGGAGGTCAAAGTAGCTTAACAAGATGGTTTTAATGCCCCTTGGATGAGACGTGGAGGTCACAATAGCTTAACAAGACGGTTTTAATGCCCCTTGGAAGAGACGTGGAAATTAACAGTAGCTTAACAAGACGATTTTAATGCCCCTTGGAAGAGACGTGGAGTTCAGAGTGGTTTAACAAGATGGTATTAATGCCCCTTGGAAGAGACGTGGAAGTCACAGTAGCTTAACAAGACGGTTTTAATGCCTCTTGGAAGAGACATGTAGTGCAGAGTAGTTTAGCAAGATGATTTTAATGCCCCTTGGAAGAGACGTGGAGGTCACAGTAGCTTAACAAGACGGTTTTAATGCCCCTTTGAAGAGATGTGGAGGTCACAGTAGCTTAACAGGACATTTTTAATGCCCCTTGGAGGAGACGTGGAGGTCACAGTGGAATAAAAGACAATATCAATGCCCCTTGGAAGAGTGGTGGAGGTCGCAGTGGAATAAAAAGACAATATCAATGACTCTTGGAAGAGACGTGGAGGTCACAGTAGCTTAACAAGGCGGTTTTATTGCCCCTTGGAAGAGACCTGGAGGTCTCAGTAGCTTAGCAAGATGGTTTTAATGCCCCTTGGAAGAGATGTGGAGTTCAGAGTGGTTTAACAAGACGGTTTTAATGCCCCTTGGAAGAGTGGTGTATGTCCCAGTGGAATAAAAAGACAATATCAATGACCCTTGGAAAAGACGTGGAGGTCACAGTAGCTTAAAAAGACGTTTTTCATGCACCTTGGAATAGACGTGGAGTTCAGAGTGGTTTAACAAGACGGTGATAATGCCCCTTGGAAGAGACGTGGAGGTCACAGTAGCTTAACAAGATGGTTTTAATGCACCTTGGAAGAGTGGTGGAGGTCGCAGTGGAATAAAAAGACAATATCAATGACCCTTGGAAAAGACGTGAAGGTCACAGTAGCTTAACAAGATCATTTTAATGCCCCTTGGAAGAGACGTGGAGTACAGAATGGTTTATCAAGACAGTTTTAATGCCCCTTGGAAGAGACGTGGAGGTCACAGTAGCTTAACAAGACGATTTTAATGCACCTTGAAAGAGATGTGGGTTCAGAGTAGCTTAACAAGACGGTTTTAATGCCCCTTGGAAGAGACGTGGAGGTCGTAGTAGCTTAACAAGATGGTTTTCATGTCCCTTGGAAGATGCGTGGAGGTCATGGTAGCTTAGCAAGATGGTTTTAATGCCCCTTGGAAGAGACATGGAGGTCACAGTAGCTTAACAAGATGGTTTTTATGCCCCTTGGAAGAGATGTGGAGTTCAGAGTGGTTTAACAAGACGGTTTTAATTTCCCTTGAAAGAGACGTGGAGGTCGCAGTAGCTTAACAAGACGGTTTTAATGCCCCTTGGAAGAGACGTGGAGGTCACAGTAGCTTAACAAGATATTTTTAATGCCCCTTGAAAGAGACATGGAGGTGACAGTGTCTCAACAAGACGGTTTTAATGCCCCTTGGAAGAGACATGGAGGTCCCAGTGGAATAAAAAGACAATATCAATGCCCCTTGGAAGAGTGGTGGAGGTCACAGTGGACTAAAAAGACAATATCAATGCCCCTTGGAAGAGTGGTGGAGGTTGTAGTGGAATAAAAAGACAATATGAATGCCCTTCAGAAGAGTGGTGGAGTTCAGTTTAACAAGACAGTTTTAATGCCCCTTGAAAGAGACATGGAGGTGACAGTTTCTCAACAAGACGGTTTTAATGCCCCTTGGAAGAGACATGGAGGTCCCAGTGGAATAAAAAGACAATATCAATGTCCCTTGGAAGAGTGGTGGAGGTCCCAGTGGATTAAAAAGACAATATCAATGACCCTTGGAAGAGTGGTGGAGGTCGCAGTGGAATAAAAAGACAATATCAATGCTCCTTGGAAAAGTGGTGGAGGTCGCAGTGGAATAAAAATACAACATCAATGACCATTGGAAGAGACGTGGAGGTCACAGTAGCTTAACAAGATTATTTTAATGACCCTTGGAAGAGACGTGGAGTTCAGAGTGGTTTAACAAAACGGTTTTAATACCCCTTGGAAGAGACGTGGAGGTCCAAGTGGAATAAAGAGACAATATCAATGCCTCTTGGAAGAGTAGTGGAGGTCCCAGTGGAATAAAAAGACAATATCAATGCCCCTTGGAAGAGTGGTGGAGGTTGTAGTGGAATAAAAAGACAATATCAATGCCCCTTGGAAGAGTGGTGGAGTTCAGTTTAACAAGACAGTTTTAATGCCCCTTGAAAGAGACGTGGAGGTCACAGTAGCTTAACAAGACGGTTTTAATGCCCCTTGGAAGAGACGTGGTGTTCATAGAGGTTTAACAAGACGGTTTTAATGCCCCTTGGAAGAGACATGGAGGTCCCAGTGGAATAAAAAGACAATATCAATGCCCCTTGGAAGAGTGGTTGAGGTCGCAGTGGAATAAAAAGACAATATCAATGACCCTTGGAAGAGACTTGGAGGTCACAGTAGCTTAACAAGACAATTTTAATGCCCCTTGGAAGAGACGTGGAGTTCAGAGTGGTTTAACAAGTCGGTTTTAATGCCCCTTGGAAGAGATGTGGAGCTCACAGTAGCTAAACAAGACGGTTTTAATGCCCCTTGGAAGAGTGGTGTATGTCCCAGTGGAATAAAAAGACAATATCAATGACCCTTGGAAAAGACGTGGAGGTCACAGTAGCTTAAAAAGACGATTTTCATGCAACTTGGAATAGACGTGGAGTTCAGAGTGGTTTAACAAGACGGTGTTAATGTCCCTTGGAAGAGAAGTGGAGGTCACAGTAGCTTAAGAAGATGGTTTTAATGCACCTTGGAAGAGTGGTGGAGGTCGCAGTGGTATAAAAAGACAATATCAATGACCCTTGGAAAAGACGTGAAGGTCACAGTAGATTAACAAGATCATTTTAATGACCCTTAGAAGAGACGTGGAGTACAGAATGGTTTAACAAGACAGTTTTAATGCCCCTTGGAAGAGACGTGGAGGTCACAGTAGCTTAACAAGACGATTTTAATGCACCTTGAAAGAGATGTGGGTTCAGAGTAGTTTAACAAGACGGTTTTAATGCCCCTTGGAAGAGACGTGGAGGTCGTAGTAGCTTAACAAGATGGTTTTCATGCCCCTTGGAAGATGCGTGGAGGTCACAGTAGCTTAGCAAGATGGTTTTAATGCCCCTTGGAAGAGACATGGAGGTCACAGTAGCTTAGCAAGATAGTTTTTATGCCCCTTGGAAGAGATGTGGAGTTCAGAGTGGTTTAAGAAGACGATTTTAATTTCCCTTGAAAGAGACGTGGAGGTCGCAGTCGCTTAACAAGACGGTTTTAATGCCCCTTGGAAGAGACGTGGAGGTCACAGTAGCTTAACAAGACGGTTTTAATGCCCCATGGAAGAGACGTGGTGGTCCCAGTGGAGTAAAAAGACAATATCAACTTCACTTGGAAGAGTGGTGAAGGTCGCAGAGGATTAAAAAGGCAATATCAATAACCCTTGGAAGAATGGTTGAGGTCGCAGTGTAATAAAAAGGCAATATCAATAACTCTTGGAAGAGTGGTGAAGGTAGCAGTCGAATAAAAAGACAATATAAGTTAGCCTTGGAAGAAACGTGGAGGTCACAGTTGAATAACAAGACGGTTTTAATGCCCCTTGGAGGAGACGTCGTGGTCACTGTAGCTTAACAAGACGGTTTTAATGCCCCTTGAAAGAGACGTGGAGTTCAGAGTGGTTTAACAAGATGGTTTTAATGCCCCTTGGAAGAGACATGGAGGTCACAGTAGCTGAACAAGACGATTTTAATTCCCCTTGGTAGAGACGTGTAGGTCACAGTAGCTTAAGAATACGGTTTCAATGCCCCTTGGAAGAGACATGGAGGTCACAGTAGCCTAACAAGATTGTCTTAATGCCCCTTGAAAGAGACATGGAGGTGACAGTGTCTCAACAAGACGGTTTTAATGCCCCTTGGAAGAGACATGGAGGTCCCAGTGGAATAAAAAGACAATATCAATGCCCCTTGGAAGAGTGGTGGAGGTCCCAGTGGACTAAAAAGACAATATCAATGCCCCTTGGAAGAGTGGTGGAGGTTGTAGTGGAATAAAAAGACAATATCAATGCCCTTTAGAAGAGTGGTGGAGTTCAGTTTAACAAGACAGTTTTAATGCCCCTTGGAAGAGACCTGGAGGTCACAGTAGCTTAACAAGACGGTTTTAATGCCCCTTGGATGAGACGAGGTGGTCATAGTGGTTTAACAAGACGGTTTTAATGCCCCTTGGAAGAGACGTGGAGGTCACAGTAGCTTAACAAGATGCTTATAATGCCCCTTGGAAGAGACGTGGAGGTCACAATAGCTCAACAAGACTGTTTTAATGCACCTTGAAATAGATGTGGAGGTCACAGTAGCTTAACAAGACGGTTTTAATGCCCCTTGGAAGAGACATTTAGTACAGAATGGTTTAACATGATGGTTTTAATGCACCTTGGAAGAGACGTGGGGGTCACAGTAGCTTAACAAGACGGTTTTAATGCCCCTTTGAAGAGATGTGGAGGTCACAGTAGCTTAACAAGACGGTTTTAACGCCCCTTGGAAGAGACGTGGAGGTCACAGTAGCATAACAAGACGATTTTAATGCCCCTTGGAAAAGACGTGGAGTTCAGAGAGGTTTAACAAGACGGTTTTAATGCCACTTGGAAAAGACGTGAAGGTCACAGTAGCTTAACAAGATGGTTTTAATGCCCCTTTGAACAGTGGTGGAGGTCGAATTGGAATAAAAAGACATTATCAATGACCCTTGGAAGAGACTTGGCGGTCACAGTAGCTTAACAAGACGATTTTAATGCCTTTTGGAAGAGAAGTATTGTTCAAAATGGTTTAACAAGACAATTTCAATGCCTCTTTGAATAGACGTGGAGGTCACAGGAGCTTAGCAATATAATTTTAATGCCCCTTGGAAGAGAGGTGGAATTCACAGTGGTTTAACAAGATGCTTTTAATGCCCATTGGAAGAGACGTGGAGGTCACAGTATCTTAACAAGACGGTTTTAATTCCCCTTGGAAGAGACATGGAGGTCACAGTAGCTTAACAAAACGGTTTTCATGCCCCTTGGAAGAGACGTGGAGGTCGTTGTAGCTTAACAAGACGGTTTTCATGCCCCTTGGAAGAGACGTGGAGGTCACAATAGCTCAACAAGACGGCTTTAATGCACCTTGAAATAGATGTGGAGGTCACAGTAGCTTAACAAGACGGTTTTAATGCCCCTTGGAAGAGACATGTAGTACAGAGTGGTATAACAAGATGGTTTTACTGCCCCTTGGAAGAGACGTGGAGGTCACAGTAGCTTAACAAGACGATTTTAATGCCCCTTGGAAGAGACGTGGAGGTCAGAGTGGTCTAACAAGTCGGTTTTAATTCCCCTTGGAAGAGATGTGGAGCTCACAGTAGCTAAACAAGACGATTTTAATGCCCCTTGGAAGAGACGTGGAGTTTAGAGTTGTTTAACAAGACGGTTTTGATGCCCCTTGGAAGAGACGTGGAGGTCACAGTAGCTTAACAAGATGATTATAATGCCCCTTGGAAGAGACGTGGAGGTCACAATAGCTCAATAACACGGTTTTAATGCACCTTAAAATAGATGTGGAGGTCACAGTAGCTTAACAAGACGATTTTAATGCCCCTTGGAACAGACATGTAGTACAGAGTGGTTTAACAAGATGGTTTTAATGCCCCTTGGAAGAGACGTGCGGGTCACAGTAGCTTAACAAGATGGTTTTAATGCCCCTTTGAAGAGATGTGGAGGTCACAGTAGCTTAACAAGACGGTTTTAACGCCCCTTGAAAGAGACGTGGAGGTCACAGTAGCTTAACAAGACGATTTTAATGCCCCTTGGAAAAGACGTAGAGTTCAGAGTGGTTTAACAAGACGGTTTTAATGCCCCTTGGAAAAGACGTGGAGGTCACAGTAGCTTAACAAGATGGTTTTAATGCCCCTTTGAACAGTGGTGGAGGTCGAAGTTGAATAAAAAGACAATATCAATGACCCTTGGAAGAGACGTGGAGGTCACAGTAGCTTAACAAGATGATTTTAATGCCTTTTGGAAGAGAAGTATTGTTCAAAATCGTTTAACAAGACAATTTCAATGCCTCTTGGAATAGACGTGGAGGTCACAGTAGCTTAGCAATATGATTTTAATGCCCCTTGGAAGAGACGTGGAGTTCACAGTGGTTTAACAAGATGCTTTTAATGCCCATTGAAAGAGACGTGGAGGTCACAGTATCTTAACAAGACGGTTTTAATTCCCCTTGGAAGAGACATGGAGGTCACAGTAGCTTAACAAGACGGTTTTAAAGCCCCTTGGAAGAGACGTGGATGTCCCAGTGGAATTAAAATACAATATCAATGCCCCTTGGAAGAGTGGTTGATGTCCCAGTGGAATAAAAAGACAAAATCAATGCCCCTTGGAAGAGTGGTGAAGGTCACAGTGGAACAAAAAGACAATATCAATGACCCTTGGAAGAGACGTGGAGATCACAGTAGCTTAACAAAACGATTTTAATGCCCCTTGGAAGAGACGTGGAGTTCAGAGTGCTTTAGCAAGATGGTTTTAATGCCCCTTGGAAGAGACGTGGAGGTCACAGTAGCTTGACAAGATGGTTTTAATGCCCCTTGGAAGAGTGGTGGAGGTCGCAGTGGAATAAAAAGACAATATCAATGACCCTTGGAAAAGACGTGGATGTCACAGTAGATTAACAATACGATTTTAATGCCCCTTGGAAGAGACGTGGAGTACAGAATGGTTTAACAAGACGGTTTTAATGCCCCTTGGAAGAGATGTGAAGTTCAGAATGGGTTAACAAGACGGTTTTAATGCCCCTTGGAAGAGAGGTGGAGGTCACCGTAGCTTAACAAGATGGTTTTAATGCCCCTTGGAAGAGACGTGGATGTCACAGTAGCTTAACAAGACGATATTAATGCCCCTTGGAAAAGACGTGGAGTTCAGAGTGGTTTAACAAGACGGTTTTAATGCCCCTTGGAAGAGACATGGAGGTCACAGTAGCTTAACAGGACGGTTATAATGCCCCTTGGAAGAGACGTGGAGGTCACAGTAGCTTAACAAGACGGTTTTAATGCCCCTTGGAAGAGACATGGAGGTCGTAGTAGCTTATCAAGATGGTTTTCATGCCCCTTGGAAGATAGGTGGAGGTCACGGTAGCTTAGCAAGATGGTTTTAATGCTCCTTGGAAGAGACATGGAGGTCACAGTAGCTTAACAAGACGGTTTTTATGCCCCTTGGAAGAGATGTGGAGTTCAGAGTGGTTTAACAAGATGGTTTTAATGCCCCTTGAAAGAGACGTGGAGGTCGCAGTAGCTTAACAAGTTGGTTTTAATGCCCCTTGGTAGAGACGTGGAGGTCACAGTAGCTTAACAAGATGGTTTTAATGACCCTTGGAAGAGACGGGATGGTCCCAGTGGAATAAAAAGACAATATCAACTTCCCTTGGAAGAGTGGTGAAGGTCGCAGTGTAATAAAAAGACAATATCAATAACTCTTGGAAGAGTGGTGGAGGTAGCAGTCGAATAAAAAGACAATATAAATTATCCTTGGAAGAAACGTGGAGGTCACAGTAGAATAACAAGACGGTTTTAATGCCCCTTGGAGGAGACATGGAGTTTATAATTGGTTTAACAAGACGGTTTTAATGCCCCTTGGAAGAGACGCGGTGGTCACAGTAGCTTAACAAGTTGGTTTTAATGTCCCTTGAAAGAGACGTGGAGTTCAGAGTGATTTAACAAGATGGTTTTAATGTCCCTTGGAAGAGACATGGAGGTCACAGTAGCTTAACAAGACGATTTTAATTCCCCTTGGTAGAGACGTGTAGGTCACAGTAGCTTAAGAAGACGGTTTCAATGACCCTTGGAAGAGACGAGGAGGTCACAGTAGCTTAACAAGATTGTTTTAATGCCCCTTGAAAGAGACATGGAGGTGACAGTGTCTCAACAAGACGGTTTTAATGCCCCTTAGAAGAGACATGGAGGTCCCAGTGGAATAAAAAGACAATATCAATGCCCCTTGGAAGAGTGGTGGAGGTCCCAGTGGATTAAAAAGACAATATCAATGACCCTTGGAAGAGTGGTGGAGGTCGCAGTGGAATAAAAAGACAATATCAATGCTCCTTGGAAAAGTGGTGGAGGTCGCAGTGGAATAAAAATACAACATCAATGACCATTGGAAGAGACGTGGAGGTCACAGTAGCTTAACAAGATGATTTTAATGCCCCTTGGAAGAGACGTGGAGTTCAGAGTGGTTTAACAAAACGGTTTTAATACCCCTTGGAAGAGACGTGGAGGTCCTAGTGGAATAAAAAGACAATATCAATGCCTCTTGGAAGATTAGTGGAGTTCCCAGTGGAATAAAAAGACAATATCAATGCCCCTTGGAAGAGTGGTGGAGGTTGTAGTGGAATAAAAAGACAATATCAATGCCCCTTGGAAGAGTGGTGGAGTTCAGTTTAACAAGACGGTTTCAATGCCCCTTGGAAGAGACGTGGAGGTCACAGTAGCTTAACAAGATTGTTTTAATGCCCCTTGAAAGAGACATGGAGCTGACAGTGTCTCAACAAGACGGTTTTAATGCCCCTTAGAAGAGACATGGAGGTCCCAGTGGAATAAAAAGACAATATCAATGCCCCTTGGAAGAGTGGTGGAGGTCCCAGTGGATTAAAAAGACAATATCAATGACCCTTGGAAGAGTGGTGGAGGTCGCAGTGGAATAAAAAGACAATATCAATGCTCCTTGGAAAAGTGGTGGAGGTCGCAGTGGAATAAAAATACAACATCAATGACCATTGGAAGAGACGTGGAGGTCACAGTAGCTTAACAAGATGATTTTAATGCCCCTTGGAAGAGACGTGGAGTTCAGAGTGGTTTAACAAAACAGTTTTAATACCCCTTGGAAGAGACGTGGAGGTCCTAGTGGAATAAAAAGACAATATCAATGCCTCTTGGAAGATTAGTGGAGTTCCCAGTGGAATAAAAAGACAATATCAATGCCCCTTGGAAGAGTGGTGGAGGTTGTAGTGGAATAAAAAGACAATATCAATGCCCCTTGGAAGAGTGGTGGAGTTCAGTTTAACAAGACGGTTTCAATGCCCCTTGGAAGAGACGTGGTGTTCATAGAGGTTTAACAAGACGGTTTTAATGCCCCTTGGAAGAGACATGGAGGTCCCAGTGGAATAAAAAGACAATATCAATGCCCCTTGGAAGAGTGGTTGAGGTCGCAGTGGAATAAAAAGACAATATCAATGACCCTTGAAGAGACGTGGAGGTCACAGTAGCTTAACAAGACGGTTTTAATGCACCTTGGAATAGACATGGAGGTCACAGTAGCTTAGCAAGACGGTTTTAATGCCCCTTTGAAGATATGTGGAGTTCAGAGTTGTTTAACAATACGGTTTTAATGCCCCTTGGAAGAGTGGTGTATGTCCCAGTGGAATAAAAAGACAATATCAATGCCCCTTGGAAAAGTGGTGGAGTTCGCAGTGGAATAAAAAGACAATATCAATGACCCTTGGAAAAGACGTGGAGGTCTCAGTAGCTTAAAAAGACGATTTTCATGCCACTTGGAATAGACATGGAGTACAGAGTGGTTTAACAAGACGGTGTTAATGCCCCTTGGAAGAGACGTGAAGGTCACAGTAGCTTAACAAGACGGTTTTAATGCACCTTGGAAGAGTGGTGGAGGTCGCAGTGGAATAAAAAGACAATATCAATGACCCTTGGAAAAGACGTGGAGGTCACAGTAGCTTAACAAGATCACTTTAATGCCCCTTGGAAGAGACGTGGAGTTCAGAGTGGTTTAACCAGACGGTTTTCATGCCCCCTGGAAGAGACGTGGAGGTCACAATAGCTTAACAAGATGGTTTTAATGCCCCTTGGAAGAGACGTGGAGGTCACAGTAGCTTAACAAGACGGTTTTAATGCCCCTTGGATGAGAAGTGGAGGTCCCAGTGGAATAAAAAGACAATATGAATGTCCCTTGGAAGAGCTGTGAAGGTCGCAGTGGAATAAAAAGACAATATCAATGACCCTTGGAAGAAGGTTGGAGGTCGCAGTGGAATAAAAAGACAATTTGAATCACACTTGGAAGAGTGGTCTAGGTCACAGTTGAATAAAAAGACAATATCAATGACCTTAGAAGAGAAGTGGAGTTCAGAGTGGTTTAACAAGACGGTCTTAATGCCCCTTGGAAGAGACGAGGAGGTCACAGTAGCTTAACAAAGTGATTTTAATTCCCCTTGGTAGAGACGTGAAGGTCACAGTAGCTTAACTAGATGGTTTTAATGTCACTTGGGAGAGACGTGGAGTTCAGAGTGGTTTAACAAGACGGTTTTAATGCCCCTTGGAAGAGACGTGGAGGTCACAGTAGCTTAACAAGACGATTTTAAAGCCCATTGGAAGAGATGTGGAGTTCAGAATGGTTTAACAAGACGGTTTTAATGCCCCTTGGAAAAGACGTGGAGGTTACTGTAGCTTAATAAGTCGGTTTTAATGCCCCTTGGAAGAGACGTGGAGGTCACAGTAGCTTAACAAGACGGTTTTAATGCCCCTTGGATGAGAAGTGGAGGTCCCAGTGGAATAAAAAGACAATATGAATGCCCCTTGGAAGAGTGGTGAAGGTCGCAGTGGAATAAAAAGACAATATCAATAACCCTTGGAAGAATGTTGGAGGTCGCAGTGGAATAAAAAGACAATTTGAATAACCCTTGGAAGAGTGCTCTACGTCACAGTTGAATAAAAAGACAATATCAATGACCTTAGAAGAGAAGTGGAGTACAGAGTAGTTTAACAAGAAGGTCTTAATGCCACTAGGAAGAGACGAGGAGGTCACAGTAGCTTAACAAAGTGATTTTAATTCCTCTTGCTAGAGACGTGAAGGTCACAGTAGCTTAACTAGATGGTTTTAATGCCACTTGGAAGAGACGTGGAGGTCACAGTATCTAAACAAGCCAGAATTAATGTCACTTGGGAGAGACGTGGAGTTCAGAGTGGTTTAACAAGACGGTTTTAATGCCCCTTGGAAGAGACGTGGAGGTCACAGGAGCTTAACAAGACGGTTTTAATGCCCCTTGGAAGAGACGTGGAGGTCACAGTAGCTTAGCAAGACGGTTTTAATGCCCCTTGGAAGAGATGTGTAGTTCAGAGAGGTTTAACAAGATGGTTTTAATGCCCCTTGGAAGAGACCTTCTAGTCGCAGTGGAATAAAAAGACAATATCAATGTCCCTTGGAAGAGTGGTGGATGTCCCAGTGGAATAAAAAGACAATATCAATGCCCCTTGGAAGAGTGGTGGAGGTCGCAGTGGAATAAAAAGACAATATCAATGACCCATGGAAAAGACGATGGAGGTCACAGTATCTGAAAAAGACGATTTTAATGCCCCTTGGATGAGACGTGAAGTTCAGAGTGGTTTAACAAGACGGTTTTAATGCCCCTTGGAAGAGACATGGAGGTCACAGTAGCTTAACAAGACGGTTTTAATGCCCTTTGGAAGAGTGGTGGAGGTCGCAGTGGAATAAAAAGACAATATCAATGACCCTTGGAAAAGTCGTGGAGGTCACAGTAGCTTAACAAGATCATTTTAATGACCCTTGGAAGAGACGTGGAGTACAGAATGGTTTAACAAGACGGTTTTAATGCCCCTTGGAAGAGACGTGGAGGTCACAGTAGCTTAACAAGACGATTTTAAAGCCCATTGGAAGAGATGTGGAGTTCAGAATGGTTTAACAAGACGGTTTTAATGCCCCTTGGAAGAGACGTGGAGGTTACAGTAGCTTAATAAGTCGGTTTTAATGACCCTTGGAAGAGACTTGGAAGTCACAGTAGCTTAACAAGACGATTTTAATGCCCCTTGGAAGAGACGTGGAGTTCAGAGTGGTTTAACAAGACGGTTTTCATGCCCCTTGGAAGAGAAGTGGAGGTCACAGTAGCTTAAGAAGATGGTTTTAATGCCTCTTGGAAGAGACGTGGAGGTCACAGTGGCTTAACAAGATGTTTTATTGCCCCTAGGAAGAGACATGGAGGTCCCAGTAGCTTAACAAGACAGCTTTAATGCCCCTTGGAAGAGACGTGGTGTTCAGAATGGTTTAACAAGACGGTTTTAATTCCCCTTGGAAGAAACATGGAGGTCGCAATAGCTTAACAAGATGATTTTTATGCCCCTTGGAAGAGACGTGGAGTTCAGAGTGGTTTAACAAGACGGTTTTCATGCCCCTTGGAAGAGAAGTGGAGGTCACAGCAGCTTAAGAACATGGTTTTAATGCCTCTTGGAAGAGACGTGGAGGTCACAGTGGCTTAACAAGATGGTTTTATTGCCCCTAGGAAGAGACATGGAGGTCACAGTAGCTTAACAAGACAGCTTTAATGCCCCTTGGAAGAGACGTGGTGTTCAGTATGGTTTAACAAGACGGTTTTAATTCCCCTTGGAAGAAACGTGGAGGTCGCAATAGCTTAACAAGATGATTTTTATGCCCGTTGGAAGAGACGTGGATGTCACAGTAGCTTAACAAGACGGTTTTAATGCCCCTTGGATGAGAAGTGGAGGTCCCAGTGGAATAAAAAGACAATATCAATGCCCCTTATAAGAGTGGTGAAGGTCGCAGGTAAATAAAAAGACAATACCAATGACCTTAGAAAAGAAATGGAGGACACAGTAGATTAACATGACGGTTTTAATGCCCCTTGGAGGAGACGTGGAGTTCAGAGTGGTTTAACAAGAAGATTTTAATGCCCCTTGGAAGAGACGTGGAGGTCACAGTAGCTTAACAAGAAGGTTTTAATGCCCCTTGGAAGAGACGTGGAGTTCACTGTGGTTTAACAAGACGGTTTTAATGCCCCTTGGAAGAGACGTGGAGGTCATAGTAGCTTAACAAGACAGTTTTAATGCCCCTTTGAAGAGATGTGGAGGCTACAGTAGCTTAGCAAGACGATTTTAATGCCCCTTCGAAGAGACATGGAGGGCAAAGTAGCTTAACAAGACAGTTTTAATGCCCCTTGGATGAGAAGTGGAGGTCCCAGTGGAATAAAAAGACAATATCAATGCCCCTTGGAAGAGTGGTGAAGGTCGCAGTGGAATAAAAAGACAATATCAATGACCCTTGGAAGAATGGTGAAGGTCACAGTGGAATAAAAAGACAACATCAATAACCCTTGGAAGAATGGTGGAGGTCGCAGTGGAATAAAAAGACATCATCAATGACGTTGGAAGAGACGTGGAGGACACAGTAGATTAACAAGAAAGTTTTAATGCCCCTTGGGGGAGACGTGGAGTTCAGAGTGGTTTAATAAGACGGTTTTAATGCCCCTTGGAAGAGACGTGGAGGTCACAGTAGCTTAGCAAGACGGTTTTAATGCCCCTTGGAAGAGACGTGAAGTTCAGAGTGGTTTAACAAGACGGTTTTAATGCCCATTGGAAGAGACGTGGGGGTTACAGTTGATTAACAAGACGATTGTAATTCTCCTTTGTTGAGACGTGGAGGTCACAGTAGCTTAACTAGACGGTTTTAATGCCCCTTGGAAGAGACGTGGAGGTCACAGTAGCTTAACAAAATGGTTTCAATGCCACTTGGAGAAACATGGAGTTCAGAGTGGTTTAACAAGATGGTTTTAATGCCCCTTGGAAGAGACGTAGAGGTCACAGTGGAATAAAAGACAATATCAATGCCCCTTGGAAGAGTGGTGGAGGTCGCAGTGGAATAAAAAGACAATATCATTGACCCTTGGAAGAGACATGGAGGTCAAAGTAGCTTAACAAGACGGTTTTAATGCCCCTTGGAAGAGACGTGGAGTTCAGAGTGGTTTAACAAGACGGTTTTAATGCCCCTTGGAAGAGATGTGGAGGTCGCAGTGGAATAAAAAGACAATATCAATGACCCTTGGAAAAGATGTGGATGTCACCGTAGCTTAACAAGATCATTTTAATGACCCTTGGAAGAGACGTGGGGTTCAGAGTGGTTTAACAAGATGGTTTTCATGCCCCTTGGAAGACACGTGGAGGTCACAGTAGCTTAACAAGACGGTTTTAATGCTCCTTGGATGAGAAGTGGAGGTCCCAGTGGAATAAAAAGACAATATCAATGACCCTTGGAAGAGTGGTGAAGGTCGCAGTGGAATAAAAAGACAATATCAATGACCCTTGGAAGAATGTTGGAGGTCGCAATGGATTAAAAAGACAATATCAATAACCCTTGGAAGAGTGGTGAAGGTCGCAGTTGAATAAAAAGACAATATCAATGACCTTAGAAGACACGTGGAGTTCAGAGTGGTTTAACAAGACGGTCTTAATGCCCCTTGGAAGAGACGTAGAGGTCACAGTGGAATAAAAGACAATATCAATGCCCCTTGGAAGAGTGGTGGAGGTCGCAGTGGAATAAAAAGACAATATCATTGACCTTTGGAAGAGACATGGAGGTCAAAGTAGCTTAACAAGACGGTTTTAATGCCCCTTGGAAGAGACGTGGAGTTCAGAGTGGTTTAACAAGACGGTTTTAATGCCCCTTGGAAGAGATGTGGAGGTCGCAGTGGAATAAAAAGACAATATCAATGACCCTTGGAAAAGATGTGGATGTCACCGTAGCTTAACAAGATCATTTTAATGACCCTTGGAAGAGACGTGGGGTTCAGAGTGGTTTAACAAGATGGTTTTCATGCCCCTTGGAAGACACGTGGAGGTCACAGTAGCTTAACAAGACGGTTTTAATGCTCCTTGGATGAGAAGTGGAGGTCCCAGTGGAATAAAAAGACAATATCAATGACCCTTGGAAGAGTGGTGAAGGTCGCAGTGGAATAAAAAGACAATATCAATGACCCTTGGAAGAATGTTGGAGGTCGCAATGGATTAAAAAGACAATATCAATAACCCTTGGAAGAGTGGTGAAGGTCGCAGTTGAATAAAAAGACAATATCAATGACCTTAGAAGACACGTGGAGTTCAGAGTGGTTTAACAAGACGGTCTTAATGCCCCTTGGAAGAGACGTGGAGGTCACAGTAGCTTAACAAAGCGATTTTAATTCCCCATGGTAGAGACGTAAAGGTCACAGTAGCTTAACTAGATGGTTTTAATGCCCCTTGGAAGAGACATGGAGGTCACAGAAGCTAAAAAAAACGGTTTTAATGTCACTTGGAAGAGACGTGGAGTTCAGAGTGGTTTAACAAGATGGTTTTAATGCCCCTTGGAAGAGACGTGGAGGTCACAGTAGCTTAACAAGACGGTTTTAATGCCCATTGTGAGAGACGTAGAGGTCAGAGTAGCTTAGCAAGACGGTTTTAATGCCCCTTGGAACCGTTGTGGAGTTCAGAGTGGTTTAACAAGACGGTTTTAATGCCCCTTGGAAGAGACATGCAAGTCCCAGTGGAATAAAAAGACAATATCAATGCCCCTTGGAAGAGTGGTGGATGTCCCAGTGGAATAAAAAGACAATGTCAATGCCCCTTGGAAGAGTGGTGGAGGTTGCAGTGGAATAAAAAGACAATATCAATGACCCTTGGAAAAGACGTGGAGGTCACAGTATCTGAAAAAGACGATTTTAATGCCCCTTGGAAGAGACGTGGAGTTCAGAGTGGTTTAACAAGACGGTTTTAATGCCCCTTGGAAGAGACGTGGAGTTCACAGTAGCTTAGCAAGACGGTTTTAATGCCCCTTGGAAGAGAGGTGGAGGTCGCAGTGGAATAAAAAGACAATATCAATGACCCTTGGAAAAGACGTGGAGTTCACAGTAGCTTAACCAGATCATTTTAATGCCCCTTGGAAGAGACGTGGAGTACAGAATGGTTTAACAAGATGGTTTTAATTCCCCTTGGAAGAGACGTGGAGGTCACAGTAGCTTAACAAGACGATTTTAAAGCCCATTGGAAGAGATGTGGAGTTCAGAGTGGTTTAACAAGACGGTTTTAATGCCCCTTGGAAGACATGTGGAGGTTACAGTAGCTTAATAAGTCGGTATTAATGCCCCCTGGAAGAGACGTGGAGGTCACAGTAGCTTAACAAGATGATTTTAATGCCCCTTGGAAGAGACATGGAGTTCAGAGTGGTTTAACAAGACAGTTTTCATGCCCCTTGGAAGAGACGTGGAGTTCACAGTAGCTTAACAAGATGGTTTTAATGCCCCTTAGAAGAGACGTGGAGGTAACAGTGGCTTAACAAGATGGTTTTAATGCCCCTTGGAAGAGACATGGAGGTCACAGTAGCTTAACAAGACAGCTTTAATGCCCCTTGGAAGAGACGTGGTGTTCAGAGTGGTTTAACAAAACGGTATTAATGCCCTTGGAAGAAACGTGGAGGTCGCAGTAGCTTAACAACATTATTTTTATGCCCCTTGGAAGAGACGTTTATGTCACAGTAGCTTAATAAGATGGTTTTAATGCCCCTTGGATGAGAAGTGGAGGTCCCAGTGGAATAAAAGGACAATATCAATGCCCCTTGGAAGAGTGGTGAAGGTCGCAGTGGAATAAAAAGACAATACCAATGACCTTAGAAGAGACGTGGAGGACACAGTAGATTAACAAGATGGTTTTAATGCACCTTGGAGGAGACGTAGAGTTCAGAGTGGTTTAACAAGAAGGTTTTAATGCCCCTTGGAAAAGACGTGGAGTTCACAGTACCTTAACAAGACGATTTTAATTCCCCTTGGTAGAGACGTGGAGGTCACAGTAGCTTAACTAGATGGTTTTAATGCCTCTTGGAAGAGACTTGTAGGTCACAGTAGCTTAACAAGACGGTTTTAATGCCACTTGGGAGAAACGTGGAGTTCAGAGTGGCTTAACAAGACGGTTTTAATGCCCCTTGGAAGATACATGGAGGTCCTAGTGGAATAAAAAGACAATATCAATGCCCCTTGGAAGAGAAGTGGAGGTCACAGTAGTTTAAGAAGATGGTTTTAATGCCTCTTGGAAGAGACGTGGAGGTCACAGTGGCTTAACAAGATGTTTTATTGCCCCTAGGAAGAGACATGGAGGTCCCAGTAGCTTAACAAGACAGCTTTAATGCCCCTTGGAAGAGACGTGGTGTTCAGAATGGTTTAACAAGACGGTTTTAATTCCCCTTGGAAGAAACATGGAGGTCGCAATAGCTTAACAAGATGATTTTTATGCCCCTTGGAAGAGACGTGGAGTTCAGAGTGGTTTAACAAGACGGTTTTCATGCCCCTTGGAAGAGAAGTGGAGGTCACAGTAGCTTAAGAAGATGGTTTTAATGCCTCTTGGAAGAGACGTGGAGGTCACAGTGGCTTAACAAGACGGTTTTATTGCCCCTAGGAAGAGACATGGAGGTCACAGTAGCTTAACAAGACAGCTTTAATGCCCCTTGGAAGAGACGTGGTGTTCAGTATGGTTTAACAATATGGTTTTAATTCCCCTTGGAAGAAACGTGGAGGTCGCAATAGCTTAACAAGATGATTTTTATGCCCGTTGGAAGAGACGTGGATGTCACAGTAGCTTAACAAGACGGTTTTAATGCCCCTTGGATGAGAAGTGGAGGTCCCAGTGGAATAAAAAGACAATATCAATGCCCCTTATAAGAGTGATGAAGGTCGCAGGGAAATAAAAAGACAATACCAATGACTTTAGAAGAGAAGTGGAGGACACAGTAGATTAACATGACGGTTTTAATGCCCCTTGGAGGAGACGTGGAGTTCAGAGTGGTTTAACAAGAAGATTTTAATGCCCCTTGGAAGAGACGTTTAGGTCACAGTAGCTTAACAAGAAGGTTTTAATGCCCCTTGGAAGAGACGTGGAGTTCACTGTGGTTTAACAAGACGGTTTTAATGCCCCTTGGAAGAGACGTGGAGGTCAAAGTAGCTTAACAAGACAGTTTTAATGCCCCTTTGAAGAGATGTGGAGGCTACAGTAGCTTAGCAAGACGATTTTAATGCCGCTTCGAAGAGACATGGAGGGCAAAGTAGCTTAACAAGACAGTTTTAATGCCCCTTGGATGAGAAGTGGAGGTCCCAGTGGAATAAAAAGACAATATCAATGCCCCTTGGAAGAGTGGTGAAGGTCGCAGTGGAATAAAAAGACAATATCAATGACCCTTGGAAGAATGGTGAAGGTCACAGTGGAATAAAAAGACAACATCAATAACCCTTGGAAGAATGGTGGAGGTCGCAGTGGAATAAAAAGACATTATCAATGACGTTGGAAGAGACGTGGAGGACACAGTAGATTAACAAGACGGTTTTAATGCCCCTTGGGGGAGACGTGGAGTTCAGAGTGGTTTAACAAGACGGTTTTAATGCCCCTTGGAAGAGACGTGGAGGTCACAGTAGCTTAGCAAGACGGTTTTAATGCCCCTTGGAAGAGACGTGAAGTTCAGAGTGGTTTAACAAGACGGTTTTAATGCCCATTGGAAGAGACGTGGGGGTTAAAGTTGATTAACAAGACGATTTTAATTCCCCTTGGTTGAGACGTGGAGGTCACAGTAGCTTAACTAGACGGTTTTAATGCCCCTTGGAAGAGACGTGGAGGTCACAGTAGCTTAACAAAATGGTTTTAATGCCACTTGGAGAAACATGGAGTTCAGAGTGGTTTAACAAGATGGTTTTAATGCCCCTTGGAAGAGACGTAGAGGTCACAGTGGAATAAAAGACAATATCAATGCCCCTTGGAAGAGTGGTGGAGGTCGCAGTGGAATAAAAAGACAATATCATTGACCCTTGGAAGAGACATGGAGGTCAAAGTAGCTTAACAAGACGGTTTTAATGCCCCTTGGAAGAGACGTGGAGTTCAGAGTGGTTTAACAAGACGGTTTTAATGCCCCTTGGAAGAGATGTGGAGGTCGCAGTGGAATAAAAAGACAATATCAATGACCCTTGGAAAAGATGTGGATGTCACCGTAGCTTAACAAGATCATTTTAATGACCCTTGGAAGAGACGTGGAGTCCAGAATGGTTTAACAAGACGGTTTTAATGCCCCTTGGAAGAGACGTGGAGGTCACAGTAGCTTAACAAGACAATTTTAATGCCGCTTGGAAGAGACGTGGGGTTCAGAGTGGTTTAACAAGATGGTTTTCATGCCCCTTGGAAGACACGTGGAGGTCACAGTAGCTTAACAAGACGGTTTTAATGCTCCTTGGATGAGAAGTGGAAGTCCCAGTGGAATAAAAAGACAATATCAATGACCCTTGGAAGAGTGGTGAAGGTCGCAGTGGAATAAAAAGACAATATCAATGACCCTTGGAAGAATGTTGGAGGTCGCAATGGATTAAAAAGACAATATCAATAACCCTTGGAAGAGTGGTGAAGGTCGCAGTTGAATAAAAAGACAATATCAATGACCTTAGAAGACACGTGGAGTTCAGAGTGGTTTAACAAGACGGTCTTAATGCCCCTTGGAAGAGACGTGGAGGTCACAGTAGCTTAACAAAGCGATTTTAATTCCCCTTGGTAGAGACGTAAAGGTCACAGTAGCTTAACTAGATGGTTTTAATGCCCCTTGGAAGAGACATGGAGGTCACAGAAGCTAAAAAAAACGGTTTTAATGTCACTTGGGAGAGACGTGGAGTTCAGAGTGGTTTAACAAGATGGTTTTAATGCCCCTTGGAAGAGACGTGGAGGTCACAGTAGCTTAACAAGACGGTTTTAATGCCCATTGTAAGAGACGTAGAGGTCAGAGTAGCTTAGCAAGACGGTTTTAATGCCCCTTGGAACAGTTGTGGAGTTCAGAGTGGTTTAACAAGACGGTTTTAATGCCCCTTGGAAGAGACATGCAAGTCCCAGTGGAATGAAAAGACAATATCAATGCCCCTTGGAAGAGTGGTGGATGTCCCAGTGGAATAAAAAGACTATATCAATGCTCCTTGGAAGAGTGGTGGAGGTTGCAGTGGAATAAAAAGACAATATCAATGACCCTTGGAAAAGACGTAGAGGTCACAGTATCTGAAAAAGACGATTTTAATGCCCCTTGGAAGAGACGTGGAGTTCAGAGTGGTTTAACAACACGGTTTTAATGCCCCTTGGAAGAGACGTGGAGTTCACAGTAGCTTAGCAAGACGGTTTTAATGCCCCTTGGAAGAGAGGTGGAGGTCGCAGTGGAATAAAAAGACAATATCAATGACCCTTGGAAAAGACGTGGAGTTCACAGTAGCTTAACCAGATCATTTTAATGCCCCTTGGAAGAGACGTGGAGTACAGAATGGTTTAACAAGGTGGTTTTAATGCCCCTTGGATGAGACGTGGAGGTCACAGTAGCTTAACAAGACGATTTTAAAGCCCATTGGAAGAGATGTGGAGTTCAGAGTGGTTTAACAAGACGGTTTTAATGCCCCTTGGAAGACATGTGGAGGTTACAGTAGCTTAATAAGTCGGTATTAATGCCCCCTGGAAGAGACGTGGAGGTCACAGTAGCTTAACAAGATGATTTTAATGCCCCTTGGAAGAGACATGGAGTTCAGAGTGGTTTAACAAGACTGTTTTCATGCACCTTGGAAGAGACGTGGAGTTCACAGTAGCTTAACAAGATGGTTTTAATGCCCCTTAGAAGAGACGTGGAGGTAACAGTGGCTTAACAAGATGGTTTTAATGCCCCTTGGAAGAGACATGGAGGTCACAGTAGCTTAACAAGACAGCTTTAATGCCCCTTGGAAGAGACGTGGTGTTCAGAGTGGTTTAACAAAACGGTATTAATGCCCTTGGAAGAAACGTGGAGGTCGCAGTAGCTTAACAAGATTATTTTTATGCCCCTTGGAAGAGACGTTTATGTCACAGTAGCTTAACAAGACGGTTTTAATGCCCCTTGGATGAGAAGTGGAGGTCCCAGTGGAATAAAAAGACAATTTCAATGCCCCTTGGAAGAGTGGTGAAGGTCGCAGTGGAATAAAAAGACAATACCAATGATCTTAGAAGAGACGTGGAGGACACAGTAGATTAACAAGACGGTTTTAATGCCCCTTGGATCAGACGTGGAGTTCAGAGTGGTTTAACAAGAAGGTTTTAATGTCCTTTGGAGGAGACGTGGAGGTCACAGTAGCTTAACAAGACGATTTTAAAGCCCATTGGAAGAGAAGTGGAGTTCAGAGTGGTTTAACAAGACGGTTTTAATGCCCCTTGGGAGACACGTGGAGGTTACAGTAGCTTAATAAGTCGGTATTAATGCCCCTTGATAGAGACATGGAGGTCACAGTAGCTTAACAAGACGATTTTAATGCCCCTTGGAAGAGACGTGGAGTTCAGAGTGGTATAACAAGACGGTTTTCATGCCACTTGGAAGAGACGTGGAGGTCACAGTAGCTTAACAAGATGGTTTTAATGCCCCTTTTAAGAGACGTGGAGGTCACAGTGGCTTAACAAGACGGTTTTAATGCCCCTTGGAAGAGACATGGAGGTCACAGTAGCTTAACAAGACAGCTTTAATGCCCCTTGAAAGAGACGTGATGTTCAGTGTGGTTTAACAAGACGGTTTGATGCCCTTGGAAGAAACGTGGAGGTGCAGTAGCTTAACAAGATTATTTTTATGCCCCTTGGAAGAGATGTTTATGTCACAGTAGCTTAATAAGATGGTTTTAATGCCCCTTGGATGAGAAGTGGAGGTCCCAGTGGAATAAAAGGACAATATCAATGCCCCTTGGAAGAGTGGTGAAGGTCGCAGTGGAATAAAAAGACAATACCAATGACCTTAGAAGAGACGTGGAGGACACAGTAGATTAACAAGATGGTTTTAATGCACCTTGGAGGAGACGTGGAGTTCAGAGTGGTTTAACAAGAAGGTTTTAATGCCCCTTGGAAAAGACGTGGAGTTCACAGTACCTTAACAAGACGATTTTAATTCCCCTTGGTAGAGACGTTGAGGTCACAGTAGCTTAACAAGACGGTTTTAATGCCACTTGGGAGAAACGTGGAGTTCAGAGTGGCTTAACAAGACGGTTTTAATGCCCCTTGGAAGATACATGGAGGTCCTAGTGGAATAAAAAGACAATATCAATGCCCCTTGGAAGAGAAGTGGAGGTCACAGTAGCTTAAGAAGATGGTTTTAATGCCTCTTGGAAGAAACGTGGAGGTCACAGTGGCTTAACAAGATGTTTTATTGCCCCTAGGAAGAGACATGGAGGTCCCAGTAGCTTAACAAGACAGCTTTAATGCCCCTTGGAAGAGACGTGGTGTTCAGAATGGTTTAACAAGACGGTTTTAATTCCCCTTGGAAGAAACATGGAGGTCGCAATAGCTTAACAAGATGATTTTTATGCCCCTTGGAAGAGACGTGGAGTTCAGAGTGGTTTAACAAGACGGTTTTCATGCCCCTTGGAAGAGAAGTGGAGGTCACAGTAGCTTAAGAAGATGGTTTTAATGCCTCTTGGAAGAGACGTGGAGGTCACAGTGGCTTAACAAGACGGTTTTATTGCCCCTAGGAAGAGACATGGAGGTCACAGTAGCTTAACAAGACAGCTTTAATGCCCCTTGGAAGAGACGTGGTGTTCAGTATGGTTTAACAAGACGGTTTTAATTCCCCTTGGAAGAAACGTGGAGGTCGCAATAGCTTAACAAGATGATTTTTATGCCCGTTGGAAGAGACGTGGATGTCACAGTAGCTTAACAAGACGGTTTTAATGCCCGTTGGATGAGAAGTGGAGGTCCCAGTGGAATAAAAAGACAATATCAATGCCCCTTATAAGAGTGGTGAAGGTCACAGGGAAATAAAAAGACAATACCAATGACCTTAGAAGAGAAGTGGAGGACACAGTAGATTAACATGACGGTTTTAATGCCCCTTGGAGGAGACGTGGAGTTCAGAGTGGTTTAACAAGAAGATTTTAATGCCCCTTGGAAGAGACGTGGAGGTCACAGTAGCTTAACAAGAAGGTTTTAATGCCCCTTGGAAGAGACGTGGAGTTCACTGTGGTTTAACAAGACGGTTTTAATGCCCCTTGGAAGAGACGTGGAGGTCATAGTAGCTTAACAAGACAGTTTTAATGCCCCTTTGAAGAGATGTGGAGGCTACAGTAGCTTAGCAAGACGATTTT
This sequence comes from Phyllobates terribilis, assembly GCF_046119375.1. Classification (NCBI taxonomy): domain Eukaryota; kingdom Metazoa; phylum Chordata; class Amphibia; order Anura; family Dendrobatidae; genus Phyllobates; species Phyllobates terribilis. The sequence continues at coordinate 377,944,324 of NW_027362763.1, read as the reverse complement.
AATGCCCCTTCGAAGAGACATGGAGGGCAAAGTAGCTTAACAAGACAGTTTTAATGCCTCTTGGATGAGAAGTGGAGGTCCCAGTGGAATAAAAAGACAATATCAATGCCCCTTGGAAGAGTGGTGAAGGTCGCAGTGCAATAAAAAGACAATATCAATGACCCTTGGAAGAATGGTGAAGGTCACAGTGGAATAAAAAGACAACATCAATAACCCTTGGAAGAATGGTGGAGGTCGCAGTGGAATAAAAAGACATTATCAATGACGTTGGAAGAGACGTGGAGGACACAGTAGATTAACAAGACGGTTTTAATGCCCCTTGGGGGAGACGTGGAGTTCAGAGTGGTTAAACAAGACGGTTTTAATGCCCCTTGGAAGAGACGTGGAGGTCACAGTAGCTTAGCAAGACGGTTTTAATGCCCCTTGGAAGAGACGTGAAGTTCAGAGTGGTTTAACAAGACGGTTTTAATGCCCATTGGAAGAGACGTGGGGGTTAAAGTTGATTAACAAGACGATTTTAATTCCCCTTGGTTGAGACGTGGAGGTCACAGTAGCTTAACTAGACGGTTTTAATGCCCCTTGGAAGAGACGTGGAGGTCACAGTAGCTTAACAAAATGGTTTTAATGCCACTTGGAGAAACATGGAGTTCAGAGTGGTTTAACAAGATGGTTTTAATGCCCCTTGGAAGAGACGTAGAGGTCACAGTGGAATAAAAGACAATATCAATGCCCCTTGGAAGAGTGGTGGAGGTCGCAGTGGAATAAAAAGACAATATCATTGACCCTTGGAAGAGACATGGAGGTCAAAGTAGCTTAACAAGACGGTTTTAATGCCCCTTGGAAGAGACGTGGAGTTCAGAGTGGTTTAACAAGACGGTTTTAATGCCCCTTGGAAGAGATGTGGAGGTCGCAGTGGAATAAAAAGACAATATCAATGACCCTTGGAAAAGATGTGGATGTCACCGTAGCTTAACAAGATCATTTTAATGACCCTTGGAAGAGACGTGGAGTCCAGAATGGTTTAACAAGACGGTTTTAATGCCCCTTGGAAGAGACGTGGAGGTCACAGTAGCTTAACAAGACAATTTTAATGCCGCTTGGAAGAGACGTGGGGTTCAGAGTGGTTTAACAAGATGGTTTTCATGCCCCTTGGAAGACACGTGGAGGTCACAGTAGCTTAACAAGACGGTTTTAATGCTCCTTGGATGAGAAGTGGAAGTCCCAGTGGAATAAAAAGACAATATCAATGACCCTTGGAAGAGTGGTGAAGGTCGCAGTGGAATAAAAAGACAATATCAATGACCCTTGGAAGAATGTTGGAGGTCGCAATGGATTAAAAAGACAATATCAATAACCCTTGGAAGAGTGGTGAAGGTCGCAGTTGAATAAAAAGACAATATCAATGACCTTAGAAGACACGTGGAGTTCAGAGTGGTTTAACAAGACGATCTTAATGCCCCTTGGAAAAGACGTGGAGGTCACAGTAGCTTAACAAAGCGATTTTAATTCCCCTTGGTAGAGACGTAAAGGTCACAGTAGCTTAACTAGATGGTTTTAATGCCCCTTGGAAGAGACATGGAGGTCACAGAAGCTAAAAAAAACGGTTTTAATGTCACTTGGGAGAGAAGTGGAGTTCAGAGTGGTTTAACAAGATGGTTTTAATGCCCCTTGGAAGAGACGTGGAGGTCACAGTAGCTTAACAAGACGGTTTTAATGCCCATTGTAAGAGACGTAGAGGTCAGAGTAGCTTAGCAAGACGGTTTTAATGCCCCTTGGAACAGTTGTGGAGTTCAGAGTGGTTTAACAAGACGGTTTTAATGCCCCTTGGAAGAGACATGCAAGTCCCAGTGGAATGAAAAGACAATATCAATGCCCCTTGGAAGAGTGGTGGATGTCCCAGTGGAATAAAAAGACTATATCAATGCCCCTTGGAAGAGTGGTGGAGGTTGCAGTGGAATAAAAAGACAATATCAATGACCCTTGGAAAAGACGTGGAGGTCACAGTATCTGAAAAAGACAATTTTAATGCCCCTTGGAAGAGACGTGGAGTTCAGAGTGGTTTAACAAGACGGTTTTAATGCCCCTTGGAAGAGACGTGGAGTTCACAGTAGCTCAGCAAGACGGTTTTAATGCCCCTTGGAAGAGTGGTGGAGGTCGCAGTGGAATAAAAAGACAATATCAATGACCCTTGGAAAAGACGTGGAGTTCACAGTAGCTTAACCAGATCATTTTAATGCCCCTTGGAAGAGACGTGGAGTACAGAATGGTTTAACAAGATGGTTTTAATGCCCCTTGGAAGAGACGTGGAGGTCACAGTAGCTTAACAAGACGATTTTAAAGCCCATTGGAAGAGATGTGGAGTTCAGAGTGGTTTAACAAGACGGTTTTAATGCCCCTTGGAAGACATGTGGAGGTTACAGTAGCTTAATAAGTCCGTATTAATGCCCCCTGGAAGAGACGTGGAGGTCACAGTAGCTTAACAAGATGATTTTAATGCCACTTGGAAGAGACATGGAGTTCAGAGTGGTTTAACAAGACTATTTTCATGCCCCTTGGAAGAGACATGGAGGTAACAGTGGCTTAACAAGATGGTTTTAATGCCCCTTGGAAGAGACATGGAGGTCACAGTAGCTTAACAAGACAGATTTAATGCCCCTTGGAAGAGACGTGGTGTTCAGAGTGGTTTAACAAAACGGTATTAATGCCCTTGGAAGAAACGTGGAGGTCGCAGTATCTTAACAAGATTATTTTTATGCCCCTTGGAAGAGACGTTTATGTCACAGTAGCTTAACAAGACGGTTTTAATGCCCCTTGGATGAGAAGTGGAGGTCCCAGTGGAATAAAAAGACAATATCAATGCCCCTTGGAAGAGTGGTGAAGGTCGCAGTGGAATAAAAAGACAATACCAATGATCTTAGAAGAGACGTGGAGGACACAGTAGATTAACAAGACGGTTTTAATGCCCCTTGGATCAGACGTGGAGTTCAGAGTGGTTTAACAAGAAGGTTTTAATGTCCTTTGGAGGAGACGTGGAGGTCACAGTAGCTTAACAAGACGATTTTAAAGCCCATTGGAAGAGAAGTGGAGTTCAGAGTGGTTTAACAAGACGGTTTTAATGCCCCTTGGGAGACACGTGGAGGTTACAGTAGCTTAATAAGTCGGTATTAATGCCCCTTGATAGAGACATGGAGGTCACAGTAGCTTAACAAGACGATTTTAATGCCCCTTGGAAGAGACGTGGAGTTCAGAGTGATTTAACAAGACGGTTTTCATGCCACTTGGAAGAGACGTGGAGGTCACAGTAGCTTAACAAGATGGTTTTAATGCCCCTTTTAAGAGACGTGGAGGTCACAGTGGCTTAACAAGACGGTTTTAATGCCCCTTGGAAGAGACATGGAGGTCACAGTAGCTTAACAAGACAGCTTTAATGCCCCTTGGAAGAGACGTGGTGTTCAGAGTGGTTTAACAAGATGGTTTCGATGCCCTTGGAAGAAACGTGGAGGTGCAGTAGCTTAACAAGATTATTTTTATGCCCCTTGGAAGAGATGTTTATGTCACAGTAGCTTAATAAGATGGTTTTAATGCCCCTTGGATGAGAAGTGGAGGTCCCAGTGGAATAAAAGGACAATATCAATGCCCCTTGGAAGAGTGGTGAAGGTCGCAGTGGAATAAAAAGACAATACCAATGACCTTAGAAGAGACGTGGAGGACACAGTAGATTTACAAGATGGTTTTAATGCACCTTGGAGGAGACGTGGAGTTCAGAGTGGTTTAACAAGAAGGTTTTAATGCCCCTTGGAAAAGACGTGGCGTTCACAGTACCTTAATAAGACGATTTTAATTCCCCTTGGTAGAGACGTGGAGGTCACAGTAGCTTAACTAGATGGTTTTAATGCCTCTTGGAAGAGACTTGTAGGTCACAGTAGCTTAACAAGACGGTTTTAATGCCACTTGGGAGAAACGTGGAGTTCAGAGTGGCTTAACAAGACGGTTTTAATGCCCCTTGGAAGATACATGGAGGTCCTAGTGGAATAAAAAGACAATATCAATGCCCCTTGGAAGAGCGGTGGAGGTCCCAGTGGAATAAAAAGACTATATCAATGCACCTTGGAAAAGTGGTGGAGGTTGCAGTGGAATAAAAAGACAACATCAATGACCCTTGGAAGAGATGTGGAGGTCACATTAGCTTAACAAGAAGATTTTAATGCCCCTTGGAAGAGACATGCAAGTCCCAGTGGAATGAAAAGACAATATCAATGCCCCTTGGAAGAGTGGTGGATGTCCCAGTGGAATAAAAAGACTATATCAATGCCCCTTGGAAGAGTGGTGGAGGTTGCAGTGGAATAAAAAGACAATATCAATGACCCTTGGAAAAGACGTGGAGGTCACAGTATCTGAAAAAGACGATTTTAATGCCCCTTGGAAGAGACGTGGAGTTCAGAGTGGTTTAACAAGACGGTTTTAATGCCCCTTGGAAGAGACGTGGAGTTCACAGTAGCTTAGCAAGACGGTTTTAATGCCCCTTGGAAGAGTGGTGGAGGTCGCAGTGGAATAAAAAGACAATATCAATGACCCTTGGAAAAGACGTGGAGTTCACAGTAGCTTAACCAGATCATTTTAATGCCCCTTGGAAGAGACGTGGAGTACAGAATGGTTTAACAAGATGGTTTTAATGCCCCTTGGAAGAGACGTGGAGGTCACAGTAGCTTAACAAGACGATTTTAAAGCCCATTGGAAGAGATGTGGAGTTCAGAGTGGTTTAACAAGACGGTTTTAATGCCCCTTGGAAGACATGTGGAGGTTACAGTAGCTTAATAAGTCCGTATTAATGCCCCCTGGAAGAGACGTGGAGGTCACAGTAGCTTAACAAGATGATTTTAATGCCCCTTGGAAGAGACATGGAGTTCAGAGTGGTTTAACAAGACTATTTTCATGCCCCTTGGAAGAGACGTGGAGGTAACAGTGGCTTAACAAGATGGTTTTAATGCCCCTTGGAAGAGACATGGAGGTCACAGTAGCTTAACAAGACAGATTTAATGCCCCTTGGAAGAGACGTGGTGTTCAGAGTGGTTTAACAAAACGGTATTAATGCCCTTGGAAGAAACGTGGAGGTCGCAGTAGCTTAACAAGATTATTTTTATGCCCCTTGGAAGAGACGTTTATGTCACAGTAGCTTAACAAGACGGTTTTAATGCCCCTTGGATGAGAAGTGGAGGTCCCAGTGGAATAAAAAGACAATATCAATGCCCCTTGGAAGAGTGGTGAAGGTCGCAGTGGAATAAAAAGACAATACCAATGATCTTAGAAGAGACGTGGAGGACACAGTAGATTAACAAGACGGTTTTAATGCCCCTTGGATCAGACGTGGAGTTCAGAGTGGTTTAACAAGAAGGTTTTAATGTCCTTTGGAGGAGACGTGGAGGTCACAGTAGCTTAACAAGACGATTTTAAAGCCCATTGGAAGAGAAGTGGAGTTCAGAGTGGTTTAACAAGACGGTTTTAATGCCCCTTGGGAGACACGTGGAGGTTACAGTAGCTTAATAAGTCGGTATTAATGCCCCTTGATAGAGACATGGAGGTCACAGTAGCTTAACAAGACGATTTTAATGCCCCTTGGAAGAGACGTGGAGTTCAGAGTGATTTAACAAGACGGTTTTCATGCCACTTGGAAGAGACGTGGAGGTCACAGTAGCTTAACAAGATGGTTTTAATGCCCCTTTTAAGAGACGTGGAGGTCACAGTGGCTTAACAAGACGGTTTTAATGCCCCTTGGAAGAGACATGGAGGTCACAGTAGCTTAACAAGACAGCTTTAATGCCCCTTGGAAGAGACGTGGTGTTCAGAGTGGTTTAACAAGACGGTTTTGATGCCCTTGGAAGAAACGTGGAGGTGCAGTAGCTTAACAAGATTATTTTTATGCCCCTTGGAAGAGATGTTTATGTCACAGTAGCTTAATAAGATGGTTTTAATGCCCCTTGGATGAGAAGTGGAGGTCCCAGTGGAATAAAAGGACAATATGAATGCCCCTTGGAAGAGTGGTGAAGGTCGCAGTGGAATAAAAAGACAATACCAATGACCTTAGAAGAGACGTGGAGGACACAGTAGATTTACAAGATGGTTTTAATGCACCTTGGAGGAGACGTGGAGTTCAGAGTGGTTTAACAAGAAGGTTTTAATGCCCCTTGGAAAAGACGTGGCGTTCACAGTACCTTAACAAGACGATTTTAATTCCCCTTGGTAGAGACGTGGAGGTCACAGTAGCTTAACTAGATGGTTTTAATGCCTCTTGGAAGAGACTTGTAGGTCACAGTAGCTTAACAAGACGGTTTTAATGCCACTTGGGAGAAACGTGGAGTTCAGAGTGGCTTAACAAGACGGTTTTAATGCCCCTTGGAAGATACATGGAGGTCCTAGTGGAATAAAAAGACAATATCAATGCCCCTTGGAAGAGCGGTGGAGGTCCCAGTGGAATAAAAAGACTATATCAATGCACCTTGGAAAAGTGGTGGAGGTTGCAGTGGAATAAAAAGACAACATCAATGACCCTTGGAAGAGACGTGGAGGTCACATTAGCTTAACAAGAAGATTTTAATGCCGCTTGGAATTGACGTGGAGTTCAGAGTGGTTTAACAAGACGGGTTTATTGCCCCTTGGAAGAGACGTGGAGGTCCCAGTGGAATAAAAAGACAATATCAATGCCTCTTCGAAGTGTGGTGGAGGTCCCAGTGGAATTAAAAGACAATATCAATGCCCCTTGGAAGAGTGGTGTAGGTTATAGTGGAATAAAAAGACAATATCAATGCCCCTTGGAAGAGTGGTGGAGGTTACAGTGGAATAAAAAGACAATATCAATGACCCTTGGAAAAGACGTGGAGGTCACAGTAGCTTAAAAAGACGATTTTAATGCCCCTTGGAAGAGACGTGGAGTTAAGAGTGCTTTAACAAGACGGTTTTAATGCCCCTTGGAAGAGACGTGGAGGTCACAGTAGCTTAACAAGATGGTTTTAATGCCCCTTGGAAGAGTGGTGGAGGTCGCAGTGGAATAAAAAGACAATATCGATGACCCTTGGAAAAGACGTGGAGGTCACAGTAGCTTAACAAGTTGATTTTAATGCCCCTTGGAAGAGATGTGGAGTTCAGAATGGTTTAACAGGATGGTTTTAATGCCCCTTGGAAGAGACGTGGAGGTCACAATAGCTTAACAAGACGGTTTTAATGTCCCTTGGAAGAGACGTGGAGGTCACAGAATCTTAACAAGACAGCTTTAATGCCCCTTGGAAGAAATGTGGAGTTCAGAATGGTTTAACAAGACGGTTTTAATGCCCCTTTGAAGAGATGAGGAGGCTACAGTAGCTTAGCAAGATGATTTTAATGCCCCTTCAAAGAGACGTGTAGGGCAAAGTAGCTTAACAAGATGGTTTTAATTCCCCTTGGATGAGAAGTGGAGGTCTCAGTGGAATAAAAAGACAATATCAATGCCCCTTGGAAGAGTGGTGAAGGTCGCAGTGGAATAAAAAGACAATATCAATGACCCTTGGAAGAATGGTGGAGGTCACAGTGGAATAAAAAGACATTATCAATGACCTTGGAAGAGACATGGAGGACACAGTAGATTAACAAGACGGTTTTAATGCCCCTTGGAATAAACGTGGAGTTCAGAGTCGTTTAACAAGACGGTTTTAATGCCCCTTGGAAGAGACGTGGAGGTCACAGTAGCTTAACTAGACGGTTTTAATGCCCCTTGGAAGAGACGTGGAGTTCAGAGTGGTTTAACAAGACGGTTTTAATGCCCATTGGAAGAGACATGGGGGTTACAGTAGATTAACAAGACGATTTTAATTCCCCTTGGTTGAGACGTGGAGGTCACAGTAGCTTAACTAGACGGTTTTCATGCCCCTTGGAAGAGACGTGGAGGTCACAGTAGCTTAACAAGATGGTTTTAATGCCACTTGGAGAGACATGGTGTTCAGAGTGGTTTAACAAGATGCTTTTTATGCCCCTTGGAAGTGACATGGAGGTCCCAGTTGAATAAAAAGACTATATCAATGTCCCTTGGATGAGTGGTGGATGTCTCAGTGGAATAAAAAGACAAAATCAATAACCCTTGGAAAAGTGGTGGAGGTCACAGTGGAATAAAAAAATAACATCAATGACCCTTGGAAGAGACGTGGTGGTCACATCAGCTTAACAAGAAGACTTTAATGCACCTTGGTATTGATGTGGAGTTCAGAGTGGTTTAACTAGACGGTTTTAATGCCCCTTGGAAGAGATGTGGAGGTCCCAGTGGAATAAAAAGACAATATCAATGCCTTTTGGAAGAGTGGTGGAGGTCACAGTGGAATTAAAAGACACTATCAATGCCCCTTGGTAGAGTGGTGGAGTTTACAGTGAAATAAAAAGACAATATCAATGCCCCTTGGATGAGTGCTGGAAGTCGCAGTGGAATAAAAGGACAATATAAATGCCACTTGAAAGAGATGTGGAGTTCAGAGTTGTTTAACAAAATGGTTTTAATGCCCCTTGGAAGAGACATGGAGGTCACAGTAGCTTAATAAGACGGTTTTAATGCCCCTTGGAAGAGACGTGAAGGTCGCAGTAGCTTAACAAAACGGTTTTCATACCCCTTGGAAGAGACGTGGAGGTCAAAGTAGCTTATCAAGACGGTTTTAATGCCCCTTGGAAAAGACGTGGAGGTCACAGTAGCTTAACAAGACGGTTTTAATGCCCCTTGGAGGAGACGTGGAGTTCAGAGTGGTTTAACAAGACGGTTTTAATGCCCCTTGGAAGAGACGTGGAGGTGACAGTAGCTCAACAAGACGGTTTTAATGCCCCTTGGAAGAGACGTGGAGGTCACAGTAGCTTAACAAGACGGTTTTAATGCCCCTTGGAAGAGACGTGGAGGTCACAGTAGCTTAACAAGATGGTTTTAATGCCCCTTGGAAGAGACGTGGAGGTCACAGTAGCTTAACAAGACAGTTTTAATGCCTCTTGGAAGAGACGTGGAGTTCAGAGTGGTTTAACAACACGGTATTAATGCCCCTTGGAAGAGACGTGGAGGTCACAGTAGCTTAACCAGACAGTTTTAATGCCCCTTGGAAGAGACGTGGAGGTCACAGTTGCTTAACAAGACTGTTTTAATGTTCCTTGGAAAAGAAGAGGAGGTCACAGTAGCTTAACAATTCAGTTTTAATTAGAGATGAGCGGTGTTCGACTCGAACTGTTCGCCAATCTCAAATTCGGGCTGTTTTGGGCGGTGTTCGAGCCGTTCGGCGAACACGAACGATTTTAGAAAAATTCGGCTGTTCGAGGTTATGTTCGATAACTGTTCGTGCACCAAAATCATAACTGGATTTTTTCTCAGTAATGATGAAAATTAATGTTAATACGCAGTTTGAGTGTACAGCGGGGTGGGGGGAGGGGCAGGGGATGGATCTCTGCAGGAATAATGAAGATCTCCATTTTTTTTTCTCTTTCCCGCATTCACAGTGGGGAGTTGCAATCTGTCAGCCTATCCGCAGCGCACACACGGAGTGAACTGCTTTTCTTCACACAAGCAAGGGCATGTGTCATTGGCAGTGTATGTCACATGTCTTGCCCTATAAGACCCAGCCATTTTCCCCGTCGCCACCATTTTCTCACTGCTGCAGCTGCGTGTTAGATGGCACCGCTGTTGCTGTGTGCGCTATACTTTCAGTGTTAATTTCAAGCCAATTTTCGCACAAATCTACAGATAGCTTGGGAGTAGGGAATAGTTGTGATTGCAGTCCTTTTGAGGACTAGGTTACATCATTTCCTTAGACTTTTCTCAGGCAGGTCTGTGCTCTTAAATAGATAGGTTGGGAGTAAAGACTAATTGTAATTGAAGTCCTTTTGAGGGCTAGGTTACATCAGTTCCTATCACTTTTATCAGGCAGGTCTGTGCTCTTAAATAGATAGGTTGGGAGTAAAGACTAATTGCAATTGCAGTCCTTTTGAGGGCTAGGTTACATCAGTTCCTATCAGTTTTTGCCAGGCAGTTCTGTGCCAGTGCTGTGCAAGTTTTTTTCACAGCATTTGGCTAAATCTAGCAAAGCAAATCCTTTTTGGCCTCTTGCAGTGTGTGTTAGTCAGTCGAGTAGCCTATCTGTGTTGCAAGCTACACCACCTGTGTATAGAATACATTTTTTTTTACTGCACCTAGTGAAGTAAAACCTTTTGGGCATAGCATCATTCTATTAGTCCATCTATACTAACCTCCATCAGGTTCCAAATTCAAAATAATTTTTATCTGCATCTAGCTCTGAAAAAATATTTGGGCTTGGGGTTGTATCAGTGTGTGGGACTTGTTCTATTAGTCCATCTATACTAACCTCCACCAGGTTGCATATTCAAAATAATTTTTATCGGCCATCTAGCTCTGAAAAAATATTTGGGCTTGGGGTTGTAGCAGTGTGTGGGACTTGTTCTATTAGTCCATCTATACTAATCTCCACCAGGTTGAAAATTCAAAATAATTTTTTTTCTGCATCTAGCTCTGAAAAAATATTTAGGCTTCTGCTTGTAGCAGTGTGTGGGACTTGTTCTATTAGTCCATCTATACTAACCTCCACCAGGTTGCAAATTCAAAATAATTTTTATCTGCATCTAGCTCTGAAAAAATATTTGGGCTTGGGCTTGTAGCAGTGTGTTGGACTTGTTCTATTAGTCCATCTATACTAACCTCCACCAGGTTGCAAATTCAAAATAATTTTTATCTGCATCTAGCTCTGAAAAAATATTTGGGCTTGGGCTTGTAGCAGTGTGTGGGACTTGTTCTATTAGTCCATCTATACTAACCTCCACTAGGTTGCAAATTCAAAATAATTTTTATCTGCTTCTAGCTCTGAAAAAATATTTGAGCTTGGGCTTGTAGCAGTGTGTGGGACTTGTTCTATTAGTCCATCTATACTAAACTCCACCAGTTTGCAAATTCAAAATATTTTTTATCTGCGTCTAGCTCTGAAAAAATATTTGGGCTTGGGCTTGAAGCAGTGTGTGGGACTTGTTCTATTAGTCCATCTATGCTAACCTCCACCAGGTTGCAACTTCAAAATAATTTTCATCTGCATCTAGGTCTGAAAAAATATTTGGGCTTGGGCTTGTAGCAGTGTGTGGGACTGGTTCTATTAGTCCATCTATACTAACCTCCACCAGGTTGCAAATTCAAAATAATTTTTATCTGCATCTAGCTCTGAAAAAATATTTGGGCTTCAGCTTGTAGCAGTGTGTGGGACTTGTTCTATTAGGCCATCTATACTAACCTCTACCAGGTTGCAAATTCAAAATAATTTTTATCTGCATCTAGCTCTGAAAAAATATTTGGGCTTGGGCTTGTAGCAGTGTGTGGGACTTGTTCTATTAGTCCATCTATACTAACCCCCACCAGGTTGCAAATTCAAAATAATTTTTATCTGCATCTAGCTCTGAAAAAATATTTGGGCTTGGGCTTGTAGCAGTTTGTGGGACTTGTTCTATTAGTCCATGTATACTAACCTCCACCAGGTTGCAAATTCAAAATAATTTTCATCTGCATCTAGCTCTGAAAAAATATTTGGGCTTGGGCTTGTAGCAGTGTGTGTGACTTGTTCTATTAGTCCATGTATACTAACCTCCACCAGGTTGCAAATTCAAAATAATTTTTATCTGCATCTAGCTCGGAAAAAATATTTGGGCTTGGGCTTGTAGCAGTGTGTGGGACTTGTTCTATTATTCCATCTATACTAACCTCCACTAGGTTGCAAATTCAAAATAATTTTTATCTGCATCTAGCTCTGAAAAAATATTTGAGCTTGGGCTTGTAGCAGTGTGTGGGACTTGTTCTATTAGTCCATCTATACTAACCTCCACCAGGTTGCAAATTCAAAATATTTTTTATCTGCGTCTAGCTCTGAAAAAATATTTGGGCTTGGGCTTGAAGCAGTGTGTGGGACTTGTTCTATTAGTCCATCTATGCTAACCTCCACCAGGTTGCAACTTCAAAATAATTTTCATCTGCATCTAGCTCTGAAAAAATATTTGGGCTTGGGCTTGTAGCAGTGTGTGGGACTTGTTCTATAAGTCCATCTATACTAACCTCCACCAGGTTGCAAATTCAAAATATTTTTTATCTGCGTCTAGCTCTGAAAAAATATTTGGGCTTGGGCTTGAAGCAGTGTGTGGGACTTGTTCTATTAGTCCATCTATGCTAACCTCCACCAGGTTGCAACTTCAAAATAATTTTCATCTGCATCTAGCTCTGAAAAAATATTTGGGCTTGGGCTTGTAGCAGTGTGTGGGACTGGTTCTATTAGTCCATCTATACTAACCTCCACCAGGTTGCAAATTCAAAATAATTTTTATCTGCATCTAGCTCTGAAAAAATATTTGGGTTTCAGCTTGTAGCAGTGTGTGGGACTTGTTCTATTAGGCCATCTATACTAACCTCCACCAGGTTGCAAATTCAAAATAATTTTTATCTGCATCTAGCTCTGAAAAAATATTTGGGCTTGGGCTTGTAGCAGTGTGTGGGACTTGTTCTATTAGTCCATCTATACTAACCCCCACCAGGTTGCAAATTCAAAATAATTTTTATCTGCATCTAGCTCTGAAAAAATATTTGGGTTTGGGCTTGTAGCAGTGTGTGGGACTTGTTCTATTAGTCCATGTATACTAACCTCCACCAGGTTGCAAATTCAAAATAATTTTCATCTGCATCTAGCTCTGAAAAAACATTTGGGCTTGGGCTTGTAGCAGTGTGTGTGACTTGTTCTATTAGTCCATGTATACTAACCTCCACCAGGTTGCAAATTCAAAATAATTTTTATCTGCATCTAGCTCTGAAAAAATATTTGGGCTTGGGCTTGTAGCAGTGTGTGGGACTTGTTCTATTTTTCCATCTATACTGACCTGGGGAGGAGTCCTGAGGAGATAATTTGCATATTCCCACTGCATTTTGGGGTAAGTGAAGAGTCTCCGCGAGCTCAAAGAACACTGGATTTTGGCTGTTGGAGCTGAAAAGAGGACATCGGTAAACCGCGCACCTACCGGCGCGCGCATTTTGAAGCTTTTTTTTAAGCTTTTTTCACTGTTTTCAGAACATTAACAATAAGAACATGGAAGAGTCCAGGAGCCATTTGGTGAGCTGCATATCCTGCTACATGTTCACAGACTTGCCAGTGGAAAAGCCAAACTTCACATGCCAGAAATGCAAGCTTGTGTCCCTGTTGGAGGAAAAGTTGCGAAATCTAGAAGAGAGGTTAACTACCTTGAAAATCATTAAGGAAGGTGAAGAGTTCTTAGACAGAGCAGAATTATCTCTTCATGATTCAGAAAGAGAAGAAATTCTCTCTGCACCTGAGGAAACAGAGGAATGGAAGCATGTGACCCAGAGAAGCAGGAGGATCGAGAGGCAGTCAGCACCCATACTGCTCAGGAACCAGTACCAGGCTCTCACGCAGGAGAACCATGAAGAAATACAGCAAGATAAGACTTTGCCAGCAATGAATAACCTTGTAAGCCCTCAGAATCCTCCTGGATGGAGAAAGAAGAATGTTGTGAAGAAAAAACGGAGAGTGGTGGTCATGGGGGATTCCCTGTTAAGAGGAACAGAGGCCGCTATCTGCAGACCAGACATAACCTCAAGAGAAATGTGCTGTCTTCCAGGAGCAAAAATTAAAGATGTGTCTGACAGGATATCAAGACTCTTCAGACCTACAGATCACTACCCATTCCTGCTAATACATGTGGGGACAAATGACACCGCAAGAAAGGACCTGGAAACCATCTGCAGTGACTTTGAAGACTTAGGCAAGAAAGTGAAAGAATTGGGAGCGCAGGTGGTCTTCTCATCCATCCTCCCAGTGGATGGCCATGGAACAATGAGGTGGAATAAGATTCTACAGGTGAACAACTGGCTACGTCGATGGTGCCGTCAACAAGGATTTGGATTTCTGGATCACGGAATGAATTACCTATACGATGGACTACTTGCTAGAGATGGGGTGCACCTTACGAAGACTGGAAAACATGTATTTGGAAGTCGCCTTGCTACACTCATCAGGAGAGCTTTAAACTAGAACAATGTGGGAAGGGAAGCAAAAGGCCAGAAAAAGCCATACAGCTGACAAATACTATTGAGATCTCTGCTACTGGAAGTGGAAAGGAAGAACAAAGACAAAAAAATCTAAATAATAAAAATATGGGAGGAAGAGAAACCAATCACAAACTAAAATGTTTTTATACAAATGCACAAAGCATGGGCAACAAACAAGGAGAATTGGAAGTACTAACGCAGGAAAAGAAATATGATGTCATTGGAATCACTGAAACTTGGTGGGACGATACACATGATTGGAATAAAAGGCTAAAAGGATACAACTTATTTGCAAGAAACAGACTTGATAAACGAGGAGGAGGTGTTGCATTGTATGTTAGAAAAGCGTATATCTGCACAGAGATTGAAGCTTCAGAGACTGGGAGTTCTGTGGAAACTTTTTGGGTAAGAATACAAGGAGAGAACAACGGAAAGGACACCATTGTAGGCATTTACTACAGGCCACCTGGGCAAGCTGAAGATATGGATGAACTCTTTATGTATCAAATGACCAAGTTCTCCAAAAAATATGACGTAGTGGTCATGGGAGATTTCAACTATCCAGACATTTGTTGGGAATCTCTCTCAAGTAAAACTAACAGGTCAAGCAAATTCTTATCCTCTCTTGCTGACAACTTTATCTTCCAAAAGGTAGGGGAGAAAACAAGGGGATCTGCTACTTTGGATCTAATTCTTATAAACAGGGAGGAAATGGTTGAGGAGGTAAAGGTGGCTGGGACCCTAGGAGGCAGCGATCATGCTATTATAGAATTTTGGATAACTAGAGGAGGAAGACATGTGAAGACTCAAACTTCAAGGTTAGATTTTAGAAAGGCAGATTTTAAGAGACTCAGAAAGAGAATAGGAGGGATCCAATGGCTGGATGTCCTTAAGGACAAAAATGTCCAGGAAGGATGGGAAATTTTTAAAAATGAGATTCTCAAAGCACAATCGTTAACAATCCCGAAAAGTAGGAAGAATGGGAAGCATTTAAGGAAACCAGGATGGATGAACACAGAACTTAAACACATGCTAAAAAGAAAGAAAGAAATGTTTATTAAATGGAAAGAGGGAGGCATATCTAAAGAAGATTATAATGCAGTCAGCAGATCCTGCAGGGCCCGTATCAGGTTAGCTAAAGCTGACAATGAATTAAGGCTTGCAAGAGATGTCAAAAGCAATAAAAAAGGATTTTGGGGGTATGTCAAAAGTAAAAGAAAAGTCAAAGATGCTATAGGATTTTTACAGGATGAAAATGGAGAAATGGTAAGAGAGGATGTTGAGAAGGCAAAACTTTTTAATTCCTATTTTGCATCTGTTTTCTCTCAGAAAGAAAATGTAACATCAACTGATCTTCACTGTCCTTTTAAAGGAATAGAGGAATCCAAGTTATCAGTAAACAGAAAGATTGTGAGGGAATATTTAGCTAACATAAATGAGTTCAAGTCTCCAGGTCCAGATGAATTACACCCCAGAGTACTGAAGGAGATTGTAGAAGAAATTTTAGAACCACTCTCCATAATCTTTGAAAATTCTTGGAGAACAGGAGAAGTCCCAGAAGACTGGAGAAGAGCAAATGTTGTTCCTATCTTCAAAAAGGGGAAGAAGGTGGACCCAGGGAACTATAGGCCGGTGAGTCTGACTTCTATACCAGGAAAGATCTTTGAACAAATTATTAAACAACATGTATGTAAGTACATGGATAAGAATGAAGTGATTAACCAGAGTCAGCATGGGTTTGTAACTAACAAGTCATGTCAGACTAACTTAATTTCCTTCTATGACAGAATCACTGACTGGGTGGATCAGGGAAATGCTGTAGATATAGTATATCTTGACTTCAGCAAAGCATTTGACAAAGTATCTCACATCATCCTTATTGAAAAAATGACCAAGTATGCAATGGACCAGGCAACTGTTAGGTGGATTCATAACTGGCTTAGTGATCGGACTCAAAGGGTGGTTGTAAATGGCTTCACATCCAGCTGGATGAATGTCTCAAGTGGGGTACCACAGGGCTCCGTCCTGGGACCTGTATTGTTCAACATCTTTATCAATGATTTAGATGAAGGAATTGAGGGTAAACTGATAAAATTTGCTGATGACACAAAGCTAGGAGGGATAGCTAATACTAGAGAAGAGAGAGAGAGGATTCAAAAAGACCTAAATAAACTGGAGCAGTGGGCAGCAACCAACAGAATGGTTTTTAACAGGGAAAAATGCAAAGTACTACATCTGGGCAATAAAAATGAAAAAAGCATATACAGAATGGGAGGAATAGAGCTAAGCAACAGTACATGTGAAAAAGACTTAGGTATACTAATAGATCATAGACTGAACATGAGTCAACAGTGTGATGCAGCAGCAAAAAAGGCAAATACAATTCTGGGATGTATTAACAGAAGCATACAGTCTAGATCACGTGAAGTCATTATCGGTCTTTACTCCTCTTTGGTCAGACCTCATCTGGAATACTGTGTACAGTTTTGGGCACCACATTTTAAAAAAGACATAGACAAACTGGAGCAAGTTCAGAGAAGAGCGACCAGAATGGTGACTGGTCTGCAAACCATGTCCTATGAGGAACGGTTGCAGGATTTGGGAATGTTTAGCTTGCAAAAAAGAAGACTGAGAGGAGACTTAATAGCTGTCTACAAATATGTCAAGGGCTGTCACATTGTAGAAGGATCATCTTTATTCTCATTTGCACAAGGAAAGACTAGAAGCAATGGGATGAAACTAAATGGGAGGAGACACAGATTAGATATTAGAAAAAACTTTTTGACAGTTAGGGTGATTAATGAGTGGAACAGGCTGCCACGAGAGGTGGTGAGTTCCCCTTCAATGGACGTCTTCAAACAGAGGCTGGACAGACATCTGTCTGAGATGATCTAGTGAATCCTGCTTTGAGCAGGGGGTTGGACCAGATGACCCAGGAGGTCCCTTCCAACTCTACCATTCTATGATTCTATGATTCTATGATTCTATGACCTCCACCAGGTTGCAAATTCAAAATAATTTTTATCTGCATCAAGCTCTGAAAAAATATTTGGGCTTGGGCTAGTAGCAGTGTGTGGGACTTGTTCTATTAGTCCATCTATACTAACCTCCACCAGGTTGCAAATTCAAAATAATTTTTATCTGCATCTAGCTCTGAAAAAATATTTGGGCTTGGGCTTGTAGTAGTGTGTGGGACTTGTTCTATTAGTCCATCTATACTAACCTCCATCAGGTTGCAAATTCAAAATAACTATTATCTGCATCTAGCTCTGAAAAAATATTTGGGCTTGGGCTAGTAGCAGTGTGTGGGACTTGTTCTATTAGTCCATCTATACTAACCTCCACCAGGTTGCAAATTCAAAATAATTTTTATCTGCATCTAGCTCTGAAAAAATGTTTGGGCTTGGGCTTGTAGTAGTGTGTGGGACTTGTTCTATTAGTCCATCTATACTAACCTCCATCAGGTTGAAAATTCAAAATAATTTTTATCTTCATCTAACCCAGCCAATACTTTTGGGCTAAGTACACAGTTTGGCCACACAGCTCTGCTCTGTTCCCATCCATTGTTTTTTGTGCAAACAACTCCAGAGTTGTCAATTAGTTAACCACCAAAATGAATAGAAAAAAGCCTGCTGCTGGTGGAAAGGGGAATAGGCGTGTTGGGAAGGGAACAAAAGGTTGTGTCCGTGGGGTAGGTGTTAAAGCAACAGTAACATCTGCAGAAGAAAGACCATCTTCCAGCCAAACTAAGATGTCTACTTCTTTTAGCGAACAATGTGATAAGATCCCTTTCTTACGGCCAAGCCAATCGCTACAAATTCCAGATGAGGCACAAAAACAGCAGGTGCTTCAATGGATATCAAGTGCTCCATTAAGTGGGCTCTCCTCCACCTCAACTTCAACATCACAAATACTCCAGTCCTCATGGGTGTCACCCCAATCGCACTTGCTTCCTCACAGCTCCCAAGTCTCCAGCTGCCCGTCTGAGTATGGGGTAGAACAGATGGTTGAGTCTGCAGAGCTGTTTACTCATACTATAGCCTGGGAATCAGAGGTCGGCTCCAGAGCTTCTGTGAATCCAGACGAGGAAATTATCTGCACTGATGCCCAGAATCTTTATGAATAGGATCCAGGACCAGACGCAGAAGGTTTTGACCATAATGTAGACCCTCGTTCACAAACTGTAACTCCTGTTGGTGGAGACAATGAGGAAGACGATGATGAGACTCAAATACCTGATTGGAGCGACAACTTTAGTTTTTTGTCAGGGCAGGAAGAGGTTGGCTCTGAGGACGACGGGTGTGATAACACACAGGGTGATGATGACGAGGTTGGAGTTCTCACTTACTCTCAACCCACAGTCAGCCAGTCGATGAGGTCAGCAGAGGAGGTGGAGGAGGATGCTAGTGACGACGAGGTCAGGTTGCGCCTTCCTGGACAGAGACGTAATACTGGAAGCACGTCAACAACTGCATCCTCAAACACAACTCTGCCTCTGACCACAAGTCACGGTGGCTCTTCAGGTCGCATGGGTGCTAAGCCTTGCATAGCCTGGGCATTTTTTCAGATCGATAAGGATGACTCAACTCGTGTTATCTGTAACATTTGTCAGCAAAAGCTAAGTAGAGGCCAAAAAATACATAGTTTGAGTACTTCATGTATGAACCGGCACATGGACATGAAGCATAAGTTGCAGTGGGAAGCTCAGTGTGCTACAATGCGGCCTAGCCGGCCGGGCCAACCGCCGTATGCCGTATCTTGTGCATCCGCGGCCTCTTCATCCTCTGTGACTGGGGGGACAGCAGTCACACCTGTTTTGGGGCGCAGACCTGCCACCTCTTTACCCGCAACAGCCAGCGTGATTGGCAGGTCATCATTTTCTTTGGAGATGGTAACACCAGCTGGTGTTGAGCGCTGTCCGACATCGATAGCACCACCTTTGGATCAAGGCAACCTAACATGTCCGCCTGCATCTTCCTCACAGACCGGCAGTTTGCCGGGGACACCCTTATCAACCCCGTCTAAGCACAATAGCCAGCCCTCGGTCCCTCAGATGTGGACAAGTAAAAGACCATTTCCTCCTAGCCATGAGAAAGCTAAGAGGTTGCTAAGAGGTTGAATTTCACCATCTGCAAGCTCTTGGCTACAGAAATGCTGCCTTTCCGCCTGGTGGACACAGAGGATTTTTGAGACCTTATGTCCGTCGCAGTGCCCCAGTACCAGATGCCCAGTCGGCACTACTTCTCAAAGAAAGGTGTGCCTGCGCTCCACCAGCATGTCGCACACAACATCACCGCTTCTTTGAGAAACTCTGTGTGTGACATGGTGCATTTCACCACAGATACTTGGACAAGTAGGCATGGACAGGGGCGTTACATGTCGCTGACTGGGCACTGGGTAACTATGGTGACAGCAGGACAAGGGGCTGCTGTCCAAGACTTGCCGTCCCCACGAGTTGTGCGTCAATCCTCTTTATGTCATAGTTCCTCCACTGCTTCTGCCTCCTCAACCTCCTCTCGGTCTTTCACCTGCACCCAAAGCCTGTCTGGTCATGCCACAAGCTTTCTAACTGCGCAGAAGGGATCCTGCACACCTCCTTACTATGCTGGCAGTAGGTCTCAACGTCATCAGGCGGTTTTTACTTTGAAATGTCTGGGAAATGTGAATCACACAGCTGAGGAGTTGTGGTCAGCTCTGGAGAACCAATTTCATGAATGGTTGTCTCCACTGGACCTGAAACCAGGGAAGGCCGTGTGCGACAATGCTGCAAACCTGGGTGCGGCCCTTCGCCGGGGCAATGTCACACACGTGCCTTGTATGGCTCACGTGTTGAACCTGGTTGTCCAGCAATTTTTAGCCCACTATCCCAGACTAGCTGGCCTTCTGCAGAGGGCACGGTCGCTGTGTGCTCACTTCCGCCGTTAGCATCCCGCAGCTCAGCGACTTACATCTCTACAGAAGTCGTTGGGCCTGCCACTTCACCGGCTAAAATGCGATGTGCCTACCCGGTGGAATTCAACTCTGCACATGTTGCAGCGACTGTGGCAGCACCGACAAGCCCTGGTGCAATACGTTCTGACGTATAGCCTGGGCCAACGAGATCCAGAGGTGGGGCAAATCACGCTGGAGGAGTGGTCTCAGATCAGGGACCTATGCACCCTTCTGCACAGTTTTGAAATGGCGACGAAGATGTTTAGTGCTGACGATGCCATTATCAGCATGACTATTCTGGTGATTTACATGCTGGAGCACATGTTAAACAGAATTCGGAGTCAGGTGGTGGCACAAGAGGAGGTGGAGGAAGTAGAGGAGCAGGAGTTGTATGCGGAAGGGCTAACATCTGCAAGGTCCAGACGGTCGGCAGCACCAAGGCGGCAGGCATGTGAGGGTGGGGGAGATGGTTTTACCAGGGCGCATGGTAGCAGCCAAACTAGTGAGGAAGGTGCAGGAGCGCAGGAAGAAGTGGAGGACGAACTGATGGAAGATTCATCAGATGAGGGAGACCTTGATCACATTTCTGTTGTGCGAGGTTGGGGGGAGAGGACAGAGGAAGGAAGCATGATTGTTACCTCGCCACCAACACAACAGGGACTTGGTGCTCCTGGATGCGCAACACACATGAGTGCCTTCCTGCTGCACTACCTGCAACATGACCCTCGAATTGTGAGAATTAGAAATAATCCTGACTACTGGGTTGCCACACTGTTAGATCCCCGGTACAAAAGTAAATTTGCAGAAATTACTAATCATGTTTATCTGTATCTTGACTGGAAAATAATTTGGGCTTTGTAGCAGTGTGCAGCACTGATCCTATTAGGCCATCTATACTAAGCTCCACCAAATTTAAAATTAATAATAATTTTTAGCTGCATCTAGCCCGGAAAATAATTTTGGGGCTCCGAGATGCGCAAGACACATAAGTGCCTTCTTGCTGCACTACCTGCAACATGACCCTCATATTGTCAGAATTCGAAGTAATCATGACTACTGGGTTGCCATACTCTTAGATCCCCGAAACTTTTCGATCAACCTTTTCATTTTAATAAAGACCAAAAAAATGGTCATTTTTGAAATTATAAGCATTAGCAGGTTATTAGAAACTGAAATCAAACAGTTTTCAACTCAAAACTTTATTCTAGGTGATGTTACATTTTCACATAGGACCCCTTGTTCGAAAGGAGCTTCTGAACTCTCTCGTCCATTGAATTTGTCAGGTTTTGGATGGTTTCTGCTTCAATTGTTTTGCATGAGGACAGAATACCCTCCCAGAGCTGTTGCTTAGATGTGAACTGCCTCCCGCCATCATAGACACTCCTTTTGATGATGCTCCAAAGGTTCTGAATGGGGTAGAGGTCAGGGGAGCATGGGGTCACACCATAAGTTTGTCCCCTTTTATGCCCATATCAGCCAGAGATGCAGATGTTTTATGTGCAGCATGAGATGGTGCATTATCATGCAAAAAAATGATCTTGCTGTGAAATACACGGTTCTTCTTCTTGAACCATGGCAGGAAGTGCTGTTTGAGAAAATCCACATACATTATGGAGTTCATCTTTAGCGCCTTCAGGGATCCTAAAGGGGCCGACAATCTCTCTCCCCATGATTCCAGCCCAAAACATTACTCCACCTCCTCCTTGTTGGCGCTGTAGCCGTGTTTGCATGGGGTGTCCATCAACCAGCCATCCTCCACTCCATCCATCTGGACCATCGAGCGCTGCATGGCACTCATCCGTGAACAAAACAGTTTTGAAATCAGTCTTCATGTAATGTTTGGCCCACTGGAGCCATTTCTGCTTGTGTGAAGTGGATAGAGGAGGTCGACAGGATGGCGTATGCACAGCTGCAAACCTCTGAAGGACCCTGCATCCTGTTGTTCGGGGGACGTTGGAGGCACCAGCAGCTTCAAAAACTTGTCTGCTGCTATGACAAGGCTTTTTTGCCGCTGCTCTTTTAACCTGACGTAATTGCCTGTAGGAAAGAGTCCTCAATTTTCCCTTATCAGCACGCACACGTGTGTACTGTGAATCAGCTACATACTTCTTGATTGCCAAGACACTTCATCGTGATCATCGCACAATGTTGATTGTAGTCATGCCTTGACCTAAACACTCCACAATTTGTTGCTTCTCAGCAGCCGACACATCCTTTTTCTTTCCCATTTTGGCAGAAAATGTAGGCTGCTTAATAATGTGAGACAGCCTTCTTAAGTAGTCTTGCCTTTCATTGGACACACCTGCCAAACTAATTAGCACAGGTGTCTGCAATTGCTTACAGTGATATAAAGAGCCCTGACACACATCACCATCAATGAGTTTAACTGACAAACAAACAAATTCTTCCCTTATCACTCCTAAACACTTTTTGCATAATAATTTGGAGCACAGTGTACATGTGCTTTTCCACAAAACACCAGTGGTTCACGTAGTGAATCTTACAGTTCTAACTTGCAAACCGTGGTCTGTATGGAGTTGTTCAATAAAGGGCCCAAAATTAAGATAACATAGATGGGAGAGGTCTCTATGAATAGGAATTCCTAAGTATTTGATACCCTGTGAGGGCCAGAAAAAGGGAAAGTTGGACTGGATGGAATCCTATATGGATTTGGGGAGGGAGACATCGAGGGCCTCAGACTTCGCTGCATTGATTTTAAAATTTGACCATGTAACAAAGTGATCTATTTCAGCCATAACAGCATGGATGGATATATGTGATTGAGTGATATATACTAGGACATCATCAGCAAATAGAGAGCACCTGTACTCGGTGCCTCCCACCTCAATCCACCTAATATTCGGGTTATGGCGATATTGATGAGAGCAGGTGCTCCGTCACTAGGATGTATAAGAGAGAGGACATCCCTGCCTTGTCCCATTGGTGATTGTGAAAGGTGATGAAAATGTTCTGATGCACCCCCTGGGCCTTGGGACACCCGGAGCCGGAACCTTTTTGGTGGATGCTGGTGGTTGTAGTCTTCGTGGCGGCGACCCGGTTCCGTGGCTCAGGGTGGTCAAACCAGTGGCGGAACTATTTATGTGGTTTTGATGTTTAAATGTCCGACTACGCCACCCGTGGATTGCGGTCAGAGTGAACCGCCGCTGCAGGGCAGACCGCTGAGGCTGGTGTTGTGGGTGCAGTAGAGCGTAGCATAACTCCCCACAGGAGGAGTATAGCCTCAGGGCAGTGTATGCGGAGGATGGGGGTGATGGTGCAGGGCAGCAGCAGTAACGACACGGAGTCAGTGATGCAGTCCAGGGCCTTTACTCACAGTTCTTATTATCCAGACCACGTCTGCAGGTAACGGCTGCCCACGTCGTACTGTGCTCACCAGGTGGGGGGCTCAGACAACTCCCAGATAACTTTGGAGCGCTTCACAGGACCCCCTTTGTGTGTCCTTTGTCTGGCCTTTCTTACCAACCCTTCTGTCCGGCTGCATCGGGCCTCCTCTTGGTAAACTTGGCGCCAGTTTCCCTGACCCTATGTGGTGCCTTCCTAGCGGGTGTAGCGAGTGGCTGCGCCACATAAAATGTCACACCCTCCGGTTTCTAGCTGAGGGTCGTTTCCTGCCTCCACTAGTTTCGAGGACCGGTCTCCCCCTTTGGCCTGACCCCTCCACGCAGGTGGATTCGGGCATGCGGTGGCGACTCGCCCGTCCGCACCCCTGGGATCCCTTCATTCCTCGTTCCTGGAGCCTTCTCCGCTCCTCTTCCTTCCTTCTCCCTCTTCCAGGCCTGGGCCTCTGTTACTAGGCCCGCCTCCGGAGCAGAGCTCATGCAGAGCCCCTGCTCCCTGCCACTTCTGCTCAGACTTCTCTGCACTGAACTAAGATGGTGCCCACCTTTTATACTCCCTTCTCAATGCACCCAGGAACTGCTTCCTCCCTGCTCCTGCACTACAGGGTTCCCCTTCCTCAGTGTTCCCTCCCCCCACTCCATCCAGGGACAGGGACTGTCGTGCCCATCTCAGAGGCATATTGGTCGCCCTGCCCCACGGCAATGTGGTGTAATGCATGCAGGTGTCGGGTCCTGATCCACACTCCATCCTTACCTGAGAGTGAGATATCACACCTCTGGGTGAGGTGCAATACCTCTGTAGCAACCGAGCCCTCAGGTTGCTACAGTTCCATTTATCTTCAGCCTAGGTGACGTATTGTGATACAGGGCCGTGATTTTGGCTATAAAAGGGTCCCCTAGACCCCTAGCCCAAGCTTTTTAAGAGAATCATATATGGCGTGCCAGGAGACTCTATGGAATGCTTTCTCAGCATCCAACGAGAGTATCTAATTACAAATTTTTAACTGCATCTAGCCCAGGAAATACTTTGTGCCTAGTAGCAGTGTCTGCTAGTCAGCGGATTATCCCGGCTGTTAAGCAAGCTACACCACCTGTAGTTTGGACACTTAATTTTTTCAAAGGAAATGCTTCGGGACCATGGGATACTCAGTGAAGAGCATCAGGAGGCACCCCAAGGCATAGGGGCTGGGACTGGCAGTAGGATGCCTTGCGGTGGACAGCCGAGCTCGATCCTTATAAAAGCTTTTTAACTGCAGCAGCTTTAGTGGACGCTACTGGAGCTGGAATTACGCGGCTGCTGGCATGAGACTTGCCCTCCAATAGATCCTTGTAAATGGATTTAAAGTGTATTCATTCAAATTAGAGAGACAATTTAAATTAAAAAGCTTAGAGCTGCCTCCACCACAGGGGGGCTCGCTCGACCCACCAGCGGACAGGCACCAGTATTGGGAGAGGCGGGCTGGCCGTCAGGGTTCACCGCAGCTCTGGCACAAACCCGGCGACACAGAGGTGGCACGGGCAGGAGCGGACTGAACGTGTCGGCTTCTCACTTTTTGGATTTTAGAAGGGCATGACATGCCTATACCTGTGTCTCCCCCTCCTTTTACTCCTCCACCTCTTTTCTTTTCGCATGACTATATGTA
The DNA here is from genome assembly GCF_046119375.1 of Phyllobates terribilis. NCBI lineage: Eukaryota > Metazoa > Chordata > Amphibia > Anura > Dendrobatidae > Phyllobates > Phyllobates terribilis. The sequence goes on along the minus strand of NW_027362763.1, from coordinate 377,919,302 downwards.
CTTTCACTTTTCCATGTGTTAGTTGTGTCTTCTGAGCAGGTGGTCAGCTTTTGGACACCTTTGAAGGTGTTTTCTATGTGTTTCTATGTGTTTTTGTTTGCCTGCCATTGGTTTTAACGGTGCTCGAAGGTGTTCGACGAACAGTTCGACGAACAGTTCGGCGAACACACGGGTGTTTGACGAAACGAACCGAACTCGAACACTATGGGGGTGGCTCAACACTATTAACTAATTCACAACTCTGGAGTTGTTTGCACAAAAAAACAATGGATGGGAACCGAGCAGAGCTGAGTGGCCAAACTGTGGTATTAGGCCAAAACTATTGGCTGGGTTAGATGCAAAAAAAAATTATATTCAATTTGCAACCTGATGGAGGTCAGTATAGATGGACTAATAGAACAAGTCCCACACACAGCTAGAAGCCCAAATATTTTTTCAGAGGTAGATACAGAAAAAAATTGTATTCAGTTTGCAACCTGATGGAGGTCAGTATAGATGGACTAATAGAACAAGTCCTACACACAGCTAGAAGCCCAAATATTTTTTCAGAGGTAGATGCAGAAAAAAAATATATTCAGTTTGCAACCAGATGGAGGTCAATATAGATGGACTAATAGAGAAAGTCCCACACACTGCTAGAAGGCCAAATATTTTTTCAGAGCTAGATGCAGACAAAAAATTATTTTTAATTTGCAACCTGATGGAGGTCAGTATAGATGGACTAATAGAGAACGTCCCACACACTGCTAGAAGGCCAAATATTTTTTCAGAGGTAGATGCAGAAAAAAATATATTCAGTTTGCAACCTGATGGAGGTCTGTATAGATGGATTAATAGAACAAGTCCCACACACAGCTAGAAGCCCAATATTTTTTCAGAGGTAGATGCAGAAAAAAATATATTCAGTTTGCAACCTGATGGAGGTCAGTATAGATGGACTAATACAACAAGTCCCACACACAGCTAGAAGCCCAATATTTTTTCAGAGGTAGATGCAGAAAAAAATATATTCAGTTTGCAACCTGATGGAGGTCTGTATAGATGGACTAATACAACAAGTCCCACACACAGCTAGAAGCCCAATATTTTTTCAGAGGTAGATGCAGAAAAAAATATATTCAGTTTGCAACCTGATGGAGGTCAGTATAGATGGACTAATACAACAAGTCCCACACACAGCTAGAAGCCCAATATTGTTTCAGAGGTAGATGCAGAAAAAAATATATTCAGTTTGCAACCTGATGGAGGTCTGTATAGATGGATTAATAGAACAAGTCCCACACACAGCTAGAAGCCCAATATTTTTTCAGAGGTAGACGAAGAAAAAAATATATGCAGTTTGCAACCTGATGGAGGTCAGTATAGATGGACTAATACAACAAGTCCCACACACAGCTAGAAGCCCAATATTTTTTCAGAGCTAGATGCAGAAAAAAATTATATTCAATTTGCAACCTGATGGAGGTCAGTATAGATGGACTAATAGAATTATGCTATGCCCAAAAGATTTTACTTCACTAGGTGCAGTAAAAAAATTGGTATTCTATACACAGGTGGTATATCTTGCAACACAGATAGGCTACTCCACTGACTAACACACTCTGCAATAGGCCAAAATGGATTAGCTTTGCTAGATTCAGCCAAATGCTGTGAAAAAAACTTGCACAGCACTGGCACAGACCTGCCTGGCAAAAACTGATAGGAACTGATGTAACCTAGTCCTGAAAAGGACTCCAATTACAATTAGTCTTTACTCCCACAATCTATCTATTTAAGAGCACAGACCTGCCTGATAAAAGTCGTAGGAAATGCTGTAACCTAGTCCTTAAAAGGACTGCAATCACAACTATTCCCTACTCCCAAGCTATCTGTAGATTTGTGCGAAAATTGGCTTGAAATTAACAAGGTATAGCGCACACAGCAACAGCGGTGCCGTCTAACACGCAGCTGCAGCAGTGAGAAAATGGTGGCGACGGGGAAAATGGCTTGGTCTTATAGGGCAAGGACATGTGACATACACTGCCAATGACACATGCCCTTGCTTGTGTGAAAAAAAGCACTTCGCTCCGTGTGTGCGCTGCTGATAGGCTGACAGATTGCACCTCCCCACTGTAAATGCAGGAAAGAGAAAAAAAAAATGGAGATCTTCATTGTTCCTGCAGAGGTCTATCCCCTGCCCCTCCCCCCACCCCGCTGTACACTCAAACTGCGTATTAACATTAATTTTCATCGTTACTGAGAAAAAATCCAGTTATGATTTTGGTGCACGAACAGTTATCGAACATAAGCTCGAACAGCCGAATTTTTCTCAAATTGTTCGTGTTCGCCGAACGGCTCGAACACCGCCCAAAACAGCTCGAATTTGAGATTGGCGAACAGTTCGAGTAGAACAACGCTCATCTCTATTCATTAGATCCAATTCTCACAAATATACAGTGGCATGTAAAAGTTTGGGCACCCCTGGTCAAAATTACTGTTATTGTGAACAGTTAAGCAAGTTTTAGATTAAGTGATCTCTAAAAGGCCTAAAATTAAATATGACACATTTCCTTTGTATTTTAGGCAAAAATATATTTATATTGTCATTTTTTACATTTTATAAATTACAGAAAGGTAAATCGGCCAATGCAAAAGTTTGGGCACCCTTGCAGATTTATGTGCTCAGATAACTTTGACCAAGGTTCCAGACCTTAATTAGACTTTTAGGGTTATGACTTCATCACTATCAATATCATCGTTAGGAAAGGCCAGGTGATGCAAAAAACCCAGCCTCCTCTAACCTTGTGCCAAAGAACAGAAGCCACAGAAGCCACAGGTTCTTCTAAGCTGCTGGCTTGCACTCTGAAAATGAAAATGGCGGAGGCCCTCAAAGCAGGAGAAGGCTATAAGAAGATAGCAAAGCGTTTTCAAGTTGCCCTTTCCTCAGTTCTAAAAGTAATTTAGAAATGGCAGTTAACAGGAACAGTGGAGGTCAAGATAAGGTCTTGAAGACCAGGAAAAATGTCAGTGAGAGCTGCTTGTAGGATTACTAGAGAGGCAAATCATAACCTCCGTTTGACTGCAAAAGACCTTCAGAAAGATTTAGCAGACTCTGGAGTTTATGGTACATTGTTCTACTGTTCAGAGACACCTGCACAAATATGGCCTTGATGGAAGAGTTATCAGAAGAAAACCTCTCCTGCTTCCTCACAATACAATTGAGCATCAGAAGTTTGGAAAAGAACATTGAAACAAGCCTGATGCATTTTGGAAACAAGTCTTGTGGAAAAATGACATTAAAATAGAACTCTTTGGCCACAATGATCAAAGGTACAGTGCAGACTAAAAGTTTGGACACACCTTCTCATTTAAAGATTTTTATGTATTTTCATGACTTTGAAAATTGTACATTCACACTGAAGGCATCAAAACTATGAATTAACACATGTGGAATTATATACTTAACAAAAAAGTGTGAAACAACTGAAAATATGTCTTATATTCTAGGTTCTTCAAAGTAGCCACCTTTTGCTTTGATGACTGCTTTGCACACTCTTGGCATTCTCTTGATGAGCTTCAAGAGGTAGTCACCAGAAATGGTTTTCACTTCACAGGTGTGCCCTGTTAGATTTAATAAGTGGGATTTCTTGCCTTATAAATGGGGTTGGGACCATCAGTTATGTTGTGCAGAAGTCTGGTGGATACACAGCTGATAGTCCTATTGAATAGACTGTTAGAATTTGTATTATGGCAAGAAAAAAGCAGCTAAGTAAAGAAAAACGAGTGGCCATCATTACTTTAAGAAATGAAGGTCAGTCAGTGCGAAAAGTTAGGCAAACTTTGAAAGTGTCCCCAAGTGCAGTTGCAAAAACCATCAAGCGCTACAAAGAAACTGGCTCACATGAGGACCGCCCCAGGAAAGGAAGACCAAGAGTCACCTCTGCTTTGAGGATAAGTTTTTCCGAGTCACAAGCCTCAGAAATCGCAGGTTAACAGCAGCTCAGATTAGAGACCAGGTCAATGCCACACAGAGTTCTAGCAGCAGACACATCTCTTCAACAACTGTTAAGAGGAGACTTTGTGCAGCAGGGCTTCATGGTAAAATTGCTGCTAGGAAACCAGCAGGCAACAAGACAGGCAACAAGCAGAAGAGACTTGTTTGGGCTAAAGAACACAAGGAATGGACATTAGACAAGTGGAAATCTGTGCTTTGGTCTGATGAGTCCAAATTTGAGATCTTTGGTTCCAACCACCGTGTCTTTGTGCGACGCAAAAAAGGTGAAAGGATGGACTCTACATGCCTGGCTCCCACCGTGAAGCATGGAGGAGGAGGTGTGATGGTGTGGGGGTGCATTGCTGGTGATACTGTTGGGGATTTATTCAAAAGTGAAGGCATACTGAACCAGCATGGCTACCACAGCATCTTGCAGCAGCATGCTATTCCATCCGGTTTGCGTTTAGTTGGACCATCATTTATTTTTCAACAGGACAATGACCCCAAACACACCTCCAGGCTGTGTAAGGGCTATTTGACCAAGAAGGAGAGTGATGGGGTGCTACCCCAGATGACCTGGCCTCCACAGTCACCAGACCTGAACCCAATAGAGATGGTTTGGGGTGAGCTGGACAGCAGAGTGAAGGCAAAAGGGCCAACAAGTGCTAAGCATCTCTGGGAACTCCTTCAAGATTGTTGGAAGACCATTTCCAGTGACTACCTCTTGAAGCTCATCAAGAGAATGTCAAGAGTATGCAAAGCAGTCATCAAAGCAAAAGGTGGCTACTTTGAAGAACCTAGAATATAAGACATATTTTCAGTTGTTTCACACTTTTTTGTTAAGTATATAATTCCACATGTGTTAATTCATAGTTTTGATGCCTTCAGTGTGAATGTACAGTTTTCATAGTCATGAAAATACAGAAAAATCTTTAAATGAGAAGGTGTGTCCAAACGTTTGGTCTGTACTGTATGTCTGGAGAAAAAAGGGCACAGAATTTCAGGAAAGAACATCTATCCAACCATTAAGCATGGGGGTGGATCAATAATTATTTTGGGTTGTGTTGCAACCAATGGCACGGGGAACATTTCACGGGTAGAGGGAAGAATGCATTCAATTAAATTTCCACAAGTTCTTGATGCAAACATAACACCATCTGTAAAAAGCTGAAGTTTAAAAGAAGATGGCTTCTACAAATGGATAATGATCCTAAATAGAGATGAGCGGTGTTCGACTAGAACTGTTCGCCAATCTCAAATTCGAGCTGTTTTGGGCGGTGTTCGAGTTGTTCGACGAACCCGAACGATTTGCAAAAAATTCGGCTGTTCGAGGTTATGTTCGATAACTGTTCGTGCACCAAAAGCGTGTCCTGCATGTCTGGCGCTATTTAGAGCACCAATCATGCAGGGATTATCTGCCACTCACTGTAATGCCACAGCCATGGTGGTTGTGGCATTACAGTGATTGCCCAAATCGATGGGAACAGTGCCAACAGTGAAACATGAAAAGCCGGCAATTCAGCAGCGGCATACACCTGTACCCGACAATTTAGAACCGAAAGAATAGAGCTTCACACATAGATTAGATAGATATAAACATGTCAGCCACATATATACGAAGTACAGTGAAAGTGCTGCTTACTGTACTTGTCATTTAGCGTAAAGGATTTATCAAAAAAAATAATAGTGTTTTCATGCACCGTCTCTTTAAAAAAGCCGGCCGGCAATTCAGCAGCGGTACCCGACAATTTAGAATAGAAGGAATAGAGAATCACACATAGATTAGATAGATAGAAATATGTCAGTCACATATATAAGAAGTGCAGTGACAGTGTTGATTACTGTACTTGTCATTTAGTGTAAAGGATTTATTTAAAAAAATAATAGTGTTTTCATGCACTGTCTCTTTAAAAAAGCCGGCCGGCAATTCAGCAGCGGTACCCGACAATTTATAACAGACAGAATAGAGCATCATACATAGATTAGATAGATAGAAACATGTCAGCCACATATATACGAAGTACAGTGACAGTGTTGCTTACTGTACTTGTCATTTAGCGTAAAGGATTTATCAAAAAAAATAATAGTGTTTTCATGCACCGTCTCTTTAAAAAAGCCGGCCGGCAATTCAGCAGCGGTACCCGACAATTTATAACAGACAGAATAGAGCTTCACACATAGATTAGATAGATGTCTGTCACATATATATGAAGTACAGTGATAGTGTTGGTTACTGTACTTGTCATTTAGTATTAAAATAAAGGATTTATTATTAAAAAAATTGGCGTGGGGTTCCCCTTAATTTTAGGCTCTAGCGGAGGTTAAGCAGACGGCTGGGGCAGATGTTTGAAGCCTGGGAAGGGGGTAATACCCACGGAGCTTCCCAGGCTACTAATATCAGCCCCCAGCTGAATACATAGCCTTTACTAGCTATTAAAATGGGGGACCCCCCCAAAAAAAATGACGTCGGGTCCCCCCTAATTTAATAGCTAGCAAAGGCTAGGCAGACAGCTGGGGGCTGATATTAATAGCCCAGGAAGGGAGCCATGAATATTGGCCCCCTCCCAGGCTAGAAACACCAGCCGTCAGCCGCCCCAGAAATGGCGCATTCATAGGATGCGCCAATTCTGGCACTTAGCCTCGCTCTTCCACGCTGCCTTGGTGCGGTGGCAGGGGGTAATAGGGTTGGGGTTGATGTCAGCTTATAATGCCAGCTGACATCAAGCCCAGGTTAGTAATGGAGAGGCGTCTATAAGACACCCCCATTACTAACCCCATAGTCAAAGTTAAAAAAAACACAAACACCCAGAATAAAGTCCTTTAATTGAAATAAAGACACAATCCTTTATTGTTCTAAATTAAACCATACAGATGAGCCGAGTTCATGTCCAATGAACTCGGCTCACCTCATGCACGTCACTGACAGCGTGGGAAAATTCTCAAGCTGAAGCGGTGAGTGCAGGAGAATTCTCCCACGCTGTCAGTGACGTGCATAAGGTGAGCTCATGTCCAATGAACTCAGCTCACCTCCTGCACGTCACTGACAGCGTGGGAGAATTCTCCTGCACTCAGCGCTTCAGCGTGAGAATTCTCCCGCTGAAGCGCTGAGTGCAGGAGAATTTTCCCACGCTGTCAGTGACGTGCATAAGGTGAGCTCATGTCCAATGAACTCAGCTCACCTCCTGCACGTCACTGACAGCGTGGGAGAATTCTCCTGCACTCAGCGCTTCAGTGTGAGAATTCTCCCACGCTGAAGCGCTGAGTGCAGGAGAATTTTCCCACGCTGTCAGTGACGTGCATGAGGTGAGCCGAGTTCATTGGACATTAACTCGGCTCATCTGGATGCCCTCACAGAGAGACACTGTGGAGCGCAAGCAAGCCTGCGCTTCTCAGTGTCTGCGGGATGACAGGCTGGATGGCAGCGTTCTGCTGCGGTCCAGCTTGTCATCTCGATGTAGCAGAGCTGAAGCTGTCATGGGAACCATGGAAAGGTAAGGATGATGTTGCTTTATTATTTTTCTTTTATTTCAGGAGATCGTTGGCTTCAGCTGGAATGGGCGTGATGGTAAGTATGGTTTAATTTAGAACAATAAAGAATTGTGTGTTTATTTCAATTAAAGGACTTTTTTCTGGGTGTTGTGTTTTTTTTAAATACTTTACTAGAAATTCATGGTGGTCATGTCTAATATTGACGTGACCCCATGAATTTTGGGCTTAGGGCCAGCTGATAATGCCAAGATGGCCCTAACCCCTTTATTACCCAGTGAGCCACCGCATCAGGGCCCTGGATGAGTTGGGTACAGCGCCAGAAGATGGCGCTTCTATGAACGCGCCATTTTCCGGGGTGGCTGCGGACTGCAATTTGCAGCGGGGGTGGCCCAGAAAGCTTGGGCCTCCCTGCGCTGCGGATTCCAGCCCCCAGCTGCCTAGTTGTACCTGGCTGGACACAAAAACAGGGCGAAGCCCCACGTCAATTTTCTTTAAATTATTTCATGAAATAATTAAGAAAAAAAGGGCTTCCCTATATTGTTGTGTCCGGCCAGGTACAAATAGGCAGCTGGTGGTTGGGGGCAGCCCGTTCCTGCCTGCTGTACCTGGCTGGACACAAATATAGTGCGAAGCCCCACGTCAATTTTTTTAAATTATTTCATGAATTTCCTGAAATAATTTAAAAAAATTGAAGTGGGGCTTCGCACTATATTTGTGTCCAGCCAGGTACAGCAGGCAGGAACGGGCTGCCCCCATCCACCAGCTGCCTATTTGTACCTGGCCGGACACAACAATATAGGGAAGCCCTTTTTTTCTTAATTATTTCATGAATTTCATGAAATAATTAAAAAAAATTGAAGTGGGGCTTCGCACTATATTTGTGTCCAGCCAGGTACAGCAGGCAGGAACGGGCTGCCCCCAACCACCAGCTGCCTATTTGTACCTGGCCGGACACAACAATATAGGGAAGGCCTTTTTTTCTTAATTATTTCATGAATTTCATGAAATAATTAAAAAAAAAGTACGTGGGGCTTCGCCCTATTTTTGTGTCCAGCCAGGTACAACTAGGCAGCTGGGGGCTGGAATCTGCAGCGCAGGGAGGCCCAAGCTTTCTGGGCCCCCCCCCGCTACAAATTGCAGTCCGCAGCCACCCCGGAAAATGGCGCGTTCATAGAAGCGCCATCTTCTGGCGCTGTACCCAACTCATCCAGGGCCCTGGTGCGGTGGCTCACTGGGTAATAAAGGGGTTAGGGCCAGCTTGGTATTATCAGCTGGCCCCAAGCCCAAAATTCATGGGGTCACGCCAGTATTAGACATGACCGCCATGAATTTCTAGTAAAGTATTTAAAAAAAACACAACACCCAGAATAAAGTCCTTTAATTGAAATAAAGACACAATTCTTTATTGTTCTAAATTAAACCATACTTACCATCACACCCATTCCAGCTGAAGCCAACGATCTCCTGCAATAAAAGAAAAATAATAAACCAACCTCATCCTTACCTTTCCATGGTTCCCACGACAGCTTCAGCTCTGCTACATCGAGATGACTGGCTGGACCGCAGCAGAACGCTGCCATCCAGTCTGTCATCCCGCAGACACTGAGAAGCGCAGGCATGCTTGCGCTCCTCACTGTCTCGCTGTGACGGCATCCAGATGAGCCGAGGTCATGTCCAATGAACTCGGCTCACCTCATGCACGTCACTGACAGCGTGGGAAAATTCTCACGCTGAAGTGCTGAGTGCAGGAGAATTCTCCCACGCTGTCAGTGATGTGCATGAGGTGAGCTCATGTCCAATGAACTCAGCTCACCTCCTGCACGTCACTGACAGCGTGGGAAATTTCTCCTGCAATCAGCGCTTCAGCGTGAGAATTTTCCCACGCTGTCAGTGACGTGCATGAGGTGAGCCGAGTTCATTGGACATGAACTCGGCTCATCTGGATGTCGTCACAGAGAGACGCTGAGCAGCGCAAGCAAGCCTGCGCTTCTCAGTGTCTGCGGGATGACAGGCTGGATGGCAGCGTTCTGCTGCGGTCCAGCCTGTCATCTCGATGTAGCAGAGCTGAAGCTGTCGTGGGAACCATGGAAAGGTAAGGATGAGGTTGCTTTATTATTTTTCTTTTATTGCTGGAGATCGTTGGCTTCAGCTGGAATGGGCGTGATGGTAAGTATGGTTTAATTTAGAACAATAAAGGATTGTGTCTTTATTTCAATTAAAGGACTTTATTCTGGGTGTTTGTGTTTTTTTTAACTTTGACTATGGGGTTAGTAATGGGGGTGTCTTATAGACGCCTCTCCATTACTAACCTGGGCTTGATGTCAGCTGGCATTATAAGCTGACATCAACCCCAACCCTATTACCCCCTGCCACCGCACCAGGGCAGCGTGGAAGAGCGAGGCTAAGTGCCAGAATTGGCGCATCCTATGAATGCGCCATTTCTGGGGCGGCTGACGGCTGGTGTTTCTAGCCTGGGAGGGGGCCAATATTCATGGCTCCCTTCCTGGGCTATTAATATCAGCCCCCAGCTGTCTGCCTAGCCTTTGCTAGCTATTAAATTAGGGGGGACCCCACGTCATTTTTTTTGGGGGGTCCCCCATTTTAATAGCTAGTAAAGGCTAGGTATTCAGCTGGGGGCTGATATTAGTAGCCTGGGAAGCTCCGTGGGTATTACCCCCTTCCCAGGCTTCAAACATCTGCCCCAGCCGTCTGCTTAACCTCCGCTAGAGCCTAAAATTAAGGGGAACCCCACGCCAATTTTTTTAATAATAAATCCTTTCTTTTAATACTAAATGACAAGTACAGTAACCAACACTATCACTGTACTTCATATATATGTGACTGACATGTTTCTATCTATCTAATCTATGTGTGATGCTCTATCTTTCTGTTCTAAATTGTCGGGTACCGCTGCTGAATTGCCGGCCGGCTTTTTTAAAGAGACAGTGCATGAAAACACTATTATTTTTTTAAATAAATCCTTTACACTAAATGACAAGTACAGTAAGCAACACTATCACTGTACTTATTATATATGTGACTGACATGTTTCTATCTATCTAATCTATGTGTGAAGCTCTATTCTTTCTGTTCTAAATTGTCGGGTACAGATGCTGAATTGCCGGCCGGCTTTTTTAAAGAGACGGTGCATGAAAACACTAATATTTTTTTAAATAAATCCTTTACACTAAATGACAAGTGCAGTAACCAACACTGTCACTGTGCTTCTTATATGTGTGACTGACATGTTTCTATCTATCTAATCTATGTGTGATGCTCTATTACTTCTTGTCTAAATTGTCGGGTACCGGTGTATGCCGCTGCTGAATTTGCCGGCCGGCTTTTTTAAAGATAGTGTCTTCTGAGCAGTTTGTCAGCTTTTGGACACCTTTGCAGGTGTTTTCTATGTGTTTCTATGTGTTTTTGTTTGCCTGCCATTGGTTTTAACGGTGTTCGACGGTGTTCTAAGGTGTTCGACGAACAGTTCGACGAACAGTTCCTCGAACATCCCGGTGTTCGACGAACCGAACCGAACCCGAACACTACGGGGGTGGCTCAACACTAATCCTAAACACACGTCAAAATCCACAATAGATTACCTCAAAAGGCGCAAGCTAAAGGTTTTACAATGGCCCTCACAGTCCTCTGATCTAAACAGCACTGAAAATCTGTGGCTCAACCTCAAAATAGCAGTGCATGCAAGGCGACCCAGTAATCTCACAGAACTGGAAGAATTTTCCAAGGAAGAATGGTTGAAAATCCCTCAAACAAAAACTGAAAGACTCTTGGCTGGTTACAAAAAGCGTTTACAAGCTGTGATACTTGCAAAAGGGGGGCTACTAGGTACTAACCATGCAGGGTGCCCAAACTTTTGCTTTGGCCCATTTTCCTTTTTGTAATTTATAAAATGTAAAAGATAGAAATATACATATTTTTTGCCTACAATACACAGGAAATGTGTCATCTTTAACTTCAGGCCTTTTAGAGATCATTTCATTTTCAAATGGCTTAACTGTTCACTATAACAGTAATTTTGACCAGGGGTGTCCAAACTTTTACATGCCACTGTATACAAATGGCTGCCACATCTAAAGTGTACCCATATTATGCTATTAGGAAATGTAAAAAATAGAGTACATTGCAACTAGTGATACTGTAACAATTTGTGATATCAGAGTACAAAGAAGAAGCTCTGCTATACTTGACAATTCAAGATTTTATACATACACATCTATATTTATGATAAAAAGAAATCTTTTGCTCTGGGCAATTCTCTGAACACACGTCTAAACACCAGATATCAGAAAGTAGCTGTCTTAATGCACCATGCTAACATAAGTTAGATCAAACGGTAAGTCTTGGGACAAATACATTTTATGTGTGTTTATCCACTTCCTGACCAGATCATTTAACCTCGTTCCTGACCAGGCACATTTTCATTTTCTTTGTACATGAGGTTTAAAAAGTTGTGCAATTTTTAACTTATTTATTTCCTGCTTTTTTTTGCTTTTTTTTCACATATTGCACCCCACATAAGGCCATGAAGGGCCATTTCAACATTTTAATACTTTTTTATCTGATTTTACTGTAAGCAGGGTAAGTAAATTAGTGCCAGTTACAGTTGAATTTCAGCCACCTGGCTGCATAGCAGAGTTGACTAGGTTTCCTAAGACCCAGTAGCTCCTGATCCCTCCCTACACTCAGCAAACACATGACTGTCCTGTCCGGTGGAGGAAGCGCCATTAGCACTTCCTATTACTGTATACACAGTGCTTGCTTAGCTCTGCGTATACATTAATCGGGAAGGCAAAGATGGTAGCAATCGTTTCTGTCTTCTCTATCGGGAGTCTGGCTATGTATGACAACCTTCTCACCGCTCCCACAGCTGCAAGATCTCATGCGCTGCTTTATTATGCACTAACATTTTAAAACGAAAAACATGTGGTGTGCATATGTATACAGACATGCAATATTTGTAATCATATGGTGTGCATATGTATACAGACATTCAATATTTGTAATCATATGGTGTGCATATGTATACAGACATGCAATATTTGTAATCATATGGTGTGCATATGTATACAGACATTCAATATTTGTAATCATATGGTGTGCATATGTATACAGACATGCAATATTTGTAATCATATGGTGTGCATATGTATACAGACATTCAATATTTGTAATCATATGGTGTGCATATGTATACAGACATGCAATATTTGTAATCATATGGTGTGCATATGTATACAGACATTCAATATTTGTAATCATATGGTGTGCATATGTATACAGACATGCAATGCTTGTGATAATGCAAATGCACACACTGTATATGCTCATATGACCTGTGATGAAAGTTAGAACACCTTACCCATATCCCAGAGTGTACTCCACGATACACCAATGCACGTTTCTCAAGGGCTTCTTCGGGGGATTCACACTATGGACTTTGTGTGGAAGTGGAGTAAACAGTGTGTTTTACATAATGCAGTAATGGATCATGACTGGAATAAGTCAGAGCGGCCTGAGATGAAGAAGAAAAGTGAAAATGAATGAATTCAATTGGAGACATATCTGGTAACTGGATTTACCTGTACTGTATACATCAGTAGCATAGCTGATGGGGGAACAGAGGATGTAGTCGCCCCAGGCCCCGTGCTCTGGGGGGCCCACCCAGCCGCAGCGCAGCGATACAGTTAAGCTCTGTGGTAGAGCAGGGAGACACGATGCCCCTGCACTGCGCTCTCCGTTCTGTAGACCCAGGTCACTTTAAGCCTGCAGTCTACAGAACAACCAAGGTGCTGTCGCACTTGCTGGGACTCTGACATCCTGGGCGTGCGTCATCACTTTGACAGCATGTTGGTCCACCCAAGCCTTGCCAGTGGACTCATCAGGATCCTGGGTTAAGTGAGTATATGTTGTTTTTTAATTTTAATTTAAACTTGTGGGGGCATCATAAACAATGAGGGACCCTGAAACAGTGTGGGAGCCCTCATACATTATAGGGACTAACATGGGGCCAATTATACATGTAAGAAGTGGGGGTCATTATACAGTTTGGGGGCTAATGTGGGGCCCATTATACAGTATAGGAGCTAATGTGGGGTCTATTATACAGTATAGGAGCTAATGTGGGTCCATTATACAGTTTGGGTTTTACTGTGGGGCCCATTATACAGTTTGGGGCTCCCCCCCATTGTTATTATCTCCTCTGTGCTCTGTGGACTGTGCCTCTCTGGATGGAATACCAACTGAGTGAGGATCCTAACTGCTATGAGTAAGGCTGTACTCCAACTAATGGTGAGACTGTTCCTTTCTCATTCATATGCTATATTTACGTCACTATCACACTACAAGGGGGCCACAGCATTAGGGTATGCTTTCCCTCCCCCGTTGTGTTTGTGACTTTTATTGATGTGTGTCGTTTGTTTTTCTTGTCCTTCGTCTATTTGAGCCATATGGTTATTTTATATCCATTAAAAGTTATATTTTATTATACCTTCTACCGTGCTAGACATTTTTCTATGGTTGGTAGTCCTACCTTGAGTTCGAGAAGAATATCTGCCCAAAACAATTTTAAGCTGAGATGCAGTCTCCTTTGTATACCCATGTTAAGTTTATCAGGTCTGTGTACCCCTGTGAGGAGATCAATATCTGCACCAAAAAATTATTTTAACTAGAGTATAACTATTGCAAAGGAGACCAAAACCTCTTCCACTGCAGCCACCCCAGCACATGGAGACCCAATCAGGAGTGTTCACATTTCCCTAAATTAGGGCCTAATATCACCGAAGTGGCATCAATTTCAGTACAGTAGAAATTGTACAATTAGGAACGACACCTCTTCCCCTACAGCCAACACAGTCAATGGAGACCCAATCAGGACTGTTTCCATTTGAAAACAATTGGGCCTAAAACCACCAACGTGGCATCAATTTCACTAAAGTATAAGTAGTATAAATGGGGACCGACACCTCTTCCACTACAACCAACCCAATATATGGAAACCCAATCAGTATTCCCCACATTTCCAAAAATTACTGGCAGACACCAACAAAGTGGATTCAATTTCAGTACAATAGCAATTGTACAATTACTAACGACACCTCTTCACCTATAGCCAACACTGTAGATGGAGACCCAATCAGGATTCCCCACATTTCCAAAAGTTACTGGCAGACACCAACAATGTTGCATCATTTTCAGTACAGTATACAATTAGGAACGACACTTCTTTCCCTAGTAGGTGGAGACTCAATAAGAACTGTTCCCATTTGAAATCATATGGGCCTAAAACCACCAAAGTGGTATCAATTTCACTAGAGTATAAGTAGTATAATGGGGACCGACACCTCTTCCACTACAGCCAGCCCAATAGATGGACCCAATTAGGATTCCCCACATTTCCAAAAATTAGGGCCTAAAACCTGCAGCCACAGCAAGAGCAGGCACATAAGCCATATCACAGACTGCAATTCCGCAAGATCAATGCATCACACTAAAAACTACAACATCGCCTACTCTGTACAGTCTGCAATTGGAATGCAAAACTCCTTTGAGATCCATGACTTATTCATCTTGATGAAAGTTAGGTGGTCAACACTTTCATGGGACAGCCGGGTGCGCTTATCGATCAGGACAACACCAGCAACACTGAACAAACCTTAACACATGATAAAACCTCCAAGGCTTGACAGGCGAGCTCAGTCCTTTCATCCATTTTTGAAGACCAAAATGTAAAAGGGTCAAAATCCTCACTGATGGTATTAGTATTGAGCTCTAAATAGTCCAGTCGTTCTCCACGTGTCAGACTTGTACTCTGTTGTGCTGGTGCATGAGCTGGTCTAAAAAATGTGTGAAAGAGCTCACAGAAATTGCTTCTGACACTTTGTCTGCTGCTGTTAATGTTTTGACGTTGACAAATTGACGTGATGGAGGTTGAAAGACTACAGCTGCGATGCACACTGTGTACCTCACTGCTATCTTGGGTAAAAGCTCTATTAAGGATGCCTAAAAGCTTGTTTGATACTCCAACATTAGCGTGTCCCTTTCCAAGGTGGGAAGCATCTGGCAAAATTTACTCTTATAGCGTAAATCTAACAGAGTTGCACCCCAGTAGTCAGCATTATTTCGAATCCTAACTATATGGGGATCATGTTGCAGAAAGTGCAGCAAGAAGGCACTCATATGTCGGGCTCTTCCAGGTGGTCCAAAGCCAGACTTTATTGTTGGCTGCGTAACACTGATGCATGTTTCCTCCGTCCCCTTCTGCCAACCACGTTCAATAGAGAGGGGATGATTATCCTCTTTGTCTTCTGACTGTTGCTCGCCCATCACCTCTTCCTCCTCCATTTGCTCCTCGGATCTTGCACCTTCACTAACAGTATGTCTAGTATCACCAAATCCGGTCGATCAAAGGGAGCCACCGTCACTTGCCATCCGCCTGTGTGACGACAGTCTGGAACTTTGAGACCTTCTTCATCCACCTCTTCTTCTTGGACAACAACCTCTTGCTGCATGCTATTCAACGTCTTCTCCAGCATGTAGATGAGTAGAATAGTGATGCTGATGATGGCATTGTCAGTGCTAACTAGTTTAGTAGCCATTTCAAAACTGTGCAGAAGGGTGCAGAGGTCCTTAATCTGTTCCCACTCCGTAAACGTGATATGCCCCACGTCCGTACTGCGTTAGCTTAGGCTATACGGCATGACATACTGTGTCAGGGCTCGTTGCTGCTGCCACAGTCGCTGCAACATGTGCAGAGTGGAATTCCACCGTGTCAGCACATCGCATATCAACCTGTTAACTGGCATGGTGAAAGACCTCTGTATCGATGCAAGTCGATGACATGAGGGATGCGAATGGCGGAAGTGAGCACACAGCTTCCGTACTTTCTGAAGCAGCCCATCCTGGCTGGGATAGTGGCGGAGAAATCACTGTACCACCAGGTTGAGGACATGAGCCATGCAAGGCACATGTGTGAGTACACCTCAGCGTAGGGCCGCCAACAGTTTTGCACTGTTATCGCACATGGCCTTCCTTGACACTTTATTCATTAACTGCTAATCTTCTGTCATTTTGATTGGTGCTTATGCAGAGAGCAGCAGTCAAGATACGTTTTCATTGGCGGCTATGCTCTGCATAGGCACTGATTGAGATGACAAAGCTCTCTTCATTGTGCAAAGCTTTGTCATTTCAGTTGCTACCTCTGAGAAATACAGATGCCGATATTAAACTCATTTCGCTATTGCACTCTGCATAATCACTTCTAGCTGGTCATTCACTGTGCTGCTCAAGGAAGAAACGGTAGGCGCCAATCTCTTGACAGCAGTTGAAAGTGGGGATGGACTGCAAGATATTTCCCCTTTCATAATCTTTGGCACCTGGGGAAATCAATTCAGACAATTCAATGCTACACTACTGCATGTGCACATGTTGAATTTGCTACCTCAATTTCTACTTTACCCACATGTGTTCACATTAAAAACATAACTTTCCACTTATAGAACTTCTCCCAAGTATTTCTAGAACTTAAGCACATTCATCATTTACCACAATACAATAATTGGATACTTACTTTCTAGGGGTCTGTTACGATAGAAACCGTATTGGTAGTGATTTTATAGGTATTTAATTATTGGCATCATTTAAAGACTCTGACAGGTATAATGTCAGAATTATTTTCTGTGAATAAAGTTCATAGATTTTTTAGTTTTATAGTTTCACTACATATCCTTGAAATAAGAATATCATTAGAAGGTTGTCCTGTATTCAGACTGTACTTAATAATAAAAAAAATCCCATGTAGCCAGCCATTTAAGGCATTTGCTGTTTATACTTTACTATTGTACTTCTTTTTGGGTATAAATGAAGGGAACCTGTCAGCAGATTTGTCTACCACAAACTAATGGCATCTATGCAAAGATTCTGTAAAACAGATTGAATTCATACCTATATTGTAGAAAACTGCTTTCCCATTTCTTAGTAAGACCTTGAACACACTTTTATGTTGAGTGACCTGGTTTCCCACTAGAGGTCTCACAGAGATGCCACCATTCCCTGGGGTTTTGTTGACGATGGGAGAGCCGGTCTATTAATCTGGAACTCACTTTCCTACAGGAAAGGTATAATAATAATAATCATTTTTATTTCTCTACTGCCAACATATTGCGCAGCACTTAACATTTTAGAGGGGACTTGTACAGAACATAAAAGACATTTCAAAATAACACATAACTCTACTGATACGAAAAGGAGTGAGGTCCTTGCTCACAAGCTTACAATCTATGAGGAAATAGGGAAAACACAAAAGGTAAATGGTAAAAAGTGCTTGTACTGTGCGGTTCAGCAACCAATATATTAAATAGGGTATTTACATAAGGCTACATGAACCGGTCACCAGTCAGTATGTGTAGAAGTACAGACACAAAGGGATATTAAGTACATGGAGAGTGTGTGAACAGATGCTACAAGGATCCTGATTTTGAAGAACATTTGGTATGGGCTAAACAGGGATAGTTAGATAAGTGAGGTGAGGTAATAGGCCAGTCTAAAGAAATGCATTTTTAAGTCTCACTTAAAACCGTAGGTATTGGGAATTGATTGAATTGTCCTGGGTAGTAAATTCCAAAGAATTGGTGCAGCATGTGAGAAGTCTTGAAGACTTGAGTGGAAGGTTTGAATTATTGAGGATGTTAGTCTTAGGTCATTAGCAGAACAGAGTGCACCGGTAGGGTGGAGGACACAGATGAAGGAGGAGATGTAGGTTTGTGAAGGAGGCTGAGGGAGGAGATGAAGGGTGGTGCTGAACCATGGAGCACTTTGTGAATGAGAGTGATAAGTTTATATTGGACTTTGTAGTGGATGGGCAACCAGTGAAACTACTGGCACAGGGTAGAGGCATCAGTGTAGCAGTTGAAAAGGAACATGATCATGGCTGCTGCATTCAGGATAGATTGGAGAGGGGAAAGTTTAGTAATAGGGAAACTGGTTAGTAGAGAGTTGCAATAGTCCAGATGAGAATGAAAAAGAGCAATAGTAAAAGTTTTTGCAGAGTCAAAGGTAAGAAAAGGTTGAATTTTAGAGATGTTTTTAAGGTTTGGATGACATGAGCGAGTGAGTGATTGGATGTAAGGAGTAGTGTTGAGCCACCCCCGTAGTGTTCGAGTTCGGTTCGGTTCGTCGAACACCCGTATGTTCGCCGAACTGTTCGTCGAACTGTTCGTCGAACACCGTCGAACACTGTTAAAACCAATGGCAGGCAAACAAAAACACATACAAACACATAGAAAACACATAGAAAACACTTCAAAGGTGTCCAAAAGCTGACAAACTGCTCAGAAGACTCAACTAACACATGGAAAAGTGACAAGTACATATAGTCATGCAAAAAGAAAAGAGGTGGAGGAGTAAAAGGAGGGGGAGACACAGATATAGGCATGTCATGCCCTTCTTAAACCAAAAAAGCGCAAAGCCGACACGGCCAGTCCGTTCCTGCCCGTGCGACCTCCCTGTCGCCGGGTTTGTGCCAGAGCCGCGGTGGACTCTGACGGCCAGCCCCCCTCCCCCAATACTGGTGCCTGTCCGCTGGTGGGTCGAGCGAGCCCCCCTGCGGTGGAGGCAGGTCTAATCTTTTTAATTTAAATTGTCTCCCTAATTTGAATGAGTACACTTTAAATCCTTTTACAAGGATCTATTGGAGGGCATGTCTGATGCCACACCCGCGGTAATTCCGGGGTGTGGTCTGTGCTGTCGGCATGAGGAGTGGTGGTGTGGAGCTCTGGTGTGTTTCCAGTTCCAGAGGACACTTGTTTCCTGCCCCTCTTTCCCCATAGAGGGGTAGGTTTCCCGGGGGGACTCAGGCCTTGGCCCCCCGGTTGATACCGGTGGAGGTCAGACCGCACCATGGAGCCACCGGAGGGGACTGTCCGGAGATCAGAAAGGCTAGCAGTGGCCTCGACCCCAGGGGAGAAAGTGCGGCCTCCTGATGACGATCAGGCATTTGAAGTCCCCAGTGAGCCTGCAGCACTTTAATTTTGGTGACGAGAAGCCAGGTCCGGAGGAGGAGAGGAAGAGCAAGTCGGGGAAAAAGAGCAAGAAGAAGGCGCAGGAGGTGATGAGTTTCAAATTTGTAGGCATTCCTGGTTTACCTTGTATGCTGGTGGTGGCTCCCACCTCCTGCGTAGCCCCCGTTGGTCAGGATTGCCCGAGCCCTACAGTGGCTCCGGTGCATATGACAGGTGGGGAGAGTAAAGGAGGGAGTAGAAGGTGCAGGACTAGGGCCCCTGCGGGCGGCAGCAGGGGTCAGAGTGCTGCGGTACTGGCAGGTGTGCCGGACATCTCAAGTAAAGAGGAGTACCCCTCTCTGCCCCATACCCCGAAGGCGCCGGCTAAAACCGGAGCGGCGAGGGGTGGGGTGGAGGGGCGGAGTCTTCCATGGAAGTCGCAGCCTGTGGTGTTTACTGGTCATGCTGCTGTGGCGGAGGGGCAGCGTGTTCACGTGAATGCAGCTCCGGCGGGGCCTGTAGAGGTGTACCCGTCACTGTCTGAGTCCCATGTGGGGTTGAGTGAGGTCGGGTCTGTGGAAAGAGCGGAGGGGGCGGGGCTCAGTGGGATGCCACTGAGGGGGCGGGGCTTAGGCTCCTCTCAGCTCAAAAGTGGTGTTATAATAACAGAAAATAGCAGGGAACTGTATGGTGATGGGCTAAAGAATGTGTTACGGGATAAACAAGCTTCAGTGCCGGCCAGTGAAGCTGAGGGGCGGAGCAAATGGGGAGGGGGCGGGCACATTGGCAGGCTGATGCCTGTAGTGCTCGAATCCCCAATCCTCCCAAGGCGGAACCCCAGTGCTTGTGCAGTCTGACATGACGGAGGGAGGAGCAGGTAAAGGTGCTGCTGTGAAGAGTGGAAGCCCAAGGTCAGCCCAGAAAGCTCCTCCCAGTGATGCAGGTGGGAAAATATATGTGGACAGAAATGAGGGGGATGGGAAAAATTCAAATAATGGAAATAATGTTATGGAAATTGAATGTGCTCCACCTGTCCTGGCAGGAGTGAGTGTGGTGAATGAGGAGGATGGGTCTATGGAGGTTGTAAACTCTGGGCCGGGTTCTGGACCAGGGGATGGTAGGGAGAGCACTAATGCAGTTAGTGGTAATGCAAGTGTTAGTGCAAATGGTGCAGGAGTGAAGGAGGCTGGGGCGAATAATGTTGGAATGAAAGGGGTGAATCGTGCTGGCTCCACTTCACCCCCGGCAGTGGCAGGGTCCCGTACTCGGGGTCTGAGTTATGCGGGGGCTGCTGGGGGTGGTGTTTCGTCCCTGTCGGGTGTCCCTGGGGGAGTGGTTTTACAGCGGCATCTCCTGGAGGCTCTGGCAAGGGGCGAGAAAACCATCACCATAGGGGATAAGGTAGTGGATGTGTCGGGTATGGCAGCCTTCCAAAAGAAAGGGGCAGAGAAAGTGACATGGTCTCTGCCAACAGCGGGGCGAGGTGGTGGCCGTAGGAATGTAGCCCGACTCAGGTGGTCGAGCAGTGAAGCGTGTCCTACCAGAGAGAAGGTAGCGGAGCTCCTGCTTGGGGCGGGCTTTCAGGCAAACGACATCTATGCCCTAATTCATCCCTACCGCACCGGAGGGCCTGGAGCTCTTCTGGTCTTACTATCAGCAGACTCCGGATCGCCCCGAGTGGCGGGGGTTTGTGGCAGAGGCAATCTCCCGTCAGAATGGTGTGAAGAAGGTGACCGTACTTACAGGAAACAAGTCACTTTCTGGGGTGGACATAATGACGTGAATTAGTCTTTATGGTGAAGTGGTCCAGCCCCCAAAAAGAATATGGACAAATACGGCATCTGGTCTGGCGCCTGGACCTTCATGGTCAAATTGAAGGTTTCAGGCCATGTTGTGACTCACATCCCCACCTCGGCATACCTGGGAAGAGACCGAATCCTGATTTTCTACCAGGGGCAGCTGAAGGTTTGTCACAGGTGTGGCAGTGCCTCATACTTTAGCGCAGGGTGTAAGGAGGTTAAGTGCGCGATGTGTGGAGGGTTGGGACATCTAGCAGCATCCTGTGACAAGGTTCGGTGTAACCTGTGTGATGGTTTAGGCCATCCTTTCAGTCGTTGCCCGCTGGCCTATGCCAATACAGCCTTGATCCCGGTGGAGTCAGATAAGGAGGAGGAGGGGGTGACTGCCTCTGCCGGGGAAGGGACTAGTGGAGGTATGGGTGGTAAGGGACCAGTGAAGAGCAGGGTTTGGGCACCATCAAAACAGAGGAGGCAAGAAGAGCGCCAGAAGAACAGGGAGGGGGGACAGGGTGTGATGTCCTTCCCCCCAGACCCTGGCCCGAGGGCACCTGCAGCTGAGGTCCCGGCGGGCACGCTGAAGGAGGAAGTCAGGAGGCTGGTAAGGGAGGAAAAGAAGGAGGAAGCCACAGGTCCTCAATCTTCATCCAGTGACAGTGTGGGTGAGGAAGAGGAAGGGTGGCAAAAGAAAAAGACCGCTGGCAGGGGCCGGAGGAGAGCAAGAGGGTTTCCCCAAGGCCGGCCCCTTGAGTGGGACCCTTTGGAGATGCCCATGCTAGGCCAGGTGTCCAAGGAAGGTCCATCTACCTTACCCCTGATGGATCTCGCCAATCGATACGGTGCTTTAGGTGGCCTACCCTCCTCTTCGGTGGATGAGGGGGAAGGGGCGGGAGTGGTACCGGGTACTGAAGGCGGGAAGACCGGGGTTTCGGGGGATGCCCGGCCGCCTGCATCAGGGGCAATGGAGAAGCCCTCGGTGGGGGGGGGTCACTTCGGGGCCCCCTGATAGGGACGAAGGAGGGATGGCTGGAAGTGTGTCTGAGAGTGTGGTTGTAAATAGGAAAGATGTACCAGGGGAAAAAGGAGTACCTGGGGAAAAAAGTGGTGAAGAGGAGGGAAAAACTGAGAAAGGTAAAGAGGAGATGGACCAGATGGTGAGCCTGAAGCGACTAAATTCGTCATCAGAGGGCGAACACACTGGAATGCAGGGGGGTTTGAAAAAGTTTGCTGTCAAACCCAATCACCCATGATGGCGGCACTCACCCGCTGACGCTGGCTACCATTAATGTGGCCAGCATAAAGTCTGATGCGGCTAGATTCACGGCCTTTTATTTTTTCAGCCATCTTGATGCTGATAATTTGTTTTTGCAGGAGACCAGGCTAGCAGACCTGGCGTCGTTGCAGAAGGCAAAGAGGGAGTGGACTTATGGGCCGTCCCACTGGTCTCTTGCGGCCGAGCCGTATAGCGGGGTGGCAGTCCTAATTAAGACCGCAGAGGTAACATGCCGACGGGTTATTGAGTTAGAAATGGGGAGGTGCTTGATCCTGGATGTGCTCGATCCTGGATGTGCTCATGAAGGGACAAGAGCTCCGGCTAATTAATGTCTACGGTCCCCAGTCCAAGTGGGACCGGAAAAGTCTCTTTATGAGGATTAAACCTTTTCTGTTTTGTAGCCGACAGGTGGTTTTTGGAGGGGATTTCAACAATGTCTCGAGACCCCAGGACAGAAGAGGTTCAAGAGACCGGTTGGCTTATGACAGCGTCGCCTTAAATAGTATTGTGAGTGAAGCGCGCCTGGTGAATGCCCACATCCGGAATTCCCAGGGCCACGTGGGATTCACCTATTTTAGGGGTAGTCAGTGTAGGTCTAGGATAGATAGGTTTTATTTAAAGGAGGAGGCCATCTCCTCACCGATGTCGGTGGTGGAGGTGGAATTCTCCGACCACTGTCTGATTATGTTTTCTTTGAATGTCACAGAGACCCCCCGGATGGGAAGAGGCTTATGGAAGTTGAATTCGTCACTCCTTGAGGAAGCAGCTGTGAGGCGGTCTTTTGAGGACTTTTTTCAAGGCCAGGTACCGTTACTGGGCTTATGTAACACTAAGTCAGAGTGGTGGGAGATATTCAAGCATCGGGTAGGGAGGTTCTTCTGCCGGCTTTCCAACCTCAGAAGCCTGAACAGGGAACGCCTGTACCAGAGTCTGAGGAGGAAACTCGAGCAGCTTGTCTCGACTGGAGGTGACCGTGACGAAATCTCCAGGGCGAAAACCTTGCTTAAGAGATGTCAGTATAATAGGCACACGTCCTTAGTTTTTGAATGGGATTTCGGGAAGTACCGCTCACCCGACATCTACAGGAACTGTAGGATGTCAGTGAACAGTAAGGTGGTGGTAGGTCTGAAGGACAGTACGGGCTCCCTCATAAGGTCCAGATCGGGGATCCTGGAGGTCGTCAGATTTTTCTACTCGCATCTCTTGGGAAGGAAGGAACTAAATCGGGATAGGATGTCGGCTTTCCTGGCCGAAACGATTCCTGAGCCAGGGGTAGACCCCTCGCTTGACGTTTTGGTGGTATCGATCAAAGAAGAGGAAGTGAGACTGGTCATTGATGGGCTCCAGCTCAAAAAATCGCCAGGTCCGGATGGCTTAACATCCGAGTTTTACAAGACTTTTAAGGACCTCTTGGTCCCCTTGTTTTCAATGAGTGCCTTTCCTTGGGTGCTCTCCCGAGATCAATGAGGAAGTCGGCTTTGATCATTCTATCAAAGGGTAAGGATCTGTCTTGCATTGAGAACTGGAGGCCCATATCGCTTCTCAATGTGGACAGAAAGATTCTGGCTAAGGTGCTTTTCAACAGGCTGGTGGTATGTGCGCCAGGGC
Source organism: Phyllobates terribilis (assembly GCF_046119375.1). Taxonomy (NCBI): domain Eukaryota; kingdom Metazoa; phylum Chordata; class Amphibia; order Anura; family Dendrobatidae; genus Phyllobates; species Phyllobates terribilis. The sequence continues at coordinate 377,895,152 of NW_027362763.1, read as the reverse complement.
TCCTTTCGGGGTCCCAGCACTGCAGTGTTCCCGGTCGAAGCACCTTTAGTGCTGCTCTTGGTGTCCGAGAGGCCATGGAGCAGGGTAGGGCAGGACTCTGGAAGGGGTTTTTGCTGTCTTTGGATCAGGCTAAAGCTTTTGACCGGGTTGGTCATGTCTACCTCTGGTCCACTCTTCTGAGATACGGCCTACCATTGGGGTTTGTGGACTGGCTGAAAACTTATAGTGGGGCAGAAAGTTTCCCACTTGTGAATGGTTGGGTTGGAGAGGCCTTCAGAGTTGGCTCCGGTGTCCGCCAGGGATGTCCTCTTAGCCCCCTGCTTCATGTGTTTGCGATTGATCCCTTCGTAAGGAGGGTGGATTGTGGACCATTGGCGGGGGTGGGGATGAACTGGGTGGGCGAGCAGGAAGCCACTCTGAAGGTGGTGGCCTACGCTGATGACGTCTCCATTTTTATCTCCTCGAAAGAGGAGGTGGAGTGGGTGATGGCTGAAGTGGAAGGTTTCTCTGAGGCATCAGGGTCCAAAGTCAACCAAGACAAGTGTGCGAGTCTCTGGCTGGGGGGAGGAGACCCGGATTTTAGTCTCCCGGACACTCTCCCAGAACATCAAGAGTATGCTAAAGTCCTAGGCATTGATTTTGGTCAGGGTGATTACCCGGAAAAAAATTGGGAAAGTAGGCTGAAAGGTGCCGCTCAAAGAGTGGACCAATGGAAGGGTTGGAATTTAACCCTGAGGGAGAGGGTGAGCCTGTGCAAAGGTTTCCTGCTTCCTTTATTGATCTACCTGGGCAGCGTATGCATCTTACCAGAGTCCCTCTGGACGCGGGTTTACAGCCTGTTCTTCCAACTATTATGGGGGAATAGACTGAACCTAGTCAAGCGAGAGGTTACTTACCATACAAGGAGACTAGGGGGGTTAAATATGGTCAACCCCTTCTTGAAGGCAAACATGGCAAACCTCTGGAAAGAGAGGGCTCCTCCGTGGGTATCCTCCTGTAGGGGGTGGTTTCGGCCCTTTTTCCAGGAATGGGAGGCAAGGGGGCGTGTGAAGGACCTTCGTACGCCACACAGGTATCTCCCAGCTTATGTTACCACGGTCTTGAAAGTGATAAGCCGGTGGGGCCTGGGGATGTGGGAGATAAGGACTCTCACGAGGAGGCTCCTTGATGAGAGGATTCTGTCAACTCATTTCCAGAAACCATTGGCCCTCAAAGATTGCCCAAGTCGGGATCTGGAGTTTGGGTTACGTTTATTGAATTCCAAAAGGATCCCCGAGAAGTTTTGGGACTTGACTTGGTGCTGCCTTCAGGGTAAGCTGTACGTGAGGGGCAACCTGAAGTACAGGAACTCCGATGACAGGGACTGTCCTCGTGAGAGTTGTGCTAGCACGCTGGAAAGCATAAAGCACTTCCTGCTTCATTGCCCTTTTACTACAGAGGTGTACAACCGGGTGGCCGCTTTCAGGAGTTGGCCTAGGCTGGCGGGTTTCTCCTATGCGGAGTGGGCCTATGGGGCATTCAGAGACCTTGGTGGACGGGACCAGACTACACTTTTTTTAGTTAGTATAGTGGTGAGGCATTTCACGTGGAATGCACGATGTTTAGTTTTGACGGGCAGTAAAATCCTCCCAGTAGACGAAGTCTGTAGTAACATCTTGGGTGACCTGGTAAAGGTACGCTCCCTGGAGTATGAACGGTTGGGTGCACTGAGGGCCTCTCGTCTTTGGAGAGGTTTCTCCTTTAGGGTGCCCTAGTCCTGTAGTACTCCAGCCTCCCCTGGTGGTGGGCTAACTTTTCTCACTCTAGCTTTTTGTTTTGAGAAATGGAATAGACGATAAGGTTTACAAGCACTGATCTTGAGCATTATGGTTATGTGCCTATATATGTGTAATTTTCAGGTGGGGAAACTAGGGGATCCAGTTAGGTGAGGAGGAATGGGATGGGGGGGGGTTTATTTTGGTTTCCTTTTTCTTTTGGTGTCATAAGTACTGGTCGGACTAAGCCCGGGCACCATCTGGGGAAAACGTTGGGGTCTGATCCAAGCTAAGAAAACTTTCTTAAACTTGGTGGCTTGTTGGATCAGGGGTGGTGAGTGTAGTGTTTTAGTTAGGCTAGTGGGGAAAAAAAAAGAAAAAGAAAATTATAATAATATGTATATATAGTGTTAATGGTATCACGTTGTGTATGTATATACTATGAAAAGTAAATTTTGGTGTATATAATAATAAGGTTTCTTTAGAAGTATCAGTGGGTATGGTTGTGGTATGGAAGTGGCAGTGGAGCCGGTTGTTTGGGCTAGTATTGTATCTGTGAATGTAGCGCCGGGCAGGTGGGCTTGAGCTTCTGGTCCTTGAAAGACTAATGAGTTGTGTTTTCTTGTATTGTTTTATAATCTTATAATAAAAAATAGAGCTCTAGCTCCAGTAGCGTCCACTAAAGCTGCTGCAGTTAAAAAGCTTTTATAAGGATCGATCTTGGCGGTCCACCGCAAGGCGTCCTACCGCCAGTCCCAGCCCCTGTGCCTTGGGGTGCCTCCCCTTCCCGATGCTCTTCACTGAGTGTCCCGGGGGCCCGAACCATTTCCTTTGAAAAAATTAAGTGTCCAAACAACAGGTGGTGTAGCTTGCTTAACAGCTGGGATAATCCGCTGACTAGCAGACACTGCTACTAGGCATAAAGTATTTCCTGGGCTAGATGCAGTTAAAAATTTGTAATTAGATACTCTCGTTGGATGCTGAGAAAGCATTCCATAGAGTCTCCTGGCATACCATATATTATTCTCTTAAAAAGCTTGGGGTAGGGGTCTAGGGGACCCTTTTATAGCCAAAATCATGGCCCTGTATCGCAATACGTCACCTAGGCTGAAGATAAATGGAACAGTTTCATCACCTTTCATAATCACCAATAGGACAAGGCAGGGATGTCCTCTGTCCCCTCTCTTATACATCCTAGTGATGGAGCACCTGCTCTCATCAATTTGCCATAACCCCAATATTAGGTGGAATGAGGTGGGAGGCACCGAGTACAAGTGCTCTGCATTTGCTGATGATGTCCTAGTATATATCACTCAATCACATATATCCATCCCTGCTGTTATGGCTGAAATAGATAACTTTCTTACATGGTCAAATTTTAAAATCAATGCAGCGAAGTCTGAGGCCCTCGATGTCTCCCTCCCCAAATCCATACAGGATTCCATCCAGTCCAACTTTCCCTTTGCCTGGCCCTCACAGGGATTCAAATACTTAGGAATTCGTATTCATAGAGACATCTCCCGTCTACGTTTTCTTAATTTTGGGCCCTTTATTGAACAACTCCATACAGACCACGGTTGGCAAGTTAGAACTGTAAGATTCACTACGTGAACCTCTAGTGTTTTGTGGAAAAGCACATGTACACTGTGTTCCAAATTATTATGCAAAAAGTGTTTAGGAGTGATAAGGTAAGAATTTTTTTGTTTGTCAGTTAAACTCATTGATGGTGATGTGTGTCAGGGCTCTTAATATCACTGTAAGCAATTGCAGACACCTGTGCTAATTAGTTTGGTAGGTGTCTCCAATGAAAGGCAAGACTACTTAAGAAGGCTGTCCCACATTATTAAGCAGCCTACATTTTCTGCCAAATTGGGAAAGAAAAAGGATGTGTCGGCTGCTGAGAAGCAACAAATTGTGGAGTGCTTAGGTCAAGGCATGACTACAATCAACATAGCCAAGACACTTCATCCTGATCATCTCACAATCAAGAAGTATGTAGCTGGTTCACATTACACACGTGTGCGTGCTGATAAGGGAAAATTGAGGACTCTTTCCTACAGGCAATTACGTCAGGTTAAAAGAGCAGCGGCAAAAAAGCCTTGTCATAGCAGCAGACAAGTTTTTGAAGCTGCTGGTGCCTCCAACGTCCCCCAAACAACAAGATGCAGGGTCCTTCAGAGGTTTGCAGCTGTGCGTAAGCCATCCTGTCGACCTCCTCTATCCACTGTACACAAGCAGAAACGGCTCCAGTGGGCCAAACAATACATGAAGACTGACTTCAAAACTGTTTTGTTCACGGATGAGTGCCGTGCAACGCTCGATGGTCGAGATGGATGGAGTGGAGGATGGCTGGTTGATGGACACCCCATGCAAACACGGCTGCGGCGCCAACAAGGAGGAGGTGGAGTAATGTTTTGGGCTGGAATCATGGGGAGAGAGATTGTCGGCCCATTTAGGATCTCTGAAGGGGTAAAGATGAACTCCATATTGTATGTGGAGTTTCTCAAACAGCACTTCCTGCCATGGTTCAAGAAGAAGAACCATGTATTCCACAGCAAGATCATTTTCATGCATGATAATGCACCATCTCATGCTGCACATAACACATCTGCATCTCTGGCTGATATGGGTATAAAAGGGGACAAAATTATGGTGTGACCCCCATGCTCCCCTGACCTCAACCCCATTGAGAACCTCTGGAGCATCATCAAAAGGAGTGTCTATGATGGCGGGAGGCAGTTCACATCTAAGCAACAGCTCTGGGAGGGTATTCTGTCCTCATGCAAAACAATTGAAGCAGAAACCATCCAAAACCTGACAAATTCAATGGACGAGAGAGTTCAGAAGCTCCTTTCAAACAAGGGGTCCTATGTGCAAATGTAACATCACCTAGAATAAAGTTTTGAGTTGAAAACTGTTTGATTTCAGTTTCTAATAACCTGCTAATGCTTATAATTTCAAAAATGACCATTTTTTTTGGTCTTTATTAAAATGAAAAGGTTGATCGAAGAGTGTGGGGGATCTTAGAGTGTGGCAACCCAGTAGTCAGGATTACTTCGAATTCTGACAATCTGAGGGTCATGATGCAGGTAGTGCAGCAAGAAGGCACTTATGTGTCTTGCGCATCTCGGAGCCCCAAAATTATTTTCCGGGCTAGATGCAGCTAAAAATTATTACTAATTTGAAAGCTGATGGAGCTTAGTATAAATGGCCTAATAGAATCAGTACTGCAAACTGCTACAAGGCCCAAATTATTTTCCAGCCAAGATACAGATAAACATGATAAGTAATTTTAAATCTGGTGGAGTTTAGAATAGATGGCCTAATAGAATCAGTACTGCACACTGCTACAAGGCCCAAAGTATTTTCCAGCCAAGATACAGATAAACATGATTAGTAATTTTAAATCTGGTGGAGTTTAGTATAGATGGCCTAATAGAATCAGTACTGCACTCTGATACAAGGCCCAAATTATTTTCCAGCCAAGATACAGATAAACATGATTAGTAATTTTAAATCTGGTGGAGTTTAGTACAGATGGCCTAATAGAATCAGTACTGCACACTGCTACAAGGCCCAAATTATTTTCCTGCCAAGATACAGATAAACATGATTAGTAATTTTAAATCTGGTGGAGCTTAGTATAGATGTCCTAATAGAATCAGTACTGCACACTGCTACAAGGCCCAAATTATTTTCCAGCCAAGATACAGATAAACATGATTAGTAATTTGAAAGCTTAAAACGGTTGGTGAGGTGATTTTAACAAATCATCAAGCTTTTACTCGCCCCAGGATGACACAGGGGTAGAAAAGTCCTTTCGGATCCATGATTTGTTCATCTTTATGAACATGAGTCTGTCTACATTATCAGTGGAGAGCCGCATGTGCTTATCTGTCTGCACACCACCTGCAGCGCTGAACACACATTCAGACAGAACGCTGGCTCCGGGGCATGACAAGATCTCCAAGGCGTAAGTGGCGAGTAGTGTTGAGCCACCCCCGTAGTGTTCGAGTTCGGTTCGGTTCGTCGAACACCCGTGTGTTCGCCGAACTGTTCGTCGAACTGTTCGTCGAACACCTTCGAACACCATTAAAACCAATGGCAGGCAAACAAAAACACATAGAAACACATAGAAAACACCTTCAAAGGTGTCCAAAAGCTGACAAACTGCTCAGAAGACATAACTAACACATGGAAAAGTGACAAGTACATATAGTCATGCGAAAATAAAAGAAGTGGAGGAGTAAAAGGAGGGGGAGACACAGATATAGGCATGTCATGCCCTTCTAAAATCCAAAAAGTGAGAAGCCGACACGGCCAGTCCGCTCCTGCCCGTGCCACCTCCGTGTCGCCGGGTTTGTGCCAGAGCCGCCGTGAACCCTGACGGCCAGCCCCCCTCTCCCAATACTGGTGCCTGTCCGCTGGTGGGTCGAGCGAGTCCCCCTGTGGTGGAGGCAGCTCTAAGCTTTTTAATTTAAATTGTCTCTCTAATTTGAATGAATACACTTTAAATCCATTTACAAGGATCTATTGGAGGGCAAGTCTCATGCCAGCAGCCGCGTAATTCCAGCTCCAGTAGCGTCCACTAAAGCTGCTGCAGTTAAAAAGCTTTTATAAGGATCGAGCTCGGCTGTCCACCGCAAGGCATCCTACTGCCAGTCCCAGCCCCTATGCCTTGGGGTGCCTCCTGATGCTCTTCACTAAGTATCCCATGGTCCCGAAGCATTTCCTTTGAAAAAATTAAGTGTCTAAACTACAGGTGGTGCAGCTTGCTTAACAGCCGGGATAATCCGCTCACTAGCAGACACTGCTACTAGGCACAAAGTATTTCCTGGGCTAGATGCAGTTAAAAATTTGTAATTAGATACTCTCGTTGGATGCTGAGAAAGCATTCCATAGAGTCTCCTGGCACGCCATATATGATTCTCTTAAAAAGCTTGGGGTAGGGGTCTAGGGGACCCTTTTATAGCCAAAATCACGGCCCTGTATTGCAATACGTCACCTAGGCTGAAGATAAATGGAACTGTAGCACCCTGAGGGCTCGGTTGCTACAGACGTATTGCACCTCACCCAGAGGTGTGATATCTCACTCTCAGGTAAGGATGGAGTGTGGATCAGGACCCGACACCTGCATGCATTACACCACATTGCCGTGGGGCAGGGCGACCAATATGCCCCTGAGATGGGCACGACAGTCCCTGTCCCTGGCTGGAGTGGGGGGAGGGAACACTGAGGAAGGGGAACCCTGTAGTGCAGGAGCAGGGAGGAAGCAGTTCGTGGGTGCATTGAGAAGGGAGTATAAAAGGTGGGCACCATCTTAGTTCAGTGCAGAGAAGTCTGAGCAGAAGTGGCAGGGAGCGGGGGCTCTGCATGAGCTCTGCTCCGGAGGCGGGCCTAGTAACAGAGGCCCAGGCCTGGAAGAGGGAGAAGGAAGGAAGAGGAGCGGAGAAGGCTCCAGGAACGAGGAATGAAGGGATCCCAGGGGTGCGGACGGGCGAGTCGCCACCGCACGCCCGAATCCACCTGCGTGGAGGGGTCAGGCCAAAGGGGGAGACCGGTCCCCGAACTAGTGGAGGCAGGAAACGACCCTCAGCTAGAAACCGGAGGCTCTGACATTTTATGTGGCGCAGCCCCTCGCTACACCCGCTAGGAAGGCACCACATAGGGTCAGGGAAACTGGCGCCAAGTTTACCAAGAGGAGGCCCGAGGCAGCCAGACAGAAGTGTTGGTAAGAAAGGCCAGACAAAGGACATACAAAGGGGGTCCTGTGAAGTGCTCCAAAGTTATCTGGGAGTTGTCTGAGCCCCTCACCTTGTGAGCACAGTACGACGTGGGCAGCCGTTACCTGCAGACGTGGTCTGGATAATAAGAACTGTGAGTAAAGGCCCTGAACTGCATCACTGACTCCGTGTCGTTACTGCTGCTGCCCTGCACCATCACCCCCATCCTCCGCATACACTGCCCTGAGGCTATACTCCTCCCGTGGGGAGTTATGCTACGCTCTGCTGCACCCACAACACCAGCCTCAGTGGTCTGCCCTGTAGCGGCGGTTCACTCTGACCGCAATCCACGGGTGGCGTAGTCGGACATTTAAACATGAAAAACACATAAATAGTTCCGCCACTGGTTTGACCGCCCTGAGCCACGGAACTGGGTCGCCGCCACGAAGACTACAACCACCAGCATCCACCAAAAAGGGTCCGGCTCCGGGTGTCCCAAGGCCCAGAGGGTGCGTCAGAACATTTTCATCACCTTTCACAATCACCAATGGGACAAAACAGTGATGTCCTCTGTCCCCTCTCTTATACATCCTAGTGACGGAGCACCTGCTCTCATCAATTGGCCATAACCCCAATATTAGGTGGATTGAGGTGGGAGGCACCGAGTACAAGTGCTCTCTATTTGCTGATGATGTCCTAGTATATATCACTCAATCACATATATCCATCCATGCTGTTATGGCTGAAATAAATCACTTTGTTACATGGTGAAATTTTAAAATCAATGCAGCGAAGTCTGAGGCCCTCGATGTCTCCCTCCCCAAATCCATATAGGATTCCATCCAGTCCAACTTTCCCTTTGCCTGGCCCTCACAGGGTATCAAATACTTAGGAATTCCTATTCATAGAGACCTCTCCCATCTATGTTATCTTAATTTTGGGCCCTTTATTGAACAACTCCATACAGACCACGGTTGGCAAGTTAGAACTGTAAGATTCACTACGTGAACCACTGGTGTTTTGTGGAAAAGCACATGTACACTGCGTTCCAAATTATTATACAAAAAGTGTTTAGGAGTGATAAGGGAAGAATTTGTTTGTTTGTCAGTTAAACTCATTGATGGTGATGTGTGTCAGGGCTCTTTATATCACTGTAAGCAATTGCAGACACCTGTGCTAATTAGTTTGGCAGGTGTGTCCAATGAAAGGCAAGACTACTTAAGAAGGCTCTCTCACATTATTAAGCAGCCTACATTTTCTGCCAAAATGGGAAAGAAAAAGGATGTGTCGGCTGCTGAGAAGCAACAAATTGTGGAGTGTTTAGGTCAAGGCATGACTACAATCAACATTGTGCGATGATCAGGATGAAGTGTCTTGGCAATCAAGAAGTATGTAGCTGATTCACAGTACACACGTGTGCGTGCTGATAAGGGCAAATTGAGGACTCTTTCCTACAGGCAATTACGTCAGGTTGAAAGAGCAGCGGCAAAAAAGCCTTGTCATAGCAGCAGACAAGTTTTTGAAGCTGCTTGTGCCTCCAACGTCCCCCGAACAACAAGATGCAGGGTCCTTCAGAGGTTTGCAGCTGTGCATGCGCCATCCTGTCGACCTCCTCTATCCACATCACACAAGCAGAAACGGCTCCAGTGGGCCAAACATTACATGAAGACTGATTTCAAAACTGTTTTGTTCACGGATGAGTGCCGTGCAGCGCTCGATGGTCCAGATGGATGGAGTGGAGGATGGCTGGTTGATGGACACCCCACGCAAACACGGCTACAGCGCCAACAAGGAGGAGGTGGAGTAATGTTTTGGGCTGGAATCATGGGGAGAGAGATTGTCGGCCCCTTTAGGATCCCTGAAGGCGCTAAAGATGAACTCCATAATGTATGTGGATTTTCTCAAACAGCACTTCCTGCCATGTTTCAAGAAGAAGAACCGTGTATTTCACAGCAAGATCATTTTTCTGCATGATAATGCACCATCTCATGCTGCACATAAAACATCTGCATCTCTGGCTGATATGGGCATAAAAGGGGACAAACTTATGGTGTGACCCCCATGCTCCCCTGACCTCTACCCCATTCAGAACCTTTGGAGCATCATTAAAAGGAGTGTCTATGATGGCGGGAGGCAGTTCACATCTAAGCAACAGCTCTGGGAGGGTATTCTGTCCTCATGCAAAACAATTGAAGCAGAAACCATCCAAAACCTGACAAATTCAATGGACGAGAGAGTTCAGAAGCTCCTTTCGAACAAGGGGTCCTATGTGAAAATGTAACATCACCTAGAATAAAGTTTTGAGTTGAAAACTGTTTGATTTCAGTTTCTAACAACCTGCTAATGCTTATAATTTCAAAAATGACCATTTTTTTGGTCTTTATTAAAATGAAAAGGTTGATCGAAAAGTTTGGGGGATCTAAGAGTGTGGCAACCCAGTAGTCATGATTACTTCGAATTCTGACAATATGAGGGTCATGCTGCAGGTAGTGCAGCAAGAAGGCACTTATGTGCCTTGCGCATCTCGGAGCCCCAAAATTATTTTCCGGGCTAGATGCAGCTAAAAATTATTTTTAATTTTAAATCTGGTGAAGCTTTAGTATAGATGGCCTAATAGGATCAGTGCTGCACACTGCTACAAAGCCCAAATTATTTTCCAGTCAAGATACAGATAAACATGATTAGTAATTTGAAAGCTTAAAACGGTTGGTAGGGTGATTTTAACCAATCATCAAGCTTTTACTCTCCCCAGGATGACACAGGGGTAGAAAAGTCGTTTCGGATCCATGATTTGTTCATCTTTATGAACGTGAGTCTGTCTACATTATCAGTGGAGAGCCGCGTGTGCTTATCTGTCAGCACACCACCAGCAGCGCTGAACACACGTTCAGACAGAACGCTGGCTGCGGGGCATGACAAGATCTCCAAGGCGTAAGTGGCTAGCTCCGGCCATTTATCTAGATTGGAAGCCCAAAAAGAGCAAGGGTCCAGTGACACAGTCGTGGCTTCAATGTTTACTTGGAGATACTCCTGTACCATCGTCTCTAGGCGTTGACTATGTGTCAGACTTCTTGTCTCCTGTGGCCTTGCAAAGGATGGGCTAAAAAAGTGGTGAAATGATTCCGCAAAATTGATGTTACCAGCAGATACTGTGGTTCTGTTACGGTTTGAGTGCTGAACACTTGACGGTCCCACGGTTGGCAAGTTGGAACTGTGAGATTCACTACGTGCACCACTGGTATTTTGTGGAAAAGCACATGTAAGATTCTGCAACAGTCTCTGCTGATACTCCTGCATGCGTGCATCCCTTTCTATGGCAGGAATAATTTCTGCAAATTTACTTTTGTACCGGGGATCTAACAGTGTGGCAACCCAGTAGTCAGGATTATTTCTAATTCTCACAATTCGAGGGTCATGTTGCAGGTAGTGCAGCAAGAAGGCACTCATGTGTGTTGCGCATCCAGGAGCACCAAGTCCCTGTTGTGTTGGTGGCGAGGTAACAATCATGCTTCCTTCCTCTGTCCTCTCCCCCCAACCTCACACAACAGAAATGTGATCAAGGTCTCCCTCATCTGATGAGTCTTCCATCAGTTCGTCCTCCACTTCTTCCTGGGCTCCTGCACCTTCCTCACTAGTTTGGCTGCTACCATGCGCCCTGGTAAAACCATCTCCCCCACCCTCACATGCCTGCCGCCTTGGTGCTGCCGACCGTCTGGACCTTGCAGATGTTAGCCCTTCCGCATACAACTCCTCCTCCTCTACTTCCTCCACCTCCTCTTGTGCCACCACCTGACTCCAAATTCTGTTTAACATGTGCTCCAGCATGTAAATCACCGGAATAGTCATGCTGATAATGGCATCGTCAGCACTAAACATCTTCGTCGCCATTTCAAAACTGTGCAGAAGGGTGCATAGGTCCCTGATCTGAGACCACTCCTCCAGCGTGATTTGCCCCACCTCTGAATCTCGTTGGCCCAGGCTATACGTCAGAACGTATTGCACCAGGGCTTGTCGGTGCTGCCACGGTCGCTGCAACATGTGCAGAGTTGAATTCCACCGGGTAGGGACATCGCATTTTAGCCGGTGAAGTGGCAGGCCCAACGACTTCTGTAGAGATGTAAGTCGCTGAGCTGCGGGATGCGAACGGCGGAAGTGAGCGCACAGCGACCGTGCCCTCTGCAGAAGGCCATCTAGTCTGGGATAGTGGGCTAAAAATTGCTGGACAACCAGGTTCAACACGTGAGCCATACAAGGCACGTGTGTGACATTGCCCCGGCGAAGGGCCGCACCCAGGTTTGCAGCATTGTCGCACACGGCCTTCCCTAGTTTCAGGTCCAGTGGAGACAACCATTCATGAAATTGGTTCTGCAGAGCTGACCACAACTCCTCAGCTGTGTGACTCACATTTCCCAGACATTTCAATGTAAAAACCGCCTGATGACGTTGAGCCCTACTGCCAGCATAGTAAGGAGGTGTGCAGGATCCCTTCTGCGCAGTTAGAAAGCTTGTGGCATGACCAGACAGGCTTTGGGTGCAGGTGGAAGACCGAGAGGAGGTTGAGGAGGCAGAAGCAGTGGAGGAACTTTGACATAAAGAGGATTGACGCACAACTCGTGGGGACGGCAAGACTTGGACAGCAGCCCCTTGTCCTGCTGTCACCATAGTTATCCAGTGCCCAGTCAGCGACATGTAACGCCCCTGTCCATGCCTACTCGTCCAAGTGTCTGTGGTGAAATGCACCCTGTCACACACAGAGTTTCTCAAAGAAGCGGTGATGTTGTGTGCGACATGCTGGTGGAGCGCAGGCACACCTTTCTTTGAGAAGTAGTGCCGACTGGGCATCTGGTACTGGGGCACTGCGACGGACATAAGGTCTCGAAAATCCTCTGTGTCCACCAGGCGGAAAGGCAGCATTTCTGTAGCCAAGAGCTTGCAGATGGTGAAATTCAACCTCTTAGCTTTCTCATGGCTAGGAGGAAATGGTCTTTTACTTGTCCACATCTGAGGGACCGAGGGCTGGCTATTGTGCTTAGACGGGGTTGATAAGGGTGTCCCCGGCAAACTGCCGGTCTGTGAGGAAGATGCTGGCGGACATGTTAGGTTGCCTTGATCCAAAGGTGGTGCTATCGATGTCGGACAGCGCTCAACACCAGCTGCTGTTACCACCTCCAAAGAAAATGATGACCTGCCAATCACGCTGGCTGTTGTGGGTAAAGAGGTGGCAGGTCTGCGCCCCAAAACAGGTGTGACTGCTGTCCCCCCAGTCACAGAGGATGAAGAGGCCGCGGATGCACAAGATATGGCAGACGGTGATTGCCCCGGCCGGCTAGGCCGCATTGTAGCACACTGAGCTTCCCACTGCAACTTATGCTTCATGTCCATGTGCCGGTTCATGCATGAAGTACTCAAACTATGTATTTTTTGGCCTCTACTTAGCTTTTGCTGACAAATGTTACAGATAACACGAGTTGGGTCATCTTTATCGATCTGAAAAAATGCCCAGGCTATGCAAGGCTTAGCACCGATGCGACCTGAAGAGCCACCACGACTTGTGGTGAGAGGCAGAGTTGTGTTTGAGGATGCAGTTGTTGACGTGCTTCCAGTACTACGTCTCTGTCCAGGAAGGCGCAACCTGACCTCGTCGTCACTAGCATCTTCCTCCACCTCCTCTGCTGACCTCATCTCTTGGCTGACTGTGGGTTGACAGTAAGTGGGATCTCCGACCTCATCATCATCAGCCTGTGCGTTATCACACCCGTCGTCCTCAGAGCCAACCTGTTCCTGCCCTGACAAAAAACTAAAGTTGTCGCTCCAATCAGGTATTTGAGTCTTATCATCGTCTTCCTCATTGTCTCCACCAACAGGAGTTACAGTTTGGGAATGAGGGTCTACATTATGGTCAGAACCTTCTGCGTCTGGTCCTGGATCCGACTCATAAAGATTCTGGGCATCAGTGCAGATCATTTCCTCGTCTGGATTCACAGAAGCGCTGAAGTCGACCTCTGATTCCCAGGCTATAGTATGAGTAAACAGCTCTGCAGACTCAACCATCTGTTCTACCTCATCCTCAGACGGGCAGCTGGAGATTTGGGAGCTGTGAGGAAGCAAGTGCGATTTGGGTGACACCTTTGAGGACTGGAGTATTTGTGATGTTGAAGTTGATGTGGAGGAGAGCCCACTTAAAGGAGCACTTGATATGCGTTGAAGCACCTGCTGTTTTTGTGCCTCATCTGGAATTTGTAGCGATTGGCGTGGCCGTAAGAAAGGGATCTTATCACATTGTCCGCTAAAAGAAGTAGACATTTTAGTTTGGCTGGAAGATGGTCTTTCTTCTGCAGATGTTACTGTTGCTTTAACACCTACCCCACGGACACAACCTTTTTTCCCCTTCCCAACACGCCTATTCCCCTTTCCACCAGCAGCAGGCCTTTTTCCACTCATTTTGGTGGTTAACTAATTCACAACTCTGGAGTTGTTTGCACAAAAAACAATGGATGGTAACCGAGCAGAGCTGAGTGGCCAAACTGTGGTATTAGGCCAAAACTATTGGCTGGGTTAGATGCAGAAAAAAAATATTTTGAATTTGCAACCTGATGGAGGTCAGTATAGATGGACTAATACAAATAGTCCCACACACTGCTAGAAGCCCAAATATTTTTTCAGAGGTACTGTAGATACAGATAAAAATTATTTTTAATTTGCAACCTGATGGAGGTCAGTATAGATGGACTAATAGACCAAGTCCCACACACTGCTAGAAGCCCAAATATTTTTTCAGAGCTAGATGCAGAAAAAAATTATTTTTAATTTGCAACCTGATGGAGGTCAGTATAGATGGACTAATAGACCAAGTCCCACACACCGCTAGAAGCCCAACTATTTTTTCAGAGCTAGATGCAGAAAAAAATTATATTCAATTTGCAACCTGCTGGAGGTCAGTATAGAAGGACTAATAGAACAAGTCCTACACACTGCAAGAAGCCCAAATATTTTTTCAGAGCTAAATGAAGAAAAAAATTATTTTTAATTTGCAACCTGATGGAGGTCAGTATAGATGGACTAATAGACCAAGTCCCACACACTGCTAGAAGCCCAAATATTTTTTCAGAGCTAGATGCAGAAAAAAATTATTTTTAATTTGCAACCTGATGGAGGTCAGTATAGATGGACTAATAGACCAAGTCCCACACACTGCTAGAAGCCCAAATATTTTTTCAGAGCTAGATGCAGAAAAAAATTATTTTTAATTTGCAACCTGATGGAGGTCAGTATAGATGGACTAATAGACCAAGTCCCACACACTGCTAGAAGCCCAAATATTTTTTCAGAGCTAGATGCAGAAAAAAATTATTTTTAATTTGCAACCTGATGGAGGTCAGTATAGATGGACTAATAGACCAAGTCCCACACACCGCTAGAAGCCCAACTATTTTTTCAGAGCTAGATGCAGAAAAAAATTATATTCAATTTGCAACCTGCTGGAGGTCAGTATAGAAGGACTAATAGAACAAGTCCCACACACTGCTAGAAGCCCAAATATTTTTTCAGAGCTAAATGAAGAAAAAAATTATTTTTAATTTGCAACCTGATGGAGGTCAGTATAGATGGACTAATAGACCAAGTCCCACACACTGCTAGAAGCCCAAATATTTTTTCAGAGCTAGATGCAGAAAAAAATTATATTCAGTTTGCAACCTGATGGAGGTCAGTATAGATGGACTAATAGAATGATGCTATGCCCAAAAGATTTTACTTCACTAGGTGCAGTAAAAAAATTGGTATTCTATACACAGGTGTTATATCTTGCAACACAGATAGGCTACTCCACTGACTAACACATTCTGCAATAGGCCAAAAAGGATTAGCTTTGCTAGATTCAGCCAAATGCTGTGAAAAAAACTTGCACAGCACTGGCACAGACCTGCCTGGCAAAAACTGATAGGAACTCATGTAACCTAGTCCTGAAAAGGACTCCAATTACAATTAGTCTTTACTCCCACAACCTATCTATTTAAGAGCACAGACCTCCCTGATAAAAGTCGTAGGAAATGCTGTAACCTAGTCCTTAAAAGGACTGCAATCACAACTATTCCCTACTCCCAAGCTATCTGTATATTTGTGCGAAAATTGGCTTGAAATTAACAAGGTATAGCGCACACAGCAACAGCGGTGCCGTCTAACACGCAGCTGCAGCAGTGAGAAAATGGTGGCGACGGGGAAAATGGCTTGGTCTTTTAGGGCAAGGACATGTGACATACACTGCCAATGACACATGCCCTTGCTTGTGTGAAAAAAAGCACTTCGCTCCGCGTGTGCGCTGCTGATAGGCTGACAGATTGCACCTCCCCACTGCAAATGCGGGAAAGAGAAAAAAAAATGGAGATCTTCATTGTTCCTGCAGAGATCCATCCCCTGCCCCTCCCCCCACCCCGCTGTACACTCAAACTGCGTATTAACATTAATTTTCATCATTACTGAGAAAAAATCCAGTTATGATTTTGGTGCACGAACAGTTATCGAACATAACCTCGAACAGCCGAATTTTTCTCAAATTGTTTGTGTTCGCCGAACGGCTCGAACACCGCCCAAAACAGCTCGAATTTGAGATTGGCGAACAGTTCGAGTAGAACAACGCTCATCTCTAGTGGCGAGCTCCGGCCATTTATCCAGATTGGAATCCCAAAAAGAGCAAGGGTCCAGTGACACAGTCATGGCTTCAATGTTTACTTGGAGATACTCCTGTACCATCGTCTCTAGGCGTTGACTATGTGTCAGATTTCTTGTCTCCTGTGGCCTTGCAAAGGATGGGCTAAAAAAGTGGTGAAATGATTCCGCAAAATTGATGTTACCAGCAGATACTGTGTTTCTGTTACATTTTGAGTGCTGAACACTCGACGGTCCCACGGTTGGCAAGTTGGAACTGTGAGATTCACTACGTGCACCACTGGTGTTTTTTGGAAAAGCACATGTAAGAATCTGCAACAGTCTCTGCTGATACTCCTGCATGCGTGCATCCCTTTCTGTGGCAGGAATAATTTCTGCAAATTTACTTTTGTACCGGGGATCTAACAGTGTGGCAACCCAGTAGTCAGGATTATTCCTAATTCTCACAATTTGAGGGTCATGTTGCAGGTAGTGCAGCAAGAAGGCACTCATGTGTCTTGCGCATCCAGGAGCACCAAGTCCCTGTTGTGTTTGTGGCGAGGTAACAATCATGCTTCCTTCCTCTGTCCTCTCCCCCCAACCTCGCACAACAGAAATGTGATCAAGGTCTCCCTCATCTGATGAGTCTTCCATCAGTTCGTCCTCCACTTCTTCCTGGGCTCCTGCACCTTCCTCACTAGTTTGGCTGCTACCATGCACCCTGGTAAAACTATCTCCCCCACCCTCACATGCCTGCCGCCTTGGTGCTGACGACCGTCTGGACCTTGCAGATGTTAGCCCTTCCGCATACAACTACTCCTCCTCTACTTCCTCCACCTCCTCTTGTGCCACCACCTGACTCCGAATTCTGTTTAACATGTGCTCCAGCATGTAAATCACCAGAATAGTCATGCTGATAATGGCATCGTCGTCAGCACTAAACATCTTCGTCGCCATTTCAAAACTGTGCAGAAGGGTGCATAGGTCCCTGATCTGAGACCACTCCTCCAGCGTGATTTGCCCCACCTCTGGATCTCGTTGGCCCAGGCTATACGTCAGAACATATTGCACCAGGGCTTGTCGGTGCTGCCACAGTCGCTGCAACATGTGCAGAAGTTGAATTCCACCGGGTAGGCACATCGCATTTTAGCCGGTGAAGTGGCAGGCCCAACGACTTCTGTAGAGATGTAAGTCGCTGAGCTGCGGGATGCGAACGGCGAAAGTGAGCACACAGTGACCGTGCCCTCTGCAGAAGGCCATCTAGTCCGGGATAGTGGGCTAAAACTTGCTGGACAACCAGGTTCAACACGTGAGCCATACAAGGCACGTGTGTGACATTGCCCCGGCGAAGGGCCGCACCCAGGTTTGCAGTATTGTCGCACACGGCCTTCCCTGGTTTCAGGTCCAGTGGAGACAACCATTCATGAAACTGGTTCTCCAGAGCTGACCACAACTCCTCAGCTGTGTGACTCACATTTCCCAGACATTTCAAAGTAAATACCACCTGATGACGTTGAGCCCTGCTGCCAGCATAGTAAGGAGGTGTGCAGGATCCCTTCTGCGCAGTTAGAATGCTTGTGGCATGACCAGACAGGCTATCGGTGCAGGTGGAGGACCGAGAGGAGGTTGAGGAGGCAGAAGCAGTGGAGGAGATTCGAGATAAAGAGGATTGAAGCACAACTCGTGGGGACGGCAAGACTTGGACAGCAGCCCCTTGTCCTGCTGTCACCATAGTTACCCAGTGCCCAGTCAGCGACATGTAACGCCCCTGTCCATGCCTACTCGTCCAAGTGTCTGTGGTGAAATGCACCCTGTCACACACAGAGTTTCTCAAAGAAGCGGTGATGTTGTATGTGACTTGCTGGTGGAGAGCAGGCACACCTTTCTTTGAGAAGTAGTGCTGACTGGGCATCTGGTACTGGGGCACTGCGACGGACATAAGGTCTCGAAAATCCTCTGTGTCCACCAGGCGCGAAGGCAGCATTTCTGTAGCCAAGAGCTTGCAGATGGTGAAATTCAACCTCTTAGCTTTCTCATGGCTAGGAGGAAATGGTCTTTTACTTGTCCACATCTGAGGGACCAAGGTCTGGCTGTTGTGCTTAGACGGGGTTGAGAAGGGTGTCCCCGGCAAACTGCCGGTCTGTGAGGAAGATGCAGGCGGACATGTTAGGTTGCCGTGATTCAAAGTTGGTGCTATCGATGTCGGACAGCGCTGAACACCAGCTGGTGTTTCCACCTCCAAAGAAAATGATGACCTGCTAATCACGCTGGCTGTTGTGGGTAAAGAGGTGGCAGATCTGCGTCCCAAAAGAGTTGTGACTGCTGTCCCCTCAGTCACAGAGGATGAATAGGCCGCGGATGCACAAGATATGGCAGACGGTGGTTGGCCCGGCCAGCTAGGCCGCATTGTAGCACACTGAGCTTCCCACTGCAACTTATGCTTCATATCCATGTGCCAGTTCATGCATGAAGTACTCAAACTATGCATTTTTTGGCCTCTACATAGCTTTTGCTGACAAATGTTACAGATAACACGAGTTGGGTCATCCTTATCGATCTGAAAAAATGCCCAGGCTATGCAAGGCTTAGCACACATGTGACCTGAAGAGCCACCACGACGTGTGGTCAGAGGCAGAGTTGTGTTTGAGGATGCAGTTGTTGACCTGCTTCCAGTACTACGTCTCTGACCAGGAAGGCGCAACTTGACCTCATCGTCACTAGCATCCTCCTCCACCTCCTCTGCTGACCTTATTGACTGGCTGACTGGGGGTTGACAGTAAGTGGGATCTCCAACCTCATCATCATCACCCTGTGTGTTATCACACCCGTCGTCCTCAGAGCCAACCTCTTCCTGCCCTGACAAAAAACTCAAGTTGTCGCTCCAATCAAGTATCTGAGTCTCATCATCGTCTTCCTCATTGTCTCCACCAACAGGAGTTACAGTTTGGGAATGAGGGTCTACATTATGGTCAGAACCTTCTGCGTCTGGTCCTGGATCCGACTCATAAAGATTCTGGGCATCAGTGCAGATCATTTCCTCGTCTGGATTCACAGAAGCTCTGGAGCCGACCTCTGATTCCCAGGCTATAGTATGAGTAAACAGCTCTGCAGACTCAACCATCTGTTCTACCCCATACTCAGATGGGCAGCTGGAGACTTGGGAGCTGTGAGGAAGCAAGTGCGATTGGGGTGACACCTTTGAGGACTGGAGTATTTGTGATGTTGAAGTTGAGGTGGAGGAGAGCCCACTTAAAGGAGCTCTTGATATCCATTGAAGCATCTGCTGTTTTTGTGCCTCATCTGGAATTTGTAGCGATTGGCGTGGCCGTAAGAAAGGGATCTTATCACATTGTCCGCTAAAAGAAGCAGACATCTTAGTTTGGCTGGAAGATGATCTTTCTTCTGCAGATGTTACTGTTGCTTTAACACCAACCCCACGGACACAACCTTTTTTTCCCTTCCCAACACGCCTATTCCCCTTTCCACCAGCAGCATGCCTTTTTCCACTCATTTTGGTGGTTAACTAATTGACAACTCTGGAGTTGTTTGCACAAAAAACAATGGATGAGAACCGAGCAGAGCTGAGTGGCCAAACTGTGGTATTAGCCCAAAAGTATTGGCTGGGTTAGATGCAGTAAAACAATTTTATTACATACACAGGTGGTGGAGGTTAGTATAGATGGACTAATAGAACAAGTCCCACACACTGCTACAAGCCCAAATATTTTTTCAGAGCTAGATGCAGATTAAAATTATTTTGAATTTGCAACCTGGTGGAGGTTAGTATAGATGGACTAATAGAACAAGTCCCACACACTGCTACAAGCCCAAATATTTTTTCAGAGCTAGATGCAGATTAAAATTATTTTGAATTTGCAACCTGGTGGAGGTTAGTATAGATGGACTAATAGAACAAGTCCCACACACTGCTACAAGCCCAAATATTTTTTCAGAGCTAGATGCAGATAAAAATTATTTTGAATTTGCAACCTGGTGGAGGTTAGTATAGATGGACTATTAGAACAAGTCCCACACACTGCTACAAGCCCAAATATTTTTTCAGAGCTAGATGCAGATAAAAATAATTTTGAATTTGCAACCTGGTGGAGGTTAGTATAGATGGACTAATAGAACAAGTCCCACACACTGCTAGAAGCCCAAATATTTTTTTAGAGCTAGATACAGATAAAAATTATTTTTAATTTGAAACCTGGTGAAGGTTAGTATAGATGGACTAATAGAATAAGTCCCACACACTGCTACAAGCCCAAATATTTTTTCAGAGCTAGATGCACAAAAAAATTATTTTCAATTTGCAACCTGGTGGAGGTTAGTATAGATGGACTAATAGAACAAGTCCCACACACTGCTACAAGCCCAAATATTTTTTCAGAGCTAGATGCAGATAAAAATAATTTTGAATTTTCAACCTGGTGGAGGTTAGTATAGATGGACAAATAGAACCAGTCCCACACACTGCTACAAGCCCAAATATTTTTTCAGAGCTAGATGCTTATAAAAATTATTTTGAATTTGCAACCTGGTGGAGGTTAGTATAGATGGACCAATAGAACAAGTCCCACACACTGCTAGAAGCCCAAATATTTTTTTAGAGCTAGATGCAGATAAAAATTATTTTGAATTTGAAACCTGGTGAAGGTTAGTATAGATGGACTAATAGAACAAGTCCCACACACTGCTACAAGCCCAAATATTTTTTCAGAGCTAGATGCAGATAAAAATTGTTTTGAATTTGAAACCTGGTGGAGGTTAGTATAGATTGACTAATAGAATGATGCTATGCCCAAAAGGTTTTACTTAGCTAGGTGATGTAAAAAAAATTGTATTCTATACACAGGTGTTGTAGCTTGCAACACAGATAGGCTACTGCACTGACTAACACACACTGCAAGAGGCCAGAAAGGATTTGCTTAGGTAGATTTAGCCAAATGCTGTGAAAAAACTTGCACAGCACTGGCACAGACCTGCCTGGCAAAAAGTGATAGGAACTGATGTAACCTAGCCCACAAAAGGACTGCAATTACAATTAGTCTTTACTCCCAACCTATCTATTTAAGAGCACAGACCTGCCTGATAAAAGTCGTAGGAAATGATGTAACCTAGTCCTCAAAAGGACTGCAATCACAACTATTCTCTCCTCCCAAGCTATCTGTAGATTTGTGCGAAAATTGGCTTGAAATTAACACTCAAAGTTTAGCGCACATAGCAACAGCGGTGCCGTCTAACACGCAGCTGCAGCAGTGAGAAAATGGTGGCTACATGGAAAATGGCTGGGTCTTATAGGGCAAGGACATGTGACATACACTGCCAATGACACATGTCCTTGCTTGTGTGAAAAAAAGCAGTTCTCTCCGTGTGTGCGCTGCTGATAGGCTGATAGATTGCACCTCTCCACTGTAAATGCGGGAAAGAGAAAAAAAAATGGAGATCTTCATTATTTATGCAGAGATCCATCCCCTGCCCCTCCCCCCGCCCCGCTGTACACTCAAACTGCGTGTTAACATTAATTTTCAGCATTACTGAGAAAAAATCCAGCTATGATTTTGGTGCACGAACAGTTATCGAACATAACCTCGAACAGCCGAATTTTTTTCAAATTGTTCGTGTTCGCCGAACGGCTCGAACACCGCCCAAAACAGCTCGAATTTGAGATTGGCGAACAGTTCGAGTCGAACAACGCTCATCTCTAGTAAAGAGTGAATGAAAAATCGGAATCATATATGACTCCAAGACAGCGGGCATGTTGCTAGGGAGTAATGGTAGAACTCCACACGCATATGGCAATATCGGGCATAGGCAGGTTAGTGGAGGGAGGAAAAACAAGGCATTCAGTTTTTGACAGATGCAGTTTCAGTCAGAGGGAGGACACACTGTTGTAGAGAGCAGAAAGACAATCACTGGTATTTTTTAGTAATGCAGGGCTGATGTCAGCAGACGTGTATAATTGGGTGTCATCAGCATACAGATGGTACTGAAAACCAAATCTAGTAATGGTTTGTCCAATAGGAACAGTGTTTAAGGAGAAGAGGAGGGGGCATAGGACTGATTCTTGAGGAACCCGGACAGTAAGGAGTAGAGAAGAGCAAGAGGAGCCAGCAAAAGATACAGTGAAGGAGCGTCAGAGAGGTAGGAGGAGAACCAGGAGAGAGCAGTGTGAATTTAATGTCCTTTACAGTGACTTTGCTTAGATGGCAATAAAAAATGAGGCTGTGTGGCACATCTATGCAAAGTGGATGCTCAAGTAGGATTCCACTCCAAGTATAATCAAAATATTAGAACTTGGCACTCCAAAAAATGATGCAAAAAGATGTGGTTTATTATATTTCAAAAAGCATTCCACTGGATTGCAGAAGGAGAAAAAATGCAGACAAAATGTACTTGGCAGAGTGATACCAGCGCTCAGAAGGAATGCACGCTATACATACAGCACGGACGTGCATTTCTTCTGAACGCTGGTATCACTCTGCCTAGTACTTTATCCATTAATTTTTTCTCTTTCTACAATCCATTCTGATGAAGGTCTGACTACTGGCTAAAACGTCACTTTTCACAGTGGCTTATTTTTTGAAATATGAGAAACTATGCCTTCTTGCATCATTTTTTGGAGTGCCATGTGTAAAATTTTATTTTTGCTTAAATGCCATTAAATTAGAATAGTAAAACCTGCTGACAGGTTCCCTTTAACAATGTCACGGTTTTACCTTCCAAAATGTTTATTGCTACAAAAAGGGAATCAGAAAATATTGCCAAAGAATGATTCAACAAATATAGTATCAACATTTAGCCTTCATAAAAGTATTGTAGTATCTGAAAAACAAAATTATCACTTGAATTCTCACTTCTAGAAATCCTACACATCAATACAAATGCTACATTTTCCAATCTGCATAACAAACTCTGTTCCTTCGTACAGGGGGTAGAACTCTTTTATTCTATACGATGTATGTGAACATTTTTGATCAATTAAGACAAGTAACATATATTGTTTAAGTAAAATAAAGGTATGCTATGCATAATGTAAGAGAAGTAGCCTAATGTTCTACATTCTAATGTAAGTATACAAGTACAGAAGCTATAAGATGACCTATGTAAAAGATTGCCATTATGTCTGATACTTATGCCTTATGTACAGCCATGTGAGTTTTGCACAGTGCCTGACTTACTTCTGTATTTTGGCATGAAATGATCCTTTATATGATTTTTTTTCTCACTAGCTTGAAAGTGAATGTACACCATTAAAACTTCCTTATGTCTTTGCTTAATATTCAGAAATACGGTATTGGCCAATATTAGTCCATGCAATGATAATAAGTATTTCTAGAACACTATTATGTTCTTTTTAAAAAAATCATAACTAGAAATGTCATGTCAGCCAACAGGTTAGCAAAACAGGGACTTTCACTGTTTTGTTATCTCCTGAATAAAATGTGAGGTGATATTATGTTCTGTTCCTTTTCATAGAATTATATAAAGAGTTCTCTGAGAGAAAATAAGATAAAGAAAGCAAAAGATATGCAATGCTATTGGCAAAAATGAAGCAAGCTATTGTATTATACAAAGCCACCAACTATGGGGATAGTTTAAAGGATAGCTAAACTTTTTAAATGTATTTCATTATTGATAAGCCTTTGTAAAGTTATGAATGGTTTAAATTAACTCGATTACTTTATTTTGCTTCCTTTTATAGTATATCTGGTAAGTACCTTCATCTGGTATCATTACTCTGGGATAAATGTCCCGTCGCTGACACGGCTTATATTATGATAAAAAATGGAATTGTCCCTTGTATTCTCTGGGGAAATTTTGAATGTAAGGCTAAAAATTACTGATCAGACTTTGATCAGAGTTTTATCATAGTGGCATCAGTTTCTCTAGGGAGTGGAGACGGAACAAAAAAAAGTTTCTCCACCATCTCCATTCCTTCAGTCTGTGAAAATCAACCATTTTCTCCACATCCGAGAAAAATGGTCGGATTTTTCTGATCAGACTTTGATCATACTTTGATCTGAGTGGCATCAGTTTCTCTCAGAAGTGGAGAACAAAAAAAAATGTTTCATCATCATCTCCATTCTGTCAGTCTGTGAAAACTGGACTGCACTCAGATGCCATCCGAGTGTGGTACAATTGTTTCTTGGATCCATAGACTTGCATTGTCCATTTTGATTGAACACTTGGATCAAAATTGGACATGTCTCTGATTTTTTTACACTGACCACTCGGTAGGAATAAAAAATCTGGCATGTGCACAGCCCCATCGACTATCATAGGTGTGTGTGCTATCCGTAAAAAACATGGATAGAACTCGTACATGAAAATTAGTAGTGTGTGCGAGCCCCAAGACAGATAAAAGGGCTAGAAATTCTCCCAAAGGGCCACTAAAATGAGCTCAGTTAACCTGTTCTGCAGTCAGCAATAGACATTGCAACACAGAGATCACAAATGATAAATGGTGCAAATTTTTAACCCCTTCACGACATTTGATATTAGTTTACATCATGGTCGGAAAGGGGTTCCCGCAAAATGACATAAATTTATGTCATGGAGATCATGCGGGCACAGGAGCAGTGCCCGCACAATTGCTGCCGGGAGTTCAGCTTAAGTGAAAGCGGAGGCCCAGCTGTCACAGCAAGAAGCAGTGCCACACCGCCCCAGGCCATTTAAGCCCCTAAATGCTGCAATCAATAGTGATAGCATAATTTAGAAGGCTGGGAGAGGGAGGGGCTACCTCTAACTTCAGATCAGCGCCCCCACGACGTCATAGCAAGGACCCAATCATTGCTATGGTAACATCATGACGACCTTGGGGTCTGCCAGCTATGGTGACCTTTTTGGACCATGCCAGCAGCATGGTCTGAAAGGGTTCTGTCAGTGCAGTACTGACTGGTATAATGCACTGCAATGTATGTTCATTGCAATGTATTATACCGGTGATCAAAGTAATAAAAATTAAAGTCTCATAGAGGGACTGAGTAAAAAAGTTAAAAAAAAGTAAAAAAAGATGTAAACATATTTAAAAAAAAATATCAGAAAATAAATACTAATAAAAAATATAGTATAGCAATAAACACGTATATTTATATAAAAAAAAAAATAAGAAAAATAGTACACATATTTGGTATCGCACATTATGAACAACCTGATCTATAAGACTGCCTCATGATTTAGCACCTTCAGTAAACACAGTAAAAAAAATAAAAAACACAGCAGAAAACTATGATTTTTCATCAAACTGCCAACAAAAAAAGTGGAATAAATAGTGATCAAAAAGTCGAATGTAAATAAAAATGAAATTGCTGAAAACGTCATCTAGTCCCACAAAAAACAAGCTGCCACTCAGCTCTGTCACCGGAAAAATAAAAAAGTTATAACTCTCAGAATAGAGTAATTCAAAAAATATTTTTTTTTTTTATAAAATAGTTTTTATTATGTAGAAGGGCCAAAACACAAAACATGATATAAATGTGGTATCCCTGTAAACATACTGACATTAAGAATAAAGCTGTCTTACCACTTTTACCAAATCATAAAAAAAACATAAAACAATTCCTGAATTGCTGTTTTTTGTTCATTCTGCCTCCCAAAAATCAGAATAGAAAGCGATCAAAAATGTTATGTGCTTGAAAATTATACCAACATCAACTCGTTCCACAAAAAACAAACCCTCACATGACTCTGTTGGCAGAAATATAGAAAAATGATAGCTCCCAAAATATGACGATGCAAATAAAAAGCGGTTTTCAGTGAGTGATAGCAGCCAAACATCAAAAAATGAAGTAAATCTGGTATCGCTGTAATCACACCAACCCAAGGAATAAAGTCATCTAATCCCTTATACCCCACGAGGAATGGCGTAAAAAGTAAATAAAACCAATTCTTCACCTGCTGTTGATTTGTTCAATCTGAACCCAAGGAGAAGAGAAAAGACACAGGGCAAATAAAGTGTGTGCACACCTAGGATAGTTGAAAAAAATTATCAAATTTTATTTATCACAGATATTTTGCAGACAACACACAGAAAAACAAATTAAAAACATTTAAAAAGATATACAAAAACATAGTGAAAGAGGTTGGGAGAGCAATCCCAATAATACATGTACCCACTCACTTCACTGCAGGGCCAATCAATTGGCAGACTGTTGGACCATATAGCTGTCAATAATTAGATAGTCAGAGATGCATAATAAAGCAGGAACAGGGATGCTTATCACATATATAAATAATGATAGAAGTAACAAAGTCTACATAAAGATGTGTAGACAAGGATATAAATCCATAGAGGGCCACATATAGTAAGTGGCTACAGTTTATATATACCCTGGCATGAAACCACAGGAAGACATAGCATAGTCTATTGCATCATATCAAATAATAGTACCTGCAGGGACGGAACACCTTACGCGTGTCGCTGCTCCTGCCATTTGTTCATTCTGCCTCCCAAAGATCGCTGTAAGGCTCGGCTCACAGTTATGCTGCTCTCTGCACTGATCACTTACTGTACACCGGGGTTTCTTTGTAAATCTTTGAAATATGTGATTCAGACAGGACCCCCGGTGGAAGATTCCTTATAATTAGCGTTGAGCGAGCACTAAAATACTCGGGTGCTCGATCCGAGCAACGAGCCCAATGTTAGTCTATGGTAAACCCGAGCATTTTTGCGGCAACATCCCCGGCAGTCTGTAGCAAGCCTAAAAAGTGCCCAAAACGATAGTGACAGTGTTCAAATGACATGGGGACAGCATGGGGATCGCACCAGGAAGCATTTCTGACCCCCAGGTCACTGCTGTCAACAACGTGTTCAGAGGTATTAAGCCACTTTTATGGGCTCACAATAAAACATTCAAAAATGAAACTGAAATGGTTTTCCTGTGAAATATGTTAAGGAACTTCCTTTCCATGGTAAAGACTTGTGTATAAGGTAAATTAAATAACCAAAAACAAAAATACTCCTCCACACCTTGGGCTATGTTCACAGGTATCATTTTTTTATGTGTTTTTGCACTTTTGTATTGCTTTCAACCGTGACAAATGCATTCACCGGGAAATGTCATTTTAACATTTTACAACCTTATCTGGCCATGTGCTGTGTGACACATGCATACAGTGCTGAAAAGACAAGGGAACAGCATGGGGAAGACCCCTGGAAGCATCTCTGACACCCAGGTCACTGCCTAAAAGTGTGCCCATCAGAAGAGATCCTTGCCGCATCAGAAGATGCAGACTTAAAACTATCCCCGTGCAAGTCCTTGTCCCATGGCAGTGTTCAATTGTACCTCCCCTATTCCTTGCAATGCAAGCGCAAGTATGCAGCCTGCCACCCACCCAAACCAGGCTGCAATACCATACTGCTTGCTTGCACTTTAAATTGGGCCTTTTAGGCATGTGGAGGCGGAATCTGGCCACCACATCATGGCTGCGTCGGCGGCCTGGTATCCATACTCAGTCCCCAGCCGCCCGGCGGTCGGGTGTCTGCGCTTGGTCCCCAGCCGCCAGGGGGCGGCCGGGTGTCCATAAACGGTCCCCAGCCGCCCCTATTTGTCCCAGTGCGCCTTATACACAAGCGCTCATACTAAAACATTACCTGTGCCCTCCCCAGTGCATTTAGTATGAAGGACAGCCTAACCACAAACACGTGGACAAGTGAATGTGGCCAGGGATGGTCCATCTTACTGACGCCTTCACACTGGGTTAATATTGTGGAAGCCGGGACACAGTTGGACACTGGGATGCAACACGTCCTCCAGACATAGAGGATTACGTGTCCTGGGTCAATCAGGCTTCAACACAAAGTTCAGAAGGTAGACAGCAGCAGTGGTCGGCCTCCTACACAACGAGTAAATTATTCATGATCATGAGGACATCCATCTCCTTAGCTTTCTGTTCCTTGGAATGCAAGCGCATGTATGTAGTAGCAGCTAGGCCTGAGGTGGTCAGCGTTTTTGCGCATATCCTACCTCCTCCGAGGATTGCTGGATGTTTTCCTTCTACTATCCCAGTTCTATGACTCCCGTTAAAACAAAGCTTCAGGTGATGAATGATGGATGAGGTGGTGGCAAAGGAGAAAGAGCAGGAGGAACAGGGACCATTCACATCAATATCAGGCCAGTCAACCACACATGTCTTGTAGGATATGTT
This sequence comes from Phyllobates terribilis, assembly GCF_046119375.1. NCBI lineage: Eukaryota > Metazoa > Chordata > Amphibia > Anura > Dendrobatidae > Phyllobates > Phyllobates terribilis. Next base: position 377,866,879 of record NW_027362763.1, on the reverse strand, counting down.
TCTGTACCAAAAGGAGCGCTTCGGCTACACAGTTATAGGGCATACAGTGAGTGGAATGCCTACCAAAAATTTCGAGGCACTCCAATGCCCCTTGGAAGTGACATGGAGGTCAGAGGGCCTGAACTGAACCGTTTTTTCCATTTATAGCAACTGGGTCTCCTGTACACTGTTAGCCTAAGCAGTGAATGGCAGGCTTTCCAAAAATTATGAAGAACTGCAATGCCCCTTGAAAGAGACGTGGATTACAGTGTACTAAAAACCTTCTACCCATAATTGGGGAGTGGGTCTCCCTTAGTTTTCACCTATGCATTGAAAAGCAAAAGCTGACTAAAAATAGGAGGAAATGCAATGCTGGTTGGAAGAGTCGTGGAGGTTAGAGGTAATTAAAAGCAACATTTCAATGCTGCCTGGAAGAGCTGTGGAGTTCAGAGTGCTTTAACAAGACGATTTTAATGCCCCTTGGTGGAGACATGGAGGTCACAGAAGCTTAACAAGACGGTTTTATTGCCCCTTGGAAGAGCTGTGGAGTTCAGAGTGGTTTAACAAGATGGTTTTAATGCCCCTTGGAAGAGACGTGGAGGTCACAGTAGCTTAACAAGACAGTTTTAATGCCCGTTGGAAGAGTGGTGGAGGTCGCAGTGGAATAAAAAGACAATATTAATGCCACGTGGAAGAGACATGGAAGTCACAGTAGCTTAATAAGATGGTTTTCATGCCCCTTGGAAGAGCTGTGGAGTTCAGAGTGCTTTATCAAGATGGTTTTAATGCCCCTTGGAAGAGACATGGAGGTCACAGTAGCTTAACAAGACGGTTTTAATGCCCTTTGGAAGAGCCGTGGAGTTCAGAGTGGCTTAACAAGACGGTTTTAATGCCGCTTGGAAGAGACGTGGAGGTCACAGTAGCTTAACAAGACGGTTTTAAAGCCCCTGGGAAGAGCTGTGGAGTTCAGAGTGGTTTAACAAGACGGTTTTAATGCCCCTTGGAATCGAAATGGAGGTCACAGTAGCTTAACAAGACGGTTTTAATGCCCGTTGGAAGAGACGTGGAGGTCACAGTAGCTTAACAAGATGGTTTTAATGCCCCTTGGAAGAGACGAGGAGGTCACAGTAGCTTAACAAGACAGTTTTAATGCCCCTTGGAAGAGCTGTGGAGTTCAGAGTGGTTTAACAAGACGGTTTTCATGCGCCTTCGAAGAGCTGTGAAGTACAGAATGGTTTAACAAGACGGTTTTAATGCCCCTTGGAAGACACGTGGAGGTCACAGTAGCTTAACAAGATGATTTTCATGCCCCTTGGAAGAGCTGTGGAGTGCAGAGTGGTTTAACAAGATGGTTTTAATGCCCTTTGGAAGAGACGTGGAAGTCACAGTAGCTTAACAAGACGGTTTTAATGCCCCTTGGAAGAGACATGGAGGTCACAGTAGCTTAACAATACAGTTTAAATGCCCCTTGAGAGAGCTGTGGAGTTCAGAGTGGTTTAACAAGACGGTTTTAATGCGCCTTGGAAGAGACGTGGAGGTCACAGTAGCTTAACAAGATGGTTTTCATGCCCCTTGCAAGAGCTGTGGAGTTCAGAGTGGTTTAAAAGACCATTTTAATGCCCCTTGGAAGAGACGTGGAGGTCACAGTAGCTTAACAAGACAGTTTTAATGCCTCTTGGAAGAGTGGTGGAGGTTGCAGTGGAATAATAAAACAATATCAATGCCCCTTGAAAGAGTGGTGGAGGTCACAGTAGCTTAACAAGACGTTTTTAATGCCCCTTGGAAAAGACGTGGGGGTCACAGTAGCTTAACAAGACGGTTTTCATGCCCCTTGGAAGAGCTGTGGTGTTCAGAGTGGTTTAACAAGACGGTTTTAATGCCCCTTGGAAGAGATGTGGAGGTCACAGTAGCTTAACAAGACGATTTTCAAGGCCCTTGGAAGAGCTGTGGAGTTCAGAGTCGTTTAGCAAGGCGGTTTTAATGCCCCTTGGAATAGACGTGGAGGTCACAGTAGCTTATCAAGATGGTTTTAATGCCCCTTGGAAAAGATGTGGAGGTCACAGTAGCTTAACAAGACAGTTTTAATGCCCCTTGGAAGAGTGGTGGAGGTCGCAGTGGAATAAAAAGACAATATCAATGCCCCTTGGAAGAGTGGTGGATTTCACAGTAGCTTAAGAAGACAGTTTTAATGCCCCTTGGAAGAGCTGTGGAGTTCAGAGTGGTTTAACAAGATGGTTTTAATGCCCCTTGGAAGTGACGTGGAAGTCACAGTAGCTTAACAAGATGGTTTTAATGCCCCTTGGAAGAGACGTGGAGGTCAAAGTAGCTTAGCAAGACAGTTTAAATGCCCATTGAAAGAGCTGTGGAGTTCAAAGTTGTTTAACAAGATGGTTTTAATGCCCCTTGGAAGAGACGTGGAGGTCACAGTAGCTTAACAAGATGGTTTTCATGCCCCTTGGAAGAGCTGTGGAGTTCAGAGTGGTTTAAAAGACGGTTTTAATGCCCCTTGGAAGAGACGTTGAGGTCACAGTAGCTTAACAAGACAGTTTTAATGTCTCTTGGAAGAGTGGTGGAGGTTGCAGTGGAATAATAAGACAATATCAATGCCCCTTGGAAGAGTGGTGGAGGTCACATTAACTTAACAAGACGTTTTTAATGCCCCTTGGAAGAGACGTGGAGGTCACAGTAGCTTAACAAGAAGGTTTTCATGCCCCTTGCAAGAGTTGAGGAGTTCAGAGTGGTTTAACAAGACAGTTTTCATTCCCCTTGGAAGAGCTGTGGTGTTCAGAGTGGTTTAACAAGACGGTTTTAATGCCCCTTGGAAGAGACGTGGAGATAACAGTAGCTTAACAAGACGATTTTCATGGCCCTTGGAAGAGCTGTGGAGTTCAGAGAGGTTTAACAAGACGGTTTTAATGCCCCTTGGAAGAGACATGGTGGTCAGAGTAGCTTAATAAGACGGTTTTCATGCCCCTTGGAAGAGCTGTGGAGTTCAGAGTAGCTTAACAAGATGGTTTTAATGCCCCTTGGAAGAGCTGTGGAGTTCAGAGTGGTTTAACAAGACGGTTTTCATGCGCCTTGGAAGAGCTGTGAAGTAAAGAATGGTTTAACAAGACGGTTTTAAAGCTCCTTGGAAGAGACGTGGCGGTCACAGTAGCTTAACACGACAGTTTTAATGCCCCTTGGAAGAGCTGTGGAGTTCAGAGACGTTTATCAAGACGGTTTTAATGCCCCTTGGAAAAGATGTGGAGGTCACAGTAGCTTAACAAGACAGTTTTAATGCCCCTTGGAAGAGTGGTGGAGGTCGCAGTGGAATAAAAAGACAATATCAATGCCACTTGGAAGAGTTGTGGATTTCACAGTAGCTTAAGAAGACGGTTTTAATGCCCCTTGGAAGAGCTGTGGAGTTCAGAGTGGTTTAACAAGACGGTTTTAATGCCCCTTGGAAGAGATGTGGAGGTCACAGTATCTTAACAAGACAGTTTTAATGCCCCTTGGAAGAGTGGTGGAGGTCGCAGTGGAATAAAAAGACAATATCAATGCCCCTTGGAAGAGTGGTGAAGGTCACAGTTGCTTATCAAGATGTTTTTAATGCCCCTTGGAAGAGACGTGGTGGTCACAGTAGCTTAACAAGACGGTTTTCATGCCCCTTGGAAGAGTTGTGGAGTTCAGAGTGGTTTAACAAGACTGTTTTAATGCCCCTTGGAAGAGCTGTAAGGTTCAGAGTGGTTTAACAAGACGGTTTTCATGCCGCTTACAAGAGACATGCAGTACAGCATATAAAAACATTATTCCCATTATTGGGGAGTGGGTCTCCCATAGTCTTTGCCTATGCCTTCCAAGCAAAAGCTGCCAAAAATTAGGACGGATGAACTTGCAATGCCCCTTACAAGAGCCATGCAGTACAGCATATTAAAAACATCATTCCTATTATTGGGGAGTGGGTCTCCCATAGTCTTGGCCTATGCCTTCCAAGCAAAAGTTGCCAAAAATTAGGATGGAGGAACTTGCAATGCCCCTTACAAGAGCCATGCAGTACAGCAAATTAAAAATATCATTCCCATTATTGGGGAGTGGATCTCCCATAGTCTTTGCCTATGCCTTCCAAGCAAAAGTTGCCAAAAATAAGGACGGAGGAACTTCCAATGCTGGCAAGCAAGAGCCATGCAGTACAGCATATTAAAACATTATTCCCAATATTGGGGAGTGGGTCTCCCATAGTCTTTGCCTATGCCTTCCAAGCAAAAGCTGCCAAAAATTAGGACGGAGGAACTTGCAATGCTGGCAACACGGACCACGGTCACCATGGTGGTATAGTGGCAGAGGAGGCTGAAGATAAGGAGAAAAGCAAAATACAGCCGAAATGAGGAAGCATATACCCATGTGTGGGTGTGAACCGGTGCATGGGAATACACCTCCCGAAATAACACAGTGGATTTGACTTTATGTTGCTCTGCCCTCATTTGGTGGTGATGAGAAGTCTGGCCCAATCCAGTCCTTGTTCATTTTGATAAAGGTCAGCTTGTCAGCATTGTCAGTTGACATATGAGTGCGCTTATCAGTTATAATTCCCCCAGTGGCACTAAAAACACCCTCCGATAACACGCTAGCGGCAGGGCAGGCCAGGACCTCCAAGGCCTACAGAGCGAGTTCATTCCAAGTGTCCAGCTTGGATACCCAATAATTAAAAGGCACAGAGGAATCACAGAGGAGGCTGGTACGGTCGGCAAGGTACTCCCTCACCATCTTTTGAAACTTTCCACTCCTTGTGAGAGTACCCCATGCCTCAGGGCCTGTAAGCTGGGCGGGTCTCAGAAAACTGTCCCAGAACATTGACAGTGTTCTCCTGCCTCTGCTGGATTGGAGTTGCGTCTCTCTCGCCTGTACGCCTTGGTTGGCAACGAACTGTGATCTCTGCCACTAGAGTGTTCAGATGGGAATATTTTTAACAGTTCTGCAGCAAGGGCCTTCTGGTACTGCAACATTTTTGTAGACCTCTCCACCTCAGGAATAAGAGAGTAAAAGTTCTCCTAGCGGGGGTCTAAAAGTGTCACCAACCAGTAATGACTGTCACCCAACATTTTGACAATGCGAGGGTCACGGTTAAGGCAGCGTAACATAAAGTCAGCCATGCGTGCCAGACTGGTAACGGGCAAGACTTCCGTGTCCTCACCAAGATGACGACTGACTATGCTCTCCTCCAGCGTCGACTTCCTGTGGCCGTGGCTGTTCTAATATTTGGACATCGCTACATGGGATCTCCTCTTCCACCACTTCAAGCGGAGCAGGCGAGGGGCACAAATATGGAAATGGACAAGTGAACATCTCTTCAGAGTGTCCAATGTGGGATCAGTTTCTGTCTGAAGACACTCGGCATGGTGGGAGGAAGGAGCATCAGGGTGAGGAGGAGTATGCGGTCGAGACTCGCGGCTACTAAAACGTGACCGTGTGGAAGACAGACCGGAGGTGGTGGTGCCCAGGTAACTGGAAGTATTATCTGCTATCCAATTAATAACCTGTTCACACTGATAAGTTTGCAATACTGGTGTTGTAGTGTGCTTCCCTAGTAATAGGGTCAAGAAGTGCGAGCGAGAAGATTTGGCTGTTGGCTGTGGCACATTTTCACCTTGGCCACGGCCCTGTCCTCTACACGCACCATCACCAGAACGTCCAGTTCCACGTCCCTTGCCACACGCCTTGCCCATTGTAAATTAAGTAAAATAGCTTCACTTGCACTATCAATGGAAATAGGAGAATACAAAGGAGATTAGAACCGTGGAAGAGGAAAACCACAGTTCTATTTCTCTGGCCTACACCAGAATCTTTTAAACAGATATATTTGTGTTTGAACACTGAGCGAGACACTTTTTTTTTTATGTAAAAATGGCAAAAAGGTGGATAATACAGAGATTTGAACCGTGGAACTGCAAAACCACAGTTATAGTTATGTGGCCTACACCAGAATCTTTTAAACAGATATATTTGTGTCTGAACAGTCAGCGAGACACTATTACTGTTTTTTTTACGGAAAAAAGGCCACAAGCTGGATAATACTGAGATTTGACCTGTGGAACTGCAAAACCACAGTTATAGTTATGTGGCCCACATCAGAATCTTTGAAACAGATATATTTGTGTCTGAACAGTCAGGGAGACACTATTACTGTTTTTTTTACAGAAAAAAGGCCAAAAGCTGGATAATACTGAGATTTGAACTGTGGTACTGCAAAACCACAGTTATAGTTATGTGGCCTACACCAGAATCTTTGAAACAGATATATTTGTGTCTGAACAGTCAGCGAGACACTATTACTGTTTTTTTTTAGGGAAAAAAGGCCAAAAGCTGGATAATACTGAGATTTGAACTGTGGAACTGCAAAACCACAGTTATAGTTATGTGGCCTACATCAGAAACTTTTAAACAGATATATTTGTGTCTGAACAGTCAGCGGGACACATTACCATTTTTTTTTACGGAAAAAAGGCAAAAAAGCTGGATAATATAGAGATTTGAACCGTGGAACTGCAAAACCACAGTTATAGTTATGTGGCCTACACCAGAATCTTTTAAACAGATATATTTATGTCTGAACAGTCAGGGAGACACTATTACTGTATTTTTTTACGGAAAAAAGGCCAAAAGCTGGATAATACAGAGATTTGAACCGTGGAACTGCAAACCCACAGTTATAGTTATGTGGCCTACACCAGAATCTTTTAAACAGATATATTTGTGTCTGAACAGTCACAGACACACTCAATTTTTTTTGGGGGGAGGGAAAAATACCAAAAGGTTAATAAGACGCATATTTGTACAGTCTGACTGAGGAAAAAAAAAATACAGGATTTAGATGAAAAAAAAAGGATTTTTCCTGGCCCCTGAGACCGGGGGATAAGTCTAGCAATTTGACCAGAAGGAGCACACAGGACTGTAATGCACTGTTTGTTGGTATAACCACTGTGTCTCCTATACAGCCTGCCTGCCTGATATCTGGGATGGATATTAGTCCTGAGAAGGACTGTTTGTTTGATTTGGCAGGCTTTAGAGACCCTACACTACCTTTTTCGCACTATATTTCTCTCACTAACTCAGCAGCACTGACCCTACACTGTCTGATCCGGGGCTACTGTGTCCAAGATGGCGGTTCCCAGTTTTAAATACTCGAGGTGATGCTGTGCGGCCAGCCAATCACTGTAATGCCCACAAACAACATGGCTGCGGAATTACAGTGATTGGCTGGCAATCCCTGCGTGTTCATTGGCTCTGTATAGAGCGCCAAACATGCAGGGCGGAGACCCGAGCTCCCGACCGAGTAACCCGGAAATGCTCGCTGCTCGCCGAACATCCCGAGTAGCGAGATGCTCGGGCAAGTACCGAGTAGTGTCGAGCATGCTCGCTCAACACTACTTATAATGAGACAGATGATGACACTGTGAATACTGTCCTGTCCTATGATCCAGTGGTGTCCACCTTTTTAAGCATGCATAAAAGTGCAATCGGCCACAGTTTTGTGCACAGAGGCCAGATGGTGTCCAGAGTAACTCTGCTGCCTCATTTTAGTGAATGGATTTCTCAGGGGTTTCATCTGAATAATGTCATTCGGAGATATAGATGGAAACCCAGAAGTAAGTGCTCCACATAGAGAGCAAAACAATTGAGATCCATAATATTATGTAAAGTGTTTCCGTAATCTGTCAACGGAAATATAGAAGGTTTCTACATTACTGGCAGCACAAAGGCTTGGTAAAAAAATGCTATGGCTCCTCGCCCTCCAAAAGAAATCCAGAAAATTTTGAACTCCCAAGTCCAAATGCCCTACTACCTTTCTGAGCCCCAGAGTGCCTAAACCATGTCCACTTGTTTGGCATTTCTGTAAGGGTTGACAGTACGCTTAATTCATGGGTGCATATCTTCAGAAGCACGAGCTGGGCATAATATACTGGGCAACATAATGTACTGAGCAGTACAATGTACTGGGCACTGCAATGTACGTTCACTACAATAGCAGATTTGCAATTTTAACTTGGCAACATCCATTGCTGCTCGTTTCAGGAAATGGAGTCAAAATCATTATTACACCTGTTGATAAATTCTCAGAGGGGTGTAATTTCCAAAACAAGGTAGTTTGAGGAGTGATTCTGCTCTTCTGGCACTTAGGGGCTCTGTATAAAATAGAAAATCTGTGCTTCAAGAGTCAAATAGCACTCATTCCCTTGCAAGAATTACAAACTATTCTATGATAATTTATTCTCCAAGAGTCAAATAGTGCTCCGTCCCTCCTGAGTCTCGCTGTGTGACTAAGCAATACAGTAGAGCCACATATGGGCCATTTCCATGTTTAGCAGAAATTGTGTGACAATTTGTGAAGCATTTTTATTCATTTCCTATTCATTTCACATTAATGCATTGATGCATTTATTCATTTCACATTTATTCATGTGAAAATGTAAAAATTGGGGCTAAAACAAATTTTTTGTTGTAAAAATATAATTATTTTTGCTTCACTGCCAAATGATATAAAGTTCTGTGACACACCCGTGGTGTCAGTATGGTCACTGCACCCCTAGGTGAATTCATTGAGAGGTGTAGTTTGTAAAATGGGGTCACATATGGCGGTTCTGCTGTTTTGGTACATCATGGCTCTTCCAGTGTGTCAAGACACCAGCAAACCATAACTGCAAAATCTGCACTATAATATGGCACTCCTTCCTTCATGAGCTTTCCACTGTGCCTCAAAATTACTTCCCGATTACATGTAAGGTATTGAATTACTCAGTAGAAATTGCACAACAAAGTGTGCAGTACATTTTATATTAGTCTTATAAAAATTAAAACTTTGGGCCAAACCAACACTTTAGTAGTAAAAATGTAATTATTCTTTCTTCACCGCCAATGGTATAAAATTATGTGAGACACATGTAGTGTCAACATATTCACTGTACCCCTAGATTATTTCATTGGGGGCTGTAGTTTGTAAAATGGGGTCACTTATGGGGAGTTCCACTGTTCTAGCACCTCAGGGGCTCTGCCAATGTGACATGGCACTCTCAAACAATTCTAGCAAAATCTGAACTTCAATGTGGCGCTTATTCTTGTCTGAGCTTCGTACTGTGCCTCAATTTTTTTAGGTGAAAAAATGGTAATTTTCCATTCACTCAATACAATATTCTGCAACTCTGTGAATCGCCTGTGAGTTAAAAATGCTCACTTCACCCATAAATGAATTCCTCAAGCACTTACCGTGCTTCAGCAGCGTTTGCAGATTCCAGTTCACCGACTGATCTGCGATGTCCACACGCGTTGTAACTGTACATTGCAGATGTTGGGAAGGATTTATGAGCAGAAGAGGGCAGTTGTTGACTACTGGCATCAACAAGGCTGTTAGTATTCAGTTCAGACTCCACACATAAGACCTCAGGAGTGGACATGGATGTCAGACATATGTATCATCCTCCAAAACTCTGAAGACTCCACCAAAATGATGAGCGGCAATAAAGCCATAATTAGTATCACCATCCCGTTTCTCTGTCTTTTGAAACGCTCTCTGCTCATAATTAAAGAGGATGCATTGCAGGCAGAGCACGATGAGATGGAGCAAGGAACCATACAGGGTGATTCCACACAGCCCAGCCTCATCTCATCCCATCGTGGATTGGGTGACAATGAGGAAGAACAGGAGCTAGTTTCCTGTGGTATAGACAATACTACTGTTATGATCTGCTACAAGCACTAAGGAAAGAAAGGAGATCTGTCCCTACAATAGAACTAAGCTAGATCCCTACGATGTAACGGGGAACCTGATCCTGCGATCAGACCCGCTAAAGTCCTCGGCTAGTCTGTACGAAGACCTATAGATGCAAGGGAGGGATCCCTACAAGAACTAGGGACTGGGATAAAGTTGGGCACCTCCTAGCAGAAATAGTAGCAGTAAAAGACAAACACACAACATAGAACATAAAGGTCCGAAGACCAAGCTAAACTGACTGAGAAAGGTAACTAAGCACCAGGCTAACTTAAGAGTAGAAATTACAATGAAGTCCAGCAAGGCCAGGAGGGTGGAGCAGGACTAAATAGGCACACAAGGTCATGAGACCAGCAAGATAGAGAAAACAGGAGAGTTCTAACAGTACCCCCTCTTCTATGAGGATCCTCTGGATCCCCTAGGCCCAGGCTTATCAGGAAACCTCTTGTGAAACGCTCTGACAAGTCTGGAAGCAGAAACATCATCCGCCCTCACCCATGAGTTATCCTCGGGTCCGAAACCTTTCCAAGCGACGAGATACTGCAAACTCCCTCTATACCGTCTAGAATTTAGGATGCGGGAAATTTCGTATTCCCCGTCCTCCACCACCGGAGGAACAGTGGCAGAGACATCTCCGTCCAACACATAAGCTCTTTTCAACAGAGAAACATGAAACACCAGCAGATTGGTTAACTACCTGAAGCACCTTAAAGGGCCCTACAAACTTGGGACCCAATTTTTTAGAAGGAATCCTCAACCGCAGATTCTTAGAGGACAACCAAACCATGTCACCAATAGCAAACAAAACCTCTTGCCGTTTCCTATCAAAGTACCTCTTAGATTTTTTGTTAGCCTCCTGAAGATTACCAAGCACATCCATCCAAACTCTCTCCAAGTCACCGAAAAAACTTTCCTCCTCAGGCACAGCCGATACCAATTTGGAGAATGACCCAAAAGACGGATGTCTCCCAGAACAACAAAAAAAAGGCGAACAACCAGCAGAAGAGGATGTATGGTTGTTAAGAGCAAACTCAGCAAGTTGCAGAAACTCAGACCACCCTTCCTGATTGTCTGCCACAAAACAACGCAAGAACTGCTCAACATCCTGATTCTTCCTTTCTGTCTGGCCATTAGACTCAGGATGATATCCAGATGAAAACGACAAATGAAGACCGAACCAGTCACAAAAAGCACGCCAAAAACGAGCCACGAACTGAGGTCCCTTATCCGAAACAATGTCAGTAGGAACGCCATGTAGTCTGACAATTTCCTTGACAAAGGCCTTAGCGAGTGTCTTAGCGCAGGGCAGTTTGATGAAAGGAACCAAGTGACACATCTTGCTAAAACGGTCCACGACCACCCAGATGACTGTGAAACCCTCAGAGGGGGCAAAGTCAGTAATAAAGTCCATAGCCAGATGTGTCCGAGGTGCACTAGGAACCTCCAGAGGGCAAAGCAACCCCGCTGCAGGAGTATGTGAAGACTTAGATCTAGCACACACAGTACATTGACACACCCACTTAATGACTTCCTTCTGCCATCCAGGCCACCAAAAACTGCGACCCACAAGTCTCGTGGTCTCAGAAATTCCTGGATGACCTGCCAACCGAGACTCATGACACTCAACAAACAAATCTCTCCTAAAGGTCCTAGGCACAAACAACCTCCCATGGGGAGTGTTAGATGGGGCATTCTCCTGTGCTTTAAGAATCTCATCTTCCAAAACGGAGTCCAATGCAGCAATCACAACACCTTCTTGTAAAATGCTCCCCTCCTCCTCAGCACCGACCATGGGAGAAAAGCTGCGAGACAAAGCATCAGCTTTAACATTCTTGGTACCCGGGATATAAGTAACGGAAAAATTAAACCGCGAGAAAAAAAGTGCCTACCTAGCCTGACGGGCATTCAAGCGCTTGGCAGCATCAAGATAGATCAGATTTTTATAATCAGTGAAAACCTGAATGGGAAATTCAGCACCTTCCAAGAAATGACGCCAGTGTTCAAATGTGAGTTTAATAGCCAGCAATTCCCGATTACCAATAACGTAATTAAGTTCAGTCTCAGAAAATTTTTTTGAAAAAAAAGCACAGGGATGTACTTCATCCTTGTTTTTCTGAGACAACACCGCCCTGACCCCCACCGAAGATGCATCAACCTCAACCAAAAATGGCTTAGTCACATCAGGCTGCATAAGGATGGGAGCAGAGCTGAACCTCTCCTTTAGAAACACAAAAGCTTCAATGGCCTCAGTAGTCCACTGAACCTCATTAGCACCTTTCCTGGTGAGATCGGTCAGTGGTTTGACAATAATAGAAAAATTTTTAATGAATTTTCTGTAATAATTGGGGAAACCCAAAAACCTCTGTATCGATTTCAAACCAATAGGCCTAGGCCATTCCTGAACCGCCTGAACCTTCACATGGTCCATCTCAAAGCCCTCGCTGGAGATAATGTAGCCCAAAAAACTAATTCTCTGTACAGCAAACTCACATTTCTCCAGCATAGCAAAAAGCGAATTGTCAATTAATAACAGTAATACCTCACGTACGCTCCGCCAATGAGACTCCAGATCAGGCGAATAAATCAAAATGTCATCCAAATACACAACCACATTTTTGCCGATCAAAGGTCTAAGGATGTCATTAATAAGATTCTGAAAAAATGCTGGAGCATTGGTAAGACCAAAAGGCATAACCAGGTTCTCAAAATGACCCACAGGAGTGTTAAAAGCAGTCTTCCATTCATCACCCTCCTTCATGCGCAACAAATTGTATGCCCCCCGGAGATCAATTTTAGAGAACCACTTGGCCCCCACTAACTGGTTAAACAAATCAGGAATCAATGGCAGTGGGTAAGGATTGCGTACAGTAATTTTATTAATCTCACGAAAATCCAGACAAGGACGTAAACCGGCGTCCTTTTTTTTAACAAAAAAAAATCCAACAGTCACAGGAGACTTGGAAGGCCTAATGTGACCGGCGGCCAAGCTTGTCTGTATGTATTCCTCCAAAGCCTTTCTCTCAGGAATAGTAAGATTAAATAAACGACTTTTAGGAAGAGTCGCTCCATGGACAAATTCAATGGTACAATCATAGTCTCTATGGGGAGGCAATATTTGTGACTCCTCCTCAGAAAAAACTCTCCAAAAATCCTGAATAGGTACAGGTAATTCCCCTTTTTCCACCGCAGCAATACGTCCGTTACAACACTTGTCATAACACTTAGGACTCCAGGACTTAATTTCATTGGTAGACCAATCCAGTACAGGATTGTGCAATTTTAACCAGGGTAACCACAAAATTACTGGAGAAGGCAAATTATTTAATACCACCAAATCCAAATTTTCTTGGTGAATACCATTAAAAGTGAGGGGAAATTCACAGACCTTGTGAGTAACACTCTTCAAGGGGGAGCCATCGACAGAAACCACTGCAATAGGGGATGACAAAGGTTTGGGTTTTAATTTAAGTTTTTCCAAGAATCCCCCATCAATCACATTCAGAGTAGAACCACAATCCACAAATATCCGAAATTCAATTAATTCTTCCTGAGCAGCAGTAGTAGCAGAAAGAAATACCCCCTTAGAATTTAAACAGGCAATACGGGCGTAACTGACCTTTTTTTTTTCTTTGTTCATACAAAGCACACAGTTCTTAATAAAATGGTCAGATTTCCCGCAATAAAAGCACAAACCTTCAGAAGATCTGCGGTCTTTTTCCAGAGAGCGGGGTGCCATCGCCCCAATCTCCATCGGCTCTCCAATGTCAGTACAGACCCTTTCAAGACTCGGAGCTGACATGGCAGAGGATTTACTTTCATTAACCCTTGCACGCAGTCTCCTGTCCACCCGTATAGCTAATTGCATAGCCTCCTGCAAGTTTCCAGGTGTGGGATAAGCAATCAGCAAATCTTTAACCCTTTCACCTAGCCCCGCAAGAAACGAACTTTTCAAAGTTCCATCCCACCTGGGCAGACCACCGACGGAAGTGAGAACAATATTTTTCCACATTACCTGATCCCTCCCTCAAATGTCTTCATTCAGTCTCAGCTGATGAGACACGATCAGGATCATCATACAACAAACCCAAAGCAGAAAAAAAACTATCCACTGATCAAAAGCATGGATCACTTGGTTGGAGAGAAAAGGCCCATCCCTGAGGTTCTTTTCGCAAAAGTGACATTATGAACCCTATGCGTTGTGACTCATCTCCAGAGGATCTGGGTCTCAAACGAAAATACAATAAACAAGCATTTTTAAAGGAAAAAAAATCCTGTTGATCACCAAAGAATAAATCAGGCAAACGTACCTTTGGCTCCACAAAATGTGATCCAGAACAGCTACTCACGTGTTGTTGGAGCTCGGCCACCTCCAGAGAGAGTCCCTGCAGGCGTTGAGCCAAATCCTGAACCGACACCATGATGGAAACTGGAAGTCTTTCCTTAGAGATATTTTTGGGCTGGACTTACTGTTATGATCTGCTACAAGCACTAAGGAAAGAAAGGAGATCTGTCCCTACAATAGAACTAAGCTAGATCCCTACGATGTAACGGGGTACCTGATCCTGCGATCAGACCCGCTAAAGTCCTCGGCTAGTCTGTAGGAAGACCTATAGATGCAAGGGAGAGATCCCTACAACAAATAGGGACTGGGATAAAGTTGGGCACCTCCTAGCAGAAATAGTAGCAGTAAAAGACAAACACACAACATAGAACATAAAGGTCCGAAGACCAAGCTAAACTGACTGAGAAAGGTAACTAAGCACCAGGCTAACTTAAGAGTAGAAATTACAATGAAGTCCAGCAAGGCCAGGAGGGTGGAGCAGGACTAAATAGGCAAACAAGGTCATGTGACCAGCAAGATAGAAAAAACCTAACAGGAGAGTTCTAACAACTACCTGCACAACTGTCACACCGTCTGTTCAGCGTAGATGGCCTGAGAACAGGGAGGAGGAGGAAGAGAAGGAGGATGAGGAGGAGAGCTTGGTCAGTCATCCTCTTGGTGAGGACAAGGAAGTCTTGCCTCTATGCAGTCTGGCACACATGGCTGAGTTTATATTACGCTGTCTTTCCCGTGACCCTCACGTTGTCCAAATTTTGGGTGACAGTCATTATTAGTTGGAGACACTTCTAGACCCACGCTACAAGGAGAACTTTCTGTCTCTTATTCCCACGCAGGACAGGCTTAATAAAATGGGGCAGTACGAGGAGGCTATTGTTGTGGAATTATTGAAAAAATTCCCATCTGAAAACACTGGCGGCAGAGGTCACAGTTTGTTGGACAACCAAGGAGTACAGGTGATAGAGACACAAATGCAATCCAGCAGAGGCAGGGGAACACTGTCAAAGTTCTGGGACAGTTTTTTCAGACCTTCCCATTGCACAGGCCCTGAGGCTCGGGGTACTTTCACAAGGAGGGAAAAGTTTCGGAAGAGGGTGAGGGAGTACCTTTCCGACCGTATCAACTTCCTCCGTGATTCCTCTGTGCCTTATAATTATTGGGTATCCAAGCTTCAAACATGGCATGAACTGGCTCTCTACGCCTTGGAGGTCCTGGCCTGCCCTGCTGCGAGCGTTTTGTCAAAGCGGGTTTTTAGTGCTGCCGGTGGAATTATAACCGATAGGCGCATCTGCCTTTCAACTGAAAATGCTGACAGGCTGATTCTTATAAAAATGAACAAGGGCTGGATTGGGCAAGACTTCTCAACACCACCAAATGATAGCAGCATAACATAAACTCAAATACAGTGGTTTTTTTTGGGAAGTCTAACGCTATTCCCATGCTTCTCTTGTCTTCACACCCAGACATGGGTATATGCATCCTAATTTTGTCTATTTGCTCTTGACCTCATCCTTCTCCTCATCCTCATCTCCCGCATCCTCCTCCATATCACCACCATATCACCACCTTATCTACCATACCACCATATCTACGTCTCTTGCAAGGGACATTGGAGTTCCTCCAAATTTTTGGCAGCCGTTGCATTCACTGCATAGGCAAACAGTATGGGAGACCCACTTCCTAATAATAGGAACATTGTTTTCAGGAGACCTTCCGACCTCGACGTCTCTTGCAAGGGGCATTGAAGTTCTTCCAAATTTTTGGCAGCCATTGCATTCACTGCATAGGCAAACAGTATGGGAGACCCACTTCCTAATAATGGGAACATTGTTTTTAGGAGGCCCTCTGACCTCTACGTCTCTTTCAAGGAACATTGGAGTTCCTCCACATTTTTGGCAGCAGTTGCATTCACTTCATAGGCAAATAGTATGGGAGACCAACTCCTTTTTAATCGGAACATGTCATTCTTGTTACTGTAGCCCCGCTCCATGTGTTTGTAAATTGTTAATAGGGTTTTTCTTAAATTTTAGCAGCCGTTGGACTCACTGCATACCCTATAACTGTATATAGACCTATAAGAAAAATGGTACACCCCAGAAAGTACAATTAGTACAAACAGATGGATTTAAAAGGTATATATTTTATTAGAATACGTTAAAAAACACTACAAAAATATAAGATAGAAGTCAATAGGTATGAAAGTGAGAAATACATGAAAAAGACGATCACAGGAGGGCATAAGGGCTCAATAGACAGTGCATGAGAGATCCTCTATGTAAATTAGCACAAAAAAGAACAGTGTACATCATTAGACGTGCAAACATGCATGGACCCATATAGCGGTACCACTGTACTACATATAACTACCGGTGTCAATTTAGCCTCTAGTATATGGGTATATCTATGCGTTTGTTCTAAAGTATATAAATCAATGTAAATCAGGCTTACCCATATCTGTCCACTGTGATCGCGCCCCGACGCGCGTTTCGCGTGGTGGGCTTCCTCGGGGGGCGCCCACCACGCATAGATATACCCATATACTAGAGGCTAAATTGACACCGGTAGTTATATGTAGTACAGTGGTACCGCTATATGGGTCCATGCATGTTTGCACGTCTAATGATGTACACTGTTCTTTTTGTGCTAATTTACATAGAGGATCTCTCATGCACTGTCTATTGAGCCCTTATGCCCTCCTGTGATCGTCTTTTTCATGTATTTCTCACTTTCATACCTATTGACTTCTATCTTATATTTTTGTAGTGTTTTTTAACGTATTCTAATAAAATATATACCTTTTAAATCCATCTGTTTGTACTAATTGTACTTTCTGGGGTGTACCATTTTTCTTATAGGTCTATATCTATTGTTATATGGTTAAATCCCCACTTTTTCCATGAATGGGACATTATGTGAGTTTATTACCCGCTGCGTAGGTAGTATGCCTATAACTGTATAGTAGACCCTCTCCTTTCTAATGGGAACATGTCATTACTGTGGCCCAGCTCTATGTGTCTTTAATTTGTTAGTGGGGTTTTTCCTAAATTTTGGCAACCATTGGACTCACTGCATACCCTATAACTGGATAGCCGACCCTCTCCTTTCTAATGGTAACATTTTGTTATTGTGGCCCAGCTCTATGTGTCTTTAAATTGTTAGTGAGGTTTTTCCTAAATTTTGACAGCCGTTGGACTCAGTGCATACCCTATAACTAGATGGCAGACCCTCTCCTTTCTAATGGGAGCATGTCGTTACTGTGCCCCAGCTCTATGCGTCTTTAAATTGTTATTGGGGTTTTTCATAAATCTTGGCAGTCATTGGACTCAGTGCATACCCTATAAGTGGATAGCAGACCCTCTCCTTTCTAATGGGAACATGTCATTACTATGGCCCTGCTCTATGTGTCTTTAAATTGTTAGTAAGGTTTTTCCTAAGCTTTGGCAGCCGTTGGACTCACTGGATGCCCTATAACTGTATAGCAGACCCTCTCCTTTATAATGGGAACATGTCATTACTGTGGTTATAATGGAAACATGTCATTACTGTGGCTCAGCTCTATGTGTCTTTAAATTGTTAGTGGGGGTTTTCCTAAGTTTTGGCAGCCATTGGACTCACTGTGTACCCTATCACTGGATAGCAGACCCTCTCTTTTCTAATGGGAACATGTCATTACTGTGGCCCAGCGCTATGTGTCTTTAAATTGTTAGCGGGGTTTTTCTTAAATTTTGGCAGTCGTTGGACTCACTGCATACCCTATAACTGGATAGCAGATCCTCTCCTTTCTAATGGGCCCATGTCATTACTGTGGCCCAGCTCTATGTGTCTTTAATTTGTTAGTTGGGTTTTTCCCAAATTTTGGCAGCCCTTGCAGTGAAAGCATTGGCATTACTACTATAGGAGACCCACTCCTTTATAATGGGAATATTTTTTTTACTGAGACCCTCCTCTATGTCTCTTCAAAGGGGTATTGGGGTGCATCCAAATTTTTGGCAGCCCTTGCAGTCACTACATACGCAATAACTGTATAGGAGACCCACTCTTTAATAATGAGAACAACAAAGCATAGCCGACTGCTGGCCCTTTAAGAATCGTAAGGCTGTAAAAATAGTGTTTGTGACTTTCACAATCACTCCTTCATAAATGAAACAGGATGTGTCTGATGATGTGTCACACACCACATGGCCAGATAAGGTTGTAAAATGTTAAACTGACATTTCCGGGTGAATGCATTTGTCTTGGTTGAAAGCAATGCAAAAGTGCAAAAACGCATCAAAAACGCTATGTGTGAACATAGCCTAAGGTGTGGAGGAGCATTTTTGTTTTTGGCTAATTATTTTGCCATATATACAAGTCATTATTCTAGAAAGAATGTTCCTTAAAATATTTCCCAGAAAAATCCATTTTGGTTTAGTTTTTGTATGTTTTATTGTGAGTCCGTAAAAGTGGCCTAATACTCTGACAACATTGTTAACAGCAGTGACCTGGGAGTCAGAGATGCTTCCAGGGGTCTTCCCCATGCTGTTCCCGTGTCATTTGAGCACTGTTCCCATCGATTTGGGCAATTTTTAGGCCCTCTGCAGACCGCCGTGGGTTGCCGCAGGAAAAATGCTCGAGTTTCCCATAGGCTTACATTGGGCTCGTTGCTTGGCTCGAGCACCCGAGCATTCCAATGTGCTCGACCCGAGCATCGATCACCCCAGCATTTTAGTGCTCACTCATCACTAGTTATTACCTCATAAATAGAGATGAGCGTTGTTCGACTCGAACTGTTCGCCAATCTCAAATTCGAGCTGTTTTGGGCGGTGTTCGACCCGTTCGGCGAACACGAACGATTTGAGAAAAATTCGGCTGTTCGAGGTTATGTTCGATAACTGTTCGTGCACCAAAATCATAACTGGATTTTTTCTCAGTAATGATGAAAATGAATGTTAATATGCAGTTTGAGTGTATAACGGGGCGGGGGGAGGGGCAGGGGATGGATCTCTGCAGGAATAATGAAGATCTCCATTTTTTTTCTCTTTCCCGCATTTACAGTGGGGAGGTGCAATCTGTCAGCCTATCAGCAGCGCACACACGGAGCGAAGTGCTTTTTTTCACACAAGTGACTCGCCCCCTGGTTCGTGGGGCACTCGGATCCGGGCAGTAGGGGAAACGATGGGAGTAGTAGTGGCAACCCGGTTCCGTGGCTCAGGGTGGTCAGGCCAGTGGTAGTCCGTTATGTGTTGTTGATTATGTCCGACGCCACCCCTGGATTTGCGGTCATTAGGAACCGCCGCTGCAAGGCAGACCACTGGGGCTGATGATGTGTGCAGCTGGCATGGTGTGACTCCCCACGGGAAGAGTGCGGCCCCAGGGCAGTGTAGTGGATGGTGGGAGTGATGGTGGTGAGAGTCCCAGTACTGGTAGTGCTGGAGGCGCGAAGGAGCACACAGACAATAGGTTGCAGTCCAGGGTCTTTACTGAAACAGGTAAACTGACCCATAAACAGTCCCAGCTAGGAGGGGACCTGGATGTCTGAGAGCAACGGGGAAATTGGCCCTGGTCAGGGTGAGGGTGTAGGCCTACCGTGCTTTCTGCGCTCCTTCTGGCTATCTCCTCGTTATAGGGTAACAGCCCACGTTTCTGAGCTTTCCGTGTATTCTCGCCTGTATGGCCTGCGACGTGGGTTCCTTTCTGCTCCCAGCCTTGTATGGCTTTACTGGTCCCTTCGGTTGTGGCAGGGCCTCCAGGCTTCTTAGGCCAAGGAATGTACAGTCCCTTGCGAACTGGTTATCTGCTGAAGGATGTGGAATCCTCACAGCCTCAGACACCAAAGTCTGGTAAAGTAAGTCTTTTATCTGCCAAGACAGGCTCTCTTCGCCTCTTGTCTCTGGCTTGTGGCTCTCCTCCTGCCACACTTCCTCTTAGGTGCAATACAACTGTCTGTCCCTGCTCTGCTCTGGGACAAGTCTCAGTCCTGAGACAGGCCGTCAAGTTCTCCCTAACCCTGCCCCCAGCACCAGCTTTTATAGGGGCAGCCTGCTCCCCCTACTGGCCTGAGACAGGAGGCATTGCATGCTAATGTTCCCCTGACTAGAGAACCTCCCCCTTGCTCTCAGACACAGCTTTAATTACACTTGTGGCATCCAGGCCAGGGTGACACATTCCCCCCTAGTAAAATTTAGTACTCCGGGACTGAACAATAAACAAAGACAATATGCATAACCATAAAAAATTAACAGACGACGCACAGATTGAGTTCTTAAGGTCACAGTGTGGCCTGTGACCGGGTGTCCATATCACCAGCACAACGGGGAGCCTTAACCAGGTGGGGGTCTGTCCTATCCCAAGTCCTTTACAGTCTTAGTTCATTCCTTGGTTAGGCTCCGAACGCAGTCCATACAAGGTCCCGGTTATACAAAGTCCATAACCTTTGAGTCCTTACGGTAGCTGCAAGAAACTGAAACACAGAATTACCAAACAAGCATGTAACTTGGCAAACAATTCAACATTTGGCAACAGGGTCATTTACAAGTTTAGTACACTCTATATTCTCCAGCGAGCGGGTATCTGCCCCTTTGTGCTCCTGGTTGACCTCCTTAACCCACTGTCTGGTGGTGGACCGACTTGGCTTTCCCCACTAGCGTTAGGGGTACAGCTACCAGCTGGGTGTACAGGTAGGGCAGGCAGCTGTCTGCAGGTTCTTTGGCTTACCGCAGGCATGGCAGGCTCACTGTCAGCAGAGGGTTGACTCTCCTGGGCTGCTGGTACAGGCTCTTCTGCCTCTGGAACCGCTTGCTCCTCTTCACCTTCCGGCTCTGGTGTTGGTTGTTGCTGTGCCGGTTGCAGGAAATGCAGGACGGGTACCACTATAGCATCATTTATTCGAGTCCAGGACTGAGGGAACTCTCCGAGAACGGTGCTGATCATTTCTTCCTTGTCCTCTGCGGGTTCAAGGTCACTCTGATCCTCTTCTGCACTACGGAGTTGCTCGGGGCATCTTTTGAGGTGGTCTCTGGAGACGACACTAGTGGTTTCTCCTCCGTCCTTGGTGATTACGCACACCTTTGGGTTGTCGTGGTCAGACTGCAGTACGGTGTAGGGTTCCCTTTCCCACTGGTCGTCCAACTTATGTAGCCTTCTTTTTCGCTTTAGGACTTGCTCACCAGGTTCTAGGGGACCAGCAGGGGCGTGTTGATTGAAGAGTTTTTCTTGCCTCTCTCTCACCTGGGTCAGGCTCGTCTCCACACTCTCCTGTACCTTCTTGTACTGCAGTTGCCTTTCCGTATCCCAGTCCACATTAGAGATGAGCGTTGTTCTACTCGAACTGTTCGCCAATCTCAAATTCGAGCTGTTTTGGGCGGTGTTCGAGCCGGTCGGCGAACACGAACAATTTGAGAAAAATTCGGCTGTTCGAGGTTATGTTCGATAACTGTTCGTGCACCAAAATCATAACTGGATTTTTTCTCAGTAATGATGAAAATTAATGTTAATACGCAGTTTGAGTGTACAGCGGGGCGGGGGGAGGGGCAGGGGATGGATCTCTGCAGGAACAATGAAGATCTCCATTTTTTTTTCTCTTTCCCGCATTTGCAGTGGGGAGGTGCAATCTGTCAGCCTATCAGCAGCGCACACACGGAGCGAAGTGCTTTTTTTCACACAAGCAAGGGCATGTGTGATTGGCAGTGTATGTCACATGTCCTTGCCCTATAAGACCAAGCCATTTTCCCCGTCGCCACCATTTTCTCACTGCTGCAGCTGCGTGTTAGACGGCACCGCTGTTGCTGTGTGCGCTATACCTTGTTAATTTCAAGCCAATTTTCGCACAAATATACAGATAGCTTGGGAGTAGGGAATAGTTGTGATTGCAGTCCTTTTAAGGACTAGGTTACAGCATTTCCTACGACTTTTATCAGGCAGGTCTGTGCTCTTAAATAGATAGATTGTGGGAGTAAAGACTAATTGTAATTGGAGTCCTTTTCAGGACTAGGTTACATCAGTTCCTATCAGTTTTTGCCAGGCAGGTCTGTGCCAGTGCTGTGCAAGTTTTTTTCACAGCATTTGGCTGAATCTAGCAAAGCTAATCCTTTTTGGCCTATTGCAGAGTGTGTTAGTCAGTGGAGTAGCCTATCTGTGTTGCAAGATATACCACCTGTGTATAGAATACCAATTTTTTTACTGCACCTAGTGAAGTAAAATCTTTTGGGCATAGCATCATTCTATTAGTCCATCTATACTGACCTCCATCAGGTTGCAAACTGAATATAATTTTTTTCTGCATCTAGCTCTGAAAAAATATTTGGGCTTCTAGCAGTGTGTGGGACTTGGTCTATTAGTCCATTTATACTGACCTCCATCAGGTTGCAAATTAAAAATAATTTTTTTCTTCATTTAGCTCTGAAAAAATATTTGGGCTTCTAGCAGTGTGTGGGACTTGTTCTATTAGTCCTTCTATACTGACCTCCAGCAGGTTGCAAATTGAATATAATTTTTTTCTGCATCTAGCTCTGAAAAAATATTTGGGCTTCTAGCGGTGTGTGGGACTTGGTCTATTAGTCCATCTATACTGACCTCCATCAGGTTGCAAATTAAAAATAATTTTTTTCTGCATCTAGCTCTGAAAAAATATTAGGGCTTCTACCAGTGTGTGGGACTTGGTCTATTAGTCCATCTATACTGACCTCCATCAGGTTGCAAATTGAATAAAAAAATTTTCTGCATCTAGCTCTGAAAAAATATTTGGGCTTCTAGCGGTGTGTGGGACTTGGTCTATTAGTCCATCTATACTGACCTCCATCAGGTTGCAAATTAAAAATATTTTTTTTCTGCATCTAGCTCTGAAAAAATATTTGGGCTTCTAGCAGTGTGTGGGACTTGGTCTATTAGTCCATTTATACTGACCTCCATCAGGTTGCAAATTAAAAATAATTTTTTTCTTCATTTAGCTCTGAAAAAATATTTGGGCTTCTAGCAGTGTGTGGGACTTGTTCTATTAGTCCTTCTATACTGACCACCAGCAGGTTGCAAATTGAATATAATTTTTTTCTGCATCTAGCTCTGAAAAAATATTTGGGCTTCTAGCGGTGTGTGGGACTTGGTCTATTAGTCCATCTATACTGACCTCCATCAGGTTGCAAATTAAAAATAATTTTTTTCTGCATCTAGCTCTGAAAAAATATTTGGGCTTCTAGCGGTGTGTGGGACTTGGTCTATTAGTCCATCTATACTGACCTCCATCAGGTTGCAAATTAAAAATAATTTTTTTCTGCATCTAGCTCTGAAAAAATATTTGGGCTTCTAGCAGTGTGTGGGACTTGGTCTATTAGTCCATCTATACTGACCTCCATCAGGTTGCAAATTAAAAATAATTTTTTTCTTCATTTAGCTCTGATAAAATATTTGGGCTTCTAGCAGTGTGTGGGACTTGTTCTATTAGTCCTTCTATACTGACCTCCAGCAGGTTGCAAATTGAATATAATTTTTTTCTGCATCTAGCTCTGAAAAAATATTTGGGCTTCTAGCGGTGTGTGGGACTTGGTCTATTAGTCCATCTATACTGACCTCCATCAGGTTGCAAATTAAAAATAATTTTTTTCTGCATCTAGCTCTGAAAAAATTTTTGGGCTTCTAGCGGTGTGTGGGACTTGGTCTATTAGTCCATCTATACTGACCTCCATCAGGTTGCAAATTAAAAATATTTTTTTTCTGCATCTAGCTCTGAAAAAATATTTGGGCTTCTAGCAGTGTGTGGGACTTGGTCTATTAGTCCATCTATACTGACCTCCATCAGGTTGCAAATTGAATAAAAAAATTTTCTGCATCTAGCTCTGAAAAAATATTTGGGCTTCTAGCGGTGTGTGGGACTTGGTCTATTAGTCCATCTATACTGACCTCCATCAGGTTGCAAATTAAAAATAATGTTTTTCTGCATCTAACCCAGCCAATAGTTTTGGCCTAATACCACAGTTTGGCCACTCAGCTCTGCTCGGTTACCATCCATTGTTTTTTTGTGCAAACAACTCCAGAGTTGTGAATTAGTTAACCACCAAAATGAGTGGAAAAAGGCCTGCTGCTGGTGGAAAGGGGAATAGGTGTGTTGGGAAGGGGAAAAAAGGTTGTGTCCGTGGGGTAGGTGCAGAAGAAAGACCATCTTCCAGCCAAACTAAAATGTCTACTTCTTTTAGCGGACAATGTGATAAGATCCCTTTCTTACGGCCACGCCAATCGCTACAAATTCCAGATGAGGCACAAAAACAGCAGGTGCTTCAACGGATATCAAGTGCTCCTTTAAGTGGGCTCTCCTCCACATCAACTTCAACATCACAAATACTCCAGTCCTCAAAGGTGTCACCCAAATCGCACTTGCTTCCTCACAGCTCCCAAATCTCCAGCTGCCCGTCTGAGTATGAGGTAGAACAGATGGTTGAGTCTGCAGAGCTGTTTACTCATACTATAGCCTGGGAATCAGAGGTCGACTCCAGCGCTTCTGTGAATCCAGACGAGGAAATGATCTGCACTGATGCCCAGAATCTTTATGAGTCGGATCCAGGACCAGACGCAGAAGGTTCTGACCATAATGTAGACCCTCATTCCCAAACTGTAACTCCTGTTGGTGGAGACAATGAGGAAGACGATGATAAGACTCAAATACCTGATTGGAGCGACAACTTTAGTTTTTTGTCAGGGCAGGAACAGGTTGGCTCTGAGGACGACGGGTGTGATAACGCACAGGGTGATGATGATGAGGTTGGAGATCCCACTTACTGTCAACCCACAGTCAGCCAAGAGATGAGGTCAGCAGAGGAGGTGGAGGAAGATGCTAGTGACGACGAGGTCAGGTTGCGCCTTCCTGGACAGAGACGTAGTACTGGAAGCACGTCAACAACTGCATCCTCAAACACAACTCTGCCTCTCACCACAAGTCGTGGTGGCTCTTCAGGTCGCATGGGTGCTAAGCCTTGCATAGCCTGGGCATTTTTTCAGATCGATAAAGATGACCCAACTCGTGTTATCTGTAACATTTGTCAGCAAAAGCTAAGTAGAGGCCAAAAAATACATAGTTTGAGTACTTCATGCATGAACCGGCACATGGACATGAAGCATAAGTTGCAGTGGGAAGCTCAGTGTGCTACAATGCGGTCTAGCCGGCCGGGCCAACCACCGTCTGCCATATCTTGTGCATCCGCGGCCTCTTCATCCTCTGTGACTGGGGGGACAGCAGTCACACCTGTTTTGGGGCGCAGACCTGCCACCTCTTTACCCGCAACAGCCAGCGTGATTGGCAGGTCATCATTTTCTTTGGAGGTGGTAACACCAGCTGGTCTTGAGCGCTGTCCGACATCGATAGCACCACCTTTGGATCAAGGCAACCTAACATGTCCGCCTGCATCTTCCTCACAGACCGGCAGTTTGCCGGGGACACCCTTATCAACCCCGTCTAAGTACAATAGCCAGCCCTCGGTCCCTCAGATGTGGACAAGTAAAAGACCATTTCCTCCTAGCCATGAGAAAGCTAAGAGGTTGAATTTCACCATCTGCAAGCTCTTGGCTACAGAAATGCTGCCTTTCCGCCTGGTGGACACAGAGGATTTTCGAGACCTTATGTCCGTCACAGTGCCCCAGTACCAGATGCCCAGTCGGCACTACTTCTCAAAGAAAGGTGTGCCTGCGCTCCACCAGCATGTCGCACACAACATCACCGCTTCTTTGAGAAACTCTGTGTGTGACAGGGTGCATTTCACCACAGACACTTGGACGAGTAGGCATGGACAGGGGCGTTACATGTCGCTGACTGGGCACTGGGTAACTATGGTGACAGCAGGACAAGGGGCTGCTGTCCAAGTCTTGCCGTCCCCACGAGTTGTGCGTCAATCCTCTTTATGTCATTTTTCCTCCACTGCTTCTGCCTCCTCAACCTCCTCTCGGTCTTCCACCTGCACCCAAAGCCTGTCTGGTCATGCCACAAGCTTTCTAACTGCGCTGAAGGGATCCTGCACACCTCCTTACTATGCTGGCAGTAGGGCTCAACGTCATCAGGCGGTTTTTACATTGAAATGTCTGGGAAATGTGAGTCACACAGCTGAAGAGTTGTGGTCAGCTCTGGAGAACCAATTTCATGAATGGTTGTCTCCACTGGACCTGAAACCAGGGAAGGCCGTGTGCGACAATGCTGCAAACCTGGGTGCGGCCCTTCGCCGGGGCAATGTCACACACGTGCCTTGTATGGCTCACGTGTTGAACCTGGTTGTCCAGCAATTTTTAGCCCACTATCCCAGACTAGATGGCCTTCTGCAGAGGGCACGGTCGCTGTGTGCTCACTTCCGCCGTTCGCATCCCGCAGCTCAGCGACTTACATCTCTACAGAAGTCGTTGGGCCTGCCACTTCACCGGCTAAAATGCGATGTGCCTACCCGGTGGAATTCAACTCTGCACATGTTGCAGCGACTGTGGCAGCACCGACAAGCCCTGGTGCAATACGTTCTGACGTATAGCCTGGGCCAACGAGATTCAGAGGTGGGGCAAATCACGCTGGAGGAGTGGTCTCAGATCAGGGACCTATGCACCCTTCTGCACAGTTTTGAAATGGCGACGAAGATGTTTAGTGCTGACGATTCCATTATCAGCATGACTATTCCGGTGATTTACATGCTGGAGCACATGTTAAACAGAATTCGGAGTCAGGTGGTGGCACAAGAGGAGGTGGAGGAAGTAGAGGAGGAGGAGTTGTATGCGGAAGGGCTAACATCTGCAAGGTCCAGACGGTCGGCAGCACCAGGGCGGCAGGCATGTGAGGGTGGGGGAGATGATTTTACCAGGGCGCATGGTAGCAGCCAAACTAGTGAGGAAGGTGCAGGAGCCCAGGAAGAAGTGGAGGACGAACTGATGGAAGACTCATCAGATGAGGGAGACCTTGATCACATTTCTGTTGTGCGAGGTTGGGGGGAGAGGACAGAGGAAGGAAGCATGATTGTTACCTCGCCACCAACACAACAGGGACTTGGTGCTCCTGGATGCGCAACACACATGAGTGCCTTCTTGCTGCACTACCTGCAACATGACCCTCGAATTGTGAGAATTAGAAATAATCCTGACTACTGGGTTGCCACACTGTTAGATCCCCGGTACAAAAGTAAATTTGCAGAAATTATTCCTGCCATAGAAAGGGATGCACGCATGCAGGAGTATCAGCAGAGACTGTTGCAGAATCTTACATGTGCTTTTCCACAAAATACCAGTGGTGCACGTAGTGAATCTCACAGTTCCAACTTGCCAACCGTGGTCTGTATGGAATTGTTCAATAAAGGGCCCAAAATTAAGATAACATAGATGGGAGAGGTCTCTATGAATAGGAATTCCTAAGTATTTGATACCCTGTGAGGGCCAGGCAAAGGGAAAGTTGGACTGGATGGAATCCTATATGGATTTAGGGAGGGAGACATCGAGGGCCTCAGACTTCGCTGCATTGATTTTAAAATTTTACCATGTAACAAAGTGATCTATTTCAGCCATAACAGCAGGGATGGATATATGTGATTGAGTGATATATACTAGGACATCATCAGCAAATAGAGAGCACTTGTACTCGGTGCCTCCCACCTCAATCCACCTAATATTGGGGTTATGGCGAATTGATGAGAGCAGGTGCTCCGTCATTAGGATGTATAAGAGAGGGGACAGAGGACATCCCTGCCTTGTCCCATTGGTGATTGTGAAAGGTGATGAAAATGTTCTGACGCACCCCCTGGGCCTTGGGACACCCGGAGCCGGACACTTTTTGGTGGATGCTGGTGGTTGTAGTCTTCGTGGCGGCGATCCGGTTCCGTGGCTCAGGGCGGTCAAACCAGTGGCGGAACTATTTATGTGGTTTTGATGTTTAAATGTCCGACTACGCCACCCGTGGATTGTGGTCAGAGTGAACCGCCGCTACAGGGCAGACCGCTAAGGCTGGTGTTGTGGGTGCAGCAGAGCGTAGCATAACTCCCCACGGGAGGAGTATAGCCTCAGGGCAATGTATGCGGAGGATGGGGGTGATGGTGCAGGGCAGCAGCAGTAACGACACGGAGTCAGTGATGCAGTTCAGGGCCTTTACTCACAGTTCTTATTATCCAGACCACGTCTGCAGGTAACGGCTGCCCACGTCGTACTGTGCTCACCAGGTGAGGGGCTCAGACAACTCCCAGATAACTTTGGAGCGCTTCACAGGACCCCCTTTGTGTGTCCTTTGTCTGGCCTTTCTTACCAACACTTCTGTCCGGCTGCCTCGGGCCTCCTCTTGGTAAACTTGGCGCCAGTTTCCCTGACCCTATGTGGTGCATTCCTAGCGGGTGGAGCAAGGGGCTGCGCCACATAAAATGTCAGAGCCTCCGGTTTCTAGCTGAGGGTCGTTTCCTGCCTCCACTAGTTCGGGGACCGGTCTCCCCCTTTGGCCTGACCCCTCCACGCAGGTGGATTCGGGCGTGCGGTGGCGACTCGCCCGTCCGCACCCCTGGGATCCCTTCATTCCTCGTTCCTGGAGCCTTCTCCGCTCCTCTTCCTTCCTTCTCCCTCTTGCAGGCCTGGGCCTCTGTTACTAGGCCCGCCTCCGGAGCAGAGCTCATGCAGAGCCCCTGCTCCCTGCCACTTCTGCTCAGACTTCTCTGCACTGAACTAAGATGGTGCCCACCTTTTATACTCCCTTCTCAATGCACCCAGGAACTGCTTCCTCCCTGCTCCTGCACTGCAGGGTTCCCCTTCCTCAGTGTTCCCTCCCCCCACTCCAGCCAGGGACAGGGACTGTCGTGCCCATCTCAGGGGCATATTGGTCGCCCTGCCCCACGGCAATGTGGTGTAATGCATGCAGGTGTTGGGTCCTGATCCACACTCCATCCTTATCTGAGAGTGAGATATCACACCTCTGGGTGAGGTGCAATACGTCTGTAGCAACCGAGCCCTCGGTGCTACAGTTCCATTTATCTTCAGCCTAGGTGACGTATTGTGATACAGGGCCGTGATTTTGGCTATAAAAGGGTCCCCTAGACCCCTACCCCAAGCTTTTTAAGAGAATCATATATGGCGTGCCAGGAGACTCTATGGAATGCTTTCTCAGCATCCAACGAGAGTATCTACTTACAAATTTTTAACTGCATCTAGCCCAGGAAATACTTTGTGCCTAGTAGCAGTGTCTGCTAGTCAGCGGATTATCCCGGCTGTTAAGCAAGCTACACCACCTGTAGTTTGGACACTTAATTTTTTCAAAGGAAATGCTTCGGGACCACGGGATACTTAGTGAAGAGCATCAGGAGGCACCCCAAGGCATAGGGGCTGGGACTGGCACTAGGATGCCTTGCGGTGGACAGCCGAGCTCGATCCTTATAAAAGCTTTTTAACTGCAGCAGCTTTAGTGGACGCTACTGGAGCTGGAATTACGCGGCTGCTGGCATGAGACTTGCCCTCCAATAGATCCTTGTAAATGGATTTAAAGTGTATTCATTCAAATTAGAGGGACAATTTAAATTAAAAAGCTTAGAGCTGCCTCCACCACAGGGGGGCTCTCTCGACCCACCAGCGGACAGGCACCAGTATTGGGAGAGGGGGGCTGGCCGTCAGGGTTCACCGCGGCTCTGGCACAAACCCGGCGGCACGGAGGTGGCACGGGCAGGAGCGGACTGGCCGTCTCGGCTTCTCACTTTTTGGATTTTAGAAGGGCATGACATGCCTATATCTGTGTCTCCCCCTCCTTTTACTCCTCCACCTCTTTTCTTTTCGCATGACTATATGTACTTGTCACTTTTCCATGTGTTAGTTGTGTCTTCTGAGCAGTTTGTCAGCTTTTGGACACCTTTGAAGGTGTTTTCTATGTGTTTTCTGCGGACGGTGCTTTCTGCGCTCCTTCTGGCTATCTCCTCGTTATAGGGTAACAGCCCACGTTTCCGAGCTTTCCGTGTATTCTCGCCTGTATGGCCTGCGACGTGGGTTCCTTTCTGCTCCCAGCCTTGTACGGCTTTACTGGTCCCTTCGGTTGTGGCAGGGCCTTCAGGCTTCTTAGGCCAAGGAATATACAGTCCCTTGCGAACTGGTTATCTGCTGGAGGATGTAGAATCCTCACAGCCTCAGACACCAAAGTCTGGTAAAGTAAGTCTTTTATCTGCCAAGACAGGCTCTCTTCGCCTCTCGTCTCTGGCTTGTGGCTCTCCTCCTCCCACACTTCCTCTTAGGTGCAATACAACTGTCTGTCCCTGCTCTGCTCTGGGACAAGTCTCAGTCCTGAGACAGGCCGTCAAGTTCTCCCTAACCCTGCCCCCAGCACCAGCTTTTATAGGGGCAGCCTGCTCCCCCTACTGGCCTGAGACAGGAGGCATTGCATGCTAATGTTCCCCTGACTAGAGAACCTCCCCCTTGCTCTCAGACACAGCTTTAATTACACTTGTGGCATCCAGGCCAGGGTGACACACAAGCAAGGGCATGTGTCATTGGCAGTGTATGTCACATGTCCTTGCCCTATAAGATCAAGCCATTTTCCCCGTCGCCACCATTTTCTCACTGCTGCAGCTGCATGTTAGACGGCACCGCTGTTGCTGTGTGCGCTATACCTTGTTCATTTCGAGCCAATTTTTGCACAAATCTACAGATAGCTTGGGAGTAGGGAATAGTTGTGATTGAAGTCCTTTTATGGACTAGGTTACAGCATTTCCTACGACTTTTATCAGGCAGGTCTGTGCTCTTAAATAGATAGGTTGTGGGAGTAAAGACTAATTGTAATTGCAGTCCTTTTCAGGACTAGGTTACATCAGTTCCTATCAGTTTTTGCCAGGCAGGTCTGTGCCAGTGCTGTGCAAGTTTTTTTCACAACATTTGGCTGAATCTAGCAAAGCTAATCCTTTTTGGCCTATTGCAGAGTGTGTTAGTCAGTGGAGCAGCCTATCTGTGTTGCAAGCTACACCACCTGTGTATAGAATACCAATTTTTTTACTGCACCTAGTGAAGTAAAATCTTTTGGGCATAGCATCATTCTATTAGTCCATCTATACTGACCTCCATCAGGTTGCAAATTGAATATAATTTTTTTCTGCATCTAGCTCTGAAAAAATATTTGGGCTTCTAGCAGTGTGTGGGACTTGTTCTATTAGTCCATCTATACTGACCTCCATCAGGTTGCAAACTGAATATAATTGTTTTCTGCATCTAGCTCTGAAAAAATATTTGGCCTTCTAGCAGTGTGTGGGACTTGTTCTATTAGTCCATCTATACTGACTTCCATCACGTTGCAAATTCAAAATAATTTTTTGTCTGCATCTAGCTCTGAAAAAATATTTGGCCTTCTAGCAGTGTGTGGGACTTTCTCTATTAGTCCATCTATACTGACCTCCATCAGGTTGCAAACTGAATATATTTTTTTTCTGCATCTACCTCTGAAAAAATATTTGGGCTTTTAGCTGTGTGTGGGACTTGTTCTATTAGTCCATCTATACTGACCTCCATCAGGTTGCAAACTGAATGTAATTTTTTTCTGCATCTACCTCTGAAAAAATATTTGGGCTTCTAGCTGTGTGTCGGACTTGTTCTATTAGTCCATCTATACTGACCTCCATCAGGTTGCAAACTGAATATAATTTTTTTCTGCATCTAGCTCTGAAAAAATATTTGGCCTTCTAGCAGTGTGTGGGACTTGTTCTATTAGTCCACCTCTACTGACCTCCATCAGGTTGCAAATTCAAAATAATTTTTTGTCTGCATCTAGCTCTGAAAAAATATTTGGCCTTCTAGCAGTGTGTGGGACTTTCTCTATTAGTCCATCTATACTGACCTCGATCAGGTTGCAAATTGAAGATAATTTTTTTCTGCATCTAGCTCTGAAAAAATATTTGGGCTTCTAGCAGTGTGTGGGACTTGTTCTATTAGTCCATCTATACTGACCTCCATCAGGTTGCAAACTGAATATAATTTTTTTCTGCATCTAGTTCTGAAGAAATATTTGGCTTTTTAGCAGTGTGTGGGACTTGTTCTATTAGTCCATCTATACTGACCTCCATCACGTTGCAAATTCTAAATAATTTTTTGTCTGCATCTAGCTCTGAAAAAATATTTGGCCTTCTAGCAGTGTGTGAGACTTTCTCTATTAGTCCATCTATACTGACCTCCATCAGGTTGCAAATTAAAAATAATTTTTATCTGCATCTACCTCTGAAAAAATATTTGGGCTTCTAGCTGTGTGTGGGACTTGTTCTATTAGTCCATCTATACTGACCTCCATCAGGTTGCAAACTGAATATAATTTTTTTCTGCATCTAGCTCTGAAAAAATATTTGGCCTTCTAGCAGTGTGTGGGACTTTCTCTATTAGTCCATCTATACTGACCTCCATCAGGTTGCAAATTAAAAATAATTTTTGTCTGCATCTAGCTCTGAAAAAAATATTTGGCCTTCTAGCAGTGTGTGGGACTTTCTCTATTAGTCCATCTATACTGACCTCCATCAGGTTGCAAATTAAAAATAATTTTTTGTCTGCATCTAGCTCTGAAAAAATATTTGGCCTTCTAGCAGTGTGTGGGACTTTCTCAATTAGTCCATCTATACTGACCTCCATCAGGTTGCAAACTGAATATATTTTTTTTCTGCATATACCTCTGAAAAAATATTTGGGCTTCTAGCTGTGTGTGGGACTTGTTCTATTAGTCCATCTATACTGACCTCCATCTGGTTGCAAATTGAATATAATTTTTTTCTGCATCTAACCGAGCCAATAGTTTTGGCCTAATACCACAGTTTGGCCACTCAGCTCTGCTCGGTTCCCATCCATTGTTTTTTTGTGCAAACAACTCCAGAGTTGTGAATTAGTTAACCACCAAAATGAGTGGAAAAAGGCCTGCTGCTGGTGGAAAGGGGAATAGGTGTGTTGGGAAGGGGAAAAAAGGTTGTGTCCGTGGGGTAGGTGTTAAAGCAACAGTAACATCTGCAGAAGAAAGACCATCTTCCAGCCAAACTAAAATGTCTACTTCTTTTAGCGGACAATGTGATAAGATCCCCTTCTTACGGCCACGCCAATCGCTACAAATTCCAGATGAGGCACAAAAACAGCAGGTGCTTCAACGGATAAAAAGTGTTCCTTTAAGTGGGCTCTCCTCCACATCAACTTCAACATCACAAATACTCCAGTCCTCAAAGGTGTCACCCCAATCGCACTTGCTTCCTCACAGCTTCCAAATCTCCAGCAGCCCGTCTGAGTATGAGGTAGAACAGATGGTTGAGTCTGCAGAGCTGTTTACTCATACTATAGCCTGGGAATCAGAGGTCGACTCCAGCGCTTCTGTGAATCCAGACGAGGAAATGATCTGCACTGATGCCCAGAATCTTTATGAGTCGGATCCAGGACCAGACGCAGAAGGTTCTGACCATAATGTAGACCCTCATTCCCAAACTGTAACTCCTGTTGGTGGAGACAATGAGGAAGACGATGATGAGACTCAAATACCTGATTGGAGCGACAACTTTAGTTTTTTGTCAGGGCAGGAGCAGGCTGGCTCTGAGGACGACGGGTGTGATAACGCAGAGGGTGATGATGATGAGGTTGGAGATCCCACTTACTGTCAACCCACAGTCAGCCAAAAGATCAGGTCAGCAGAGGAGGTGGAGGAGGATGCTAGTGACGACGAGGTCAGGTTGCGCCTTCCTGGACAGAGATGTAGTACTGGAAGCACGTCAACAACTGCATCCTCAAACACAACTCTGCCTCTCACCACAAGTCGTGGTGGCTCTTCAGGTCGCATCGGTGCTAAGCCTTGCATAGCCTGGGCATTTTTTCAGATCGATAAAGATGACCCAACTCGTGTTATCTGTAACATTTGTCAGCAAAAGCTAAGTAGAGGCCAAAAAATACATAGTTTGAGTACTTCATGCATGAACCGGCACATGGACATGAAGCATAAGTTGCAGTGGGAAGCTCACTGTGCTACAATGCGGCCTAGCCGGCCGGGCCAACCACCGTCTGCCATATCTTGTGCATCCGCGGCCTCTTCATCCTCTGTGACTGGGGGTCAGCAGTCACACCTGTTTTGGGGCACAGACCTGCCACCTCTTTACCCGCAACAGCCAGCGTGATTGGCAGGTCATCATTTTCTTTGGAGGTGGTAACACCAGCTGGGGTTGAGCGCTGTCCGACATCGATAGCACCACCTTTGGATCAAGGCAACCTACCATGTCCGCCTGCATCTTCCTCACAGACCGGCAGTTTGCCGGGTCACCCTTATCAACCCCGTCTAAGCACAATAGCCAGCCCTCGGTCCCTCAGATGTGGACAAGTAAAAGACCATTTCCTCCTAGCCATGAGAAAGCTAAGAGGTTGAATTTCACCATCTGCAAGCTCTTGGCTACAGAAATGCTGCCTTTCCGCCTGGTGGACACAGAGGATTTTCGAGACCTTATGTCCGTCGCAGTGCCCCAGTACCAGATGCCCAGTCGGCACTAATTCTCAAAGAAAGGTGTGCCTGTGCTCCACCAGCATGTCGCACACAACATCACCGCTTCTTTGAGAAACTCTGTGTGTGACAGGGTGCATTTCACCACAGACACTTGGACGAGTAGGCATGGACAGGGGCGTTACATGTCGCTGACTGGGCACTGGGTAACTATGGTGACAGCAGGACAAGGGGCTGCTGTCCAAGTCTTGCCGTCCCCACGAGTTGTGCGTAAGTCCTCTTTATCTCAAAGTTCCTCCACTGCTTCTGCCTCCTCAACCTCCTCTCGGTCCTCCACCTGCACCCAAAGCCTGTCTGGTCATGCCACAAGCTTTCTAACTGCGCAGAAGGGATCCTGCATACCTCCTTACTATGCTGGCAGTAAGGCTCAACGTCATCAGGCGGTTTTTACTTTGAAATGTCTGGGAAATGTGAGTCACACAGCTGAGGAGTTGTGGTCAGCTCTGGAGAACCAATTTCATGAATGGTTGTCTCCACTGGACCTGAAACCAGGGAAGGCCGTGTGCGACAATGCTGCAAACCTTCGCCGGGGCAATGTCACACACATGCCTTGCATGGCTCACGTGTTGAACCTGGTTGTCCAGCAATTTTTAGCCCACTATTCCGGACTAGATGGCCTTCTGCAGAGGGCACTGTCGCTGTGTGCTCACTTCCGCCGTTCACATCCCGCAGCTCAGCGACTTACATCTCTACAGAAGTCGTTGGGCCTGCCACTTCACCGGCTAAAATGCGATGTGCCTACCCGGTGGAATTCAACTCTGCACATGTTGCAGCGACTGTGGCAGCACCGACAAGCCCTGGTGCAATATGTTCTGACGTATAGCCTGGGCCAACGAGATCCAGAGGTGGGGCAAATCACGCTGGAGGAGTGGTCTCAGATCAGGGACCTATGCACCCTTCTGCATAGTTTTGAAATGGAGACGAAGATGTTTAGTGCTGACGATGCCATTATCAGCATGACTATTCCAGTGATTTACATGCTGGAGCACATGTTAAACAGAATTCGGAGTCAGGTGGTGGCACAAGAGGAGGTGGAGGAAGTAGAGGAGGAGGAGTTGTATGCGGAAGGGCTAACATCTGCAAGGTCCAGACGGTCGGCAGCACCAAGGCGGCAGGCATGTGAGGGTGGGGGAGATGGTTTTACCAGGGTGCATGGTAGCAGCCAAACTAGTGAGGAAGGTGCAGGAGCCCAGGAAGAAGTGGAGGACGAACTGATGGAAGACTCATCAGATGAGGGAGACCTTGATCACATTTCTGTTGTGCGAGGTTGGGGGGAGAGGACAGAGGAAGGAAGCATGATTGTTACCTCGCCACCAACACAACAGGGACTTGGTGCTCCTGGATGTGCAACACACATGAGTGCCTTCTTGCTGCACTACCTGCAACATGACCCTCGAATTGTGAGAATTAGAAATAATCCTGACTACTGGGTTGCCACACTGTTAGATCCCCGGTACAAAAGTAAATTTGCAGAAATTATTCCTGCCATAGAAAGGGATGCACGCATGCAGGAGTATCAGCAGAGACTGTTGCAGAATCTTACATGTGCTTTTCCACAAAACACCAGTGATGCACGTAGTGAATCTCACAGTTCCAACTTGCCAACCGTGGGACCGTCGAGTGTTCAGCACTCAAACCGAAACAGAACCACAGTATCTGCAGGTAACATCAATTTTGCGGAATCATTTCACCACTTTTTTAGCCCATCTTTTGCAAGGCCACAGGAGAGAAGAAGTCTGACACATATTCAACGCCTAGAGACGATGGTACAGGAGTATCTCCAAGTAAACATTGAAGCCATGACTGTGTCACTGGACCCTTGCTCTTTTTGGGCTTCCAATCTGGATAAATGGCCGGAGCTAGCCACTTACGCCTTGGAGATCTTGTCATGCCCCGCAGCCAGCGTTCTGTCTGAACGTGTGTTCAGCGCTGCTGGTGGTGTGCTGACAGATAAGCGCACGCGGCTCTCCACTGATAATGTAGACAGACTCACGTTCATAAAGATGAACAAATCATGGATCCGAAACGACTTTTCTACCCCTGTGTCATCCTGGGGAGAGTAAAAGCTTGATGATTGGTTAAAATCTCCTCACCAACCATTTTAAGCTTTCAAATTACTAATCATGTTTATCTGTATCTTGGCTGGAAAATAATTTGGGCTTTGTAGCTGTGTGCAGCACTGATTCTATTAGGCCATCTATAATAAGCTCCACCAGATTTAAAATTACTAATCATGTTTATCTGTATCTTGGCTGGAAAATAATTTGGGCTTTGTAGCAGTGTGCAGTACTGATTCTATTAGGCCATCTATACTAAGCTCCACCAGATTTAAAATTAATAATAATTTTTAGCTGCATCTAGCCCGGAAAATAATTTTGGGGCTCCGAGATGCGCAAGACACATAAGTGCCTTCTTGCTGCACTACCTGCAACATGACCCTCATATTGTCAGAATTCGAAGTAATCCTGACTACTGGGTTGCCACACTCTTAGATCCCCCAAACTTTTCGATCAACCTTTTCATTTTAATAAAGACCAAAAAAATGGTCATTTTTGAAATTATAAGCATTAGCAGGTTATTAGAAACTGAAATCAAACAGTTTTCAACTCAAAACTAGGTGATGTTACATTTTCACATAGGACCCATTGTTCGAAAGGAGCTTCTGAACTCTCTTGTCCATTGAATTTGTCTGGTTTTGGATGGTTTCTGCTTCAATTGTTTTGCATGAGGACAGAATACCCTCCCAGAGCTGTTGCTTATATGTGAACTGCCTCCCGCCATCATAGACACTCCTTTTGATGATGCTCCAGAGGTTCTGAATGGGGTAGAGGTCAGGGGAGCATGGGGGTCACACCATAAGTTTGTCCCCTATTATGCCCATATCAGCCAGAGATGCAGATGTTTTATGTGCAGCATGAGATGGTGCATTATTATGCATAAAAATGATCTTGCTGTGGAATACACGGTTCTTCTTCTTGAACCATGGCAGGAAGTGCTGTTTGAGAAACTCCACAGACATTATGGAGTTCATCTTTGCCCCTTCAGGGATCCTAAAGGGGCCGACAATCTATCTCCCCATAATTCCAGCCCAAAACATTACTCCACCTCCTCCTTGTTGGCGCTGTAGCCGTGTTTGCGTGGGGTGTCCATCAACCAGCCATCCTCCACTCTATCCATCTGGACCATCGAGCATTGCACCGCACTCATCCGTGAAAAAAACAGTTTTGAAATCAGTCTTCATGTAATGTTTGGCCCACTGGAGCCGTTTCTGCTTGTGTGAA
The DNA here is from genome assembly GCF_046119375.1 of Phyllobates terribilis. NCBI lineage: Eukaryota > Metazoa > Chordata > Amphibia > Anura > Dendrobatidae > Phyllobates > Phyllobates terribilis. Next base: position 377,829,110 of record NW_027362763.1, on the reverse strand, counting down.
GTGGATAGAGGAGGTCGACAGGATGGCGTATGCACAGCTGCAAACCTCTGAAGGACCCTGCATCTTGTTGTTCGGGGGACGTTGGAGGCACCAGCAGCTTCAAAAACTTGTCTGCTGCTATGACAAGGCTTTTTTGCCGCTGCTCTTTTAACCTGACGTAATTGCCTGTAGGAAAGAGTCCTCAATTTGCCCTTATCAGCACGCACACGTGTGTACTGTGAATTAGCTACATACTTCTTGATTGCCAAGACACTTCATCCTGATCATCACACAATGTTGATTGTAGTCATGCCTTGACCTAAACACTCCACAATTTGTTGCTTCTCAGCAGCCGACACATCCTTTTTCTTTCCCATTTTTGCAGAAAATGTAGGCTGCTTAATAATGTGGGACAGCCTTCTTAAGTAGTCTTGCCTTTCATTGGACACACCTGCCAAACTAATTAGCACAGGTGTCTGCAATTGCTTACAGTGATATAAAGAGCCCTGACACACATCACCATCAATGAGTTTAACTGACAAACAAACAAATTCTTCCCTTATCACTCCTAAACACTTTTTGCATAATAATTTGGAACACAGTGTACATGTGCTTTTCCACAAAACACCAGTGGTTCACGTAGTGAATCTTACAGTTCTTACTTGCCAACCGTGGTCTGTATGGAGTTGTTCAATAAAGGGCCCAAAATTAAGATAACATAGATGGGAGAGGTCTCTATGAATAGGAATTCCTACGTATTTTATACCCTGTGAAGGCCAGGCAAAGGGAAAGTTGGACTGGATGGAATCCTGTATGGATTTGGGGAGGGAGACATCAAGGGCCTCAGACTTCGCTGCATTGATTTTAAAATTTGACCATGTAACAAAGTGATCTATTTCAGCCATAACAGCATGGATGGATATATGCGATTGAGTGATATATACTAGGACATCATCAGCAAATAGAGAGCACTTGTACTCGGTGCCTCCCACCTCAATCCACCTAATATTGGGGTTATGGCGAATTGATGAGAGCAGGTGCTCCGTCACTAGGATGTATAAGAAAGGGGACAGAGGACATCCCTGCCTTGTCCCATTGGTGATTGTGAAAGGTGATGAAAATGTTCTGATGCACCCCCTGGGCCTTGGGACACCCGGAGCCGGACCCTTTTTGGTGGATGCTGGTGGTTGTAGTCTCCGTGGCGGCGACCCGTTTCCATGGCTCAGGGCGGTCAAACCAGTGGTGGAACTATTTATGTGGTTTTGACGTTTAAATGTCCGACTACGCCACCCGTGGATTGCGGTCAGAGTGAACCGCCGCTGCAGGGCAAACCGCTGAGGCTAGTGTTGTGGGTGCAGCAGAGCGTAGCATAACTCCCCACGGGAGGAGTATAGCCTCAGGGCAGTGTATGCGGAGGATGGGGGTGATGGTGCAGGGCAGCAGCAGTAACGACACGGAGTCAGTGATGCAGTCCAGGGCCTTTAGTCACAGTTCTTATTATCCAGACCACGTCTGCAGGTAACGGCTGCCCACGTCGTACTGTGCTCTGTTACTAGGCCCGCCTCCGGAGCAGAGCTCATGCAGAGCCCCTGCTCCTTGTCACTTCTGCTCAGACTTCTCTGCACTGAACTAAGATGGTGCCCACCTTTTATACTCCCTTCTCAATGCACCCAGGAACTGCTTCCTCCCTGCTCCTGCACTACAGGGTTCCCCTTCCTCAGTGTTCCCTCACCCCACTCCAGCCAGGGACAGGGACTGTCGTGCCCATCTCAGGGGCATATTGGTCGCCCTGCCCCATGGCAATGTGGTGTAATGCATGCAGGTGTCGGGTCCTGATCCACACTCCATCCTTACCTGAGTGTGAGATATCACACCTCTGGGTGAGTTGCAATACCTCTGTAGCAACCGAGCCCTCAGGGTGCTACAGTTCCATTTATCTTCAGCCTAGGTGACGTATTGCGATACAGGGCCATGATTTTGGCTATAAAAGGGTCCCCTAGACCCCTACCCCAAGCTTTTTAAGAGAATCATATATGGCTTGCCAGGAGACTCTATGAAATGCTTTCTCAGCATCCAACGAGAGTATCTAATTACAAATTTTTAACTGCATCTAGCCCAGAAAATACTTTGTGCCTAGTAGCAGTGTCTGCTAGTCAGCGGATTATCCCCGCTGTTAAGCAAGCTACACCACCTGTAGTTTGGACACTTAATTTTTTCAAAGGAAATGCTTCGGGACCACGGGATACTCAGTGAAGAGCATCAGGAGGAACCCCAAGGCATAGGGGCTGGGACTGGCAGTAGGATGCCTTGCGGTTGACAGCCGAGCTCGACCCTTATAAAAGCTTTTTAACTGCCGCAGCTTTAGTGGACGCTACTGGAGCTGGAATTACGCGGCTGCTGGCATGAGACTTGCCCTCCAATAGATCCTTGTAAATGGATTTAAAGTGTATTCATTCAAATTAGAGAGACAATTTTAATTAAAAAGCTTAGAGCTGCCTCCACCACAGGGGGACTCGCTCGACCCACCAGCGGACAGGCACCAGTATTGGGAGAGGGGGGCTGGCCGTCAGGGTTCACCGCGGCTCTGGCACAAACCCGGCGACACTGAGGTGGCACGGGCAGGAGCGGACTGGCCGTGTCGGCTTCTCACTTTTTGGATTTTAGAAGGGCATGACATGCCTATATCTGTGTCTCCCCCTCCTTTTAATCCTCCACCTCTTTTCTTTTCGCATGACTATATGTACTTGTCACTTTTCCATGTGTTAGTTGTGTCTTCTGAGCAGTTTGTCAGCTTTTGGACACCTTTGAAGGTGTTTTCTATGTGTTTCTATGTGTTTTTGTTTGCCTGCCATTGGTTTTAACGGTGTTCGAAGGTGTTCGACGAACAGTTCGGCGAACACACGGGTGTTCGACGAACCGAACCGAACTCGAACACTACGGGGGTGGCTCAACACTACTTATAAAGTGACACTGGTCAGTATTGTAAAATTTGGCCTGGTCAGGAAGGTGAAAATAGGCTTGAGGGTGAAGCCGTTAAAGAAATCCAATTTCATTTTTTTTTTTTTGACAAAAATACAGGCATTTAAGTAAGAAAAAAATGACACTAAAAGAGTGACAGCTGGGTCTGCCCTTAAATCTGTAAATAGATCTTGATAAAATCAGTGGGATCAGTCAATGAAACCTACTGTGCATGATACTAATGTGAAATTGCTGCATGCTGGTCTGCTTTGCGTTTTTAGGGTCGTACCTCATCTCTGGTAGCCTGTCTGTATGCTATATAATGAATGTTGTAACTAGGTATAAAATAAACATCCTATCTAGTACATAAATCATATAAGAAACAAGTGAGAATGAGGAAGCATAACCAGTATAGTAAACAGCCCCAGCAACTAAACTGTACAATCTGAGCTATTGCGTATAAAAATCCAACAATGCACCATAATTATCAGTATTTTTTATTATCCCTGCATAAGAATCCTTCACATAATCATCTTTTATCCAATTTGAATAATGGTATTATAATCATTACACCATTTCCTACTGTGCAGAGAGACATAATTTACTTGTGTATTAAAAATCTAATTCATTGTTCACATTGATACTAGTAATGAATGAATTTAGATGAATGAATTGCATGGTGACAGCATTATACCGGAAAGTGATGCAGCCCTTGCTGTGACGAATCTGACTTTAATTACTGAGGAGCTTAATAATTAGCAGTCTCTTGAATGGCTCTTCTGAGTAAAGTATGTCATGGCACCTTGAAAAGGCATTTGGAACATAACAATGATATGTTATTCAAACATAGAGAGTTAGGATTAACTCCCGCCTGACTGGAGGTATTTTGCATCTGTAAACCACATAAAGGGAATCTGTCAGCAGTTTGGATCCTAATCCAGGGGCATGTAGTTATAATGTAAGGTGAAATAGTGATAAATTAATCAGGATCCTGTTTAACAATGGAAAAAACTATTATGAAAATAGTCACATGCCACTACTTCCTGTCCTCCAGGCAGCGCTGCAGTAGGAATTAGTCACAGCGTCCGTTTTGCTAGCATTCCCATGCAGGTTTGATTAACATCTCGCCCGGCATGTGCAGCTATGTCAGACGGGACGTTAATTAAAGCTCAAAGGGTATACTAGAAGTTAGAGACCACTGCAGCGCTGCCCAGTTGAAAAGAAGTATCAGCTCCCAGATTTTCCTAAGTAATTTTTCTCTAGCATACTAATACTTTTCATTTAACTACTTAGAAATATAAATGCATGTATCTGTCTGAATAAAGGGAGCCTGTCAGCATTTTGGATTCTAAACCAGGGGAATGTAGTTATTTTGTAAGGTGATACAGTGCTAAATTAATTAGGATCTTGTTTAATAATGGAAAAATATTTAGAAAATAGTACAAGATGCATGTATCTGTGTAAATAAAGTCTACCTTTTCCAGTCATTTCCATTGGAGTGCTGCCTCTAATCTATTTTTTCCACCTTTTCCACATTTCCACACCGGAGACTTCTTGGCTGGTTGCTTGCGGAAGTATTGCACCCACAACATTAGGACTGTGCTGCTATTTTTCCTTGTTATCACAATACATGTACGGTGGATATATGCTGAAATTATATGGAGTGGGATCAGCAGCTGTGCCCACTCAATACACGGGCAGTGCTATTTTACACCCGACACGGGCCTATAACTGCTTTGATTAGAGCTACCACTGTCATTGAATCACTCCAAAATAAACATATTTTGTGTTTCCACATCTGTAACAATCCAAGCTAATCAAATAAATTATACATCCTAAATCATAGCAATCATAAAGTTGCATGAACCCCAAAATGGTGGCAATAAAAATTACAGCTCACCCAAAAAAAGCAAATTCCACGAATGGAGAAATACAAAAATAAGTAACTTTCAGAATGAGACAAATTTACTTTAGTTTTTTTAAGTAGTTAAAAAATATATATAAAAAAATAAATAAATAATAATAATATTCAAACTTGGTACAACTGTGTTAGGCGTCAGTCTGGTTCAGCCGGGGCTGATGCTGCTCAGCATAGTCTTCAGCCTCAATGCCTAGCTGGTCCACGAGACATACAGATTGTCTCCCATGTATTGGCACCTAGCAAGGTTAAGCATAGGTTGCAGAGGGAGACAGGGTGCTTGGAGTTTAAGTCCAGGAATCGCCGTACTGAGCATGCCCGTGACCTGGCGGATCGTGATTGGTGGTTTGGCACCCACCTGACCCGGTGACCTGGCACCGCCTGATTGGTCCACGGGTAACGTCACCAATGGCGCATCGGTGGGCAGGGCTTAGTCTTTAAAAGGGCCGCCCACAAACATGGCGGCGCGCTCGGATCATTGAGCATGATGCTGTTGTGTGGACAACTGTGCTCCACATGTAGTTTCCTCAGGCAGGTCTAGTGAAAGTAGGCAGGCTAGTGAAAGTAGGCAGGTAGCTTCGCCTTGCAGTCTGGCTCTGTTAGAGGGGGTCACCTTACACCCTGAGCAGCCTGCAGACGTCCTACTCCCTGTAGACACCTGTGGGCCACGTGGAGAAATACTCCTCTGTCCGGTAGCACGCCGTCAGAGGGCACGTACCCGTCGGCGTGAGTCACACACGCATCTTAGCGCCAACTCCTACTGCGTAGCTCCTGTATCGAAGACAGGGCTACTGCTTTTCCCTCGGTCGCATGTCTCCCTGCGGTTCTTGGAGATTGTGTGAACCGCTGAAATCCGCTCCATGTGCTTTAACACGGAGTGGTTTATCAGTTAAGTAGGTGCTATCCCGGACGCTCTTCTCCCGTGCAGTTAACGGAGATAGAGCGAACCGCTATACCCGTTCCTGTGTGCAGAAACACAGAAGGGTTTAACATTTAAGTTTGTCGCTTTCCTTTCCACTCGGAAAGTGTTCGGCAGCAGTTCACCAGGCTGCATTGCGGACCCCGGGGTCGGTTGCGTTCCATTTATTAAAGTTGTTTGCAACCGCCCTCCTAGCAGTATCTGAGCGCCAGGGTCTTGCCGAACATGGCCGACAATCAACAACTGCAGCGTTATATACAGCAACTGGAGACCAGACTTAGATCTCTGGAACAAACTGCTCCTGTCGCTGATATCACTGCAGTAGCTTCCCAGGCGGCTTCTCTAGCAGCCAATATTATTAACTCAGCTGCGGTGAATACTGCAAGTACTGCAAGTGCCCCATTACCCCAGTTTGCTCTCCCGGAGAAATTTTCTGGGGATAGTAAACTCTGCAGGGGTTTTATTAATGTATGCTCCATTCATTTGGAGATGATGGAGGCACGGTTCCCCTCCGAAAGAGCCAAAGTGGGATATATCATCTCCTTGCTTTCTCACAGGGCTCTGGAGTGGGCTACTCCTCTATGGGAGCGGAATCACCCGGTTGTAGTAAATGCGGATCTTTTCCTTAAGACCTTAAAAAGTGTTTTCCTGGGTCCTCAGGTCACGCATGATACGGCTCTTAAGCTCCTTGCGTTGGTCCAGGGTTCGGCCACCGCCAGTCACTATGCCGTCCAGCTCAGAACCTTACCGGCTGAACTAGATTGATCTGAGCGGTCGCTTATCCCGGTGTTCTGAAAGGGTCTGGCCGGGCATATTAAAGATGCTTTATCAACCAGAGAGATTCCAACCTCTCTGGAGGAGTTAATATCTCTCGCTGACCGTATAGGCTTGCGTCATGCAGAACACAAGATAGAGCTAGAGGTTGACAGACCTCAGTACCTGTTGGCACCAGGAGTCTTTAGATCCAAACCCAAGACTCTCGACCCAGAGCCTGAGGCTATGGATATATCCCGGACTGAGTTTAGTCCCTCTCATTCCCGACCTGCACATCTCTTGGAGCACCCCATAAATAAGGGTTCCAAGTAGTCGGTAAAATGAGTAGGTCTTACCACCGTTGGTGGAGGTATATTAAATTTCGAGACTTCTTCCTCCAAGTTATCATTTAATGTGACATTGTCCTTTGGTAAACCTGCAGTTACTGCCAAGGCGTGGGTGGACTCTGGTGCTGAGGGCAATTTTTTATCATCTACATTTGCCCAGAGGCATGCCATCCCTATTGAGCTACTCTCTAGTCCAATGAACATTAGTGTTGCCAATGGTTCACTCCTGGATGTGCAAATCACCCATCAGTCGATCCCTCTCACCATGTCATTTCCACAGGGCCACCGGGAGGTTATCTCTTTTCTTATTATTCCCGGTGGATTAGACGAGGTGTTATTGGGTCTCCCCTGGTTACGTTGTCATACTCCACACATTGACTGGAATACGGGGAGAATTTCTTCCTGGAGTGAGAATTGTGCATCTCAGTGTTCGGTCAAAGTCACCCGGAGGGTAGTCTCTGATCCTCCTATCATTGCGACATCCGGTACAGATTCCTTGTCTGTTTCCAGGACCCGGGTCTTGTCAGATTATGTCGCAAAGAACTCTCAGGAAAAGAGGGTGGCTGCAGTATTCTCCAACCTGGTTCCGTCGGGGAGGATGTTTGTTTCGCCTAATCTACGGAGTATGGTGCTCTCCTGGGCTCATGCCCCTAAAACCGGAGCTCACCTGGGGGTCAAATGTACCACTAAGTCCCTTCAATGGTCCTATTGGTGGCCCCGGTGGTGCCAGGACGTCAAGGACTTTGTTCTCGCGTGTCCCGTCTATGCGAGAGATAAATCTTTCCGCCAGAGACCGGCGGGTCCTTTCCCTATGTCACTTGTGAAGGATCCCACACATAGAGAACCAGTTGTCACTTCTTGCCATACTGCTTTCCGCCCTAAAAAAGGGTATCCTGTACACCGGAAGGGTCACAGTTTTGTGAATCCTCTCTGTGACCCGATTGACCACATCCTTGCCCGCCGGCTCATGGAGGAAAATGAGCGTCAAGTGGAGGGGGATTTTAGAGGTTGGGATAATGTTAGGCTTCGGTCTGGTTCTGGATTCAAAATGGGTCCAGGACCTTCGGTGGTCTCCCATTTCAGTCCAGCCAGGGCTGATGCTGCTCAGCATCATCATCAGCCCCAACAGCTAGCTGGTCCACGAGACATACAGATTGTCTCCCATGTATTGGCACCTAGCAAGGTTAAGCATAGGTTGCAGAGGGAGACAGGGTGCTTGGAGTTTAAGTCCAGGATTCGCCATACTGAGCGGATCGTGATTGGTGGTTTGGCACCCACCTGACCCGGTGACCTGGCACCGCCTGATTGGTGCACGGGTAACGTCACCAATGGCGCATCGGTGGGCAGGGCTTTGTCTTTAAAAGGGCCGCCCACAAACATGGCGGTGCGCTCGAATCATTGATCATGATGCTGTTGTGTGAGCAACTGTGCTCCACGTGTAGTTTCCTCAGGCAGGTCTAGTGAAAGTAGGCAGGCTAGTGAAAGTAGGCAGGTAGCTTCGCCTTGCAGTCTGGCTCTGTCAGAGGGGGTCGCCTTACACCCCGAGCAGCCTGCAGATGTCCTACTCCCTGTAGACACCTGTGGACCATGTGGAGAAATACTCCTCTGTCCGGTAGCACGCCGGAAGAGGGCACGTACCCGTCGGCGTGAGTCACACGCGCATCTTAGCGCCAACTCCTACTGCATAGCGCCTGTATCGAAGACAGGGCTACTGCTTTTCCCTCGGTCGCACGTCTCCCTGCGGTTCTTGGAGATTGTGTGAACCGCTGAAATCTGCTCCGTGTGCTTTAACACGGAGTGGTTTATCAGTTAAGGAGGTGGTATCCCAGACGCTCTTCTCCCATGCAGTTAACGGAGATAGAGCAAACCGCTATACCCGTTCCTGTGTGCAGAAACACAGAAGGGTTTAACATTTAAGTTTGTCGCTTTCCTTTCCACCCGGAAAGTGTTCGGCAGCAGTCCACCAGGCTGCATTGCGGACCCCGGGGTCGGTTGCGTTCCATTTAATAAAGTTGTTTGCAACCACCCTCCTAACACACTATAGTTGTATTATTTCTGTATTAATGTTAACTGGTCATTTTTACCACACAGTGAATGCTGTAAGAAGTGCTTCGTTTAACAATACAGTAAATTGAATGCCGCCTCTAAAAATACATTTTGGCTTTGCCAACTGAAGAATTAAATTATAAATAAAACTTATGATAATAAATGGTGGCGCAAGTAGGTTAGCGTGGTTATGCCTGCTGCAAGAGAAAACAACCAACCACAGGTTGTTGAGGGAAGGAAAATACAAATAGTAAGACACTTGCGCTGGTATTGTTAGGCTAAGTGAAGAAAGAACTAGGAATGTAGATAATGAGGTAACTGTACAAGGGTAGGTAAAATCAATACGTTTTATTAAGGATAATCATACAATTCAGGGGGAGGGAGATATTTTTAAAAATGATTACTAAATGTTAATAAAAGTTAGTGGATGGCTGGTGTTGAGTCCTGAGGGCGTCCAGGTGTTGACTGTATTCTGATCCACTGGTGGGTAAGAGGAGCAAGAAGGATACGGTTCCTGGAGGTAGCCTAGGTTTAAAAGGGAGAACACGTCCTCCCGACGCCAAGGATTGCGGGCCCTAGGTCAATCAGGGTTGCCCCCATGGTCTACAGCTCCTGCACCTCATCCTCCTCAGCCTCCTCCTCCTCTTAAGCCTCCATCTCCGAAATGACCACATCAGACACAAGCTGGAAGCACTGCAGCACTGCCTCGGCCAAGTAGCAACAGGTTGTGCTGAAGCTAATATGCTTAGGTGAAAAACCGTACAATGCTGAAGAATTGTGGACAGCTCTGAAAGAGCAGGCAGATCTGTGGCTCACACCGCTGAACCTACAGCCAGGCATGGTTGTGTGTGACAATGGCTGAAACCTGGTGGCAGCTCTGAGGCGAGGCAAGCTCACACATGTACCATGCCTGGCTCATGTGCTTATCCTCGTGGTTCACGGACTGGTGTGTGATGTCTCCACGCATTGTAACTCTACACTGCAGATGTTGGGAAGGATTTGTGAGCAGAAGAGGGCAGTTGTTGAGTACCAGCATCAACAAGGCCGTCGGTATTCAGTTCAGACACCACACATAAGACCTCAGGAGTGGATATGGATGTTATACATCTGTACCATCCTCCAAAACTTTGAGGGATCCACAAAGATGGTGAGCGGCGATGACGTCATAATTAGCGTCACCATCCTGCTTCTGTCTTCTGAAACACTCTCTGCTCTCAATTACAGAGGATGCATTGCAGGCGGAGAACGATGAGATGGAGCAAGGAACCATACAGGGTTATTACACACAGCCCAGCCTCATCTCATCCCAACGTGGATTTGGTGACAATGAGGCAGAGGAGGAGGTGGAAGAACAGGAGCTAATTTCCTGCCCTATAGACAGTACTACCTGCACAACTGCTATACCGTCTGTTCAGCGTGGATGGCCTGAGGACAGGGGGGAGGAGGAAGAGGAGGAGGATGAGGAGGAGAGTATGGTCAGTCATCCTCTTGATGAGGATACGGAAGTCTTGCCTCTGCAGCCTGGCACACATAGTAACATAGTTTTTAAGGTTGAAGGATGCAGGATGCACTAAGCTCCACATTGGGAAAAAAATTCCTTCCTGACTGCATACGGGAATCAGACTAGTTCACTGGATCAATGCCCTAGAAAAAATCTAGTATATATAACCTGTAATATTGTACTTTTCAAGAAAGGCATCCATGCCCTTCTTAAATTTTAGTAGTGAATCACTCATTATGACATCATGCGACAGAGAGTTTCATAGTCTCACTGCTCTTACAGTAAAGAATCTGCATCTGTGATTATGATTAAACCTTCTTTCCTCCAGATGTAGAAGATAGCCCCTTGTCCCCGTCTCAGTCCTCAGAGTAAAAAGATCAATAGAAAGGTCTTTGTACTGTCCCCTCATATACTTGTACATAATAATAAGATCACCCCTATGACTTCATTTTTCCAAACTAAATAACCCCAAGTGTAATAATCTGTCTTGGTATTGCAGACCCCCCAGTCCTCTAATAACCTTGGTCGCTCTTCTCTCAACCCGCTCTAGTTTAGCTATGTCTTTCTTATACACCAGAGACCAGAATTGTATACAATATTCTGAGTGTCGTCCCACTAGTGACTTGTATAGAGGTAAAATTATGTTCTCCTCATGAGCATTTATGCCTCTTTTAATGCATCCCATTATTTTATTTGCCTTTGCAGCAGCTGCCTGACACTGGCTACCAAGTATGAGCTTATCGTCCATCAATACACCCAGGTCTTTTTAGTGACAGTTTTGCCCAGTGTTTAACAATTAAGCATATAAATATATATTTTATTTCCTTTGCCCAAGTGCATTACCTTACATTTACCTCTCTAGACCCGACATCTCCTCCCTACTAACCAAAATCCCACAATGCCTGTCTGCTATTTCATCCTTTTTGTCTGCTAGATTTCTAAAACTTAACATGGACAAAACAGAATTCATCATCTTTCCGCCATCCCATTCACCCCCCCAACTGACATATCTATCAATGGCAATGGCTGTCCACTCTCCCCAGTCCCTCAAGCTCGCTGCCTTGGAGTAACCGTGGACTCTGATCTCTCCTTCAAACCACATATCCAAGCCCTTTCCACTTCCTGCCGACTCCAACTCAAAAATATCTCCCGGATCCGCACATTCCTCAACCATGAATCTGCAAAAACACTAGTGCACGCCCTCATCATCTCCCTCCTCGACTACTGCAACCTCCTGCTCTGTGGCCTCCCTTCTACCACTCTTGCACCCCTCCAATCTATCCTAAACTCTGCTGCCCGACTAATCCACCTGTCCCCCCGCTATTCCCCGGCCTCTCCTCTCTGTCAATCTCTTCACTGGCTCCCCGTTGCTCAGAGAATCCAGTTCAAAACCCTAACCATGGCATACAAAGCAATGCACAACCTGTCTCCTCCATATATCTGTGACCTAGTCTCCAGTTACATACCTGCATGCAACCTCCCATCCTCACAAGATCTCCTTCTCTACTCCCCTCTTATCTCCTCCTCCCACAATCGCATACAAGATTTCTTCCGTGCTTCCCTCCTACTCTGGAACTCTCTACCCCAACACATCAGACTCTCGTCGACCGTGGAAACCTTCAAAAGGAGCCTGAAGACCCACCTCTTCCGACAAGCCTACAACCTTCAGTAACCACCGCTGCATGACCAGCTCTACCCTTACCTAATGTATCCTCACCCATTCCTTGTAGATTGTGAGCCCTCGCGGGCAGGGTCCTCGCTCCTCCTGTACCAATCGCTGTCACACTGTGTTCAAGATTATTGTACTTGTTTTTGCTATGTATACCCCTTTTCACATGTAATGTGCCATGGAATAAATGACGCTATAATAATAAATAATATTAATAATAATAATTTATCCCCATTAAAGCTCATTTGCCATTTATCAGCCAAAGCTTCTAGTTTACATAGATCCTCCTGTAATATAAAATTGTCCTCCTCTGTATTGATTACCATGCAGAGTTTAGTGTCATCTGCAAATATTGAAATACTACTCTGTATGCCCCCTACAAGGTCATTAATAAATATGTTAAAAAGAAGCAGGCCCAATACTGACCCCTGTGGTACCCCACTGTTAACTGTGACTCAGTCTGATTGTGTTCCATTAATAACCACCCTTTGTTTCCTATCACTGAGCCAGTTCTTAACCAACATACATATATTTTCCCCTATCCCCATTGTTCTCATTTTATGTATCAACCTTTTGTGTGGAACTGTATCAACAGCTTTTGAAAAGTCCATATACACAACATCCAATGCATTTCATTGGTCCACTCCGGAACTTACCTCTTCATAAAAGCTGATCAGATAAGTTGGACAGGAACGGTCCCTCGTAAACCCATGTTGATATTGGGTCATGAGTAGTGTTGAGCGATACCTTCCGATATCAGGAAATATCGTATCGGATTGGATCGGACCGATACTCAAAAAGTATCGGATATCGCCGATTCCGATACCGGAAACCAATGCAAGTCAATGGGACACTAATATCGGAATGAAAATAAACCCTTTCTTTCCTTGTAGGTTAATTCTACATGAAGTAAAACAACTAAGAATAATGTAGAATGTATTATGCGAAAAGCCGGCAATTCATCAGCGCATACACCGGTACCCGACAATTTACAACAGAAAGAATAGAGCACCACACATAGATTAGATAGATAGAAACATGTCAGTCACATATATATGAAGTACAGTGACAGTGTTGCTTACTGTACTTGTCATTTAGTGTAAAGGATTTATTAAAAAAAATAACAGTGTTTTCATGCACCGTCTCTTTAAAAAAGCCGGCCAGCAATTCAGCAGCTGTACCCGACAATTTAGAATGGAAGGAATAGAGCATCACACATAGATTATATAGATAGAAACATGTCAGTCACATATATATGAAGTACAGTGACAGTGTTGGTTACTGTACATGTCATTTAGTGTAAAGAATTTATTTAAAAAAATAATAGTGTTTTCATGCACCGTCTCTTTAAGAAAGCCGGCCGGCAATTCAGCAGCGGTACCCGACAATTTAGAATAGAAGGAATAGAGAATCATACATAGATTAGATAGATAGAAACATGTCAGTCACATATATATGAAGTACAGTGACAGTGTTGATTACTGTACTTGTCATTTAATGTTAAAATAAAGGATTTATTTAAAAAAAAATTGGCGTGGGGTTCCCCTTAATTTTAGTCTCTAGCGGAGGTTAAACAGACAGCTGGGGCAGATGTTTGAAGCCTGGGAAGGGGGTAATACCCACGGAGCTTCCCAGGCTACTAATATCAGCCCCCAGCTGAATACATAGCCTTTACTAGCTATTAAAATGGGGGACCCCCCCAAAAAAATGACGTGGGGTCCCCCCAAATTTAATAGCTAGCAAAGGCTAGGCAGACAGCTGGGGGCTGATATTAATAGCCCAGGAAGGGAGCCATGAATATTGGCCCCCTCCCAGGCTAGAAACACCAGCCGTCAGCCGCCCCCAATTCTGACACTTAGCCTCGCTCTTCCCACTGCCCTGTAGAGGTGGCAGTGGGGTAATAGGGCTGGGGTTGATGTCAGCTTATAATGCCAGCTGACATCAAGCCCAGCTTAGTAATGGAGAGGCGTCTATAAGACACCCCCATTACTAACCCCATAGTCAAAGTTAAAAAAAAAACACAAATACCCAGAATAAAGTCCTTTAATTGAAATAAAGACACAATTCTTTATTGTTCTAAATTAAACCAGTGTCTGCGGGATGACAGGCTGGATGGCAGCGTTCTGCTGCGGTCCAGCCTGTCATCTCGATGTAGCAGAGCTGAAGCTGTCGTGGGAACCATGGAAAGGTAAGGATGATGTTGGTTTATTATTTTTCTTTTATTGCAGGAGATCGTTGGCTTCAGCTGGAATGGGCGTGATGATAAGTATGGTTTAATTTAGAACAATAAAGAATTGTGTCTTTATTTCAATTAAAGGACTTTATTCTGGGTGTTGTGTTTTTTTTAAATACTTTACTAGAAACTCATGGTGGTCATGTCTAATATGGGCGTGACCCCATGAATTTCGGGCTTAGGGCCAGCTGATAATGCCAAGCTGGCCTTAACCCCTTTATTACCCAGTGAGCCACCGCACCAGGGCCCTGGATGAGTTGGGTACAGCGCCAGAAGATGGCGCTTCTATGAATGCGCCATTTTCCGGGGTGGCTGCAGACTGCAATTTGCAGCGGGTGGGGCCCAGAAAGCTTGGGTCTCCCTGCGCTGCAGATTCCAGCCCCCAGCTGCCTAGTTGTACCTGGCTGGACACAAAAATAGGGCGAAGCTCCACGTATTTTTTTTTTTAATTATTTCATGAAATTCATGAAATAATTAAGAAAAAAAGGGCTTCCCTATATTGTTGTGTCCGGCCAGGTACAAATAGGCAGCTGGTGGTTGGGGGCAGCCCGTTCCTGCCTGCTGTACCTGGCTGGACCCAAATATAGTGCGAAGCTCCACGTCAATTTTTTTTAATTATTTCATGAAATAATTTTTTAAAAAAAGGGCTTCCCTATATTGTTGTGTCCGGCCAGGTACAAATAGGCAGCTGGTGGTTGGGGGCAGCCCGTTCCTGCCTGCTGTACCTGGCTGGACACAAATATAGGGCGAAGCCCCACATCAATTTTTTTTAAATTATTTCATGAATTTCCTGAAATAATTTAAAAAAAATTGACGTGGGGCTTCGCACTATATTTGGGTCCAGCCAGGTACAGCAGGCAGGAACGGGCTGCCCCCAAACACCAGCTGCCTACTTGTACCTGGCCGGACACAACAATATAGGGAAGCCCTTTTTTTCTTTATTATTTCAGGAATTTCATGAAATAATTTAAAAAAAAATACGTGGGGCTTCTCCCTATTTTTGTGTCCAGCCAGGTACAACTAGGCAGCTGGGGGATGGAATCTGCAGCACAGGGAGGCCCAAGCTTTCTGGGCCCCCCCCCGCTGCAAATTGCAGTCCGCAGCCACCCCGGAAAATGGCGCGTTCATAGAAGCTGGATGCTGTACCTGGCTGGCATACAAAAATATAGCAAAGCCCACGTCAAAATTTTTGGGAAAAATTAATTAAAAAATAAATAATAATTTAGGGACTGCATCTTTATTAACTCCTCAAATGTCATTTAGTGTTAAAATAAAGGATTTATTTAAAAAACAAATTGGCGTGGGATCCCCCATAATTTTAGTCTCTAGCGGAGGTTAAGCAGACAGCTGGGGCAGATGTTTGAAGCCTGGGAAGGGGGTAATACCCACGGAGCTTCCCAGACTACTAATATCAGCCCCCAGCTGAATACCTAGCCTTTACTAGCTATTAAAATGGGGGACCCCCCCCAAAAAATGACGTGGGGTCCCCCCTATTTTAATAGCTAGCAAAGGCTAGGCAGACAGCTGGGGGCTGATACTAATAGCCCAGGAAGGGTGCCATGAATATTGGCCCCCTCCCAGGCTAGAAACACCAGCCGTCAGCCGCCCCAGAAATGGCGCATCCATAGGATGCGCCAACTCTGGCACTTAGCCTCGCTCTTCCACGCTGCCCTGGTGCGGTGGCAGGGGGTAATAGGGCTGGGGTTCATGTCAGCGCTAGCTGCCATGAAGCCCAGGTTAGTAATGATGGGCGTCTATAAGACACCCCCATTACTAACCTACAAAGTGTTAAAAAGAAAAAACACACTACACCCAGAAAAATATAATTTATTTGAAATAAACCACACCATTTTATTTAATTCTTAGTTTACTAAAAAAAAAAAATAGTTACCTGTCCACGTTCCTGCGCTGATCTCCCATGCACAGCTGTCACATCTGGAGATGGTGACAACTGTGCATGGCTGCTGTAAGCTCACGCTGCCGGGAACACGTCCGCTCCCGGCAGCAGGAGCCACTGACTGAGGTCACCGGAGTGCATTCAGGTTTCGCTGCTCCGGAGACCTCCTTTACGGCACTGCTGTACCGTGGGAATTTCTCACGATACAGCAGGGCCGTAAAGGAGCTGACCGGAGCAGCGCTGCCTGAACTCCGGTGAACCCGCTTATGCAATGACGGGGCTGCTTTACGGCCCCGTCATTCTAGCAGCGGCAGCGGTTCAGAGCGGTCACATTCTATGTGGCTGCTCTGAACTGGAGATCATCGTGGGACACTCGTGGACTACTACGGAGGGGAAAGGATAAGGTTGTGGTTTATTATTTTATATTTTATTACAGGAGATCGATGACTTCGGGGAATTAGGTGTCTAGGTGAGTATAGGTGTAGTTTTTTATTTTTTACTTTATTTTAGGTGGCGATCGGCGGGGACAGGTAATGTATGAACTAATTTATTGTAGGTAACCACTGGCCACCAATGACATGTATTTAACATTTATTGGGGACACAGTAGGGTAAATTAAATAGCAGGATCAGGCTGATGGGAGCTACTGCTCCTATTGAGCTGATCCGGCTGACACGAGTGGACGGGGGACAGACATAGGCCAATGGGAGTAGTAGTGTCACATCGGCCTATGTCTGCCTGCACGCACGCACACACACACCCGCAGACATTGCACAGACACCGCACACACCCGCACACACTCGCAGACATCGCACAGACACCGCGCACACACTCGCAGACATCGCACAGACACCGCGCACACCCGCACACATCGCACAGATATCGCGCACACCCGCAGACACCCACACACACTAATCATGACGGGCTGATGGTCTCGGAGGTGAGGCTGACCTGTGTGGCCGTGGGAAAGTTCATGTGAGTTCATGCAATACAGTCAAGCATGAACTCACATGAACCCTCCGAGGGCACCGCGGCGACTTCAAATGAACAGCTGATCGGCATCACCTGATACCTCAGCTGTTCATTTGAAATAACCGGCGGGAAAGCGCAGCACAGAACGGGAAAGCCGGCGGTGAAGTCTTTTCACTGCCGGCTTCCCCGCCCGGGTCCTTCGCTCCCCGCTCCTTGGTGCTGCGCTCCCCGCCCGGTCCTAACTTACGATCGGGATGGGAGGTGGCGAGGGGAGCGGAGGATCGGGGTGGGAGGCTGCGGGGAAGCAGTATGGGGCTGTGTGATTGTTTAAAAGCCGGCGGCTTTTAAACAATCAGGAGAATTCTCCCACGCTGGGATGGCATTCTGATGACAGGCTGGATCTCAGCTGAGCGCTACCATCCAGCTTGTCATCCTTCAGAGACACTGCAGAGCGCAGGCATTATGGGAACTTCCGATTCCGGTATTCGATATTGTAAAAGTATCGGAATTAAGTATCGGAATTCCGATACCGCGAATATCGGCCGATACCCGATATTTCAGTATCGGAATGCTCAACACTAGTCATGAGGTTATTTTTCTTCAGATACTCTAGTATAGCGTCTCTTAGGAAACCTTCCAGGATTTTTCCCACAGTAGAAGTTAAGCTTACTGGCCTATAATTTCCAAGTTTGGTTTTTGTCCCCTTTTTGAATATTGACACCACATTTGCTATACGCCAGTCCTGTGGTACAGACCCTGTTATTATGGAATCTTTAAAGATTAAAAATAATGGTCTATCTATGACTTTACTTAATTCCTGCAGTACTCGCGGGTGTGTCCCACCCGGGCCCGGGGATTTGTCAACTTTAGTGATTTTTAGACGCTGCCGTATTTCCTTCTGGGTTAAGCAAGTGACATTTAATGGAGAATTTTTGTTATCACTGATCATGTTTTCTGTCATGCAATTTTCTTGTGTAAATACTGTTGAAAATAAATATTTTTTTTCAAAGATAAATAGATACCTGCATAACTGGTCCAGCTGCATAGATGGCACCGTGCGGCACCGTGTTGCCCTGATGAAGGACGTGTGTCCGAAACGTGCGTCGGGGCTGTGCCGCATGGTGCCATCTATGTAGCTGGACCAGTTAAGCAGGTATTTATTTATCTTTGGTTCCCTGGTTGTGATGCCACTGACTTATTATAAATATATCATCACCTATGCATACGGCATACATTAATCATTATTTATTGCATATCTGTATATATATTATATGCATTGGTTCTTTGGTTATCAATATATGATTACACATTATGGCTATCTACCTGCTTTCCCCTTCATTTCTTTCTGGTACTTAGTTCAGCACATTGTTTGATATGCATTATTAACATCAATAATCTTTTATATTATATGTATGACTCTGCAGTGCGGACATGCTTGTGCATGTAATGCCACAGAACCATTGCTTCTCAATAAAGGTTTTTTATGCAAAATACTTTGTCTCTTTTCTGATTTGGACCTATCATTCGGTGGTTCTTCTTTTGTTATATTTCTTACCAAATGGTCTGCCATTCTAAATTGGTCCGTGTAGCAAGCACACTATTCCTTATGGGCTTGGCGACTTGCGGGTCCTATTATGGTTATTAACTTGTGTTGCTACATTCAGTGTGTTTTGTATTTTCATTAGATTCACATATATTCTCATGCAAGATGGGATTTAAGGATGATTTTACATACAGTTATATGTAAAAGTTTGGGCACCCCTATTAATCTTAAGCTTAATGTTTTATAAAAATTGGTGGTTTTGCAACAGCTATTTCAGTTTAATATATGTAATAACTGTTGGACACAGTAATGTTTCTGCCATGAAATGAGGTTTATTGTACTAACAGAAAATGTGCAATCTGCATTCAAACAAAATTTGACAGGTGCATAAGTATGGGCACCCTTATCATTTTCTTGTTTTAAATACTCCTACCTACTTTTTACTGACTTACTAAATCACTTTTTTTGGTTTTGTAACCTCATTGAGCTTTGAACTTCATAGCCAGGTGTATGCAATCATGAGAAAAGCTACTTAATGTGGCCACTTGCAAGTTGTTCTCCTGTTTGAATCTCCTCTGAAGAGTGGCATCATGGGCTCCTCAAAACAACTGTCAAATGATCTGAAAACAAAGATTATTCAACATAGTTGTTCAGGGGAAGGATACAAAAAGCTGTCTCAGAGATTTAACCTGTCAGTTTCCACTGTGAGGAACATAGTAAGGAAATGGAAGAACACAGGGACAGTTCTTGTTAAGGCCAGAAGTGGCAGGCCAAGAAAATCATCAGAAAGGCAGAGAAGAAGAATGGTGAGATCAGTCAAGGACAATCCTCAGACCACCTCCAGAGAGCTGCAGCATCAACTTGCTGCAGATGGAGTCACTGTGCACTGGTCAACTATACAACGCACTTTGCACAAGGAGAAGCTGTATGGGAGAGTGATGCGAAAGAAGCCGTTTCTGCAAGCACGCCACAAACAGAGTTGGCTGAGGTATGCAAAAGCACATTTGGAGAAGCCAATTTCTTTTTGGAAGAAGGTCCTGTGGACTGATGAGTTGTTTGGTCATACAAAAAGGCATTATGCATGGCGGCAAAAAAACACAGCATTCCAAGAAAAACACTTGCTACCCACAGTAAAATTTGGTGGAGGTTCCATCATGCTTTGGGGCTGTGTGGCCAATGCCGGCACCGGGAATCTTGTTAAAGTTGAGGGACGCATGGATTCCACTCAGTATCAGCAGATTCTTCACAATATTGTTCAAGAATCAGTGATAAAGTTGAAGTTACGCAAGGGATGGATCTTTCAGCAACACAATGATCCAAAACACCGCTCCAAATCTACTCAGGCATTCATGCAGAGGAACAATTACAATGTTCTGGAATTGCCATCCCAGTCCCCAGACCTGAATATCATTGAACATCTGTGGGATCATTTGAAGAGGGCTGTTCATGCTCGGCGACCATCAAACTTAACTGAACTGGAATTGTTTTGTAAAGACGAATGGTCAAAAATACCTTCATCCAGGATCCAGGAACTCATTAAAAGCTACAGGAAGCGACTAGAGGCTGTTATTTTTGCAAAAGGAGGATCTACTAAATATTAATGTCACTTTTCTGGTGAGGTGCCCATACTTATGCACCTGTCAAATTTTGTTTGAATGCAGATTGCACATTTTCTGTTAGTACAATAAACCTCATTTCAAGGCAGAAACATTACTGTGTCCAACAGTTATTACATATATCAAACTGAAATAGCTGTTGCAAAAACATCAATTTTTATAAAGCAATAAGCTTAAGATTTATAGGGGTGCCCAAACTTTTTCATATAACTGTATAAACACACACACCCCCCTCGCTTGTTTGTACGGTCATTTCTGAACAGACTATAGCCCTGTAAATTAACTGCCCAGTCAAGGCTCTCGTCCAGCCATGTCTCAGATATCCCCATCATGTTATAATTATTTTCCAACAAAATTAATTCTAATTCCTCCATTTTGTTGGTGAGGCTTCTTGCATTAGTGTATATGCATTTTATGTATCTCTCTGTACCTCTATTCCTTCTTACTATATTGACTTTTCTAACCCCACCCCTAATTTCTTTATTTGTGCTCAGGTCACTATCTGCACTATCTACCCCACCTATAAAATGAATACCCCTCCCAATCCCTAGTTTAAACACTCCTCCAACCTTCTAGCCATTTTCTCCCCCAGCGCAGCTGCACCCTGCCCATTGAGGTGCAGCCCGTCCCTGCTGAGTTTATGTTATGCTGCCTCTCCCCTGACCCTTGCGTTGTCCAAATTTTCGGTGACAGTCATTACTGGTTGGTGACGCTTGTAGACCCACGCTACAGGGAGAACTTTCTGTCTCTTATTCTCTTGCAGGACAGGGCTAATAAAATGATGCCGTACGAGAAGGCCCTTGTTTCAGAATTATTATGAAAATTCGCATCTGAAAAAGCTGGCGGCAGAGGTCACAGATCATTGGACAACCAAGGAGTACAGGCGAGAGAGCCACAAATGTAATCCAGCAGAGGCAGGGGACCACTGTCAAAGTTCTGGTACCGTTTTTTCAGACCCTCCCATCACACAGGCCCTGAGGCAGGGGGTACTCTCACAAGGAGTTCAAAGTTTTGTAAAATGGTGAGGGAGTACCTTGTTGACCGTACCAACGTCCTCTGTGATTCCTCTGTGCCTTATAATTATTGGGTATCTAAGCTGGACACATGGCTCTCTATGCCTTGGAGTTCCTGGTCTGCCCAGCCGCTAGCGTTTTGTCAGAGTGGCTTTTTAGTGCCTCCGGTGGAATTATAACCGACAGGCACATTTGCCTGTCAATTAAAATTGCTGACAGGCTGACTCTTATAAAAATGAACAAGGCCTGGATTGGGCCAGACTTCTCATCACCACTGAATGATAAGAAGCCGAAACAAGAAAAAATGTGCTGGGACCGGAAAAATTCACACAAAAATGTGATAAAACATGAATGATCTTTATTACACACAAATATTAAAAATTCATAAAACGTACAAAAAAAACATTCCAAGATACAGGCACAAAAACATACTGGTGGGTGAGTGCTGTGGGAGGCCCTGATAATAAATAAATATAAATATACAGTATATAGAATGACCAAAAAATAAATACATAGAAATATAAATATATCAACTCCACAGATCACATATATGTAATATATAAATATGAGTAAATAAGTAATAGTGGATAGTTATAAAGATATCCCACCTCTACAGTTCACTCATATGCCTGGGATAGTGAAACAGCCCACAGCTAGATATAATAAGTATCATTTAGACAGTGCTATACATAGCCATACTCACCCACCAACACCCAACGCACGTTTCACAAATGCTTTGTCAGGCATGGTTGGTAGGTAGGTGACACAGCTATTTAACAGACAAGTAACCAATGAGAAACAATGATATAATTACAGACAGGTGAGACCTGATAGTTAGATTAAACACCTCCCAATGAATGTATGTCACGCACGCGCATTAAATGCCATTGGGTCTATTTTCTCACAGTACAGTCACCTGTGAAGGTACCAGCTTTTCAGCATAGTTCGCATACGCGAGAAGCCAGCTTCCTGTTAATGTGGATGCGGTGGCCAAAGCGTCATCAGTGTGCGCTATCATCATCCACTGACGGTAGCACACAAAGATCACATTGTATAAATCATGTGATCCTAATACCCTAGCAACAGGGGGTAAACAAAGATTCTCCTAAGTAGAATCAACGGGGATGACACGATACGTCGGTCATATAGACCGATGTACTAGAGGTCAGTACGTACTGAGAAAGTGGATCTCCTGAATATAGGAGACACATAAGGAGGATATAAGACCGAATGATAGCGTAACATAAACTCAAATACAGTGTATTTTTGGGGAGGTCTAACTCTATTCCCATGCACCTCTGTATTCACACCCAGACATGGGTATATGCTTTCTGATTTTGTCTATTTGCTCTTTTCTTCCTCCTTCTCTGCATCCTCATCCTCCACCACCATATCAACACCATATTTACCATATCAACATATCTACGTCCCTTGCCTGGGGCATTGGACTTCCTCCAAATTTTTGGCAGCCGTAGCTTCACTGCATAGGCAAACACTATGGGAGACCCACTTCCTAATAATGGAAACATTGTTTTTAGGAGGCTCTCTGACCTCTACGTCTCATGCAAGGGACATTGGAGTTCCTCCAAATTTTTGGCAGCCTTTGCTGCACTGCATAGGCAAACACTAAGGGAGACCCACTTCCTAATAATGGGAACATTGTTTTCAGGAGGTTCTCTGACCTCTACGTCTCTTGCAAGTGGCATTGGACAGCCTCCAAATTTTTGGCAGCCCTTGCAGTCACTGCATACGCAATAACAGAATAGGAGACCCACTCGTTAATAATGGGAACAACAAAGCATAGTGGGCTGATGGTTCTCTAACAATAGTGATGGCTGACTGCTGGCCTTTTAAGAATAGTAAGGGCCGCCTGATGGCCCTATAAAAATAGGTTTGTGACTTTCAGAGTCCCTCCATCATAAATGAAGCAGGATGTGTCTGATGATGTCACACACCACATGGCCAGATAAGGATCTAAAATGTTAAAATGACATTTCACAGTGATTGCATTTGTCTTAAAAAATAACGTAAAAAAACACAGTAGGATCTTTCTTTAGTATAAAAACCAGAGTCGCCAATGTAACCTCAATGTAATCACATTGTTCAGCTCCTTCACCAACTCCTCCATTTCGACCTCCATCTCCGAAAGACCACATCAGTCACAAGCTGAAAGCACTGCAGCACTGCCTTGGCCAAGCGGTTACAGGCAGTGCTGAAGATAGCATGCTGAATGCTCAGGTGACAAACCGCCCACCGCTGCAGAGTTTTTGAAAGCTGTAACACAGAAGCCTGATCTGTGGCTCTCACCGCTGAGAATACAGCCAGGCATGGTCGTGTGTGACAATGGGAGGAACCTGGTGATGGAGAAATGAAAGCCAGAGTAGATACAGTTTCCCAAAAGTCAGTCCTTTCACCGAGCTAAAAAAATATGGCTGTGTTGAAATACAACTCACCGACAAGCTGTGGACTGGCTCCGTACCGTCCCTGGCCACATTCACTTGACCACGTGTTTGTGGTTAGGCGGTCCTTCCCAGTAAGTACACTGGGGAGGGCACGGGTAATGTTGTGGGACCCGTGCTTGTGGAAGGCGGAGACAACACCGGGAGAAATAGTGGTGACTGAAGACCGAGTATGGACACCCGGCTGCCGCCACCATGAGGTTGTGGACAGCTTCTGCCTCTATGAGCCTAAAAGGCCACATTTCAAGTGAAAGCTGCTGTCAAAAATTTGGCAGTATAGTATTGCAACCTGTGGGTGGGTGGGTGGCTGGCTGCACACTTGCGCTTGCATTCCAAGGAATGGGGTAGAGACAACTGAACGCTGCGCTGGGACAAGGACATGAACGGTGATTGCTGCAAGTCTGCAATGACAGTTGCATGGCGGGAGGCATCTTTTCATGCGCCAAGGATCACTTATGATAGGCACACTTAGGCAGTGAACTGGGAGTCAGAGATGCTTCGAGGGGTCTTCCCCATGCTGTTCCCATGTCTTCTCAGCACTGTATGCATGTGTCTAATGATGTGTCACACACCACATGGCCAGATAAGGTTGTAAAATGTTAAAATGACATTTCCCAGTGAATGCATTTGTCTTTGTTGAAAGCAATGCAAAAGTGCAAAAACGCATCAAAACGCTACATGTGAACATAGCCCAAGGTGTGGAGGAGCATTTTTGTTTTTGGCTATTTATTTTGCCTTATATACAAGTCATTACCCTGGAAAGGATGTTCTTTAACATATTTCCCAGGAAAATCCATTTTAGTTTCGTTTTTGCATGTTTCATTGTGAGTCCGTAAAAGTGGCATAATACCTCTGACAACGTTGTTCACAGGAGTGACCTGGGAGTCAGAGATGCTTCCAGGGGTCTTCCCCATGCTGTTCCCGTGTCACTATTCCCATCGATTTGGGCAATTTTTAGGCCCTCTGCAGACCGCCGGGGTGAGCTGCCGGAAAAATGCTTGAGTTTCGCATAGACTTACATTGGGCTTGTTACTCGGACCGAGCTCTCGAGCATTCCAATTTGCTTGACCCAAGCAACTTGTACCCGAGCATTTTAGTGTTCGCTTATCATTAGTGGTTGCCTTCTTATTTGGTCTCCAGGGTGGATACACAAAGTACTGCTGCTTTCAATGTGAGTAGGATAATTGTGCAAGAGAATATCACTACAATAAAAGAGACGGGTCTCTCATACATTCACTTCAGCCAGGGAGTGAAAATGTCCTGCATCCAACACTTGTTGACCCACATAAGATTTTGTTACCTCCATTTTATACCAAGTTGGGCCTAATAAAGAACTTTGTAAAGGCAATGTATAAATTGCAAAAGCATTCAAGTATCTCATTGATAAATTTACAAGGTTGAGTAAACCTTATCTTTGCTTTAGGAAGGATTGTTTATTGGACTTCAGATTCATAAGCTTCTTCAAGATGAGGACTTTCTCTGTTTGTTGCAGGACATGGAAAAGGCTGCATGGGTAGCATTTGCATTAATGGTAACTAATTTTTTGGGGAAAATCAAGAGCAGATTACAAGGAAGAGTTGGTGGAAAATCTCCTCAAAACATAAGTATCTTGGTTGTAACATGTTCTTAAAGATTCATTTTTTACATTTACATCTAGACTTTTTTCCACCAAACTGCGGTGCAGTGAGTGATGAGCACAGTGAGAGATTTCACCAAGATATTGTGGCTATGGAGAAAAGATATCAAGGAAAATGGAGTCCATCAATGCTCGCAGATTACTGTTAGACAATTTTAAGAGATGATCCGATGCAGGAGTACAAAAGACAAGCAAAAGAGAGTTGTCACTGAATGAGGACCAAATTTTGTAGTGCAATTTTCTCTTACTTTATAATTCGCAATAGTTTTTAGACATGTTTTAGTTATTTGAATTGTTGCTTAGTTTCCTCTAAATAAATATCAGAAAATTGGCATAACAAAATATTCTGCATCTTTATATTTGCAAAAATAATAATGTTTCAAAGTACTGAAAATTGTATGCATTAATTATATGTAGCAGTAAAAGGAAAACTCTTGATACCATAGAAACAAGAGCCAACTAAAATTTTTTATTGTTAGATTTGAATTCAGGTCAAAATCATAAAGAAATGACTCATTTCATAACTAAACTTTTGAAAATATGTAGAATAGTGATATTTTAGTAGATCAATCATATTAGCCACAGTAAACACAAAAGGTTTTGACTCCCATTTGACACCTGTCACTTTTTATTTCCTCATATAATTTTCTTGACATAGTACTGTAGGCTCATTATTAACAAATATTAGCTGGAAAATTTTTCACCATTAGTATTTGCTGAAACAGGCACAGTAATTGCCTTTTCATTTCACAGTCTACATATTTATTTTATTTGAGGCCAGATGGAACTTCATTGTACCAAATTAGAGCTCTTATGTTTTCCTTTTATTAATGGGTTGGTGTAATTGACGTTAATTATTTCTCTGTAATGAAACACATGTTTCTAAATATTAAAGAATGCCAAAAATTAAGACACTTAATAACTTGACAAAGTTGTTCAGAATTACTAATCTATTTCTGACCGGTTTACATTTTACCAGTACAACTGAACATCAGAGATGATCGAATAGTTAGAAGTGTATTGAAGTCAAGTTGAGTTTTATGAAAAAGTCTCGATGACTCGAACAGTTTGCAATTTGGCTGACATGAATTGCAAAAGAAATTGTACACTGCTTTTTTAGAAATTGCAAAAGATTTCATCAGTCACTGAAGGCTGGGGTTTC
Source organism: Phyllobates terribilis (assembly GCF_046119375.1). Lineage (NCBI taxonomy): Eukaryota > Metazoa > Chordata > Amphibia > Anura > Dendrobatidae > Phyllobates > Phyllobates terribilis. Next base: position 377,802,489 of record NW_027362763.1, on the reverse strand, counting down.
CCTATAATGGCTTGCAACTATCACATCACATGGGAAAGTGCAGCTAGTTAAGAGGAGCTGTGATAGCTCATATACAGTAAATGCTTAGAGGGGTTGTCCAGGACTTTTCTATTGATGGTCTGTCCTTAGGATAGGTCATCAATATATGATTGTTTGGAGTGTCAGCAGTTTCTGGTGCCAGCATTGCTTAGATTCACATTGGAACTACCCAGCACCATCAACATGCCTCAGCCATGTACTGCACACCTGCCCCTATACAAATCTATAGGGGGTGGATGTGTAGTACTCAGCTGAGTCCTATCGATCAGATATTGATGTCCTACCCTAATGGTAGGCCATCAGGAAAAAAGTCCAGGACAAAACTTTTAAGCAGGGAATGCAGCAGCCATTTTAGGGTGATTATAAGATAGAGAGAACACGTCACAACTGAGCAACAGAGACAAGAAGAGGAAGCCTTAAAGTATTGGTCAAATATTCCAGACATTGATGTATTGTATAACTGCAGTATTGAAGAAAAGTGTAGTAGTCTGGGAATAATGCATGTATTCAATCAATGGAGGGATGGGGGTGAGATAAGGGAGGTGAAGCTGAAATCAGTGTCTGATGGTGTACTTTCTCGTCAAAAACTACTGCACTGAATTTTTGCATTTCTTGACCAATTGTTTTTGTGAAAAGTAGAATAATTATTTTTAAAAAAATCTAAACTAGTTTCATAAAATCCAGACATTTTACTGTGACTGAATACTGTACCTCATAAAGAATGAATTTCACAAACAATTTTTTATTTCTTTGCATATCTATTTTACTAATCATATTTTACATCTGTATGTGCCGCACTAAGGTAGTGTCCTGTTGCAGGTGCTGGCGTTTTGCATTTGCATCTTCCTAGCATTTCTTATTTTGTCATTTTCATGAAAAGGGTTGGATTTCATTGAAAAAAATATATAAAACTTTTATTTTTAAATGTAGACATTTAACTGTGCATGTCTGTTTTTGCACACCTGTTTTACTAGTCCAATTTGACAACTGCATATGCCACACTTGCACTGCAGACTGCTGCAACATTTTGCTTTTTGTACATGTACCTACTTACCTTTCTTTTTAAATCTTTTTCGACAAAGGTTCAATAAATGGGGTTTAAAAGATTGTCAAAGTTAATTATAATATTGTATAAAATGTATGGTAATATAATAAGTGTCAATAGCAATGAACAAAGTAGTGTAAAAGATAGAAAAAAAACATACCATTGCTAAAAATTTAACAGAAGCAACAGCACCCACCATGATTGCAGTGGTGCTACCAAACACAGGCCACAATTGGCTTTCTTAGTGACACTAAGTGATGAAGTGATTCCATTTATACATTAGTAGTGGTAAATGCTCATGTGGTTAATGATGCCAGTTTATAACAAAACCTCAACTATAGATGATGCACAGGATACGAAAGTTCCTTTTCTGTCTATCAGTGGTATACAGATGCCAATGTTGTGGCTGTACATTACTCTAACTTTTTCTAATCCTATATGATCACTCACTCTTAGGACTACCCCTACTTACATCAGTTTTTGAAAAAATGGTTTTCATTATTTTTAAAAATAATTTTTATAGTTTTGATGGTGTTGTTTATAACTAGTGATGAGCGAATTTGTTCGTAATCCGATCTTACAACTTAAATTCAACACGAATATGGCACATTTGGATTCATGATCGGAAATGCAAGCAAAATTTTTTAAATTTTGGAAAATCGGTAACGTTAGGCGAATAAATGCGGGAATGTGATTGCAGGGCAATTACAGCGTTTTTAACAGTTTCCTAGCATAGTGATTGTGTATGATGAGCAGGGGGACGTGGTAGATGAGTGGGGGGGCTGGTGATAGCTCAGAACAGGTCAGATCGGCAGCGCACTTGTAATTTTTTTTTCCTTCCTGTAGGCAGTAGCTTTAAGTCAGGAAAGCACGGCTAGCCAATCAAAGCGCAGGAAGCATCCACTGTGTCCAGACATAAGGGCTTCTGCAATTGGCTGCTGAAATAACATGTCCTCTCCATATAAAAAGCGGAAATTTCCCTCAGCGCCATTTTATCCATGTCACTGCTGGAGACAGACTCTGTTCAGTGTGCTCCTCCTGTGTAATGAGAGATATTAGGAAGATAGATGGGCACTTTTGTGTAAGTCAGATAGTGTAGATAAGTCCTGTGCTGTGTACCTGTTCAGTCGACCTTGCAGCACTTTTTTTTTTCTTGTGCAATTACTGAGATTCTGACAAAAAGAGCAGGGCCCATGCCATAGGACAGTGTTGTGCACCGGTTGTACTGTGCTCCATGCAGGAGTATACCTGCAATCTATTTTTGCGCTTGCTAATGTGATAAAGCATGCAAGCCCTTGTAGGCCACTTTTTGATTTTGTGGGGTTGAAATTCAGCTATCTGTTGAGCTTGTTAGTGCAGAGCTTCTGAGTGAATAGCACAAAAACCTTTTTTTCATTTGCTAATGTGATAGTGCAAGCTGTGTTAGCCCAGATTGTCATTTTTTTGGTGGGTGGACTTCAGCTGTATGCACAGTAAAACAAATGTATTTTTTCTGTTGGCAGGCAGAATCCACAAAAGATTTTTGTGTGTGGCAAATGTGATACACTCTGATATACGTCAGCAACTATGTTAGTGGCTGTGAACTTCAGCTGTTTTCAGAGTAAAAAAATAGATTTTTTGTCTTGCTAGGCAGAGTCCACCAAAGATTTTTTTGTGCGGTAAACGTGATACACCTTGCTATACGTCAGCTACTACATTAGTGGCTGTGAACCTCAGCTGTTTTCTGAGTAAAAAAAAATATTTTTCCTGTTGCTACCCACAGTCCACCAAAGATTTTTTTTGTGTGGTGAACGTCATTCACTCTGCTAAAAAACACCTACTATCTTAGTGGCGGAGAACCTCAGCTGTTTTCAGAGTAAAAAAATAGATTTTTTTGTCTTGCTAGACAGAGTTCAGTAAAGATTTTTTGTGTGCAAACATCATACACTCTGCTATATGCCAGCTACTACGTTAGTGGCGGTGAACTTCAGCTGTTTTCAGAGTAAAAAAATATATTTTTTCTGTTGCTGGGCAGAGTTCAAAAATATTTTTTTCTGTCGCAAACATGTTACTAAACACTAAAAAATACTTTGTTCGGTTCCTAACGTTATACAGCAGGGACATCTCAGTTTGAAATAGTTTGGAGAATATCTCTTATGTTATACAGGCCTCATCCACAGTAAAAAAAATACTTTGTTCGGTTCCTAACATTATACAGCAAGTGATATCTTACCTGTCATTTAGTGACGTGGAAATTCAGGTGTGTGCAGAACTGTTGCAGAGGAAAAAATCTAACTTTTTTCTGCTAAAAGCGTGCTCCTACCATAGTATCTGAGCAACATGAGTGGGTAAAAGAGAGGTCATTGTGGAAGGGGGAATAGGCTTGGTGTTCAAGGTATATGTGGGATAGGTGGTAGTGGTAGTGAAAGCACTAGTGAACCAGCACCGTCATGTCTATCCAAAGAAAACTGACAACTTCTGTTAGTGGACAAGCTACTCCACTCTCTTTGTCAGCCGCACAGCAATATGCCTTGTTGATAAGGGTCAGAAAGAGCAGGTGCTCCAATGGATGGCAAGTGCTGCTTTAAGTGACCTATCTTCTTCTTCCTCCTCCTCAACATCACACAGTACAGTCAACAGAAATGGCACCCCAATTACCCTTGCTTTTCCCCACGTCACAACTGTCCAAGTGTCCAACTGTAGCAAACCACAGATGGGTGAGTCTGTAGAACTGTTCACCCATTCTATACCATGGGCATCAGAAGTGTACTCCAAATATTCACATAGTTAAGAAGAGGAGGAAAGCATCTGCACCGGTGCCCAAAATTTTTTTAGGTTGGATTCGAGCAGGATGGAGTAGGGTCCAAGGAGGTTCCTGACCCTCAACACCAGATGTTAACCACCAGGGAGGATGGTGTTCCTGATGAGACTCAGATACCTGAGGCTCATGCGGACTGTACTGTGCTGTCAGGGCAACAAGAAGAGAAGGGTCACTCTGAGGGCGAGGAATGAGATAACACATTGGATGATGATGAGGTTGAAGATCCTACTTGGTGTGAACCCAGAGTCACGCAGCCAAGTAGCTCATCTGAGGAGGTGGAGGAGGAAGATGAGGAGGTTACCTTTCGCCCTACGGCGCAAACACGGAGTGATGCAAGCACGAGGAGCACTGCATCCTTAGGCACAAGTGTGACTGTGGCCAGCAGTGGACGTGGGTCTGCAACTTGCTGGGGTGGCAAGGATTGCATAGCCTGGGCTTTTTTTGTAACTGCAAAGGATGAGTCAAGTCATGCTATCTGCAAACTTTGCAAAAAAAACTCAGTAGAGGGAAAAACTGCAATAATTTGACTACTACATGCATGACCTTTCACATGCGCAAACAACATGCATTACTCCGAGCTGAAATGCAGACCAGCGGACCTCAACAACCATCAGCTGCCCCATCAGCCACATCCACTGCTTCTTCCTCCTCTGTTACCATGCAAAGCATTGGCACGCAGGTCTCCCACCAGAGAAACTCCGGATCTCTTCCCGCTCCAATTAGGCTGAGTGAGAGCCTGTCAGCTGTAACTGAAGTGGATATGCCTGCTGTGTTTTTTTCACCGAGCACACCACATGTTTCTCAATCCACTGTTACATCTGCACCTGCACCTCACTCATGGTCCAGCAGTTTGTCTGTTTCACCATACACTGCCCTCTCTCAGCACTGCAGCCAGCTCTCGGTCCCACAGTTGTGGTCACGTAAAAGATTGTTTCCTCCCACAAATGACAAACCTAAGAGGTGGAACTCCACCATCTAAATTTGTTGGTCATGGAAATGCTGCCTTTCTGCCTGGTAGATAAAGATGGTTTTCGAAAGCTGATGGTCGTCGCAGTTCCCCAGTACCAGTTGCCCAGTCACAACTTCTCTAAGAAAGTTGTGCCTGCGCTACACCAGTATGTCGCAGACAACATCACCCATTCCTTGACTTAATCTATATCTGCCATGGTGCATTTCACCAAAGACACCTGGACGAGTAAACACGATAAAGGGCGTTTCATCTCTCTGACTGTGCACTGGGTGACTCTGGTGGCTGTGGGGACAGGCGGGGAAGGGGCTGCTCCACAAATCTTGGAATCCCCAAGGCTTGCAGAACAAACCACTTTATTTCACACTTCCTCCACTGCTTTTGCCTTCTCCAGCTCCTGTAGGGCCTCCACCTGCGCACTCAACCTCTGCCTTAACGTTCCAACAGTGCAGAGCGAATCCACACCACCTCTGTACTGCGTAGCCAGGGCTCACCACAATCAGGCAGTCTTCAAACTAATATGCTTTGGAGATCGCATTCATACAGCTGAAGAGTTGTGGACAGCTCTCCACGCTTAGTTTGAGAAATGGCTGTCTCCACTGAACCTGGAGCCATGGAAAGCCATGTGCGATAACGGTGCGAACGTGTTGGTGGCCCTACACTGAGGCAAACACACATGTGCCCTGCATGGCTCATGTCCTCAACCTGGTGGTACAGCGATTTCTCCGCCACTATCCCAGCCTGGATGAGATGCTTCAGAAAGTATGGAAGCTGTAAGCTCACTTCCGCTGTTCAGATCCCTCATGTCATTGACTTGCATCGATACAGAGGTCTTTCTCCATGCCAGTTTACAGGTTGATATGTGATGTGCCGACGCAGTGGAATTCCACTCTGCACATGTTGCAGCGACTGTGTCAGCTGCAATGAGCCCTGATGCAGTATGTCATGTCATTTAGCCTGGACCAACGCAGTATGGACGTGGGGCATATCACGTTTATGGAGTGGGAACAGATTAAGGACCTCTGCACCCTACTGCACAGTTTTGAAATGACTACTAAAATAGTTAGCGGTGACAATGCCATCATCAGCATCACTATTCCTGTCATGTACATGCTGGAGCAGACTTTGAATAGCTTGCGGCATGAGGTGGTTGTCCCAGAAGAAGAGGAGGATGCAGAAGGTATAAAAATGTCTCAAAGTTCCAGACTGTCGTCACACAGGTGAATGCCAAGTGACGATGGATTCCTGTGATCGACGGGGTTTGGTGACACCAGACATACTGTTAGTGAAGGTGCAAGAGCCGAGGAACAAATGGAGGAGGAAGAGGTGATGGGCGAGCAGTCAGAAGATGAAGAGGATAATCATCCCCTCTCTGTTGAACGTGGTTGGTAGGAGGGGACAGAGGAAACATGCATCAGTGTTACACAGCCAACTGTAGAGCCTGGCTTTGGACCACCTGGAAGAGCCCGACATATGAGTGCCTTCTTGCTACACTATCTGCAACATGATCCCCGTATAGTTAAGATGCAAAATAATGCTGACTACTGGGTTGCCACTCTGTTAGATCCACGTTATAAGAGTAAATTTCGTCAGATGCTTCCCGCCCTGACTAATGTTGGAGTATCGAAACAAGCTTTTAAACAACCTTAATAGAGCTTTTCCCCAAGATAGGAGTGAGGCACACAGTGTGCATCACAGCTGTAGTCTTTTAACTAGAGATGAGCGTTGTTCTACTCGAACTGTTCGCCAATCTCAAATTCGAGCTGTTTTGGGCGGTGTTCGAGCCGGTCGGCGAACACGAACAATTTGAGAAAAATTCGGCTGTTCGAGGTTATGTTCGATAACTGTTCGTGCACCAAAATCATAACTGGATTTTTTCTCAGTAATGATGAAAATTAATGTTAATACGCAGTTTGAGTGTACAGCGGGGCGGGGGGAGGGGCAGGGGATGGATCTCTGCAGGAACAATGAAGATCTCCATTTTTTTTTCTCTTTCCCGCATTTGCAGTGGGGAGGTGCAATCTGTCAGCCTATCAGCAGCGCACACACGGAGCGAAGTGCTTTTTTTCACACAAGCAAGGGCATGTGTGATTGGCAGTGTATGTCACATGTCCTTGCCCTATAAGACCAAGCCATTTTCCCCGTCGCCACCATTTTCTCACTGCTGCAGCTGCATGTTAGACGGCACCGCTGTTGCTGTGTGCGCTATACCTTGTTAATTTCAAGCCAATTTTCGCACAAATATACAGATAGCTTGGGAGTAGGGAATAGTTGTGATTGCAGTCCTTTTAAGGACTAGGTTACAGCATTTCCTACGACTTTTATCAGGCAGGTCTGTGCTCTTAAATAGATAGATTGTGGGAGTAAAGACTAATTGTAATTGGAGTCCTTTTCAGGACTAGGTTACATCAATTCCTATCAGTTTTTGCCAGGCAGGTCTGTGCCAGTGCTGTGCAAGTTTTTTTCACAGCATTTGGCTGAATCTAGCAAAGCTAATCCTTTTTGGCCTATTGCAGAGTGTGTTAGTCAGTGGAGTAGCCTATCTGTGTTGCAAGATATACCACCTGTGTATAGAATACCAATTTTTTTACTGCACCTAGTGAAGTAAAATCTTTTGGGCATAGCATCATTCTATTACTCCATCTATACTGACCTCCATCAGGTTGCAAACTGAATATAATTTTTTTCTGCATCTAGCTCTGAAAAAATATTTGGGCTTCTAGCAGTGTGTGGGACTTGGTCTATTAGTCCATCTATACTGACCTCCATCAGGTTGCAAATTAAAAATATTTTTTTTCTTCATTTAGCTCTGAAAAAATATTTGGGCTTCTAGCAGTGTGTGGGACTTGTTCTATTAGTCCTTCTATACTGACCTCCAGCAGGTTGCAAATTGAATATAATTTTTTTCTGCATCTAGCTCTGAAAAAATATTTGGGCTTCTAGCGGTGTGTGGGACTTGGTCTATTAGTCCATCTATACTGACCTCCATCAGGTTGCAAATTAAAAATATTTTTTTTCTGCATCTAGCTCTGAAAAAATATTTGGGCTTCTAGCAGTGTGTGGGACTTGGTCTATTAGTCCATCTATACTGACCTCCATCAGGTTGCAAATTAAAAATAATTTTTTTCTGCATCTAGCTCTGAAAAAATATTTGGGCTTCTAGCAGTGTGTGGGACTTGGTCTATTAGTCCATCTATACTGACCTCCATCAGGTTGCAAATTAAAAATAATTTTTTTCTTCATTTAGCTCTGAAAAAATATTTGGGCTTCTAGCAGTGTGTGGGACTTGTTCTATTAGTCCTTCTATACTGACCTCCAGCAGGTTGCAAATTGAATATAATTTTTTTCTGCATCTAGCTCTGAAAAAATATTTGGGCTTCTAGCGGTGTGTGGGACTTGGTCTATTAGTCCATCTATACTGACCTCCATCAGGTTGCAAATTAAAAATAATTTTTTTCTTCATTTAGCTCTGAAAAAATATTTGGGCTTCTAGCAGTGTGTGGGACTTGTTCTATTAGTCCTTCTATACTGACCTCCAGCAGGTTGCAAATTGAATATAATTTTTTTCTGCATCTAGCTCTGAAAAAATATTTGGGCTTCTAGCGGTGTGTGGGACTTGGTCTATTAGTCCATCTATACTGACCTCCATCAGGTTGCAAATTAAAAATATTTTTTTTCTTCATTTAGCTCTGAAAAAATATTTGGGCTTCTAGCAGTGTGTGGGACTTGTTCTATTAGTCCTTCTATACTGACCTCCAGCAGGTTGCAAATTGAATATAATTTTTTTCTGCATCTAGCTCTGAAAAAATATTTGGGCTTCTAGCGGTGTGTGGGACTTGGTCTATTAGTCCATCTATACTGACCTCCATCAGGTTGCAAATTAAAAATATTTTTTTTCTGCATCTAGCTCTGAAAAAATATTTGGGCTTCTAGCAGTGTGTGGGACTTGGTCTATTAGTCCATCTATACTGACCTCCATCAGGTTGCAAATTAAAAATAATTTTTTTCTGCATCTAGCTCTGAAAAAATATTTGGGCTTCTAGCAGTGTGTGGGACTTGGTCTATTAGTCCATCTATACTGACCTCCATCAGGTTGCAAATTAAAAATAATTTTTTTCTTCATTTAGCTCTGAAAAAATATTTGGGCTTCTAGCAGTGTGTGGGACTTGTTCTATTAGTCCTTCTATACTGACCTCCAGCAGGTTGCAAATTGAATATAATTTTTTTCTGCATCTAGCTCTGAAAAAATATTTGGGCTTCTAGCGGTGTGTGGGACTTGGTCTATTAGTCCATCTATACTGACCTCCATCAGGTTGCAAATTAAAAATAATTTTTTTCTTCATTTAGCTCTGAAAAAATATTTGGGCTTCTAGCAGTGTGTGGGACTTGTTCTATTAGTCCTTCTATACTGACCTCCAGCAGGTTGCAAATTGAATATAATTTTTTTCTGCATCTAGCTCTGAAAAAATATTTGGGCTTCTAGCGGTGTGTGGGACTTGGTCTATTAGTCCATCTATACTGACCTCCATCAGGTTGCAAATTAAAAATAATTTTTTTCTGCATCTAGCTCTGAAAAAATATTTGGGCTTCTAGCAGTGTGTGGGACTTGGTCTATTAGTCCATCTATACTGACCTCCATCAGGTTGCAAATTAAAAATAATTTTTTTCTGCATCTAGCTCTGAAAAAATATTTGGGCTTCTAGCAGTGTGTGGGACTTGGTCTATTAGTCCATCTATACTGACCTCCATCAGGTTGCAAATTAAAAATAATTTTTTTCTTCATTTAGCTCTGAAAAAATATTTGGGCTTCTAGCAGTGTGTGGGACTTGTTCTATTAGTCCTTCTATACTGACCTCCAGCAGGTTGCAAATTGAATATAATTTTTTTCTGCATCTAGCTCTGAAAAAATATTTGGGCTTCTAGCGGTGTGTGGGACTTGGTCTATTAGTCCATCTATACTGACCTCCATCAGGTTGCAAATTAAAAATAATTTTTTTCTGCATCTAGCTCTGAAAAAATATTTGGGCTTCTAGCAGTGTGTGGGACTTGGTCTATTAGTCCATCTATACTGACCTCCATCAGGTTGCAAATTGAATAAAAAAAATTTCTGCATCTAGCTCTGAAAAAATATTTGGGCTTCTAGCTGTGTGTGGGACTTGGTCTATTAGTCCATCTATACTGACCTCCATCAGGTTGCAAATTAAAAATAATTTTTTTCTGCAAATAGCTCTGAAAAAATATTTGGGCTTCTAGCAGTGTGTGGGACTTGGTCTATTAGTCCATCTATACTGACCTCCATCAGGTTGCAAATTAAAAATAATTTTTTTCTGCATCTAGCTCTGAAAAAATATTTGGGCTTCTAGCAGTGTGTGGGACTTGGTCTATTAGTCCATCTATACTGACCTCCATCAGGTTGCAAATTAAAAATAATTTTTTTCTTCATTTAGCTCTGAAAAAATATTTGGGCTTCTAGCAGTGTGTGGGACTTGTTCTATTAGTCCTTCTATACTGACCTCCAGCAGGTTGCAAATTGAATATAATTTTTTTCTGCATCTAGCTCTGAAAAAATATTTGGGCTTCTAGCGGTGTGTGGGACTTGGACTATTAGTCCATCTATACTGACCTCCATCAGGTTGCAAATTAAAAATATTTTTTTTCTGCATCTAGCTCTGAAAAAATATTTGGGCTTCTAGCGGTGTGTGGGACTTGGTCTATTAGTCCATCTATACTGACCTCCATCAGGTTGCAAATTAAAAATAATTTTTTTCTGCATCTAACCCAGCCAATAGTTTTGGCCTAATACCACAGTTTGGCCACTCAGCTCTGCTCGGTTACCATCCATTGTTTTTTTGTGCAAACAACTCCAGAGTTGTGAATTAGTTAACCACCAAAATGAGTGGAAAAAGGCCTGCTGCTGGTGGAAAGGGGAATAGGCGTGTTGGGAAGGGGAAAAAAGGTTGTGTCCGTGGGGTAGGTGCAGAAGAAAGACCATCTTCCAGCCAAACTAAAATGTCTACTTCTTTTAGCGGACAATGTGATAAGATCCCTTTCTTACGGCCACGCCAATCGCTACAAATTCCAGATGAGGCAGAAAACAGCAGGTGCTTCAACGGATATCAAGTGCTCCTTTAAGTGGGCTCTCCTCCACATCAACTTCAACATCACAAATACTCCAGTCCTCAAAGGTGTCACCCAAATCGCACTTCCTTCCTCACAGCTCCCAAATCTCCAGCTGCCCGTCTGAGTATGAGGTAGAACAGATGGTTGAGTCTGCAGAGCTGTTTACTCATACTATAGCCTGGGAATCAGAGGTCGACTCCAGCGCTTCTGTGAATCCAGACGAGGAAATGATCTGCACTGATGCCCAGAATCTTTATGAGTCGGATCCAGGACCAGACGCAGAAGGTTCTGACCATAATGTAGACCCTCATTCCCAAACTGTAACTCCTGTTGGTGGAGACAATGAGGAAGACGATGATAAGACTCAAATACCTGATTGGAGCGACAACTTTAGTTTTTTGTCAGGGCAGGAACAGGTTGGCTCTGAGGACGACGGGTGTGATAACGCACATGGTGATGATGATGAGGTCGGAGATCCCACTTACTGTCAACCCACAGTCAGCCAAGAGATGAGGTCAGCAGAGGAGGTGGAGGAAGATGCTAGTGACGACGAGGTCAGGTTGCGCCTTCCTGGACAGAGACGTAGTACTGGAAGCACGTCAACAACTGCATCCTCAAACACAACTCTGCCTCTCACCACAAGTCGTGGTGGCTCTTCAGGTCGCATGGGTGCTAAGCCTTGCATAGCCTGGGCATTTTTTCAGATCGATAAAGATGACCCAACTCGTGTTATCTGTAACATTTGTCAGCAAAAGCTAAGTAGAGGCCAAAAAATACATAGTTTGAGTACTTCATGCATGAACCGGCACATGGACATGAAGCATAAGTTGCAGTGGGAAGCTCAGTGTGCTACAATGCGGTCTAGCCGGCCGGGCCAACCACCGTCTGCCATATCTTGTGCATCCGCGGCCTCTTCATCCTCTGTGACTGGGGGGACAGCAGTCACACCTGTTTTGGGGCGCAGACCTGCCACCTCTTTACCCGCAACAGCCAGCGTGATTGGCAGGTCATCATTTTCTTTGGAGGTGGTAACACCAGCTGGTCTTGAGCGCTGTCCGACATCGATAGCACCACCTTTGGATCAAGGCAACCTAACATGTCCGCCTGCATCTTCCTCACAGACCGGCAGTTTGCCGGGGACACCCTTATCAACCCCGTCTAAGCACAATAGCCAGCCCTCGGTCCCTCAGATGTGGACAAGTAAAAGACCATTTCCTCCTAGCCATGAGAAAGCTAAGAGGTTGAATTTCACCATCTGCAAGCTCTTGGCTACAGAAATGCTGCCTTTCCGCCTGGTGGACACAGAGGATTTTCGAGACCTTATGTCCGTCGCAGTGCCCCAGTACCAGATGCCCAGTCGGCACTACTTCTCAAAGAAAGGTGTGCCTGCGCTCCACCAGCATGTCGCACACAACATCACCGCTTCTTTGAGAAACTCTGTGTGTGACAGGGTGCATTTCACCACAGACACTTGGACGAGTAGGCATGGACAGGGGCGTTACATGTCGCTGACTGGGCACTGGGTAACTATGGTGACAGCAGGACAAGGGGCTGCTGTCCAAGTCTTGCCGTCCCCACGAGTTGTGCGTCAATCCTCTTTATGTCATTTTTCCTCCACTGCTTCTGCCTCCTCAACCTCCTCTCGGTCTTCCACCTGCACCCAAAGCCTGTCTGGTCATGCCACAAGCTTTCTAACTGCGCAGAAGGGATCCTGCACACCTCCTTACTATGCTGGCAGTAGGGCTCAACGTCATCAGGCGGTTTTTACATTGAAATGTCTGGGAAATGTGAGTCACACAGCTGAGGAGTTGTGGTCAGCTCTGGAGAACCAATTTCATGAATGGTTGTCTCCACTGGACCTGAAACCAGGGAAGGCCGTGTGCGACAATGCTGCAAACCTGGGTGCGGCCCTTCGCCGGGGCAATGTCACACACGTGCCTTGTATGGCTCACGTGTTGAACCTGGTTGTCCAGCAATTTTTAGCCCACTATCCCAGACTAGATGGCCTTCTGCAGAGGGCACGGTCGCTGTGTGCTCACTTCCGCCGTTCGCATCCCGCAGCTCAGCGACTTACATCTCTACAGAAGTCGTTGGGCCTGCCACTTCACCGGCTAAAATGCGATGTGCCTACCCGGTGGAATTCAACTCTGCACATGTTGCAGCGACTGTGGCAGCACCGACAAGCCCTGGTGCAATACGTTCTGACGTATAGCCTGGGCCAACGAGATTCAGAGGTGGGGCAAATCACGCTGGAGGAGTGGTCTCAGATCAGGGACCTATGCACCCTTCTGCACAGTTTTGAAATGGCGACGAAGATGTTTAGTGCTGACGATGCCATTATCAGCATGACTATTCCGGTGATTTACATGCTGGAGCACATGTTAAACAGAATTCGGAGTCAGGTGGTGGCACAAGAGGAGGTGGAGGAAGTAGAGGAGGAGGAGTTGTATGCGGAAGGGCTAACATCTGCAAGGTCCAGACGGTCGGCAGCACCAGGGCGGCAGGCATGTGAGGGTGGGGGAGATGATTTTACCAGGGCGCATGGTAGCAGCCAAACTAGTGAGGAAGGTGCAGGAGCCCAGGAAGAAGTGGAGGACGAACTGATGGAAGACTCATCAGATGAGGGAGACCTTGATCACATTTCTGTTGTGCGAGGTTGGGGGGAGAGGACAGAGGAAGGAAGCATGATTGTTACCTCGCCACCAACACAACAGGGACTTGGTGCTCCTGGATGCGCAACACACATGAGTGCCTTCTTGCTGCACTACCTGCAACATGACCCTCGAATTGTGAGAATTAGAAATAATCCTGACTACTGGGTTGCCACACTGTTAGATCCCTGGTACAAAAGTAAATTTACAGAAATTATTCCTGCCATAGAAAGGGATGCACGCATGCAGGAGTATCAGCAGAGACTGTTGCAGAATCTTACATGTGCTTTTCCACAAAATACCAGTGGTGCACGTAGTGAATCTCACAGTTCCAACTTGCCAACCGTGGTCTGTATGGAATTGTTCAATAAAGGGCCCAAAATTAAGATAACATAGATGGGAGAGGTCTCTATGAATAGGAATTCCTAAGTATTTGATACCCTGTGAGGGCCAGGCAAAGGGAAAGTTGGACTGGATGGAATCCTATATGGATTTAGGGAGGGAGACATCGAGGGCCTCAGACTTCGCTGCATTGATTTTAAAATTTTACCATGTAACAAAGTGATCTATTTCAGCCATAACAGCAGGGATGGATATATGTGATTGAGTGATATATACTAGGACATCATCAGCAAATAGAGAGCACTTGTACTCGGTGCCTCCCACCTCAATCCACCTAATATTGGGGTTATGGCGAATTGATGAGAGCAGGTGCTCCGTCACTAGGATGTATAAGAGAGGGGACAGAGGACATCCCTGCCTTGTCTCATTGGTGATTGTGAAAGGTGATGAAAATGTTCTGACGCACCCCCTGGGCCTTGGGACACCCGGAGCCGGACCCTTTTTGGTGGATGCTGGTGGTTGTAGTCTTCGTGGCGGCGATCCGGTTCCGTGGCTCAGGGCGGTCAAACCAGTGGCGGAACTATTTATGTGGTTTTGATGTTTAAATGTCCGACTACGCCACCCGTGGATTGCGGTCAGAGTGAACCGCCGCTACAGGGCAGACCGCTAAGGCTGGTGTTGTGGGTGCAGCAGAGCGTAGAATAACTCCCCACGGGAGGAGTATAGCCTCAGGGCAGTGTATGCGGAGGATGGGGGTGATGGTGCAGGGCAGCAGCAGTAACGACACGGAGTCAGTGATGCAGTTCAGGGCCTTTACTCACAGTTCTTATTATCCAGACCACGTCTGCAGGTAACGGCTGCCCACGTCGTACTGTGCTCACCAGGTGAGGGGCTCAGACAACTCCCAGATAACTTTGGAGCGCTTCACAGGACCCCCTTTGTGTGTCCTTTGTCTGGCCTTTCTTACCAACACTTCTGTCCGGCTGCCTCGGGCCTCCTCTTGGTAAACTTGGCGCCAGTTTCCCTGACCCTATGTCGTGCCTTCCTAGCGGGTGGAGCAAGGGGCTGCGCCACATAAAATGTCAGAGCCTCCGGTTTCTAGCTGAGGGTCGTTTCCCGCCTCCACTAGTTTCGGGGACCGGTCTCCCCCTTTGGCCTGACCCCTCCACGCATGTGGATTTGGGCGTGCGGTGGCGACTCGCCCGTCCGTACCCCTGGGATCCCTTCGTTCCTTGTTCCTGGAGCCTTCTCTGCTCCTCTTCCTTCCTTCTCCCTCTTCCAGGCCTGGGTCTCTGTTACTAGGCCCGCCTCCGGAGCAGAGCTCATGCAGAGCCCCTGCTCCCTGTCACTTCTGCTCAGACTTCTCTGCACTGAACTAAGATGGTGCCCACCTTTTATACTCCCTTCTCAATGCACCCAGGAACTGCTTCCTCCCTGCTCCTGCACTACAGGGTTCCCCTTCCTCAGTGTTCCCTCTCCCCACTCCAGCCAGGGACAGGGACTGTCGTGCCCATCTCAGGGGCATATTGGTCGCCCTGCCCCACGGCAATGTGGTGTAATGCATGCAGGTGTCGGGTCCTGATCCACACTCCATCCTTACCTGAGAGTGAGATATCACACCTCTGGGTGAGGTGCAATACCTCTGTAGCAACCGAGCCCTCAGTGCTACAGTTCCATTTATCTTCAGCCTAGGTGATGTATTGCGATACAGGGCCGTGATTTTGGCTATAAAAGGGTCCCCTAGACCCCTGCCCCAAGCTTTTTAAGAGAATAATATATGGCGTGCCAGGAGACTCTATGGAATGCTTTCTCAGCATGCAACGAGAGTATCTACTTACAAATTTTTAACTGCATCTAGCCCAGGAAATACTTTGTGCCTAGTAGCAGTGTCTGCTAGTCAGCGGATTATCCCGGCTGTTAAGCAAGCTACACCACCTGTAGTTTGGACACTTAATTTTTTCAAAGGAAATGCTTCGGGACCACGGGATACTCAGTGAAGAGCATCAGGAGGCACCCCAAGGCATAGGGGCTGGGACTGGCACTAGGATGCCTTGCGGTGGACAGGCGAGCTCGATCCTTATAAAAGCTTTTTAACTGCAGCAGCTTTAGTGGACGCTACTGGAGCTGGAATTACGCGGCTGCTGGCATGAGACTTGCCCTCCAATAGATCCATGTAAATGGATTTAAAGTGTATTCATTCAAATTAGAGGGACAATTTAAATTAAAAAGCTTAGAGCTGCCTCCACCACAGGGGGGCTCTCTCGACCCACCAGCGGACAGGCACCAGTATTGGGAGAGGGGGGCTGGCCGTCAGGGTTCACCGCGGCTCTGGCACAAACCCGGCGACACGGAGGTGGCACGGGCAGGAGCGGACTGGCCGTCTCGGCTTCTCACTTTTTGGATTTTAGAAGGGCATGACATGCCTATATCTGTGTCTCCCCCTCCTTTTACTCCTCCACCTCTTTTTTTTTCGCATGACTATATGTACTTGTCACTTTTCCATGTGTTAGTTGTGTCTTCTGAGCAGTTTGTCAGCTTTTGGACACCTTTGAAGGTGTTTTCTATGTATTTCTATGTGTTTTTGTTTGCCTGCCATTGGTTTTAACGGTGTTCGAAGGTGTTCATCAATTCGCCATAACCCCAATATTAGGTGGATTGAGTGGGAGGCACCGAGTACAAGTGCTCTCTATTTGCTGATGATGTCCTAGTATATATCACTCAATCACATATATCCATCCCTGCTGTTATGGCTGAAATAGATCACTTTGTTACATGGTCAAATTTTAAAATCAATGCAGCGAAGTCTGATGCCCTCAATGTCTCCCTCCCCAAATCCACGCAGGATTCCATCCAGTCCAACTTTCCCTTTGCCTGCCCCTCACAGGATATCAAATACTTAGGAATTCTAATTCATAGAGACCTCTCCCATCTATGTTATCTTAATTTTGGGCCCTTTATTGAACAACTCCATACAGACCACGGTTGGCAAGTTAGAACTGTAAGATTCACTACGTGAACCACTGGTGTTTTGTGGAAAAGCACATGTACACTGTGTTCCAAATTGTTATGCAAAAAGTGTTTAGGAGTGATAAGGGAAGAATTTGTTTGTTTGTCAGTTAAACTCATTGATGGTGATGTGTGTCAGGGCTCTTTATATCACTGTAAGCAATTGCAGACACCTGTGCTAATTAGTTTGGCAGGTGTGTCCAATGAAAGGCAAGACTACTTAAGAAGGCTGTCCCACATTATTAAGCAGCCTATATTTTCTGCCAAAATGGGAAAGAAAAAGGATGTGTCGGCTGCTGAGAAGCAACAAATTGTGGAGTGTTTAAATCAAGGCATGACTACAATCAACATTGTGCGATGATCAGGATGAAGTGTCTTGGCAATCAAGAAGTATGTAGCTGATTCACAGTACACACGTGTGCGTGCTGATAAGGGCAAATTGAAGACTCTTTCCTACAGGCAATTACGTCATTTTAAAAGAGCAGCGGCAAAAAAGCCTTGTCATAGCAGCAGACAAGTTTTTGAAGCTGCTGGTGCCTCCAACGTCCCCCGAACAACAAGATGCAGGGTTCTTCAGAGGTTTGCAGCTGTGCATACGCCATCCTGTAGACCTCCTCTATCCACTTCAAACAAGCAGAAACGGCTCCAGTGGGCCAAACATTACATGAAGACTGATTTCAAAACTGTTTTGTTCACGGATGAGTGCCGTGCAACGCTCGATGGTCCAGATGGATGGTGTGGAGGATGGCTGGTTGATGGACACTCCACGCAAACACGGCTACAGCGCCAACAAGGAGGAGGTGGAGTAATGTTTTGGGCTGGAATCATGGGGAGAGAGATTGTCGGCCCCTTTAGGATCCCTGAAGGGGTAAAGATGAACTCCATAATGTATGTGGAGTTTCTCAAACAGCACTTCCTGCCATAGTTCAAGAAGAAGAACCGTGTATTCCACAGCAAGGTCATTTTTATGCATGATAATGCACAGTCTCATGCTGCACATAACACATCTGCATCTCTAGCTGATATGGGCATAAAAGGGGACAAACTTATGGTGTGACCCCCCATGCTCCCCTGACCTCTACCCCATTCAGAACCTCTGGAGCATCAACAAAAGGAGTGTCTATGATGGCGGGAGGCAGTTCACATCTAAGCAACAGCTCTGGGAGGGTATTTTGTCCTCATGCAAAACAATTGAAGCAGAAACCGTCCAAAACCTGACAAATTCAATGGACGAGAGAGTTCAGAAGCTCCTTTCGAACAAGGGGTCCTATGTGCAATTGTAACATCACCTAGAATAAAGTTTTGAGTTGAAAACTGTTTGATTTCAGTTTCTAATAACCTGCTAATGCTTATAATTTCAAAAATGACCATTTTTTGGTCTTTATTAAAATGAAAAGGTTGATCGAAGAGTGTGGGGGATCTAAGAGTGTGGCAACCCAGTAGTCAGGATTACTTCAAATTCTGACAATATGAGGGTCATGTTGCAGGTAGTGCAGCAAGAAGGCACTTATGTGTCTTGCGCACCTCGGAGCCCCAAAATTATTTTCCGGGCTAGATGCAGCTAAAAATTATTATTAATTTTAAATCTGGTGGAGCTTCGTATAGATGGCCTAATAGAATCAGTACTGCACACTGCTACAAAGCCCAAATTATTTTCCAGCCAAGAAACAGATAAACATGATTAGTAATTTTAAATCTGGTGGAGCTTAGTATAGATGGCCTAATAGAACCAGTACTGCACACTGCTACAAAGCCCAAATAATTTTCCAGCCAAGATGCAGATAAACATGATTAGTAATTTGATAGCTTAAAATGGTTGGTGAGGTGATTTTAACCAATCATCAAGCTTTTACTCTCCCCAGGATGACACAGGGGTAGAAAAGTCGTTTCGGATCCATGATTTGTTCATGTTTATAAACGTGAGTCTGTCTACATTATCAGTGGAGAGCCGCGTGCGCTTATCTGTCAGCACACCACCAGCAGCACTGAACACACGTTCAGACAGAACGCTGGCTGCGGGGCATGACAAGATCTCCAATGCGTAAGTGGCTAGCTCGGTCCATTTATCCAGATTGGAAGCCCAAAAAGAGCAAGGGTCCAGTGACACAGTCATGGCTTCAATGTTTACTTGGAGATACTCCTGTACCATCGTCTCTAGGCGTTGGCTATGTGTCAGACTTCTTGTCTCCTGTGGCCTTGCAAACGATGGGCTAAAAAAGTGGTGAAATGATTCCGCAAAATTGATGTTACCAGCAGATACTGTGTTTCTGTTTCGGTTTGAGTGCTGAACACTCGACGGTCCCACGGTTGGCAAGTTGGAACTGTGAGATTCAGTAAGTGCACCACTGGTGTTTTGTGGAAAAGCACATGTAAGATTCTGCAACAGTCTCTGCTGATACTCCTGCATGTGTGCATCCCTTTCTATGGCAGGAATAATTTCTGCAAATTTACTTTTGTACCGGGGATCTAACAGTGTGGCAACCCAGTAGTCAGGATTATATCTAATTCTCACAATTCGAGGGTCATGTTGAAGGTAGTGCAGCAAGAAGGCACTCATGTGTGTTGCGCATTCAGGAGCACCAAGTCCCTGTTGTGTTGGTGGCGAGGTAACAATCATGCTTCCTTCCTCTGTCCTCTCCCCCCAACCTCGCACAACAGAAATGTGATCAAGGTCTCCCTCATCTGATGAGTCTTCCATCAGTTTGTCCTCCACTTCTTCCTGGGCTCCTGCACCTTCCTCACTAGTTTGGCTGCTACCATGCGCCCTGGTGAAACCATCTCCCCCACCCTCACATGCCTGCCGCCTTGGTGCTGCCGACTGTCTGGACCTTGCAGATGTTAGCCCTTCCGCATACAACTCCTCCTCCTCTACTTCCTCCACCTCCTCTTATGCCACCACCTGACTCCGAATTCTGTTTGACATGTGCTCCAGCATGTAAATCACCGGAATAGTCGTGCTGATAATGGCATCGTCAGCACTAAACATCTTCGTCGCCATTTCAAAACTGTGCAGAAGGGTGCATAGGTCCCTGATCTGAGACCACTCCTCCAGCGTGATTTGCCCCACCTCTGGATCTCGTTGGCCCAGGCTATACGTCAGAACGTATTGCACCAGGGCTTGTCAGTGCTGCCACAGTCGCTGCAACATGTGCAGAGTTGAATTCCACCGGGTAGGCACATCGCATTTTAGCCGGTGAAGTGGCAGGCCCAACGACTTCTGTAGAGATGTAAGTCACTGAGCTGCGGGATGCAAACGGCGGAAGTGAGCACACAGCGACCGTGCCCTCTGCAGAAGGATATTTAGTCCGGGATAGTGGGCTAAAAATTGCTGGACAACTAGGTTCAACACGTGAGCCATACAAGGCACGTGTGTAACATTGCCCCGGCAAAGGGCCGCACCCAGGTTTGCAGCATTGTCGCACACGGCCTTCCCTGGTTTCAGGTCCAATGGAGACAACCATTCATGAAATTGGTTCTCCAGAGCTGACCACAACTCCTCAGCTGTGTGACTCACATTTCCCAGACATTTCAAAGTAAAAACCGCCTGATGACGTTGAGCCCTACTGCCAGCATAGTAAGGAGGTGTGCAGGATCCCTTCTGCACAGTTAGAAAGCTTGTGGCATGACCAGACAGGCTTTGGGTGCAGGTGGAGGACCGAGAGGAGGTTGAGGAGGCAGAAGCAGTGGAGGAACTTTGAGAAAAAGAGGATTGACGCACAATTCGTGGGGACGGAAAGACTTGGACAGCAGCCCCTTGTCCTGCTGTCACCATAGCTACCCAGTGCCCAGTCAGCGACATGTAACGCCCCTGTCCATGCCTACTCGTCCAAGTGTCTGTGGTGAAATGCACCCTGTCACACACAGAGTTTCTCAAAGAAGCGGTGATGTTGTGTGCGACATGCTGGTGGAGCGCAGGCACACCTTTCTTTGAGAAGTAGTGCCGACTGGGCATCTGGTACTGGGGCACTGCGACGGACATAAGGTCTCGAAAATCCTCTGTGTCCACCAGGCGGAAAGGCAGCATTTCTGTAGCCAAGAGCTTGCAGATGGTGAAATTCAACCTCTTAGCTTTCTCATGGCTAGGAGGAAATGGTCTTTTACTTGTCCACATCTGAGGGACCGAGGGCTGGCTATTGTGCTTAGACAGGGTTGATAAGGGTGTCCCCGGCAAACTGCCGGTCTGTGAGGAAGATGCAGGAGGACATGTTAGGTTGCCTTGATCCAAAGGTGGTGCTATCGATGTCGGACAGCGCTCAACACCAGCTGGTGTTACCACCTCCAAAGAAAATGATGACCTGCCAATCACGCTGGCTGTTGCGGGTAAAGAGGTGGCAGGTCTGCGCCCCAAAACAGGTGTGACTGCTGTCCCCCCAGTCACAGAGGATGAAGAGGCCGCGGATGCACAAGATATGGCAGACGGTGGTTGGCCCGGCCGGCTAGACCACATTGTAGCACAGTGAGCTTCCCACTGCAACTTATGCTTCATGTCCATGTGCCGGTTCAGGCATGAAGTACTCAAACTATATATTTTTTGGCCTCTACTTAGCTTTTGCTGACAAATGTTACAGATAACACGAGTTGGGTCATCTTTATCGATCTGAAAAAATGCCCAGGCTATGCAAGGCTTAGCACCCATGCGACCTGAAGAGCCACCACGACTTGTGGTGAGAGGCAGAGTTGTGTTTGAGGATGCAGTTGTTGACGTTCTTCCAGTACTACGTCTCTGTCCAGGAAGGCGCAACCTGACCTCGTCGTCACTAGCATTCTCCTCCACCTCCTCTGCTGACCTCATCTCTTGGCTTACTGTGGGTTGACAGTAAGTGGGATCTCCAACCTCATCATCATCACCCTGTGCGTTATCACACCCGTCGTCCTCAGAGCCAACCTGTTCCTGCCCTGACAAAAAACTAAAGTTGTCGCTCCAATCAGGTATTTGAGTCTCATCATCGTCTTCCTCATTGTCTCCACCAACAGGAGTTACAGTTTGGGAATGAGGGTCTACATTATGGTCAGAACCTTCAGCGTCTGGTCCTGGATCCGACTCATAAAGATTCTGGGCATCAGTGCTGATCATTTCCTCGTCTGGATTCAAAGAAGCGCTGGAGCCGACCTCTGATTCCCAGGCTATACTATGAGTAAACAGCTCTGCAGACTAAACCATCTGTTCTACCTTATACTCAGATGGGCAGCTGGAGATTTGGGAGCTATGAGGAAGCAAGTGCGATTGGGGTGACACCTTTGAGGACTGGAGTATTTGTGATGTTGAAGTTGATGTGGAGGAGAGCCCACTTAAAGGAACACTTGATATCCGTTGAAACACCTGCTGTTTTTGTGCCTCATCTGGAATTTGTAGCAATTGGCGTGGCAGTAAGAAAGGGATCTTATCACATTGTCCGCTAAAAGAAGCAGACATTTTAGTTTGGCTGGAAGTTGGTCTTTCTTATGCAGATGTTACTGTTGCTTTAACACCTACCCCATGGACACAAACTTTTTTCCCCTTCCCAACACGCCTATTCCCCTTTCCACCAGCAGCAGGCCTTTTTCCATTCATTTTGGTGGTTAACTAATTCACAACTCTGGAGTTGTTTGCGCAAAAAAACAATGGATGGGAACCGAGCAGAGCTGAGTGGCCAAACTGTGGTATTAGGCCAAAACTATTGGCTGGGTTAGATGCAGAAAAAAATTATATTCAATTTGCAACCTGGTGAAGGTCAGTATAGATGGACTAACAGAACAAGTCCCACACACAGCTAGAAGGCCAAATATTTTTTCAGAGCTAGATGCAGAAAAATATTATATTCAATTTGCAACCTGATGGAGGTCAGTATAGATGGACTAATAGACCAAGTTCCACACACTGCTAGAAGCCCAAATATTTTTTCAGAGCTAGATGCAGAAAAAAATTATATTCAATTTGCAACCTGATGGAGGTCAGTATAGATGGACTAATAGAACAAGTCCCACACACTGCTAGAAGGCCAAATATTTTCTCAGAGCTAGATGCAGACAAAAAATTATTTTGAATTTGCAACCTGATGGAGGTCAGTATATATGGACTAGTAGAACAAGTCTCACACACTGCTAGAAGGATAAATATTTTTTCAGAGCTAGATGCAGACAAAAAAATATTTTTAATTTGCAACCTGATGGAGGTCAGTATAGATGGACTAATAGAACAAGTCCCACACACTGCTAGAAGCCCAAATATTTTTTCAGAGGTAGATGCAGAAAAAAATTATATTCAGTTTGCAACCTGATGGAGGTCAGTATAGATGGACTAATAGAACAAGTCCCACACACTGCTAGAAGGCCAAATATTTTTTCAGAGCTAGATGCAGATAAAAATTATTTTTAATTTGCAACCTGATGGAGGTCAGTATAGATGGACTAATAAAACAAGTCCCACACACTGCTAGAAGCCCAAATTTTTTTTCAGAGGTAGATGCAGAAAAAAATTATATTCAGTTTGCAACCTGATGGAGGTCAGTATAGATGGACTAGTAGAACAAAGCTCACACACTGCTAGAAGGACAAATATTTTTTCAGAGCTAGATGCAGATAAAAATTATTTTTAATTTGCAACCTGATGGAGGCCAGTATAGATGGACTAGTAGATCAAGTCCCACACACTGCTAGAAAGACAAATATTTTTTCAGAGCTAGATGCAGAAAAAAAATATATTCAATTTGCAACCTTATGGAGGTCAGTATAGATGGACTAATAGAACAAGTCCCACACACTGCTGGAAGGCCAAATATTTTTTCAGAGCTAGATGCAGACAAAAAAATATTTTTAATTTGCAACCTGATGGAGGTCAGTTTAGATGGACTAATAGAACAAGTCCCACACACTGCTAGAAGCCCAAATATTTTTTCAGAGCTAGATGCAGACAAAAAAATATTTTTAATTTGCAACCTGATGGAGGTCAGTATAGATGGACTAATAGACCAAGTCCCACACACTGCTAGAAGGCCAAATATTTTTACAGAGCTAGATGCAGACAAAAAAATATTTTTAATTTGCAACCTGATGGAGGTCAGTATAGATGGACTAGTAGAACAAGTCCCACACACTGCTAGAAGGACAAATATTTTTTCAGAGCCAGATGCAGAAAAAAATTATATTCAATTTGCAACCTTATGGAGGTCAGTATAGATGGACTAATAGAATGATGCTATGCCCAAAAGGTTTTACTTCACTAGTAAAAAAATTGGTATTCTATACACAGGTGGTGTATCTTGCAACACAGATAGGCTACTCCACTGACTAACACACTCTGCAATAGGCCAAAAAGGATTAGCTTTGCTAGATTCAGCCAAATGCTGTGAAAAAAACTTGCACAGCACTGGCACAGACCTGCCTGGCAAAAACTGATAGGAACTGATGTAACTTAGTCCTGAAAAGGACTGCAATTACAATTAGTCTTTACTTCCACAACCTATCTATTTAAGAGCACAGACCTGCCTGATAAAAGTCGTAGGAAATGCTGTGACCTAGTCCTTAAAAGGACTGCAATCACAACTATTCCCTACTCCCAAGCTATCTGTAGATTTGTGCGAAAATTGGCTTGAAATTAACAAGGTATAGCGCACACAGCAACAGCGGTGCCATCTAACACGCAGCTGCAGCAGTGAGAAAATGGTGGCGACGGGGAAAATGGCTGGGTCTTATAGGGCAAGGACATGTGACATACATTGCCAATGACTCATGCCCTTGCTTGTGTGAAAAAAAGCACTTCGCTCCGTGTGTGCACTGCTGATAGGCTGACAGATTGCACCTCCCCACTGTAAATGCGGGAAAGAGAAAAAAAAATGGAGATCTTCATTATTCCTGCAGAGATCCATCCCCTGCCCCTCCCCCTGCCCCGCTGTACACTCAAAATGAGTATTAACATTAATTTTCATCATTACTGAGAAAAAATCCAGTTATGATTTTGGTGCACGAACAGTTATCGAACATAACCTCGAACAGCCGAATTTTTCTCAAATCGTTCGTGTTCGCCGAACGGCTCGAACACCGCCCAAAACTGCTCGAATTTGAGATTGGCGAACAGTTCGAGTCGAACAACGCTCATCTCTAGTGAACACTCCTGATTGGGTCTCCATCTACTGGGTTGACTGTAGGCGAAGAGGTGTCGTTCCTAATTCTACAATTTCTACTGAACTGAAATTGATGCCACTTTGTTGATGTCTGCCACTAATTTTTGGAAATGTGGAGAATCCTGAGAGGGTTTCCAACTACTGGGTTGGCTGTAGGAGAAGAGGTGTCATTTCAAATTCTACAATTTCTACTGTATTGAAATTGATGCCACTTTGTTGGTGTTTGCCACTAATTTTTGGAAATGTGGGGAATCCTGATTGGTTCTCCATCTATTGGGTTTGCTGTAGTTGAAGAGGTGTCAGTCCCCATTATACTTCTTATACTCTAGTGAAATTGATGCTACTTTAGTGGTTTTAGGCCCAAATGTTTTCAAATGTGAACACTCCTGATTGGGTCTTCATCTACTGGGTTAACTGTAGGGGAAGAGGTGTCGTTCCTAATTCTACAATTTCTACTGAACTGAAATTGATGCCACTTTGTTGATGTCTGCCACTAATTTTTCGAAATGTGGGGGATCCTGATTGGGTCTCCATCTACTGGGTTGGCTGTAGGAGAAGAAGTGTGGGTCCTAATTATACTATTTATACTGTAGTCAAATTGATGCTACTTCGGTGGTGTTAAGCCCTAATTTAAGGAAATATGAACACTCCTGGTTAGGTCTCCATCTGCTGGGTTGGCTGTAGGGGAAGAAGTGTTGGTTCTAATTATACTATTTCTACTGTAGTGAAATTGATGTCACTTCATTGGTGTTAGGCCCTAATTTAAGGAAATGTGAATACTCCGATTGGGTCTCTATGTGCTGGGTTGGCTGTAGTGGAAGAGGTTTTGGACTCCTTTACAATAGTTATACTCTAGTGAAATTAATTTTTTGGTGCAGATATTGTTCTACACACAGGGGTACACAGACCTGGTAAACACAAAATGCATATATAAAACAGGCTACATCTCAGCTTAAAATTGTTTGGGGCAGATACTGTTCTCCATACAGGGGGAAAAAAAGGTTGGGTACGAGCAGCTTCCTGACCCTCGACTGTACTGTGCTCTCAGGGCAAGAAGAAGAGGAGGGTAACTCTGAGGGAAAGGAATAGGATAACACATTGACTAATGAAGAGGTTGTACATCCAACTTGGTGTGAACCCAGAAGCTCGAAGCTGAGTAGCTCATCTGAGGAGGTGGAGGAGGAGGAAGACAAGGAGGTTACGTTGCGTCCTATGGCACAGACATGGAGTGATGCAAGCACGAGGAGCACTGCATCCTTAGCTACAACCGTGGCAGTGACCAGCAGCGGTCATGGGTTTGCAGCTCGCAGGGGCAGCAAGGGTTGCCTAGCCTGGGCCTTTTTTGAGATCGATGGATGAGCCAGTTCACGTTATCTGCAAACTTTGCGATAAAAAACCCAGTAGAGGTAAAAAGTGCAATAATTTGACTACTACATGTATGAACCTTCACATGCGCAATCAACATGCATTACTCTGTCAATCTCACTGCAATAAAATGCGGACCTCAACAACCATCAGCCACCCATCAACCGCATCCACCAAGTATTGTCATGCAGGTCTTCCTCAACAGAACTTCTGGTTCTCTACTCACTCCAGTCAGGCTGAGTGAGAGCCCGTCAGCTATAACCGAAGCGGACATGCCTGCTATGTTTGTTTCACCGATCACACCACATGTATCTCAATCCACTGTTACATCTGCGCCTGAACCTCACTCACGGTCCAGCAGTTTGTCCATTTCACTTTACTCTACCCTCTCTCAGCACTGCAGCCAGCTCTCGGTCCTACAGTTGTGGTCACATAAAAGATTGTTTCTTCCCACACATGACAAACCTAAGAGGTGGAACTCCACCATCTCCAATCTGTTGGCCACGGAAATGGAGGTGTCTGGCCCTAATATTTTGAACAGTGAACACTCCTGTATGGCTACTTTTTTTTACTGAGGAAGTAACTGGAGAACCTGGAGGAAACCCCCGCGAACATGGGGAGAACATACAAACTAATTGCAGATGTTGTTCTCTATCATCAAAAAGGAGTTAGCTTGTTGTCTAGGAGATAGACCGACCACCGCTGCTGTCTACCTTGTGAACATTGTGTAGAAGCTTGCAAGGTGTCACGGATTTACCGTGACAGAGAGGAGCCAGAAGACTGTAGCGTCTGATTCCTCCCAATCCTGCAGTCATTTGAAGACCTTCATATTCGCCTTCATATTAATTGGTGCAGGGGTTAATCTGCTCAGTTGTGAGCTCCTGGAAGTTTACCATGATTTAGGCTCTCAGCAGATTTGTTCCATGAATCTCCCATACTGTGATAATGCTGTACCCCAATACATCAGACTGTCGCCTACCATGGAAACCTTGAAAAGGAAATTGAAGTCCCACTTCTTGTGACAAGCGTACAATCTGCGGTAACCCTCGCTCTAGTATACCATTGAATGTTGCTGGACCCTCACCTATTGTATCCTCACCCATCCCTTTGTAGAATGTTTGTGCACCCTGGCAGGCAGGGTCCTCTCTCCTCTTGTACCACTCGGTGACCCCTTTTGACATGTAACGCGCCGCGGAATAAATGTCGCTGTAATAGTAATAATTATAGTACTTGTACTCTGGGTCAATTGATGGCACTTTCCTGATGTCTACCCCTTATTTGATGTGTTTTAGCAGATTTTTTGCCTGTTTGAAGGTGTTGTATATGCTTTTTTTTGTCCCCCCAATTGAATCCTATGGCGTTCGGTAAAGTTCGACGAACATTCGATGAATAAAATCGGCAAATGTCTAAATATTCGGCGAACATTAACGAACTGAACATTGAAATGTTCGCATGACCCTATTTATAACCCCAATTCCCAAAAGTCTGTAACACTGTAAAATACAAATAAAGCAAGAATGCAATAATTTGGAAATCTCTTATAGCTATATTTTATTCACAACAGAAAAAAAGAATACATATCAGAAGTTGAAAGTTAGACATGTGTTAGCTTTTTTGAGATATGTTACTGCCATAAATTCCTAAATCAGTTATTTTTTTCAAATCAAATTGAAAAATGTTTAACTTTCAACTTCTGATCTGTGTTCTATGTTGTGAATAAAATATGGTTATGAGACGTCCAAATAATTGCATTTTTGTTTTCTTTACATTTTACACAGCGTCCCAACTTTTTTGGAATTGGGGTTGTAGTTTGCAACACTTTAAAAAATGCATTTTTTCTGCCATTTTTCAATTACTATAGAGAAGGCAATATGAATATGCTTTATTTTGAAAACAAATGTGCCAGAAATGTGAAATTAACATAGCCACTAAAACAATGCAAACCTTGTAGCTTGTGAGCCCTCATAGCCAGGGTCCTCTCTCCTGTACCAGTCGCTGACTCGTTTTGTTCAAGATTGTTGTAAGTGTATTTGCTATGTATGCCCCTTTTCACATGTAACCCCACACATGTATACCACATGGAAAAAATGGTGCTATAGTAATAAATAATAATAATAATAATAAAACCAAAAAACTTAGTAGGCTGTGTGTTTTATATTTTTATAGACTTTGAAGTAACATCTGGCTGCTAAAAACAAACAAACAATAGTATAAGGTGTCACTCTTATTGTTCTGATGTTTGTTGTAACTTACAAGATATCAAGAAAGGCATAAATATGTAACAGTGTGAGTCATCTACAAAGGTTACAAAGCATCAGTAGGAACACCCATAGGAGTGGTTGCCGGCTTGCTTTATGTTTTTTAGTTAAGCGATGTGGCTAATGTTATTTGGAAAGAAACCACAATTTCTAGAAATAAACATTAGCAAACAGCATACATGATTAACACTAGAGAAAGGTATAAGTGATAATCCATAGAAAACTATTCTAAATGACAGACATCAGGCAGTCAAGCAGTCACACAGATACAAAATACTTTTAGCAATGCACCCCAGAAGAGTTGAGAGATGTGATGTATACAGGCAAATACACAGCAGATGTTAGTCAATGATGAGGTGATTAGAAGAAGGCAAGGAGAGTCGTGGGAGCACTCTTCTCACAAATACAGTTAACACATCATGGAGCCATTTGTTCTAAGAGCCCAGAGGACCTATCATTGGAGATGTGCAGATTGATCTATGGAGGTTCAAGTTTGAGTCAATTTTCCTGAAAAAAAATTAGTATGCATATGGTCATTTGATATAAACTGCCAACTGGCAGCCCATGGTAAATGCGTTTCTTGTTGCCAGGAACCTTCAATGTGAATCCTTGCTTAGAGAATAAAGTCTGCATGTGTGTGGGAAGGTAAGAACCTGCCATAATTAAAACCACCTGTGGCTTAGAGGCAGAATGCTCAGTCAGAAGGTATATACTGTACATGTAAGCGGAAAAAAACTGACCATCACTTCCAAAACAGAAAACTGGTGTGTACAGGTGCTTATTAAGAGTAGCTATCTCTATCTATAACTAACAAATAAAGTAACACTTCGTAGCGGTAGGTTCCTGGCAATGAGAAACGCCTTACTGTGGCTGCCAGGTATACATGAATTGGCCAATTTATGCGCTAAAATTTCCTAAATATTTCTAATTTCTTAAGCAGTAATGCTATTCAGATTTCATAGATTTCATGTTCGCATACTTAGCCTTACAGAGTGCTACTTTATTTGTTAACAGTTTAAACAGTGCCTTGAAAAAGTATTCATATCTCGTGAACTTTTCCATTATTTTTCACATTACACCCAATTTAAATGTATTTTATTAGTATTTTATGTGATATACCAACACAAAGTAGCAATTATTTGTGAAGTGTATTGTAAATGATACATGGCTTTCTAAATATTTAAAAAATTTAATCTGAAAATTGTGACATGCATTTGTATTCAGCTCCTCAGAGTCAGTACTTTGTAGGACCACCTTTTGCTGCAATTACAGCTGCAAGTGTTCTGGGGTATGCCTCTACCAGCTTTGCACATTTAGAGGCTTAAGTTATTGCCCATTCTTCTTTGAAAAACAAGCTGTAGCTCAGTGAGATTGAATAGAGAGTGTTTGTGAACAGCAATTTTCAAGTCTTGAAACAGATTCTTAATGGGATTTACTGTAGGTCTGGATGTTGACTGAGCCATTCAAACACATGACTATGCTTTGATCTAAACCATTCCATTGTAGCTCTGGAAATATTTTTAGAATTGTTGTTCTGCTGGAAGGGTAATCTGTGCCCCAGTCTCAAGTATTTTGCAGCCTCTAACAAGTTTTCCTCCAGAGTTCCTCTGTATTTAGCTCCATCCATTTTACCTTCAGTTCTGATCACCTTCCTTATACCTGCATCCCTAAAGCATGATGTTGGCACCACCATCTTTGACATTGGGAATGGTGTTTTCAGAGTGATGTGCAATGTTAGTTTTCCACCACATATAGCATTTTGCATTTAGGCTCAAAAGTTCTACTTTGGTCTCATCTAACCAGAGCACCTTCTTCCACATGCTAGCTGTGTCCCCTACATGGCTTTTTGCAAATTGCAAACGGAACTTTTAAGGATTGCCTTCAAAAATGGCTTTCTCTTTGTAACTCATCCATAAATTCTCCCACTTGAGCTGTGGATCTTTGCAGCACCTCCAGAGTGACCATTGGCCTTTTGGCTGCTTCTCTAATTAATACTCTCTTTGCTTGGAATGTCAGTTTAGGTGGACGGCCATGTCTTGGTAGGTTTGCAGTTGTCATACTACTTCCATTTTTAGATGATGGACCGAACAGTGCTCCATGAGATGTTAAAAGCTCAGGCTATTCTTTATAACCTAACCCTTCGTTACATTTCTCCACAACTTTATCCCTGACCTGTCTGATGTGTGCCTTGGTTTTCATGATTCTGTTTGACCACTAGTGTTCTCAAACAAACCGCTGAGGCCATCACAGAACAGCTGTGGCTATACTAAGAATAAATTACACACAGGTGGACTCAATTTACTAATTATGTGACTTATGGAGGAATTTGATCACTCAGAATTTTATTTAGGAGTATCAGTTTACAAGGGGCTGAATACAAATGTACGTCGACTCATAATTTTAAAATTTATGTTTTTAAAATAATTAGAAAACCATGTATCCTTTATTTTACACTTCGCAAATTCTTCCAACTTATTGCTCACATATCACATAAAATCCTCAAAAAATACATTTAGTTTGTGGGTGTAACATAAAAAATTCTGGAAAAGTGTCTGAATACTTTTCCAATGCACTATATATTGTTTTATTGAAAATGATATAACATCAATCAGAAAATAAATGAAAAGTGGTTGAATTAATCATAAACGAACAATAAGTACAAATTTTATTGGCACATTTACAGTATATGATCCTTTTAATTGTAACAAGTTTGAGATTGTAGAGGACTCATTATAAATAAATTAGGAGACAGTATATTATTTAGTGTACAAGCTCTTTGAAAAACACATCTTAAACCACGTGCTAGAATATTAGAAAGTCCAGGATCTTGGTAGAGCATAGGAATACATTTTTAAAAATGTTAAATTTCTCTGAAAATTTGGAACTGTAAGTAGTAGAAAAATTAAAAGCCCTCACTGTCCTTTTTATTATCTATGTTTTTAGCTGAGGATAATGGTAAATTTACATTTCCCCTATCCTCGGTTACATACTTATTAACACATTAACATCAGAACATTAGAAAATACATGATTAGAAGATTAGTGTTGAGCCACCCCCGTAGTGTTCGAGTTCGGTTCGGTTCGTCGAACACCCGTATGTTCGCCGAACTGTTAGTCGAACTGTTCGTCGAACACCTTCGAGCACCGTTAAAACCAATGGCAGGCAAACAAAAACACATAGAAACACATAGAAAACACCTTCAAAGGTGTCTAAAAGCTGACAAACTGCTCAGAAGACACAACTAACACATGGAAAAGTGACAAGTACATATAGTCGTGCGAAAAGAAAGAGGTGGAGGAGTAAAAGGAGGGGGAGACACAGATATAGGCATGTCATGCCCTTCTAAAACCAAAAAAGTGAGAAGCCGACACGGCCAGTCTGTTCCTGGCCGTACAACCTCCGTGTCGCCGGGTTTGTGCCAGAGCCGGGGTGGACCCTGACGGCCAGCCCCCCTCTCCCAATACTCAATACTGGTGCCTGTCCGCTGGTGGGTCGAGCCCCCCCCACGGTGGGGCGGAATAACATCTGCAGAAGAAAGACCATCTTCCAGCCAAACTAAGATGTCTACTTCTTTTCGTGGACAGTGTGATACGATTCCTTTCTTACGGACACGCCCATCACTACAAATTCCAGATGAGGCACAAAAACAGCAGGTGCTTCAACAGATATCAAGTGCTCCTTCAAGTGGGCTCTCCTCCACCTCAACTTCAACATCACAAATACTCCAGTCCTCAGAGGAGTCACCCCAATCGCACTTGCTTCCTCACAGCTCCCAAGTCTCCAGCTGCCCGTCTGAGTATGGGGTAACACAGATGGTTGAGTCTGCAGAGCTGTTTACTCATACTATAGCCTGGGAAAGGGAGATCTGCTCCAGAGCTTCTGTTAATCCAGACGAGGAAATGATCTGCACTGATGCCCAGAATCTTTATGAGTCGGATCCAGGACCAGACGCAGAAGGTTCTGACCATAATGTAGACCCTCATTCCCAAACTGTAACTCCTGTTGGTGGAGACAATGATGAAGACGATGATGAGACTCAAATACCTGATTGGAGCGACAACTTGACTTTTCGGTCAGGGCAGGAAGAGGTTGGCTCTGAGGACGACGGGTGTGAGAACACACAGGGTGATGATGACAAGGTTGGAGATCCCACTTACTGTCAACCCACAGTCAGCCAGTCGATGAGGTCAGCAGAGGAGGTGGAGGAGGATGTGACTAGCCAAGGGGATGGGGATGACTCGGTACCTGGGCCTTTGCCTGGCCTTGGGGATGTCGCGGTGGTCGGCTCCGGGGCCCGTACCCTGGGGTCACTCTTTAAAAGGGTGGATAATTGTTAAATTTATAAGAGTTCGTGACGCCACCTGTGGTATCTGGTGAGACGCACCAGCGCTGCAGCTGTCCACTGAGGCCGGTGATAAGGCAGCTCGATGGTATAGCTCTCCACAGGTGGAGCTAGGCCTCAGAAAAGCGTATGCAGGGGGAATGCAGGACAGGCGAGACCCAGCTGGGTCAGAGCAAGAACGGGAACGGACACGGTAGTCACTTCAGTACCTTTTACTGGTGGAAATTCTGGCACATCCCGGAGCACTGTAGGGTGAAGGGTGCATATCAGGATCCTCCCCAATGAGTGGGTGTAGGGCCTCCTGTTTCTTGTCTCTGCGTAGTAAGTTTCTGACCTACCTGGAGCTAGGCCTAACTTTGTCTCTGTCCTGCGCTGGCTGACCTTATGGTAGGGCCTTGTCTTGGAGTTCACGCTCCCAGTATGCGGGGCCTAAGCGTCTACTGGCTCTGTTACATATCAGCACCTTAGCGATCCTGGGACTTGTAGTTCTCCAGGGATTCCGGTTATGCCTTACTGGGTCATAGATATCCCGGTAATCTCGGATCCGGTGTCCGGTAAATGCTTCGGGGTGAGCTGGTTAAGCTCCTCTGCCCCTTATGTACTAACTCGCCACTCGCCTTTGGACTACTTGGGCCCTCACTAGGCTATACACACTAACGGCAGCTTGCCGTGCTTCACCGAACTTATGGTGCCGGCACACCTTAAGCTGTAACTGGGCTCCCTGAATCTAGCAAGCAGGAGCCTCGTGCTCCACTGCTGAACTATTAACTGAGTTCTCTAGACTAGACTGAGCTCCATTGCAGACTGACCTCTCTTAGGCTTCTCTACTGCAGGAACTCTTCAGAGGAACTGAACTGCCTAGCTCCACCTTCCCTATTTATATCCCTAACAGGCTCCCTCTGCTGGCCTGAGGTGGAAGTTGGAGATGTGTGAATGTTTATGGGGGCCTCTTGTGGAGGATTCCATCAATGCACTCTTCTAGGATCTGTGATACCAAGCGCAGCAGGGCGTCACAGATGCTATTGACGACGAGGTTAGGTTGCGCCTTACTGGACAGAGACGGAGTACTGGAAGCACGTCAACAACTGCATCCTCAACCACAACTCTGCCTCTGACCACAAGTCGTAGTGGCTCTTCAGGTCGCATGGGCTCTAAGCCTTGCATAGCCTGGGCATTTTTTTAGATCGATAAGGATGACCCAACTCGTGTTATCTGTAATATTTGTCACCAAAAGCTAAGTAGAGGCCAAAAAATCCATAGTTTGAGTACTTCATACATGAACCGTCACATGGATATGAAGCATAAGTTGCAGTGGGAAGCTCACCCTTACTAGAATGTGGCCTAGCAGGCCGGGCCAACCACCGTCTGCCCCATCTTGTGCATCCACGGCCTCTTCATCCTCTGTGACTGGGGGGACAGCAGTCAAACATGTTTTTGGACGCAGACCTGCCACCTCTTTACCCGCAACAGCCAGTTTGATTGGCAGGTCGTCAGTTCATTTGGAAGTGGAAACACCAGCTGGTGTTTAGCGCTCTCTGACATCGAGAGCACCACCTTTGGATCAAGGCAACCTAACATGTCCGCCTGCATCTTCCTCACAGACCGGCAGTTTGCCGGGGACACCCTACTCAACCCCATCTAAGCACAACAGCCAGCCCTCAGTCCCTCAGATGTGGACAAGTAAAAGACCATTTCCTCCTAGCCATGACAAAGCTAAGAGGTTGAATTTCACCATCTGCAAGCTCTTGGCTACAGAAATGCTGCCTTTCCGCCTGGTGGACACAGAGGACTTTTGATACCTTATGTCCGTCGCAGAGCCCCAGTACCAGATGCCCATTCGGCACTACTTCTCAAAGAAAGGTGTGCCTGCGCACCACCAGCATGTCGCACACAACATCACCGCTTCTTTGAGAAACTCTGTGTGTGACAGGGTGCATTTCACCACAGACACTTGGACGAGTAGGCATGGACAAGGGCGTTACATGTCGCTGACTGGGCACTGGGTTACTATGGTGACAGCAGGACAAGGGGCTGCTCTCCAAGTCTTACCGTCCGCACGAGTTGTGCATCAATCCTCTTTATCTCGAAGTTCCTCCACTGCTTCTGCCTCGTCAACCTCCTCTCGGTCCTCCACCTGCACCCAAAGCCTGTCTGGTAATGCCACCTGCTTTCTAACTGCACAGAAGGAATCCTGCACACCTCCTTACTATGCTGGCAGCAGGGCTCAACGGCATCAGTGTTCACTTTGACATGTCTGGGAAATGTGAGTCACACAGCTGAGGAGTTGTGGTCAGCTCTGGAGACCCAGTTTCATGAATGGTTGTCTCCACTGGACCTGCAACCAGGGAAGGCCGTGTGCGACAATGCTGCAAACCTGGGTGCGGCCCTTCGCCGGGGCAATGTCACACACGTGCCTTGTATGGCTCACGTGTTGAACCTGGTTGTCCCGCAATTTTTAGCCCACTATCCCGGACTTGATGGCCTTCTGTAGAGGGCACGGTCGCTGTGTGCTCACTTCCGCCGTTCGCATCACGCAGCTCAACGACTTACATCTCTACAGAAGTCGTTGGGCCTGCCACTTCACCGGCTAAAATGCGATGTGCCTACCCGGTGGAATTCAACTCTGCACATGTTACAGCGACTGTGGCAGCACCGACAAGCCCTTGTGCAATACGTTCTGACATATAGCCTGGGCCAACGAGATCCAGAGGTGGGGCAAATCACGCTGCAGGAGTGGTCTCAGATCAGGGACCTATGAAGGTGACGCGCCCCCTGAGCCGTGGGGTACCTGGAGCCGGGCCGGTAGACGCTGGGGGTTGTAGTCACTGTGGCGTTGACCAGGTCCGTGACCCAGGGCGGTCAATCCAAGGGTAATTTGTATATATGGGTTTTATAATGTCCAACTACGCCACCTGTGTAGTGCGGCCAAAGGGGCCGCCGCTGCAGAACTGTCCTCTGAAGCTGGTGGTTTTGCAGCAATGGTATTATTACTCCCCACAGAAAGAGTGTAGCTTCAGGGCAGTGAGGGTGGATGATGGTGGTTATAGTGCAGGGAGTCAGTAATGAACACAGAGTCTGTGTGATGCAGTCCCAAGATCTTTACTCACAGTTGTTGCAGTCCAGATTACAGGTACCAGAGCAATCTCCCCCGTCGTGCTGTGCGTACTCAGTGAGGGGCTCAATCCACCCCCAGATAGCTCCGGAGTACTTAGCAGGACCTCCTTCTTTGTGTCCTTTCTCTGGCCTTCTCCCTGCACCTCACACCCAGTGACACTTCTATCCTGTATCCTCGGGCCTTGGCGGGCGACGTGTGTTCCGTCCCCTGGGTGCTATGTGGCTACCTTCTTAGTGAGACTGGTTTGGACTTTGGCCTGCTGTTTCTCCGCTAGTTGAGGGACCGGTTCCCCTTATCTGGCCTGACCCCTCTACCTCCTGGTAGCAGCGGGCGTACGGGTGGCCTTCTGCACGGCCCGTACCCCTAGGGTCCCTTCCGTTCCTGGAGCCTTCCTGCTCCCACTCCTCTCTTCTCTCCTTCAGTCCAGGGCCTCCCAGGCTAGGCCCGCCTCCGGAGCAGAGCTCATGGAGAGCCTCTGCTCCTGTCACTTCTCCTCCTCTAACTGACTCGCTCTTTATAAGATGGCTTCCTATTTATACTCTCCCTGTAATGTGCTCCCCTAAGCTGCTCCCCTAAGCACCCACTACATAGGACCCTCCCGCCAGCTAGGGACCTGGGACTGTGTTCTCCCTTAGGAGTAATCTCGCCCTACCCCCACTGCGGGTATGTGTTGGATGCAGGTGTTAGGGTCCCAAGCCATACTCCTTCCTTACCTGAGGGTGAGATACCATACCTCTGGGTGAGATGCAGTAACTCTGTGGCGACTGAACCCTCAGGGGCGCCACACACCCTTCTGCACAGTTTTGAAATGGCGACGAAGATGTTTAGTGCTGACGACGATGGCATTATCAGCATGACTATTCTGGTGATTTACATGCTGGAGCACACGTTAAACAGAATTCAGAGTCAGGTGGTGGGACAAGAGGAGGTGGAGGAAGTAGAGGAGGAGTCGTATGCGGAAGGGATAACATCTCCAAGGTCCAGACGGTCGGCAGCACCAAGGCGGCAGGCATGGGAGGGTGGGGGAGAGGGATTAACCAGGGCACATGGTAGCAGCCAAACTGTTGAGGAAGGTGCAGGAGCCGAGGAAGAAGTGGAGGACGAACTGGCGATGGGCATGTAAGACTCATCAGATGAGGGAG
The DNA here is from genome assembly GCF_046119375.1 of Phyllobates terribilis. Classification (NCBI taxonomy): domain Eukaryota; kingdom Metazoa; phylum Chordata; class Amphibia; order Anura; family Dendrobatidae; genus Phyllobates; species Phyllobates terribilis. Next base: position 377,765,198 of record NW_027362763.1, on the reverse strand, counting down.
ACCTTGATCACATTTCTGTTGTGCGAGGTTGGGGGGAGAGGGCAGAGGAAGGAAGCATGATTCTTACCTCGCTACCAACACAACAAGGACTTGGTCCTCCTGGATGCGCAAGACACATGAGTGCCTTCTTGCTGCACTACCTGCAACATGACCCTCGGATTGTCAGAATTCGAAGTATTCCCGACTACTGGGTTGCCACACTCTTAGATCCCCGGTACAAAAGTAAATTTGCCGAAATAATTCCTGCCATAGAAAGGGATTCACGCATGCAGGAGTTTCTGCAGACGCTGTTGCAGAATCTTACATGTGCTTTTCCACAAAACATGAGTGGTGCACGTAGAGAATCTCACAGTTCTAACTTGCAAACCATGTGACTGTCGAGTCTTCATCACTCAAACCGTAACAGTAACACAGTATCTGCTGGTTACAGCAATTTTGTGGAATCTTTTCACCACTTTTTTAGACCATCCTTTGCAAGGCCACAGGAGACAAGAAGTCTGACACATAGTCAATGCCTAGAGAGGATGGTACAGGAGTATCTCCAAGTGAACATTGAAGCCATAACTGTGTCACTGGACCGTTGCTCATTTTGGGATTCCAATCTGGAAAAATGGCCGGAGCTCGCCAGTCACGCCTTGGAGATCTTGTCATGCCCTGCAGCCAGCGTTCTCTCTGAACGTGTGTTCAGCGCTGCTGGTGGTGTGCTGACAGATAAGCTCACGCGGCTGTCCACTGAGAATGTAGAAAGACTCACGTTCATAAAGATGAACAAATCATGGATTCACAAGGACTTTTCTACCCCTGTGTCATCCTGGGGAGACTAAAAGCTTGAGGATTTGGTAAAATCACCTCACCAACCATTTTAAGCAACTGTGGGGCAATTGGTGCCACTTAACCCTAGAATGCATGACCATAAAAATCGACACTTTCACATACCTGGGGCCTTTTAGGCCCGTGTGCAAATAACATGGAATAACTCAAACTCAAATGACAAACAACTATATACATGAAGAATACCTAGAGTTTCAAAATTCTAACTAAAGTAATCTTGCAGAAAATAGAAAACAATTAACAGGGCAGGCCTGCGAGGACCCAGGTATGCGTTCTACGGTTAAGTTGTGTCTGTGCCACAATTTTATGAAAAAATGGAGACTCTTTTTGGAGTCCCCTTGCTGTGTCTTACGTGACGTTGGCATCGTCAATTTCAGGTGGGTTGGGTCGCTCCCCCCCCCCCTTTTAACTGTAAGAAACTACATACACTATGGCTTTGGGTAACACAGATGGTTGAGTCTGAACAGCTGTTTACTCACAGGTCTGCTCCAAAGCTTCAGTGTCTGCTAGTCAGCGTAGAATTTTTAACTGCATCTAGCCTAGGCAATATTTTGGGTGTAGTAGCCCAGCTGCGAAGCAAGCTGCACCGCCTGTGTATCTTATAAGAATTTTTAAATGCATCTAGCCTAGGCAGACTGTGGGGACCCCCAACCAAACCCAGACGCTCAGCCCCCCTACCGCCCCCCTTTCCTTGACAATACAATAATATAACTCTTACAACTGGATGGGTGAGGATCGGTCACAGCTTTATTAACTCTTTATACTCATTCCATTAGAAAGGCATTTTATTTCTAAAATAATTCAGCTTGTTGCAGCATGCCCTGGGTCTCCACTTCGGCAAGTTGGCCAACAAGTGCTACTCTCCAACATGTCCTTTCTATTTCCAGGCCACGGAGGATCCTGAGTACTCGTATGCAAGACTCTGACCCCCACCCATCACTCTTAACGCTTGTTCCACTCCGTCCTGGAGTCCTGACAGGAATATGTCCAGTCCAATATCCATTAAGTGAACACGGTCGGGCCGTATGAGGCCTGCTTTATCTCCTTCCAGTTGTCGGTGTCGTATCACTACACCGCCTCTGTCTCTTCTAAATTTTGCCATCCGAATATTTATTACCTGCCTTGTCCGTTCGATGGCCGTGATCTCTCGCGCACCTTGCCATACCGCTATCGGCACAATCTCTGACCATACTATAGTTAGTTTTGTGAAAAATTCTCTGAAGCGCTCAGTGTCTAGTTTCATTATTGCCATTAGTTATGTGCTCTTGTGATGACCTAGGTTGTTTCCCCCGGCCTGTATAACTAAGATGACCAGACCTCTTGCCTCTCTCCCTACCTTGATTACCTCCATTAGTACCTGTGGCCATAGCAGGCCTCTAAGACCTCTCCAGTTGAAATATGTTGTATGAAATTCTAATTTCCTCCCGCCTGGGCGGACTTTCGCCCTTTTTTCTGCCCAATATATATACGAGTGGCCTATCACCCACACTGTTGGCTTAGCGTCACCTGTAAAAGAAACAAACCATGTTAGGATAACAAGTCCTGTCTTATGTATCTCGCCAAACATGTGGATCGCCATCTCCCTATCCTCTGAACTTCCGTTTCTGACTGTCCTGCTCTTGCTGCTTCCGTGGCCGCACCTATGCGGAATGTGTGTGTCCCGTAATCTTTGGGGTGGTTCCCTGCCAATGTTATGCATTTATTAAATATAGCTTGAAACAGGTATCTTGATAATGGCGTTCCATCAATGTGTGATAGGAAGAAATTAATTTGTGATCTGATTGTTATATATGTTTTTACTATTGTTACCCGACTCAGTGTACCGTTTGTGGGTTGTAGAAGTACCCAAGTGCCCCTGCCCGCTGGAACCGATTTCGATTGGAGTATGCGAAGACATATTGCATTATTGGCTATGACTACATCCTGGTGTAATAAGCCTCCATTGGTGGTAATTTTGGATTGAGGGACTAATTCGCTTATGCATAGCGCCCCGAAGAAGGCGATCGCAAATGCAGTAGACAGTAGTGTTGCTTAAAATTGTGAGTGTCATGTTAATGGTGTTAGGGATATGATGTGAGAAATCAGTTTTAGCGACACGGGACGGGACGGCTAGTGTTGAGCCACCCCCGTAGTGTTCGAGTTCGGTTCGGTTCGTCGAACACCCGTGTGTTCGCCGAACTGTTCGTCGAACTGTTCGTCGAACACCTTCGAACACCGTTAAAACCAATGGCAGGCAAACAAAAACACATAGAAACACATAGAAAACACCTTCAAAGGTGTCCAAAAGCTGACAAACTGCTCAGAAGACATAACTAACACATGGAAAAGTGACAAGTACATATAGTCATGCGAAAATAAAAGAGGTGGAGGAGTAAAAGGAGGGGGAGACACAGATATAGGCATGTCATGCCCTTCTAAAATCCAAATAGTGAGAAGCCGACACGGCCAGTCCGCTCCTGCCGGTGCCACCTCCGTGTCGCCGGATTTGTGCCAGAGCCGCGGTGAACCCTGACGGCCAGCCCCCCTCTCCCAATACTGGTGCCTGTCTGCTGGTGGGTCGAGCGAGCCCCCCTGTGGTGGAGGCAGCTCTAAGCTTTTTAATTTAAATTGTCTCTCTAATTTGAATGAATACACTTTAAATCCATTTACAAGGATCTATTGGAGGGCAAGTCTCATGCCAGCAGCCGCGGTAATTCCAGCTCCAGTAGCGTCCACTAAAGCTGCTGCAGTTAAAAAGCTTTTATAAGGATTGAACTCGGCTGTCCACCGCAAGGCATCCTACTGCCAGTCCCAGCCCCTATGCCTTGGGGTGCCTCCTGATGCTCTTCACTAAGTATCCCATGGTCCCGAAGCATTTCCTTTGAAAAAATTAAGTGTCTAAACTACAGGTGGTGTAGCTTGCTTAGCAGCCGGGATAATCCGCTGACTAGCAGACACTGCTACTAGGCACAAAGTATTTCCTGGGCTAGATGCAGTTAAAAATTTGTAATTAGATACTCTCGTTGGATGCTGAGAAAGCATTCCATAGAGTCTCCTGGCACGCCATATATGATTCTCTTAAAAAGCTTGGGGTAGGGGTCTAGGGGACCCTTTTATAGCCAAAATCACGGCCCTGTATCGCAATACGTCACCTAGGCTGAAGATAAATGGAACTGTAGCACCCTGAGGGCTCGATTGCTACAGACGTATTGCAACTCACCCAGAGGTGTGATATCTCACTCTCAGGTAAGGATGGAGTGTGGATCAGGACCCGACACCTGCATGCATTACACCACATTGCCGTGGGGCAGGGCGACCAATATGCCCCTGAGATGGGCACGACAGTCCCTGTCCCTGGCTGGAGTGGGGGGAGGGAACACTGAGGAAGGGGAACCCTGTAGTGCAGGAGCAGGGAGGAAGCAGTTCCTGGGTGCATTGAGAAGGGAGTATAAAAGGTGGGTACCATCTTAGTTCAGTGCAGAGAAGTCTGAGCAGAAGTGGCAGGGAGCAGGGGCTCTGCATGAGCTCTGCTCCGGAGGCGGGCCTAGTAACAGAGGCCCAGGCCTGGAAGAGGGAGAAGGAAGGAAGAGGAGCGGAGAAGGCTCAAGGAACGAGGAATGAAGGGATCCCAGGGATGCGGACGGGCGAGTCGCCACCGCACGCCCGAATTCACCTGCGTGGAAGGGTCAGGCCAAAGGGGGAGACCGGTCCCCGAACTAGTGGAGGCAGGAAACGACCCTCAGCTAGAAACCGGAGGCTCTGACATTTTATGTGGCGCAGCCCCTCGCTACACCCGCTAGGAAGGCACCACATAGGGTCAGGCAAACTGGCGCCAAGTTTACCAAGAGGAGGCCCGAGGCAGCCGGACAGAAGTGTTGGTAAGAAAGGCCAGACAAAGGACACACAAAGGGGGTCCTGTGAAGTGCTCCAAAGTTATCTGGGAGTTGTCTGAGCCCCTCACCTGGTGAGCACAGTACGACGTGGGCAGCCGTTACCTGCAGACGTGGTCTGGATAATAAGAACTGTGAGTAAAGGCCCTGGACTTCATCACTGACTCCGTGTCGTTACTGCTGCTGCCCTGCACCATCACCCCCATCCTCCGCATACACTGCCCTGAGGCTATACTCCTCCCGTGGGGAGTTATGCTACGCTCTGCTGCACCCACAACACCAGCCTCAGCGGTCTGCCCTGTAGCGGCGGTTCACTCTGACCGCAATCCACGGGTGGCGTAGTCGGACATTTAAACATCAAAACCACATAAATAGTTCCGCCACTGGTTTGACCGCCCTGAGCCACGGAACCGGGTCGCCGCCACGAAGACTAAAACCACCAGCATCCACCAAAAAGTGTCCGGCTCCGGGTGTCCCAAGGCCCAGGGGGTGCGTCAGAACATTTTCATCACCTTTCACAATCACCAATGGGACAAGGCAGGGATGTCCTCTGTCCCCTCTCTTATACATCCTAGTGACGGAGCACCTGCTCTCATCAATTCGCCATAACCCCAAAATTAGGTGGATTGAGGTGGGAGGCACCGAGTACAAGTGCTCTCTATTTGCTGATGATGTCCTAGTATATATCACTCAATCACATATATCCATCCCTGCTGTTATGGCTGAAATAGATCACTTTGTTACATGGTCAAATTTTAAAATCAATGCAGCGAAGTCTGAGGCCCTCGATGTCTCCCTCCCCAAATCCATATAGGATTCCATCCAGTCCAACTTTCCCTTTGCCTGGCCCTCACAGGGTATCAAATACTTAGGAATTCCTATTCATAGAGACCTCTCCCATCTATGTTATCTTAATTTTGGGCCCTTTATTGAACAATTCCATACAGACCAAGGTTGGCAAGTTAGAACTGTAAGATTCACTACGTGAACCACTGGTGTTTTGTGGAAAAGCACATGTACACTGCGTTCCAAATTATTATGCAAAAAGTGTTTAGGAGTGATAAGGGAAGAATTTGTTTGTTTGTCAGTTAAACTCATTGATGGTGATGTGTGTCAGGGCTCTTTATATCACTGTAAGCAATTGCAGACACCTGTGCTAATTGGTTTGGCAGGTGTGTCCAATGAAAGGCAAGACTACTTAAGAAGGCTCTCTCACATTATTAAGCAGCCTACATTTTCTGCCAAAATGGGAAAGAAAAAGCATGTGTCGGCTGCTGAGAAGCAACAAATTGTGGAGTGTTTAGGTCAAGGCATGACTACAATCAACATTGTGCGATGATCAGGATGAAGTGTCTTGGCAATCAAGAAGTATGTAGCTGATTCACAGAACACACGTGTGCGTGCTGATAAGGGCAAATTGAGGACTCTTTCCTACAGGCAATTACGTCAGGTTAAAAGAGCAGCGGCAAGAAAGCCTTGTCATAGCAGCAGACAAGTTTTTGAAGCTGCTGGTGCCTCCAACGTCCCCCGAACAACAAGATGCAGGGTCCTTCAGAGGTTTGCAGCTGTGTATACGCCATCCTGTCGACCTCCTCTATCCACTTCACACAAGCAGAAACGGCTCCAGTGGGCCAAACATTACATGAAGACTGATTTCAAAACTGTTTTGTTCACGGATGAGTGCCGTGCAGCGCTCGATGGTCCAGATGGATGGAGTGGAGGATGGCTGGTTGATGGACACCCCACGCAAACACGGCTACAGCGCCAACAAGGAGGAGGTGGAGTAATGTTTTGGGCTGGAATCATGGGGAGAGAGATTGTCGGCCCCTTTAGGATCCCTGAAGGCGCTAAAGATGAACTCCATAATGTATGTGGATTTTCTCAAACAGCACTTCCTGCCATGGTTCAAGAAGAAGAACCGTGTATTTCACAGCAAGATCATTTTTCTGCATGATAATGCACCATCTCATGCTGCACATAAAACATCTGCATCTCTGGCTGATATGGGCATAAAACGGGACAAACTTATGGTGTGACCCCCATGCTCCCCTGACCTCTACCCCATTCAGAACCTTTGGAGCATCATTAAAAGGAGTGTCCATGATGGCGGGAGGCAGTTCACATCTAAGCAACAGCTCTGGGAGGGTATTCTGTCCTCATCAAAACAATTGAAGCAGAAACCATCCAAAACCTGACAAATTCAATGGACGAGAGAGTTCAGAAGCTCCTTTCGAACAAGGGGTCCTATGTGAAAATGTAACATCACCTACAATAAAGTTTTGAGTTGAAAACTGTTTGATTTCAGTTTCTAACAACCTGCTAATGCTTATAATTTCAAAAATGACCATTTTTTTGGTCTTTATTAAAATGAAAAGGTTGATCGAAAAGTTTGGGGGATCTAAGAGTGTGGCAACCCAGTAGTCATGATTACTTCGAATTCTGACAATATGAGGGTCATGCTGCAGGTAGTGCAGCAAGAAGGCACTTATGTGCCTTGCGCATCTCGGAGCCCCAAAATTATTTTCCGGGCTAGATGCAGCTAAAAATTATTTTTAATTTTAAATCTGGTGAAGCTTTAGTATAGATGGCCTAATAGGATCAGTGCTGCACACTGCTACAAAGCCCAAATTATTTTCCAGTCAAGATACAGATAAACATGATTAGTAATTTGAAAGCTTAAAACGGTTGGTAGGGTGATTTTAACCAATCATCAAGCTTTTACTCTCCCCAGGATGACACAGGGGTAGAAAAGTCGTTTCGGATCCATGATTTGTTCATCTTTATGAACGTGAGTCTGTCTACATTATCAGTGGAGAGCCGCGTGCGCTTATCTGTCAGCACACCACCAGCAGCGCTGAACACACGTTCAGACAGAACGCTGGCTGCGGGGCATGACAAGATCTCCAAGGCGTAAGTGGCTAGCTCCGGCCATTTATCCAGATTGGAAGCCCAAAAAGAGCAAGGGTCCAGTGACACAGTCGTGGCTTCAATGTTTACTTGGAGATACTCCTGTACCATCGTCTCTAGGCGTTGACTATGTGTCAGACTTCTTGTCTCCTGTGGCCTTGCAAAGGATGGGCTAAAAAAGTGGTGAAATGATTCCGCAAAATTGATGTTACCAGCAGATACTGTGGTTCTGTTACGGTTTGAGTGCTGAACACTTGACGGTCCCACGGTTGGCAAGTTGGAACTGTGAGATTCACTACGTGCACCACTGGTATTTTGTGCAAAAGCACATGTAAGATTCTGCAACAGTCTCTGATGATACTCCTGCATGCGTGCATCCCTTTCTATGGCAGGAATAATTTCTGCAAATTTACTTTTGTACCGGGGATCTAACAGTGTGGCAACCCAGTAGTCAGGATTATTTCTAATTCTCACAATTCGAGGGTCATGTTGCAGGTAGTGCAGCAAGAAGGCACTCATGTGTGTTGCGCATCCAGGAGCACCAAGTCCCTGTTGTGTTGGTGGCGAGGTAACAATCATGCTTCCTTCCTCTGTCCTCTCCCCCCAACCTCGCACAACAGAAATGTGATCAAGGTCTCCCTCATCTGATGAGTCTTCCATCAGTTCGTCCTCCACTTCTTCCTGGGCTCCTGCACCTTCCTCACTAGTTTGGCTGCTACCATGCGCCCTGGTAAAACCATCTCCCCCACCCTCACATGCCTGCCGCCTTGGTGCTGCCGACCGTCTGGACCTTGCAGATGTTAGCCCTTCCGCATACAACTCCTCCTCCTCTACTTCCTCCACCTCCTCTTGTGCCACCACCTGACTCCGAATTCTGTTTAACATGTGCTCCAGCATGTAAATCACCGGAATAGTCATGCTGATAATGGCATCGTCAGCACTAAAAATCTTCGTCGCCATTTCAAAACTGTGCAGAAGGGTGCATAGGTCCCTGATCTGAGACCACTCCTCCAGCGTGATTTGCCCCACCTCTGAATATCGTTGGCCCAGGCTATACGTCAGAACGTATTGCACCAGGGCTTGTCGGTGCTGCCACAGTCGCTGCAACATGTGCAGAGTTGAATTCCACCGGGTAGGCACATCGCATTTTAGCCGGTGAAGTGGCAGGCCCAACGACTTCTGTAGAGATGTAAGTCGCTGAGCTGCGGGATGCGAACGGCGGAAGTGAGCACACAGCGACCGTGCCCTCTGCAGAAGGCCATCTAGTCTGGGATAGTGGGCTAAAAATTGCTGGACAACCAGGTTCAACACGTGAGCCATACAAGGCACGTGTGTGACATTGCCCCGGCGAAGGGCCGCACCCAGGTTTGCAGCATTGTCGCACACGGCCTTCCCTGGTTTCAGGTCCAGTGGAGACAACCATTCATGAAATTGGTTCTCCAGAGCTGACCACAACTCCTCAGCTGTGTGACTCACATTTCCCAGACATTTCAATGTAAAAACCGCCTGATGACGTTGAGCCCTACTGCCAGCATAGTAAGGAGGTGTGCAGGATCCCTTCTGCGCAGTTAGAAAGCTTGTGGCATGACCAGACAGGCTTTGGGTGCAGGTGGAAGACCGAGAGGAGGTTGAGGAGGCAGAAGCAGTGGAGGAACTTTGACATAAAGAGGATTGACGCACAACTCGTGGGGACAGCAAGACTTGGACAGCAGCCCCTTGTCCTGCTGTCACCATAGTTACCCAGTGCCCAGTCAGCGACATGTAACGCCCCTGTCCATGCCTACTCGTCCAAGTGTCTGTGGTGAAATGCACCCTGTCACACACAGAGTTTCTCAAAGAAGCGGTGATGTTGTGTGCGACATGCTGGTGGAGCGCAGGCACATTTTTCTTTGAGAAGTAGTGCCGACTGGGCATCTGGTACTGGGGCACTGCGACGGACATAAGGTCTCGAAAATCCTCTGTGTCCACCAGGCGGAAAGGCAGCATTTCTGTAGCCAAGAGCTTGCAGATGGTGAAATTCAACCTCTTAGCTTTCTCATGGCTAGGAGGAAATGGTCTTTTACTTGTCCACATCTGAGGGACCGAGGGCTGGCTATTGTGCTTAGACGGGGTTGATAAGGGTGTCCCCGGCAAACTGCCGGTCTGTGAGGAAGATGCAGGCGGACATGTTAGGTTGCCTTGATCCAAAGGTGGTGCTATCGATGTCGGACAGCGCTCAACACCAGCTGGTGTTACCACCTCCAAAGAAAATGATGACCTGCCAATCACGCTGGCTGTTGCGGGTAAAGAGGTGGCAGGTCTGCGCCCCAAAACAGGTGTGACTGCTGTCCCCCCAGTCACAGAGGATGAAGAGGCCGCGGATGCACAAGATATGGCAGACGGTGATTGGCCCGGCCGGCTAGGCCGCATTGTAGCACACTGAGCTTCCCACTGCAACTTATGCTTCATGTCCATGTGCCGGTTCATGCATGAAGTACTCAAACTATGTATTTTTTGGCCTCTACTTAGCTTTTGCTGACAAATGTTACAGATAACACGAGTTGGGTCATCTTTATCGATCTGAAAAAATGCCCAGGCTACGCAAGGCTTAGCACCCATGCGACCTGAAGAGCCACCACGACTTGTGGTGAGAGGCAGAGTTGTGTTTGAGGATGCAGTTGTTGACGTGCTTCCAGTACTACGTCTCTGTCCAGGAAGGCGCAACCTGACCTCGTCGTCACTAGCATCTTCCTCCACCTCCTCTGCTGACCTCATCTCTTGGCTGACTGTGGGTTGACAGTAAGTGGGATCTCCGACCTCATCATCATCACCCTGTGCGTTATCACACCCGTCGTCCTCAGAGCCAACCTGTTCCTGCCCTGACAAAAAAGTAAAGTTGTCGCTCCAATCAGGTATTTGAGTCTTATCATCGTCTTCCTCATTGTCTCCACCAACAGGAGTTACAGTTTGGGAATGAGGGTCTACATTATGGTCAGAACCTTCTGCGTCTGGTCCTGGATCCGACTCATAAAGATTCTGGGCATCAGTGCAGATCATTTCCTCGTCTGGATTCACAGAAGCGCTGGAGTCGACCTCTGATTCCCAGGCTATAGTATGAGTAAACAGCTCTGCAGATCCAACCATCTGTTCTACCTCATACTCAGACGGGCAGCTGGAGATTTGGGAGCTGTAAGGAAGCAAGTGCGATTTGGGTGACACCTTTGAGGACTGGAGTATTTGTGATGTTGAAGTTGATGTGGAGGAGAGCCCACTTAAAGGAGCACTTGATATCCGTTGAAGCACCTGCTGTTTTTGTGCCTCATCTGGAATTTGTAGCGATTGGCGTGGCCGTAAGAAAGGGATCTTATCACATTGTCCGCTAAAAGAAGTAGACACTTTAGTTTGGCTGGAAGATGGTCTTTCTTCTGCAGATGTTACTGTTGCTTTAACACCTACCCCACGGACACAACCTTTTTTCCCCTTCCCAACACGCCTATTACCCTTTCCACCAGCAGCAGGCCTTTTTCCACTCATTTTGGTGGTTAACTAATTCACAACTCTGGAGTTGTTTGCACAAAAAAACAATGGATGGTAACCGAGCAGAGCTGAGTGGCCAAACTGTGGTATTAGGCCAAAACTATTGGCTGGGTTAGATGCAGAAAAAAATTATTTTGAATTTGCAACCTGATGGAGGTCAGTATAGATGGACTAATACAAATAGTCCCACACACTGCTAGAAGCCCAAATATTTTTTCAGAGGTACTGTAGATGCAGATAAAAATTATTTTTAATTTGCAACCTGATGGAGGTCAGTATAGATGGACTAATAGACCAAGTCCCAAACACTGCTAGAAGCCCAAATATTTTTTCAGAGCTAGATGCAGAAAAAAATTATTTTTAATTTGCAACCTGATGGAGGTCAGTATAGATGGACTAATAGACCAAGTCCCACACACCGCTAGAAGCCCAACTATTTTTTCAGAGCTAGATGCAGAAAAAAATTATATTCAATTTGCAACCTGCTGGAGGTCAGTATAGAAGGACTAATAGAACAAGTCCCACACACTGCTAGAAGCCCAAATATTTTTTCAGAGCTAAATGAAGAAAAAAATTATTTTTAATTTGCAACCTGATGGAGGTCAGTATAGATGGACTAATAGACCAAGTCCCACACACTGCTAGAAGCCCAAATATTTTTTCAGAGCTAGATGCAGAAAAAAATTATTTATAATTTGCAACCTGATGGAGGTCAGTATAGATGGACTAATAGACCAAGTCCCACACACCGCTAGAAGCCCAAATATTTTTTCAGAGCTAGATGCAGAAAAAAATTATTTTTAATTTGCAACCTGATGGAGGTCAGTATAGATGGACTAATAGACCAAGTCCCACACACTGCTAGAAGCCCAAATATTTTTTCAGAGCTAGATGCAGAAAAAAATTATTTTTAATTTGCAACCTGATGGAGGTCAGTATAGATGGACTAATAGACCAAGTCCCACACACCGCTAGAAGCCCAAATATTTTTTCAGAGCTAGATGCAGAAAAAAATTATTTTTAATTTGCAACCTGATGGAGGTCAGTATAGATGGACTAATAGACCAAGTCCCACACACTGCTAGAAGCCCAAATATTTTTTCAGAGCTAGATGAAGAAAAAAATTATTTTTAATTTGCAACCTGATGGAGGTCAGTATAGATGGACTAATAGACAAAGTCCCACACACCGCTAGAAGCCCAACTATTTTTTCAGAGCTAGATGCAGAAAAAAATTATATTCAATTTGCAACCTGCTGGAGGTTAGTATAGAAGGACTAATAGAACAAGTCCCACACACTGCTAGAAGCCCAAATATTTTTTCAGAGCTAAATGAAGAAAAAAATTATTTTTAATTTGCAACCTGATGGAGGTCAGTAGAGATGGACTAATAGACCAAGTCCCACACACTGCTAGAAGCCCAAATATTTTTTCAGAGCTAGATGCAGAAAAAAATTATTTTTAATTTGCAACCTGATGGAGGTCAGTATAGATGGACTAATAGACCAAGTCCCACACACTGCTAGAAGCCCAAATATTTTTTCAGAGCTAGATGCAGAAAAAAATTATTTTTAATTTGCAACCTGATGGAGGTCAGTATAGATGGACTAATAGACCAAGTCCCACACACCGCTAGAAGCCCAACTATTTTTTCAGAGCTAGATGCAGAAAAAAATTATATTCAATTTGCAACCTGCTGGAGGTCAGTATAGAAGGACTAATAGAACAAGTCCCACACACTGCTAGAAGCCCAAATATTTTTTCAGTGCTAAATGAAGAAAAAAATTATTTTTAATTTGCAACCTGATTTAGGTCAGTATAGATGGACTAATAGACCAAGTCCCACACACTGCTAGAAGCCCAAATATTTTTTCAGAGCTAGATGCAGAAAAAAATTATTTTTAGTTTGCAACCTGATGGAGGTCAGTATAGATGGACTAATAGACCAAGTCCCACACACCGCTAGAAGCCCAAATATTTTTTCAGAGCTAGATGCAGAAAAAAATTATTTTTAATTTGCAACCTGATGGAGGTCAGTATAGATGGACTAATAGACCAAGTCCCACACACTGCTAGAAGCCCAAATATTTTTTCAGAGCTAGATGCAGAAAAAATTATTTTTAATTTGCAACCTGATGGAGGTCAGTATAGATGGACTAATAGACCAAGTCCCACACACCGCTAGAAGCCCAAATATTTTTTCAGAGCTATATGCAGAAAAAAATTATTTTTAATTTGCAACCTGATGGAGGTCAGTATAGATGGACTAATAGACCAAGTCCCACACACTGCTTGAAGCCCAAATATTTTTTCAGAGCTAGATGAAGAAAAAAATTATTTTTAATTTGCAACCTGATGGAGGTCAGTATAGATGGACTAATAGACCAAGTCCCACACACCGCTAGAAGCCCAACTATTTTTTCAGAGCTAGATGCAGAAAAAAATTATATTCAATTTGCAACCTGCTGGAGGTCAGTATAGAAGGACTAATAGAACAAGTCCCACACACTGCTAGAAGCCCAAATATTTTTTCAGAGCTAAATGAAGAAAAAAATTATTTTTAATTTGCAACCTGATGGAGGTCAGTATAGATGGACTAATAGACCAAGTCCCACACACTGCTAGAAGCCCAAATATTTTTTCAGAGCTAGATGCAGAAAAAAATTATATTCAGTTTGCAACCTGATGTAGGTCAGTATAGATGGACTAATAGAATGATGCTATGCCCAAAAGATTTTACTTCACTAGGTGCAGTAAAAAAATTGGTATTCTATACACAGGTGTTATATCTTGCAACACAGATAGGCTACTCCACTGACTAACACACTCTGCAATAGGCCAAAAAGGATTAGCTTTGCTAGATTCAGCCAAATGCTGTGAAAAAAACTTGCACAGCACTGGCACAGACCTGCCTGGCAAAAACTGATAGGAACTCATGTAACCTAGTCCTGAAAAGGACTCCAATTACAATTAGTCTTTACTCCCACAACCTATCTATTTAAGAGCACAGACATCCCTGATAAAAGTCATAGGAAATGCTGTAACCTAGTCCTTAAAAGGACTGCAATCACAACTATTCCCTACTCCCAAGCTATCTGTATATTTGTGCGAAAATTGGCTTGAAATTAACAAGGTATAGCGCACACAGCAACAGCGGTGCCGTCTAACACGCAGCTGCAGCAGTGAGAAAATGGTGGCGACGGGGAAAATGGCTTGGTCTTATAGGGCAAGGACATGTGACATACACTGCCAATGACACATGCCCTTGCTTGTGTGAAAAAAAGCAATTCGCTCCGTGTGTGCGCTGCTGATAGGCTGACAGATTGCACCTCCCCACTGCAAATGCGGGAAAGAGAAAAAAAAATGGAGATCTTCATTGTTCCTGCAGAGATCCATCCCCTGCCCCTCCCCTCACCCCGCTGTACACTCAAACTGCGTATTAACATTAATTTTCATCATTACTGAGTAAAATCCAGTTATGATTTTGGTGCACGAACAGTTATCGAACATAACCTCGAACAGCCGAATTTTTCTCAAATTGTTCGTGTTCGCCGAACGGCTCGAACACCGCCCAAAACAGCTCGAATTTGAGATTGGCGAACAGTTCGAGTAGAACAACGCTCATCTCTAGGGACGGCTACACTCCTGACTTGGCTGACCCCTTTTCCACCCTTTTATGGATTGTCTGATGATGAATGTTTGTCACATCTCCCCAATTTAGTAGTTGGAAGTGAAATGCTACTCCGGTCAGACACCGCTGCGCTGACGCCCCTGATATGCCCCTCATCATTAGCTGGTGGAGAAATTCTATGGTGACTTGTGATCTGGCATGTTCACATTGGTCAACCCGTCTGCCTGCTACTAGTCGAGTCCACTCTTCCCATGCCTTACCGTATGCTTGCCACATCGACGGGGCAACTGACGCTCTGATTAATGGCATCAACTATTCGCAACTAGATCCCATAGGGAGGGTGGGCAACTGTTGCCCGATGGGTGGGCGTTGGGGAAGAGCTCTGTGAAAATCTGCCAATTGAATTGTGATAAAGCGTTAGCAGCAGCTTTAGACCACTCAGCATTGTGGCTAGCGCGGACCCATACATTGTGTTTTAGGCACTGGAATGCTAGACGGCGTAGTAAGCCTAGCACTGGGAGAGACGATGATGCCATCTAATTAAAGCAGTGCGCTAGGCTGTTGTTTTTTGTTATGAAGCGTATATTACTGTTAGCCAGGCGCGAGCCTCATATTTCTATTGCTACCACTATTGGGAAGAAAACTTATTTTCAGGGCTAGATGCAGCTAAAAACTATTATTAATTTCAAAGCTGGTGGAGCTTGGTAAAGATGGCCTAATACAATGAGTACCACACACTGTTACAAGCCTAAATATTTTTTCAGAGCTAGTTGCAGAAAAAAATTATATTGAATTTGCAACCTGATGGAGGTTAGTATAGATGGACTAATAGAACAAGTCCCACACACTGCTAGAAGCCTAAATATATTTTCAGAGCTAGATGTAGAAAAAAATTATATTGAATTTGCAACCTGATGGAGGTTAGTATGGATGGACTAATAGAACAAGTCCCACACACTGCTAGAAGCCTAAATATTTTTTCAGAGCTAGATGAAGAAAAAAATTATATTGAATTTGCAACCTGATGGAGGTCAGTATAGATGGACTAATAGAACAAGTCCCACACACTGCTAGAAGCCTAAATATTTTTTCAGAGCTAGATGCAGAAAAAAAAATATGTTGAATTTGCAACCTGATGGAGGTCAGTATAGATGGACTAATAGAACAAGTCCCACACACTGCTAGAAGCCTAAATATTTTTTCAGAGCTAGATGCAGAAAAAAATTATATTGAATTTGCAACCTGATGGAGGTCAGTATAGATGGACTAATAGAACAAGTCCCACACACTGCTAGAAGCTGAAATATTTTTTGAGAGCTAGATGCAGAAAAAAATTATATTGAATTTGCAACCTGATGGAGGTTAGTATAGATGGACTAATAGAACAAGTCCCACACACTGCTAGAAGCCTAAATATTTTTTCAGAGCTAGATGCAGAAAAAAATTATATTGAATTTCCAACCTGATGGAGGTCAGTATAGATGGACTAATAGAACATGTCCCACACACTGCTAGAAGCCTAAATATTTTTTCAGAGCTATATGCAGAAAAAAATTATATTGAATTTGCAACCTGATGGAGGTCAGTATAGATGGACTAATAGAACAAGTCCCACACACTGCTAGAAGCCTAAATATTTTTTCAGAGCTAGATGTAGAAAAAAATTATATTGAATTTGCAACCTGATGGAGGTTAGTATAGATGGACTAATAGAACAAGCCCCACACACTGCTAGAAGCCTAAATATTTTTTCAGAGCTAGATGCAGAAAAAAATTATATTGAATTTGCAACCTGATGGAGGTCAGTATAGATGGACTAATAGAACAAGTCCCACACACTGCTAGAAGCCTAAATATTTTTTCAGAGCTAGATGCAGAAAAAAATTATATTGAATTTGCAACCTGATGGAGGTCAGTATAGATGGACTAATAGAACAAGTCCCACACACTGCTAAAAGCTGAAATATTTCTTCAGAGCTAGATGCAGAAAAAAATTATATTGAATTTGCAACCTGATAGAGGTCAGTATAGATGGACTAATAGAACAAGTCCCACACACTGCTAGAAGCCTAAATATTTTTTCAGAGCTAGATGCAGAAAAAAATTATATTGAATTTGCAACCTGATGGAGGTCAGTATAGATGGACTAATAGAACAAGTCCCACACACTGCTAGAAGCCTAAATATTTTTTCAGAGCTAGATGCAGAAAAAAATTATATTGAATTTGCAACCTGATGGAGGTCAGTATAGATGGACTAATAGAACAAGTCCCACACACTGCTAAAAGCTGAAATATTTCTTCAGAGCTAGATGCAGAAAAAAATTATATTGAATTTGCAACCTGATGGAGGTCAGTATAGATGGACTAATAGAACAAGTCCCACACACTGCTAGAAGCCTAAATATTTTTTCAGAGCTAGATGCAGAAAAAAATTATATTGAATTTGCAACCTGATGGAGGTCAGTATAGATGGACTAATAGAAAATTTCCCACACACTGTTAGAAGCCTAAATATTTTTTCAGAGCTAGATGCAGAAAAAAATTATATTGAATTTGCAACCTGATGGAGGTCAGTACAGATGGACTAATAGAACAAGTCCCACACACTGCTAGAAGCCTAAATATTTTTTCAGAGCTAGATGCAGAAAAAAATTATATTGAATTTGCAAACTGATGGAGGTTAGTATAGATGGACTAATAGAACAAGTCCCACACACTGATAGAAGCTTAAATATATTTTCATAGCTAGATGCAGAAAAAAATTATATTGAATTTGCAACCTGATGGAGGTCAGTATAGATGGACTAATAGAACAAGTCCCACACACAGCTAGAAGCCTAAATATTTTTCAGAGCTAGATGCAGAAAAAAGATATATTGAATTTGCAACCTGATGGAGGTCAGTATAGATGGACTAATAGAACAAGACCAACACACTGCTAGAAGCCTAAATATTTTTTCAGAGCTAGATGCAGAAAAAAATTATATTGAATTTGCAACCTGATGGAGGTTAGTATAGATGGACTAATAGAACATGTCCCACACACTGCTAGAAGCCTAAATATTTTTTCAGAGCTACATGCAGAAAAAAATTATATTGAATTTGCAACCTGATGGAGGTCAGTATAGATGGACTAATAGAACAAGTCCCACACACTGCTAAAAGCTGAAATATTTCTTCAGAGCTAGATGCAGAAAAAAATTATATTGAATTTGCAACCTGATGGAGGTCAGTATAGATGGACTAATAGAACAAGTCCCACACACTGCTAGAAGCCTAAATATTTTTTCAGAGCTAGATGCAGAAAAAAATTATATTAAATTTCCAACCTGATGGAGGTCAGTATAGATTGGCTAATAGAACTTGTCCCACACACTGCTAGAAGTCTAAATATTTTTTCAGAGCTACATGCAGAAAAAAATTATATTGAATTTGCAACCTGATGGAGGTCAGTATAGATGGACTAGTAGAACAAGTCCCACACACTGCTAGAAGCCTAAATATTTTTTCAGAGCTAGATGCAGAAAAAAATTATATTGAATTTGCAACCTGATGGAGGTTAGTATAGATGGACTAATAGAACAATTCCCACACACTGCTAGAAGCTTAAATATATTTTCATAGCTAGATGCAGAAAAAAATTATATTGAATTTGCAACCTGATGGAGGTCAGTATAGATGGACTAATAGAACAAGTCCCACACACTGCTAGAAGCCTAAATATTTTTTCAGAGCTAGATGCAGAAAAAAATTATATTGAATTTGCAACCTGAAGGAGGTTAGTATAGATGGACTAATAGAACAAGTCCCACACACTGCTATAAGCCTAAATATTTTTTCAGAGCTAGATGCAGAAAAACATTATATTGAATTTGCAACCTGATGGAGGTTAGTATAGATGGACTAATAGAACAAGTCCCACACACTGCTAGAAGCTTAAATATTTTTTCAGAGCTAGATGCAGAAAAAAATTATATTGAATTTGCAACCTGATGGAGATCAGTATAGATGGACTAATAGAACAAGTCCCACACACTGCTAGAAGCCTAAATATTTTTTCAGAGCTAGATGCAGAAAAAAATTATATTGAATTTGCAACCTGATGGAGGTTAGTATAGATGGACTAATACAACAAGTCCCACACACTGCTAGAAGCCTAAATATATTTTCAGAGCTAGATGCAGAAAAAAATTATATTGAATTTGCAACCTGATGGAGGTCAGTATAGATGGACTAATAGAACAAGTCCCACACACTGCTAGAAGCTTAAATATATTTTCATAGCTAGATGCAGAAAAAAATTATATTGAATTTGCAACCTGATGGAGGTCAGTATAGATGGACTAATAGAACAAGTCCCACACACTGCTAGAAGCCTAAATATTTTTTCAGAGCTAGATGCAGAAAAAAATTATATTGAATTTGCAACCTGAAGGAGGTTAGTATAGATGGAATAATAGAACAAGTCCCACACACTGCTATAAGCCTAAATATTTTTTCAGAGCTAGATGCAGAAAAACATTATATTGAATTTGCAACCTGATGGAGGTTAGTATAGATGGACTAATAGAACAAGTCCCACACACTGCTAGAAGCTTAAATATTTTTTCAGAGCTAGATGCAGAAAAAAATTATATTGAATTTGCAACCTGATGGAGATCAGTATAGATGGACTAATAGAACAAGTCCCACACACTGCTAGAAGCCTAAATATTTTTTCAGAGCTAGATGCAGAAAAAAATTATATTGAATTTGCAACCTGATGGAGGTTAGTATAGATGGACTAATACAACAAGTCCCACACACTGCTAGAAGCCTAAATATATTTTCAGAGCTAGATGCAGAAAAAAATTATATTGAATTTGCAACCTGATGGAGGTCTGTATAGATGGACTAATGGAACAAGTCCCACACACTGCTAGAAGCCTAAATATTTTTCAGAGCTAGATGCAGGAAAAAGATATATTGAATTTGCAACCTGATGGAGGTCAGTATAGATGGACTAATAGAACAAGTCCCACACACTGCTAGAAGCCTAAATAGTTTTTCAGAGCTAGATGCAGAAAAAAATAATATTGAATTTGCAACCTGATGGAGGTCAGTATAGATGGACTAATAGAACATGTCCCACACACTGCTAGAAGCCTAAATATATTTTCAGAGCTAGATGCAGAAAAAAATTATATTGAATTTGCAACCTGATGGAGGTCAGTATAGATGGACTAATAGAACAAGTCCCACACACTGTTAGAAGCCTAAATATTTTTTCAGAGCTAGATGCAGAAAAATTATATTGAATTTGCAACCTGATGGAGGTTAGTATAGATGGACTAATAGAACAAGTCCCACACACTGCTAGAAGCCTAAATATTTTTTCAGAGCTAGATGCAGAAAAAATTATATTGAATTTGAAACCTGATGGAGGTTAGTATAGATGGACTAATAGAACAAGTCCCACACACTACTAGAAGATTAAATATTTTTTCAGAGCTAGATGCAGAAAAAAATTATATTGAATTTGCAACCTGATGGAGGTCAGTATAGATGGACTAATAGAACAAGTCCCACACACTGCTAGAAGCCTAAATATTTTTTCAGAGATAGATGAAGAAAAAAATTATATTGAATTTGCAACCTGATGGAGGTTAGTATAGATGGACTAATAGAACAAGTCCCACACACTGCTAGAAGCTTAAATATATTTTCATAGCTAGATGCAGAAAAAAATTATATTGAATTTGCAACCTGATGGAGGTTAGTATAGATGGACTAATAGAACAAGTCCCACACACTGCTAGAAGCCTAAATATTTTTTCAGAGCTAGATGCAGAAAAAAATTATATTGAATTTGCAACCTGATGGAGGTCAGTATAGATGGACTAATAGAAAATTTCCCACACACTGTTAGAAGCCTAAATATTTTTTCAGAGCTAGATGCAGAAAAAAATTATATTGAATTTGCAAACTGATGGAGGTCAGTACAGATGGACTAATAGAACAAGTCCCACACACTGCTAGAAGCCTAAATATTTTTTCAGAGCTAGATGCAGAAAAAAATTATATTGAATTTGCAACCTGATGGAGGTTAGTATAGATGGACTAATAGAACAAGTCCCACACACTGCTAGAAGCTTAAATATATTTTCATAGCTAGATGCAGAAAAAAATTATATTGAATTTGCAACCTGATGGAGGTCAGTATAGATGGACTAATAGAACAAGTCCCACACACTGCTAGAAGCCTAAATATTTTTCAGAGCTAGATGCAGAAAAATGATATATTGAATTTGCAACCTGATGGAGGTCAGTATAGATGGACTAATAGAACAAGACCAACACACTGCTAGAAGCCTAAATATTTTTTCAGAGCTAGATGCAGAAAAAAATTATATTGAATTTGCAACCTGATGGAGGTCAGTATAGATGGACTAATAGAACAAGTCCCACACACTGCTAAAAGCTGAAATATTTCTTCAGAGCTAGATGCAGAAAAAAATTATATTGAATTTGCAACCAGATGGAGGTCAGTATAGATGGACTAATAGAAAAGTCCCACACACTGCTAGAAGCCTAAATATTTTTTCAGAGCTAGATGCAGAAAAAAATTATATTGAATTTGCAACCTGATGGAGGTTAGTATAGATGGACTAATAGAACATGTCCCACACACTGCTAGAAGCTTAAATATTTTTTCAGAGCTACATGCAGAAAAAAATTATATTGAATTTGCAACCTGATGGAGGTCAGTATAGATGGACTAATAGAACAAGTCCCACACACTGCTAAAAGCTGAAATATTTCTTCAGAGCTAGATGCAGAAAAAAATTATATTGAATTTGCAACCTGATGGAGGTCAGTATAGATGGACTAATAGAACAAGTCCCACACACTGCTAGAAGCCTAAATATTTTTTCAGAGCTAGATGCAGAAAAAAATTATATTGAATTTCCAACCTGATGGAGGTCAGTATAGATGGACTAATAGAACATGTCCCACACACTGCTAGAAGTCTAAATATTTTTTCAGAGCTACATGCAGAAAAAAATTATATTGAATTTGCAACCTGATGGAGGTCAGTATAGATGGACTAGTAGAACAAGTCCCACACACTGCTAGAAGCCTAAATATTTTTTCAGAGCTAGATGCAGAAAAAAATTATATTGAATTTGCAACCTGATGGAGGTTAGTATAGATGGACTAATAGAACAATTCCCACACACTGCTAGAAGCTTAAATATATTTTCATAGCTAGATGCAGAAAAAAATTATATTGAATTTGCAACCTGATGGAGGTCAGTATAGATGGACTAATAGAACAAGTCCCACACACTGCTAGAAGTCTAAATTTTTTTTCAGAGCTAGATGCAGAAAAAAATTATATTGAATTTGCAACCTGAAGGAGGTTAGTATAGATGGACTAATAGAACAAGTCCCACACACTGCTATAAGCCTAAATATTTTTTCAGAGCTAGATGCAGAAAAACATTATATTGAATTTGCAACCTGATGGAGGTTAGTATAGATGGACTAATAGAACAAGTCCCACACAATGCTAAATGCTTAAATATTTTTTCAGAGCTAGATGCAGAAAAAAATTATATTGAATTTGCAACCTGATGGAGATCAGTATAGATGGACTAATAGAACAAGTCCCACACACTGCTAGAAGCCTAAATATTTTTTCAGAGCTAGATGCAGAAAAAAATTATATTGAATTTGTAACCTGATGGAGGTTAGTATAGATGGACTAATACAACAAGTCCCACACACTGCTAGAAGCCTAAATACATTTTCAGAGCTAGATGCAGAAAAAAATTATATTGAATTTGCAACCTGATGGAGGTCAGTATAGATGGACTAATAGAACAAGTCCCACACACTGCTAGAAGCCTAAATATTTTTCAGAGCTAGATGCAGGAAAAAGATATATTGAATTTGCAACCTGATGGAGGTCAGTATAGCTGGACTAATAGAACAAGTCCCACACACTGCTAGAAGCCTAAATAGTTTTTCAGAGCTAGATGCAGAAAAAAATTATATTGAATTTGCAACCTGATGGAGGTCAGTATAGATGGACTAATAGAACATGTCCCACACACTGCTAGAAGCCTAAATATATTTTCAGAGCTAGATGCAGAAAAAAATTATATTGAATTTGCAACCTGATGGAGGTCAGTATAGATGGACTAATAGAACAAGTCCCACACACTGTTAGAAGCCTAAATATTTTTTCAGAGCTAGATGCAGAAAAATTATATTGAATTTGCAACCTGATGGAGGTTAGTATAGATGGACTAATAGAACAAGTCCCACACACTGCTAGAAGCCTAAATATTTTTTCAGAGCTAGATGCAGAAAAAATTATATTGAATTTGCAACCTGATGGAGGTTAGTATAGATGGACTAATAGAACAATTCCCACACACTGCTAGAAGCTTAAATATATTTTCATAGCTAGATGCAGAAAAAAATTATATTGAATTTGCAACCTGATGGAGGTCAGTATAGATGGACTAATAGAACAAGTCCCACACACTGCTAGAAGCCTAAATTTTTTTTCAGAGCTAGATGCAGAAAAAAATTATATTGAATTTGCAACCTGAAGGAGGTTAGTATAGATGGACTAATAGAACAAGTCCCACACACTGCTATGAGCCTAAATATTTTTTCAGAGCTAGATGCAGAAAAACATTATATTGAATTTGCAACCTGATGGAGGTTAGTATAGATGGACTAATAGAACAAGTCCCACACAATGCTAAATGCTTAAATATTTTTTCAGAGCTAGATGCAGAAAAAAATTATATTGAATTTGCAACCTGATGGAGATCAGTATAGATGGACTAATACAACAAGTCCCACAAACTGCTAGAAGCCTAAATATATTTTCAGAGCTAGATGCAGAAAAAAATTATATTGAATTTGCAACCTGATGGAGGTCAGTATAGATGGACTAATAGAACAAGTCCCACACACTGCTAGAAGCCTAAATATTTTTCAGAGCTAGATGCAGGAAAAAGATATATTGAATTTGCAACCTGATGGAGGTCAGTATAGCTGGACTAATAGAACAAGTCCCACACACTGCTAGAAGCCTAAATAGTTTTTCAGAGCTAGATGCAGAAAAAAATTATATTGAATTTGCAACCTGATGGAGGTCAGTATAGATGGACTAATAGAACATGTCCCACACACTGCTAGAAGCCTAAATATATTTTCAGAGCTAGATGCAGAAAAAAATTATATTGAATTTGCAACCTGATGGAGGTCAGTATAGATGGACTAATAGAACAAGTCCCACACACTGTTAGAAGCCTAAATATTTTTTCAGAGCTAGATGCAGAAAAATTATATTGAATTTGCAACCTGATGGAGGTTAGTATAGATGGACTAATAGAACAAGTCCCACACACTGCTAGAAGCCTAAATATTTTTTCAGAGCTAGATGCAGAAAAAATTATATTGAATTTGCAACCTGATGGAGGTTAGTATAGATGGACTAATAGAACAATTCCCACACACTGCTAGAAGCTTAAATATATTTTCATAGCTAGATGCAGAAAAAAATTATATTGAATTTGCAACCTGATGGAGGTCAGTATAGATGGACTAATAGAACAAGTCCCACACACTGCTAGAAGCCTAAATATTTTTTCAGAGCTAGATGCAGAAAAAAATTATATTGAATTTGCAACCTGAAGGAGGTTAGTATAGATGGACTAATAGAACAAGTCCCACACACTGCTATAAGCCTAAATATTTTTTCAGAGCTAGATGCAGAAAAACATTATATTGAATTTGCAACCTGATGGAGGTTAGTATAGATGGACTAATAGAACAAGTCCCACACACTGCTAGAAGCTTAAATATTTTTTCAGAGCTAGATGCAGAAAAAAATTATATTGAATTTGCAACCTGATGGAGATCAGTATAGATGGACTAATAGAACAAGTCCCACACACTGCTAGAAGCCTAAATATTTTTTCAGAGCTAGATGCAGAAAAAAATTATATTGAATTTGCAACCTGATGGAGGTTAGTATAGATGGACTAATACAACAAGTCCCACACACTGCTAGAAGCCTAAATATATTTTCAGAGCTAGATGCAGAAAAAAATTATATTGAATTTGCAACCTGATGGAGGTCAGTATAGATGGACTAATAGAACAAGTCCCACACACTGCTAGAAGCCTAAATATTTTTCAGAGCTAGATGCAGGAAAAAGATATATTGAATTTGCAACCTGATGGAGGTCAGTATAGATGGACTAATAGAACAAGTCCCACACACTGCTAGAAGCCTAAATAGTTTTTCAGAGCTAGATGCAGAAAAAAATTATATTGAATTTGCAACCTGATGGAGGTCAGTATAGATGGACTAATAGAACATGTCCCACACACTGCTAGAAGCCTAAATATATTTTCAGAGCTAGATGCAGAAAAAAATTATATTGAATTTGCAACCTGATGGAGGTCAGTATAGATGGACTAATAGAACAAGTCCCACACACTGTTAGAAGCCTAAATATTTTTTCAGAGCTAGATGCAGAAAAATTATATTGAATTTGCAACCTGATGGAGGTTATTATAGATGGACTAATAGAACAAGTCCCACACACTGCTAGAAGCCTAAATATTTTTTCAGAGCTAGATGCAGAAAAAATTATATTGAATTTGAAACCTGATCGAGGTTAGTATAGATGGACTAATAGAACAAGTCCCACACACTACTAGAAGATTAAATATTTTTTCAGAGCTAGATGCAGAAAAAAATTATATTGAATTTGCAACCTGATGGAGGTCAGTATAGATGGACTAATAGAACAAGTCTCACACACTGCTAGAAGCCTAAATATTTTTTCAGAGCTAGATGCAGAAAAAAATTATATTGAATTTGCAACCTGATGGAGGTTAGTATAGATGGACTAATAGAACAAGTCCCACACACTGCTAGAAGCCTAAATATTTTTTCAGAGATAGATGAAGAAAAAAATTATATTGAATTTGCAACCTGATGGAGGTTAGTATAGATGGACTAATAGAACAAGTCCCACACACTGCTAGAAGCTTAAATATATTTTCATAGCTAGATGCAGAAAAAAATTATATTGAATTTGCAACCTGATGGAGGTCAGTATAGATGGACTAATAGAACAAGTCCCACACACTGTTAGAAGCCTAAATATATTTTCAGAGCTAGATGCAGAAAAAAATTATATTGAATTTGCAACCTGATGGAGGTTAGTATATATGGACTAATAGAACATGTCCCACACACTGCTAGAAGCCTAAATATTTTTTCAGAGCTACATGCAGAAAAAAATTATATTGAATTTGCAACCTGATGGAGGTCAGTATAGATGGACTAATAGAACAAGTCCCACACACTGCTAAAAGCTGAAATATTTCTTCAGAGCTAGATGCAGAAAAAAATTATATTGAATTTGCAACCTGATGGAGGTCAGTATAGATGGACTAATAGAACAAGTCCCACACACTGCTAGAAGCGTAAATATTTTTTCAGAGCTAGATGCAGAAAAAAATTATATTGAATTTGCAACCTGATGGAGGTCAGTATAGATGGACTAATAGAACATGTCCCACACACTGCTAGAAGTCTAAATATTTTTTCAGAGCTACATGCAGAAAAAAATTATATTGAATTTGCAACCTGATGGAGGTCAGTATAGATGGACTAATAGAACAAGTTCCACACACTGTTAGAAGCCTAAATATTTTTTCAGAGCTAGATGCAGAAAAAAATTATATTGAATTTGCAACCTGAAGGAGGTTAGTATAGATGGACTAATAGAACAAGTCCCACACACAGCTATAAGCCTAAATATTTTTTCAGAGCTAGATGCAGAAAAACATTATATTGAATTTGCAACTTGATGGAGGTTAGAATAGATGGACTAATAGAACAAGTCCCACACACTGCTAGAAGCTAAAATATTTTTTCAGAGCTAGATGCAGAAAAAAATTATATTGAATTTGCAACCTGATGGAGGTTAGTATAGATGGACTAATAGAACAAGTCCCACACACTGCTAGAAGCCTAAATATTTTTTCAGAGCTAGATGAAGAAAAAAATTATATTGAATTTGCAACCTGATGGAGGTTAGTATAGATGGACTAATAGAACAAGTCCCACACACTGCTAGAAGCTTAAATATATTTTCATAGCTAGATGCAGAAAAAAATTATATTGAATTTGCAACCTGAAGGAGGTTAGTATAGATGGACTAATAGAACAAGTCCCACACACTGCTAAAAGCTGAAATATTTCTTCAGAGCTAGATGCAGAAAAATATTATATTGAATTTGCAACCTGATGGAGGTCAGTATAGATGGACTAATAGAACAAGTCCCACACACTGCTAGAAGCCTAAATATTTTTTTAGAGCTAGATGCAGAAAAAAATTATATTGAATTTGCAACCTGATGGAGGTCAGTATAGATGGACTAATAGAACATGTCCCACACACTGCTAGAAGTCTAAATATTTTTTCAGAGCTACATGCAGAAAAAAATTATATTGAATTTGCAACCTGATGGAGGTCAGTATAGATGGACTAGTAGAACAAGTCCCACACACTGCTAGAAGCCTAAATATTTTTTCAGAGCTAGATGCATAAAAAAATTATATTGAATTTGCAACCTGATGGAGGTCAGTATAGATGGACTAATAGAACAAGTCCCACACACTGTTAGAAGTCTAAATATTTTTTCAGAGCTAGATGCATAAAAAAATTATATTGAATTTGCAACCTGAAGGAGGTTAGTATAGATGGACTAATAGAACAAGTCCCACACACTGCTATAAGCCTAAATATTTTTTCAGAGCTAGATGCAGAAAAACATTATATTGAATTTGCAACCTGATGGAGGTTAGTATAGATGGACTAATAGAACAAGTCCCACACACTGCTAGAAGCTTAAATATATTTTCATAGCTAGATGCAGAAAAAAATTATATTGAATTTGCAACCTGATGGAGGTCAGTATAGATGGACTAATAGAACAAGTCCCACACACTGTTAGAAGCCTAAATATATTTTCAGAGCTAGATGCAGAAAAAAATTATATTGAATTTGCAACCTGATGGAGGTTAGTATAGATGGACAAATAGAACAAGTTCCACACACTGCTATAAGCCTGAATATTTTTTCAGAGCTAGATGCAGAAAAAAATTATATTGAATTTGCAACCTGATGGAGGTTAGTATAGATGGACTAATAGAACAAGTCCCACACACTGCTAGAAGCTTAAATATATTTTCATAGCTAGATGCAGAAAAAAATTATATTGAATTTGCAACCTGATGGAGGTCAGTATAGATGGACTAATAGAACAAGTCCCACACACTGTTAGAAGCCTAAATATTTTTTCAGAGCTAGATGCAGAAAAAAATTATATTGAATTTGCAACCTGATGGAGGTTAGTATAGATGGACTAATAGAACAAGTCCCACACACTGCTAGAAGCTTAAATATTTTTTCAGAGCTAGATGCAGAAAAAAATTATATTGAATTTGCAACCTGATGGAGATCAGTATAGATGGACTAATAGAACAAGTCCCACACACTGCTAGAAGCCTAAATATTTTTTCAGAGCTAGATGCAGAAAAAAATTATATTGAATTTGCAACCTGATGGAGGTTAGTATAGATGGACTAATACAACAAGTCCCACACACTGCTAGAAGCCTAAATATATTTTCAGAGCTAGATGCAGAAAAAAATTATATTGAATTTGCAATCTGATGGAGGTCAGTATAGATGGACTAATAGAACAAGTCCCACACACTGCTAGAAGCCTAAATATTTTTCAGAGCTAGATGCAGGAAAAAGATATATTGAATTTGCAACCTGATGGAGGTCAGTATAGATGGACTAATAGAACAAGTCCCACACACTGCTAGAAGCCTAAATAGTTTTTCAGAGCTAGATGCAGAAAAAAATTATATTGAATTTGCAACCTGATGGAGATCAGTATAAATGGACTAATAGAACATGTCCCACACACTGCTAGAAGCCTAAATATATTTTCAGAGCTAGATGCAGAAAAAAAATATATTGAATTTGCAACCTGATTGAGGTCAGTATAGATGGACTAATAGAACAAGTCCCACACACTGCTAGAAGCCTAAATATTTTTTCAGAGCTACATGCAGAAAAAAATTATATTGAATTTGCAACCTGATGGAGGTTAGTATTGATGGACTAATAGAACAAGTCCCACACACTGCTAGAAGCTTAAATATTTTTTCAGAGCTAGATGAAGAAAAAAATTATATTGAATTTGCAACCTGATGGAGGTTAGTATAGATGGACTAATAGAACAAGTCCCACACACTGCTAGAAGCTTAAATATATTTTCATAGCTAGATGCAGAAAAAAATTATATTGAATTTGCAACCTGATGGAGGTCAGTATAGATGGACTAATAGAACAAGTCCCACACACTGCTAGAAGCCTAAATATTTTTTCAGAGCTAGATGCAAAAAAAAATTATATTGAATTTGCAACCTGATGGAGGTTAGTATAGATGGACTAATAGAACTAGTCCCACACACTGCTAGAAGCCTAAATATATTTTCAGAGCTAGATGCAGAAAAAAATTATATTGAATTTGCAACCTGATGGAGGTCAGTATAGATGGACTAATAGAACAAGTCCCACACACTGCTAGAAGCCTAAATATTTTTCAGAGCTAGATGCAGAAAAAAGATATATTGAATTTGCAACCTGATGGAGGTCAGTATAGATGGACTAATAGAACAAGTCCCACAAACTGCTGGAAGCCTAAATATTTTTTCAGAGCTAGATGCAGAAAAAAATTATATTGAATTTGCAACCTGATTGAGGTCAGTATATATGGACTAATAGAACAAGTCCCACACACTGCTAGAAGCCTAAATATTTTTTCAGAGCTAGATGCAGAAAAAAATTATATTGAATTTGCAACCTGATGGAGGTTAGTATAGATGGACTAATAGAACAAGTCCCACACACTGCTAGAAGCCTAAATATTTTTTCAGAGCTAGATGAAGAAAAAATTATATTGAATTTGCAACCTGATGGAGGTTAGTATAGATGGACTAATTGAACAAGTCCCACACACTGCTAGAAGCTTAAATATATTTTCATAGCTAGATGCAGAAAAAAATTATATTGAATTTGCAACCTGATGGAGGTCAGTATAGATGGACTAATAGAACAAGTCCCACACACTGCTAGAAGCCTAAATATTTTTTCAGAGCTAGATGCAAAAAAAAATTATATTGAATGTGCAACCTGATGGAGGTTAGTATAGATGGACTAATAGAACTAGTCCCACACACTGCTAGAAGCCTAAATATATTTTCAGAGCTAGATGCAGAAAAAAATTATATTGAATTTGCAACCTGATGGAGGTCAGTATAGATGGACTAATAGAACAAGTCCCACACACTGCTAGAAGCCTAAATATTTTTCAGAGCTAGATGCAGAAAAAAGATATATTGAATTTGCAACCTGATGGAGGTCAGTATAGATGGACTAATAGAACAAGTCCCACAAACTGCTGGAAGCCTAAATATTTTTTCAGAGCTAGATGCAGAAAAAAATTATATTGAATTTGCAACCTGATGGAGGTCAGTATAGATGGACTAATAGAACAAGTCCCACACACTGCTAGAAGCCTAAATATTTTTTCAGAGCTACATGCAGAAAAAAATTATATTGAATTTGCAACCTGATGGAGGTTAGTATAGATGGACTAATAGAACAAGTCCCACACACTGCTAGAAGCCTAAATATTTTCTCAGAGCTAGATGAAGAAAAAAATTATATTGAATTTGCAACCTGATGGAGGTTAGTATAGATGGACTAATAGAACAAGTCCCACACACTGCTAGAAGCTTAAATATATTTTCATAGCTAGATGCAGAAAAAAATTATATTGAATTTGCAACCTGATGGAGGTCAGTATAGATGGACTAATAGAACAAGTCCCACACACTGCTAGAAGCCTAAATATTTTTTCAGAGCTAGATGCAAAAAAAAATTATATTGAATTTGCAACCTGATGGAGGTTAGTATAGATGGACTAATAGAACTAGTCCCACACACTGCTAGAAGCCTAAATATATTTTCAGAGCTAGATGCAGAAAAAAATTATATTGAATTTGCAACCTGATGGAGGTCAGTATAGATGGACTAATAGAACAAGTCCCACACACTGCTAGAAGCCTAAATATTTTTCAGAGCTAGATGCAGAAAAAAGATATATTGAATTTGCAACCTGATGGAGGTCAGTATAGATGGACTAATAGAACAAGTCCCACAAACTGCTGGAAGCCTAAATATTTTTTCAGAGCTAGATGCAGAAAAAAATTATATTGAATTTGCAACCTGATTGAGGTCAGTATATATGGACTAATAGAACAAGTCCCACACACTGCTAGAAGCCTAAATATTTTTTCAGAGCTAGATGCAGAAAAAAATTATATTGAATTTGCAACCTGATGGAGGTTAGTATAGATGGACTAATAGAACAAGTCCCACACACTGCTAGAAGCCTAAATATTTTTTCAGAGCTAGATGAAGAAAAAAATTATATTGAATTTGCAACCTGATGGAGGTTAGTATAGATGGACTAATTGAACAAGTCCCACACACTGCTAGAAGCTTAAATATATTTTCATAGCTAGATGTAGAAAAAAATTATATTGAATTTGCAACCTGATGGAGGTCAGTATAGATGGACTAATAGAACAAGTCCCACACACTGCTAGAAGCCTAAATATTTTTTCAGAGCTAGATGCAAAAAAAAATTATATTGAATGTGCAACCTGATGGAGGTTAGTATAGATGGACTAATAGAACTAGTCCCACACACTGCTAGAAGCCTAAATATATTTTCAGAGCTAGATGCAGAAAAAAATTATATTGAATTTGCAACCTGATGGAGGTCAGTATAGATGGACTAATAGAACAAGTCCCACACACTGCTAGAAGCCTAAATATTTTTCAGAGCTAGATGCAGAAAAAAGATATATTGAATTTGCAACCTGATGGAGGTCAGTATAGATGGACTAATAGAACAAGTCCCACAAACTGCTGGAAGCCTAAATATTTTTTCAGAGCTAGATGCAGAAAAAAATTATATTGAATTTGCAACCTGATGGAGGTCAGTATAGATGGACTAATAGAACAAGTCCCACACACTGCTAGAAGCCTAAATATTTTCTCAGAGCTAGATGCAGAAAAAAGTTATATTGAATTTGCAACCTGTTGGAGGTCAGTATAGATGGACTAATAGAACAAGTCCCACACATTGCTAGAAGCCTGAATATTTTTTTAGAGCTAGTTTGAATTTGCAACCTGGTGGAGGTTAGTATATATGGACTAATAGAATGATGCTATGCCCAAAAGGTTTTACTTCACTAGGTGCAGTAAAAAAATTTGTATTCTATTCACAGGTGGTGTAACTTGCAACACAGATAGGCTACTCCACTGACTAACACACTCTGCAATAGGCCAAAAAGGATTTGCTTTGCTAGATGCAGCCAAATGCTGTGAAAAGAACTTGCACAGCACTGGCACAGACCTGCCTGGTAAAAACTGATAGGAACTGATGTAACCTAGCCCTGAAAGGGACTGCAATTACAATTAGTCTTTACTCCCAACCTATCTAATTAAGAGCACAGACCTGCCTGATAAAAGTCGTAGGAAATGATGTAACCTAGTCCTTAAAAGGACTCTAATCACAACTCTTCCCTACTCCCAAGCTATCTGTAGATTTGTGCAAAAATTGGCTTGAAATTAGCTAAGTATAGCGCACACAGCAACAGCGGTGCCGTCTAACACGCAGCTGCAGCAGGGAGAAAATGGTGGCGACAGGGAAAATGGCTGGGTCTTATAGGGCAAGGACATGTGACATACACATGCCCTTGCTTGTGTGAAAAAAGTGAGACAAAGTTCAGTTCTATTGTTCTATGATAGTTACATGTTTCACACTGATAACACCCCCTTTCATTAAAAACAAGCTCTGGAGGTGGATTTGCATGCTGATCAGTGTTCGGTCCATAGTCCTAAACAGCTCATTTACATATTAAATAAAACATGAATTTCTATGGAATATGACATTGGATCGCAAATATCAAGGTTTCATCTTATTCAGTTTCTTATGACCTGTATGCCCATATAGACAGCTTAGGTGGGTTGATTCTACTGACAGATTCCCTTTAAATTGTTCCACATTATCTTAATGTTTCTGTGTCTGTCACTGTCCAGTCCTTTGAGCTGGGAGTCATGTTGAGGGTGAAAGTGCCACCCACATAAGTTCTAACCTGTTTGCAAACTGTTAATTACAACTTCCTTAAATATCGTGTTAGATCTAGTCAAAGATATTAAAACAAAGTCAGTATTTATTACATTTTCCTTATATTGTTCTACTATAAATATGCTTAACTAAGCCTGAACTTGATTTTAACTGCAGTTTAGATGGGTTCCTCCCTTGTCATTCATTTAGTAAAAATACCAAGTTAATAATGCAGCAAAATATTCTGAAATGCAGTGAAGGAATATATAATTAGTTTTTTTTTTCTAGGCTATGTTATGTAAAAGTCCTCATGTCTTAAACCCAGTAAATCTATAAATTTCCAGTGATGACTTATGTAATAGAGCTACCTATAGATAAATATTTATACGTCCCTTGGTGCATCATCTGAAGAGCATCACATATTCGTTCAAAACACATTGCCTTTTATTTTGACTCAGCAGGTGATGCAGCATTAAAATAAAGAAATACTACGATTGTCATTCCAGAGGGTTGCCAGGAAAGACAACATGCTTCAGCTGCTCAGTTGGCCTCTGTTTGCTGTGTGCATAAATGTTTTAAGAAATTCATTGGAGAATATTTGATATATAGAATGTTATTTAGAAAAGTTTTTTTCCTTCACAGTACACCAGATATGTATCCTACTGTTTTATTTTACATCCATGATTCTGATGTGCCATACAGTAGGAAGATACTCACCACCAGAGACTTCAAATAAGAATAAAAGATCCGCACTCTAATTTAATACTTTATTCAAGACTACAACACAGCACAATATGACGTAAGTTGGACAATTCTGACATGACTGATCATAGCCCTAGGGTTACTTGGCTGACATTTCTTTGAACAGGAGGTACTTGAACCATTGACAAACAAGGACCTAAACAAAGACAAAATACACATAGAATATTGAGAAATATTAAAAGAGTTGTCCCTTTTAAGAAAAGCTTTTCCTATAAGCTTCGTTTGTAGTAACAAAACAAACTGTCCTTTACTCACCCTCCCGGGTCCAGCTGAGTCTTTGATGCTACCTCTGATGACTGTTGTTGTTTGCTGCATCCATCACATCGACAGCTTGACAGTCAATCAGTGAGCTCAGTGGTCCTATGCAGCTCTTACCAGCTACACCGCAGAGCCACTGATTTATTGTCTGCAGCTATGTTGACTTGACGTTAGCACTGTAGAGCATACCAGACACCAAGAGCAGCAGTGGAGACTCAGCGTTGCACCTGCAGAAGGTAAGTACAGAACAGCTTGGTTTTTTACATATCTTCAAGTTTTTACGTTTTTCTTATGGCGCTTATAGGAGAAACTTTTATGGAAGGGGACAAGCCCTATGTAGGTGTTGTCCATTTTATCTTTATTTTATTTTAACAAATGTGTTGAGTATTACATGCTCTTCTCCTGCAATTGTTAGTGCAACCTTCCTTAAAGACTGCAAACTACAGGCGTTCTGTTCTCCAAATGGCTACTGACAGAGAGGCACATGACGAGACCTGTCCATCAGCCTCCTCCAAATGTAAAACAGCTTTTCCACCTACAATGTTTGTCAACTGAAGGAAGCTGATGGACATGTCTGGTCACATACCTCTTCATACTGTATGTAACCACAGGAGTTCTGTGCAGTCTGTGACGACGGAGGTGCTAACAAGTACAGGAGGACAATCTGGAATACTTATGTATTAGTAAGTTCTACAAAACCATGTCTGACACATTTGTTAAACTGAAGGTAAAGTGGCCATCGAACTTTATAAAGAATCTTTTAGGCTTTTATTTTACATGATTATTTTGGTGCTGTTTTATAATTTTTTTTTGTCAAAGCCATGAATTGATACAAAATATAAGAAATATTGTAATATTGTATTGGGTAGGTTCATACCTGTATCTGAGGCTCCAGTAGAAGCCCCCATTGCATAATAAGCCAATATCCCAGAAGATATAGCACAAGATGCACTGCTAATTTTTCCAGAAAGATCACCAGACATCTTTACAGAAACCTGATGAATCCCATTATAGTCAAAGAGGTCTGTCAGGCGCCATTGGTGTCCATCATTAAAAGAATCTTGCACATAAGTTTTATTTCTGTTCATATGATTGAAATGAAATCTGAAATTGTAGTTCAGGTAAAAATCCAGTGTTTTCATCTTTTCTTAGTACATTTCCTTACACCTGTCTGACTCCTTAGCTGGACATGGTTCACACTAGACAGTAAAGTTCATCAGCAGTATAATTGCTCCATTAAAAGGCCAAATCTGTGTATTTTCAAAAACTTACTGTGAGGTTCATAGTTCTAAACGACTGTCTCACAAATTCTTGTAAATATCAGGGCACAAAATATTCTTGGTATTTTTCAAAGATTTATCATGTATCTATGAGAAACTAGATATTTTGAAAACATCCTAAGGTTCTCTGCTGCCAGTGACAATACCTTGCACCAGAATATTAGCAGAACAAGTTTTTAGTTTCTTGTATAAACAAGAATTTTCCCATTATTTACCAGCTATAATATATGGTCAATATTATGTGTATACCTTACCATGAAACGTAATATAAATGAGTTAGAACATCTTTCTTAAAATGTTCAAAATTGTGTGCTACATGAGACCACTGGGAGGGCTTCCTATATGATTTTAGAGTTTGTGAGAATTTTAGACAGCAAAAAAGGCATTTGTGAGGTCACACATTGATGTTAGATGAGAGGTTGTGTTTACAATCAGCATTCAGATTAATCCCAGCGTTGTACAATGAGGTTGAAGATTGGACACTTCATTCACCAAACTCATCAAACAAATTACTTTATGTCCAGGGTCACAGTCATGCTGGAACAGATATGGGCCTTACCAAAACTGTTGTCATGAGGATGGAAGCATACCACTGTCTAAATTGTCTTTATACACTCTAGAATTAGGATTACCCTTCAGTAGAGATAAAGGGCCTAGCCAAAACAATAGCCAAAACAACTCCATTCAATTATTCCTCTTCCACCAAATTTTATAATGGACAGCTTTCCATCAGGGAACATTCTCTGGACGAATCCAGATTTGTCCATCAATGTACTAGACAGTGAAACGTGATTCATCATTCCAGACAGTGGTGGTTGACAAACTTCATGCTATTCCAGTCAATAAGGAATTTCAATAATTTATGTCTTCAAAAAGTAAGACAAATTATTGTGTTATATATTTGTGCCAAAATTTGTGATGTCTCCCTATTTAAGTCCATTTTTGAAACTTTTATAAAATTGGATTGAATTCAGATCTGGGTAACTATGCAAATAGAATTTAACCCGTTCCTGGCATAATACATACTGGCACATCATATATCTGGTCCTCCTCTTTGATGTCGGCTCA
The DNA here is from genome assembly GCF_046119375.1 of Phyllobates terribilis. Lineage (NCBI taxonomy): Eukaryota > Metazoa > Chordata > Amphibia > Anura > Dendrobatidae > Phyllobates > Phyllobates terribilis. Next base: position 377,728,767 of record NW_027362763.1, on the reverse strand, counting down.
TTAGCTGAGCTTTCCCAGCAGATGATGACTGTGTTATTTAGACATCATCTGCCTCTTATAGCAGCCAGTGGAACGGAACTCTGAATGTGGCTGGTAACCTGTTCAAGGCTTCTTAGGAGACTGTGATTATTGCTATACACAGCAGTACTGCTGTGTATAATACAAGTGATCAGATGATCGCAGGTTCAGTCCCCTAAAGTTACTTCATAATGTAGTACAAAATTTCAAAAAATATTTTTAAAAATGTAAAAAATTTGAATCACACCTTTTTTACCTCATTAAAAATAAAGAAATAAAAAATATATAATAAATAAACACTTTTGGTATTAAGGTATCCATAAAAGTCCACTCTATCAAAATATAAAATGAATTGACACGATCAGTAGATGATGTATAAAGTAGAAAAAAAAATCTGATTTTTGTTTTTTCGGTTGCCACAACACATGTACTGAATTTTAATAGCACTTGTTTTTTGTTTTTTTATAAAATATTGACCTTTTTTTGTTTAAGATGTTCCAGGAAAGGAACATGGTGAACACTGAAATAGTAGGTTATTTTGTGACTTGCTCATTTGCCTCGAGGTCTGAAGCACCTTGCATTTCAAATATATTTTAAATAACATGTTTTAGAGGTAGCTCATATAACATTAGTCATACGGGTGTGCAAAGACTATTCATACTTTAACCATTTTATTCCATTTTTCAGCTTACAATGACTAAGCTATTGGTTGAGAGAAATTATGTGATCAGATGCAACACAATTATACACAGTGAGAGAGAGAGGTCTGTATATAAATAATAGCTGGCTCTATACAAAAGAATGTGATGGGTCTGGTCACATATTGTAACTTCTCTCAACCACTAGATTACTATTTACATGTATGTACAATATATACATGTCATCACAACTCAACAGTGTACTCACACTACCCTGCTTTTCACAGGTGTATGGGCTTTACGCAGAGAATCCCCAAGGTATGTCCAGAGGATAGTCCCTATTAATAACTTGGCATGCAGCTGATATTTTCAATAGAAGGTTCCAGAGTTCATGAACAGAAATATGGCCATATAAAACAAATGTTAGGACTGCCAGTGTTTATGCAGTACGAGACAGATGCAGGTCAGACAGCGATCAAAGTTCGTATTCAACAAACAAGGTGTGGCGGCTCTTAGCAGGTTCAGGCTGAACAGTGACTAGCTGACATGCATCTGCTCCTTTAAAATGCAGCTTAGCTCACTTTTGTATTGCTATAAAGTGCTGGGAGATGGTAGTGACACAAGGAGAGGCACATTGGCTGAACAGATGGGGGCAGACGCCAGTATTCCATTATAGTCAAATAGTAAACAAAGTTGCATTCATTTTTATTATATATTAATAAAGATGTAATTGGTTAAAAAAAAGTTCATTTTTAATTCAAATCAAAGTGCTATGGTTCTTAGCTGCACTGTGCCTGAAGCCCAAAAAAATGCAAAATTCAGTTTTGCAAAGGCTAGGTTTATTTCCCAACAGCTAAGTTAAGCGTATGCATATGCATAAAACCTTACAGAGCATGAATAACAATTAGTTAAGAGTTTTAGGGTGCATTTACACAGCTAGAAACGCTCTTTACCTGATAGTCATGCAGTGCAAATAGGCTGCCGATCACCCAATGAATGAGCAAAATGCTTCTTCTTCGGGTGAAATTATCTTTTTGCTTGCTTAAAAAATCATCGCTCCCAAGCACCACATTGTCCTACCGACAAGACATATGCTACCGAGAACAATAAAAGTATATGCCCACAGAACAATCTGATTCTGTTCGTACTATTTGCATCTTAAGTGCAGTTGCTGATTCACTTCTACAGTATGTAGCCAATAGTGATGGACGAGCACTAAAGTGCTCGGTTGCTCGATGCTCGAGTCGAGCAAATTGGGATGCTCGGGTGCACGACCCGAGCAATGAGCCCAATGTAAGTTTATGGGAAACTCAAGCATTTTTCAGTAGGCTCCCTCCGGCGATCTGCAGAGGCCTAAAAATTGCCCAAATCGATGGGAACAGTGCTCAAATGACATGGGAACAGCATGGGGAAGACAACTGGAAGCATTTATGACTCCCAGGTCACTCCTATCAACAACGTTGTCAGAGTATTACGCCACTTTTACGGACTCACAATAAAACATACAAAAACGAAACCAAAATGCATCTTCCTGGGAAATATGTTAAGGAACATCCTTTCCAGGGTAATGACTTGTATATAAGGCAAAATAAAAAACCAAAAGCAAAAATGCTCCTCCACACCTTGGGCTATGTTCACACGTAGCGTTTTTGATATGTTTTTGCACTGTTGCATTGCTTTCAAACGTGACTAATGCATTCACCGGGAAATGTCATTTTAACATTTTACAACCTTATCTGGCCATGTGGTGTGTGGGACAGGATCAGACAAATCCTGTTTCATTTATAAAGGAGGGACTCTTAAAGTCACAAAGCTTATTTTTATAGGGCCATCAGGCGGCCTTTACTATTCTTAAAGGGCCAGCAGTCGGCCCTCGCTATTTTTAGAGAGCCATCAGCTGACTATGCTTTGTTGTTTTCATTACTAAAGAGTGGGTCTCCTATACTGTTTTGCGAATGCAGTGAGTGGCAGGTCTGCCCAAAATTTGGACGAATCCTAATACCCATTTGAAAATTTGGATGAACCCCAATATCCCTTTGAAGAGACTTAGAGGAGGGCCTCCTGAAAACAATGTTCCCATTATTAGGAAGTGGTCTTCCATATTGTTTGCCTATGCAGTGAATGCAGGGGTTGACAAAAATTTGGACCTACTCCAATGCCCCTTGGAAGAGACGTAGAGGAGGGCCTCCTGAAAAAATGTTCCCATTATTAGGAAGTGGGTCTCCCATTGTGTTTGCCTATGCAGTGAATGTAAGGGTTGCCAAAAATTTGGAGACACTCCAATGCCCCTTGTAAGAGACGTGGAGGTCAGAGGGCCTCCTGAAAACAATGTTCCCATTATTAGGAAGTGGGTCTCCCATTGTGTTTGCCTATGCAGTGAATGCAAGGGTTGCCAAAAATTTGGAGGCACTCCAATGACCCTTGAAAGAGATGCAGAGTTAAGAGGGCTTCCTGAAAACAATGTTTCCATTATTAGGAAATGGATCTCCCATAATGTTGGTCTATGCAGTGAATGCAAGGGCTGCCAAAAATTGGGAGTCACTCCAATGCCCCTTGGAAAAGACGTGGAGGAGGGCCTCATAAAAAAATGTTCCCATTGGAAAGGAGCGGGTCTCCTATACTTGTAATGCCCATGCACTAAGTGTATGGGCTGACAAACATTTACCCCTGGAGAGAAAATCTGGGCAGTGAGAAAGATAAAAACTGGGAGAAGAAAGGAGCGCTATCTGAGTGCTGTAAATAACATCACGTGTAGAATTTTGAAAAGGTGACTGGAGAGGCTCACCTTTGTGGGTTGTGCAGATCCAGGCACAACTCTACTAGAGATTTAATAAAATGTTCTACAGGGTCTCCACCGACGGTCTGCCGCTCATCCGAAAGCCGTGGTTGCACACCTTGTCCTGGCCCGACAGGTTGCCTCCACGCGGGATTGTGACAAGAGATTACCGGAGGCGCTCCCGTGGATAATGATAGAGACTCCACTGTAAGTTTAGTGAAAACGTTCCAATAGGCTTGCATGTGACTGCTCAAAAGTGCATAGGTTCAAGATATAAAAATTAATTTTGAATTAAAAACCACTCAAGGGATGAGTGGTTGACATATAATAGCATATAATGGCACAACGTGTTTCTGCTCTCAAGGAGCCTTCATCAGGTGCATGTTGAGCTGTACAATATGCAAGCTTTAAATACCCTATTTGTATAGTAAGGGGTGGGGCTCTCTCCCCCTGCATTGAGCTGAACTTCATTATATCAAACGGCCTACACCTTCCCACCCGCACAAAGGCTGCAAGAACACTCCTTCCCAACCACATTTTATAAAAAAAAAAAAAGCCTGCCATTATCCAAAAAATGACCCACATACACATGAAATACACAATTAATTGAAAGGATTCTATACAAAAATAAAACCAAGAGAATAACCAAGGAGAAAATGAGATTCTCACAACCCAATATAATGTCTTGGATTGATAAAATAGATCTCTCAAGGAACCATTTTTGATTTTTAGTTTTACATTTGCATTCCCCATTTATTCCTTTATCATTCATAAATAGATTCATGTTTTGTATAGTTGGCCTTTAGATATATAGAAAAATATATGTTTGCATTATAAACAAAGGGGCGATAATAAACAACAAAAAAAAATTCTTTTTTTTTTCTTTGCTTTCCTTTGCAATAGAATAAATATATTAAAATGGCACGACCCCCCTCAAGTCCGAAAGCCTTAAGCCTTTCTTCCAATGTGAATTCAAACCATGGGCTATATTTGTATATATTTTATATATTCCATCTGTAAATAAAGAACATTGCAAATGTGAAACTGTTTTGCTTTGATAATGGCTAGTAAATTACCGTTTGATAACACTATGTTTGTATAGTTTATTGCCATTCTGAGACTGAAAAAATAAATAAATAAATAAAATCTAAATGAATAAATAATAAATATATATATATATATATATAATGTATATACAGTACAGACCAAAAGTTTGGACACACCTTCTCATTTAAAGATTTTTCTGTATTTTCATGACTATGAAAATTGTACATTCACACTGAAGGCATCAAAACTATGAATTAACACATGTGGAATTATATACTTAACAAAAAAGTGTGAAACAACTGAGAATATGTCTTATATTCTAGGTTCTTCAAAGTAGCCACCTGTTGCTTTGATGACTGCTTTGCACACTCTTGACATTCTCTTGATGAGCTTCAAGAGGTAGTTACCGGAAATGGTCTTCCAACAATCTTGAAGGAGTTCCCAGAGATGCTTAGCACTTGTTGGCCCTTTTGCCTTCACTCTGCGGTCCTGCTCACCCCAAACCATCTCGATTGGGTTCAGGTCTAGTGACTGTGGAGGCCAGGTCATCTGGCGTAGCACCCCATCACACTCCTTCTTGGTCAAATAGCCCTTACACAGCCTGGAGGTGTGTTGGGGTCATTGTCCTGTTGAAAAATAAATGGTGGTCCAACTAAATGCAAACCGGATGGAATAGCATGCCTCTGCAAGATGCTGTCGTAGCCATGCTGGTTAGTATGCCTTCAATTTTGAATAAATCCCCAACAGTGTCACCAGCAAAGCACCCCCACACCATCACACCTCCTGCTCCATGCTTCACGGTGGGAACCAGGCATGTAGAGTCCATCCGTTCACCTTTTCTGCGTCGCACAAAGACACGTTGGTTGGAACCAAAGATCTCAAATTTGGACTCATCAGACCAAAGCACAGATTTACACTGGTCTAATGTCCATTCCTTGCATTCTTTAGCCCAAACAAGTCTCTTCTGCTTGTTGCCTGTCCGTAGCAGTGGTTTCCTAGCAGCTATTTTACCATGAAGGCCAGCTGCACAAAGTATCCTCTTAACAGTTGTTGTAGAAATGTGTCTGCTGCTAGAACTCTGTGTGGCATTGACCTGGTTTCTAATCTGAGCTGCTGTTAACCTGCGATTTCTGAGGCTGGTGACTTGGATAAACTTATCCTCAGAAGCAGAGGTAAATCTTGGTCTTCCTTTCCTTGGGCGGTCCTCATGTGAGCCAGTTTCTTTGTAGCGATTGATGGTTTTTGCAACTGCACTTGGGGACACTTTCAAAGTTTCCCCAATTTTTTGGACTGACCGACCTTCATTTCTTAAAGTAATGATGGCCACTCGTTTTTCTTTACTTAGTTACTTTTTTCTTGCCATAATACAAATTCTAACAGTCTATTCAGTAGGACTATCAGCTGTGTATCCACCCGACTTCTGCACAACACAACTGATGGTCCCAACCCCATTTATAAGGCAAGAAATCCCACTTATTAAACCTGACAGGGCACACCCGTGAAGTGAAAACCATTTCCAGTGACTACCTCTTGAAGCTCATCAAGAGAATGCCAAGAGTGTGCAAAGCAGTCATCAAAGCAAAAGGTGGCTACTTTGAAGAACCTAGAATATAAGACATATTCTCAGTTGTTTCACACTTTTTTGTTAAGTATATAATTCCACATGTGTTAATTCATAGTTTTGATGCCTTCAGTGGGAATGTACAATTTTCATAGTCATGAAAATACAGAAAAATCTTTAAATGAGAAGGTGTGTCCAAACTTTTGGTCTGCACTGTATGTATATATATATATATATATATATATAAACACCTAAAAAAATTGTAGAAAATAAAAAGTATATATAAAAAAATAAAATAAAAATAGAAATAAATAGGGGACTCATATAATTTATTTCATAAGGAAAGCCCTACTAGAGATGCAATAAATTATCAATCACAAGTGCGAAATATACGCACCTATATCTGAAACAAACAGGATTTTTATTTTGGCTGTGGGTGATTGATTCCATCTACTATTAAAGAATAGTATTAGACGGACTCTACAACCTCATTTAAACTGTCCGGTTGGAGGCTTCCTAGTTTATAAATCCAGAAGGATTCTTTGGAATTAAGGGTGGCTCTTCTGTTTCTGATGCCTGCAGGTATCTGTTCAAGCGGTGTGACTACTACAGAATCAAAATTTTTATTATGCACTAATGTGATGTGCTTGGATAGACTTTGCTTGAGAAAGCCTGTTTTGGCATTAGGCCTGTGGCCATTCATACGGTTCCGCATGGTCTGAACTGTGCGTCCCACATAATTGAGCCCACAGTTACATGTGACAGCATATATAAGAAATTCAGAACCACATGTGAACTCATACGTAAGATTTGCAGTAACCTGAGCTATTTTATTGTTTGGGGCTCTCTTGTCAAAGTTGATAATTCTACAACAATAACAATTTTTGTTTCCGCATTTAAAGATTCCCACTTTTTCTTTATCAGGCCTCTGTACAATATAAATATTTTCATTCCTCAACAGACTGGGCGCTATGCTATTTTTTATAGTTTTGCCCCTTCTAAACACTTTATTGTGTCTCGGGGGTACTAGATTTTTTAAAATGGGGTCCTTCCTAGCAAGATACCAATATTTATTTAATATTTTACGAATGATGTGGTTTCCTTTCTTATATACTGTAATGAAACTATGTTTCCAGTCAAATTTGCTCTTCTCTGAATTGCTTGGTGGTTTCTGAATCAAACAATCGTTTTGAGTGAGCACTAGATTATTTTGATAGGAGGATGCGATTAATGCTCTAGGGTAACCCTTCTCTTTGAATCTTGTGATCAATGTGTTTGATTGTTCCTGGTAATCTGCTGTTGAGGTACAGTTACGCCTAATGCGTCGGAATTGACTAGAAGGGATATTTTTCTTCCACTTGGGGGAATGTGCGCTTGAGTAATCAAGGTATCCATTTGTGTCTACCGATTTGAAATATGTTCTAATTTGGATTTTTTGACCTACAGTATATAGTTCAAGATCCAAATAAACAATTTTTTCTTTAGATGTATTGCTAGTGAACGATAAGCCCCAATCATTTCGATTTAACTCTTTCACAAAGGACTGTGCTTTGCTTGTTGTGACCCTCCATATTATGATTAAATCATCGAAATAGTGTATCTGCGATAATATCGAATGTGATCCTTATATTTGGGGGCTGTGAGTGGAGACAGGGACTCGAATCGCCCCACGAATAAATTTGCGAAACTGGGTGCGACCCGAGACCCCATCGCAGTCCCGAACTGCTGCAGGTACAGTGTGTTTTGAAACCCAAAAAGTTTGTGTTTGAGAATAAATCTCAGGCTTTTGAGCAGAAAGATTTTTTGTTCCATCAACACCGCTGCGTCTTTGATAAATAATAATCTATAGATTTGATTCCCAGATCGTGATCTATATTTGAATACAGAACACAAATGTCAAGGGTCAAAAATAGAAAATCGGTCTCCCATTCTATATCTCTGGTTTCCAATATCAGCTGTATGGAATCTTTAAGATATGAGGGTAATTTAGATACATGTACTGTAAGAATAAATCAACATAATGAGACAGAGAGCTGGTTAACCCCTTTCCAACCCTTGTCGTATTAGTACGCACATTTGCGTACCCCCGGTTCAGTGAGGGCTCCGGCGCTGAGCCCGCAATGAACCGAGCACATGTCAGCTGATTCTTACAGCTGACATGTGCCCGCAATAGCCGCGGGTGGAATCGCGATCCACCCGCGGCTGTTAACATGTTAAATGCCGCTGTCAATTTCCGACAGCGACATTTAACGCGCTCTTCCGGGTTGAGCGTCATAAGCCCCGCCCACCGGCGACCCCGTCACGTGATTGCGGGTCACCGATGGGCGTGCATGACAACCCAGGGTCTGCAGCAGATGCCTGTGGTTGTCATGATCTCGTCGCTATGAGCGCCACCTAGTGGTCGGCGCTCATAGCACAGGACCATTTCTGCTATATGCAGGGGATCTGCTGGTCCCCTGTATGTAGCAGAGACAATCAGACAACTGCTGCTTCTAGTCTCCTATGGAGACTATTGAAGCATGCAGTAAGTGAAAAAAAAATGTTTTTAAAAATATAAAATAAATAAAAAAAATATAAAAGTTTAAATCACCCCCCTTTCACCCCATTCAAAATAAAATATTAAAAAAAAAGCCCACATACACATATTTGGTATCGCCGTGTTCATAATCGCCCCATCTATCAATATAAAAAAAGAATTAATCCGATCGGTAAACGGTGTAACGAGAAAAAAATTCTAAACGCCAGAATTACGTTTTTTGGTCGCCGCAAAAATGCAATAAAGTGCCCTCACCCAGCCCGGCGGGCAAAAAATAAGCCCTCACCCAGCCCCAGATCACGAGAAATGGAGACGCTACAGGTCTCGGAAAATGGCGCTATTTTTTTAAAAAAAAAATTTACCAAATTTTGGAATTTTTTTTCACCACTTAGATATAAAATAACCTATACATGTTTGGTGTCTACGAACTCGTAATGTCCTGGAGAATAAGAATGGAAGGTCAGTTTTAGCATTCAGTGAACGTAGTAAAAAAAATAAATAAAAAACAACTGTGGTATTGCACTTTTTTTGCAATTTTACCGCACTTGGAATTTTTTTACTGTTTTCCCGTACAAGATATGGTAAAACTAGTAATGGCGTTGAAAAGTACAACTTGTCCCGCAAAAAATAAGCCTTCATACGGCCATATTGTCCAAAAAATAAAGACACTATGGCTCTGGGAACAAGGGGAGCAAAAAACGAAAAAGCAAAAAAGACAAAACCCAATGTTGCGAAGGGGTTAAAGAACCAATTCCGGAAATGATGGGTCTTCCCGGGGGATTTTTATTGTCTTTATGAATTTTGGGTAAATGGTAAAATATTGCCTGATTAGAATTGTTATTGATTAAGAATAGTGATGAGCGAGCATGCTCGCTACTGCTCGGTGCTCGCCCAAGCTTCTCACTGCTCGAGATGCTCGTTGCTCTCCGAGTATTTCCGGGGTTGCTCGGCGGGAACTCGGGTCCCCTCCCTGCATGTTTGGCGCCAATCAACATGCAAGGATTGCCTGCCACTCACTGTAATGCCGTAGCCATTTTGGTTGTGGCATTACAGTGATTCACTGGCCGCACAGCGTCATCAGGTCTATATCAGACCTGGCGCCGCCATGCTCGTCACAGTCACTTCGGAATCAGACAGTGTAGGGAGAGGTGCTGATGTGTCAGGGAGAGATTTGCTTGTGTATTAGGTAGTGTAGGGAGAAAAACCGTACATTACACATATCCATCTTAACAACCAGTCCTTTTGAGGACTAACTAATCCATCTGCAGAGATATCAGGCAGGCAGTTTATATAGGCAGGCAGGCAAGGTATATAGCAGACTGCAATGCATATAGCACAAAAGGCTCCATTCCAATTCTGCCTTCTGCTGCTGTTAGATATTTCTATACAAAGGCCCAGGTCTCAGGGGCCAGGAATACTTTTTTTTTGGATCTTAATCCTTATTATTTTCTTAAAAAGCAATCCAGAGAACACCGTCTTTCTGCGCCATTTGCTTGTTGGCTCTGCAGAATACAGCCAGGTCCTTTCCATATTACAGAGCTAGAAATCCAGCTATTTAAAACTATGTTTTCTTGGTCACACGGATCACATATACGTTGTCAGAAAATACTGCCATTTCTGGCCTCCAATAAAAATTTCCTTTAGTATGTCAGTGAAGCAATTCACAGCAGTTTGCTGTTCAAACTACTTACCTACAGGCCAGGTATTTAAAACTCTGTTTTCTCCATCACACGGATCATATATACGTTGTCAGAAAATACTGCCATTTCTGGCCTACATTAAAAATTTCTTTCAGTGTGTCAGTGAAGCAATTCACAGCAGTTTGCTGTTCAAACTACTTACCTACAAGCCAGGTATTTAAAACTCTGTTTTCTCCGTCACACGGATCACATATAAGTTCGCTCCAAACTCAGCCATTTGTAGTGAGCGTGGAAGATACTGTCCTCCATTTAAAATGGGCAAGGCACGTGGCAAGGGACGTGGAACTGGACGTGATGGTGTTGGTGAATGCAGAGGCCTAGGACAAGGCCGTGGGCAAGCTGAAATTATGCCACAACAAACACCCACAACTTCTCGCCTGACCTTCCTGTCCCAATTCCTAGGGGACCGCAGCACACCACTATTGAACCCAGAGCAGTGTCAAAAGGTTGTTGGTTGGATAGCGGATAATGTTTCCAGTCACTTAGCCACCACCACCACCACCACCCTGTCTTCCACATGATCAATTCTCAGTAGCCGTGAGTTTGGACTGCATATTCCTCACCCTGATCCTCCTTCCTCCCACCATGCCGAGTGCCCAGAGACAAATGATCCCACACTTGGACACTCTGAAGAGCTGTTCACTTTTCCATTTATAGATTTGGGCCTCTCGCCTGGTCCACTTGAAGTGGGGCAAGAGGAGATCGCATATAGCGATGCCCAAATATTTGAGCAGCCACGGTCATGCGAAGGCGATGGTGGGATAGTGTCACAAGAGGTGGACGATGATGAGACACAATTGCCAGAAAGTCAGGAGGAGGACCAGGGTGTGGAAGTGGAAGACGAGGTGGTGGATGATAAAGTAACTGACCCAACATGGCAGGAGGACATGCAGATCGAGGACAGCAGCACACAGGGGGAGGGAGGCAGAGCACCCCAGCAGGCAGGAAGAAGCAGTGTGGTGGCTGCAGACAGAAGCAGGCAACCATTCCCCGTAACACCAACATGAAGGAAGTTGCCAGTACAACTGTTAGGTCTTCCCGAGTCTGGTTGTTTTTTAAAGACTCTGCCAATAACCCCAAAAAGGCCATTTGCACCACCTGCCAGGCCAGCATCAGCAGGGGTAGCAAAAATACCAGCCTAACCACCACCAGCATGATCAGGCAAATGGCAGCAAAGCACCCGACTTTGTTGGCCGAACCCCAGGGTCCAGAAACAGTGTCTGCAGGTGGCACCATTGCTTCTTCCGCTGTTGTGCATGCAAGCAAATCCCCTATCCATGGTACATGCAAAGATGCCTCCTGCCCTGCACCGGTCGTTGCACACTCTCAAGTAGCAGCATCAGGAAGCACATGCATGTCCTTGTCCCAGCACAGCATTCAGTTGTCCATACCCCAGTCCTTGGAACGCAAGCGTAAATATGCAGCCAACGCCCCACAGGCCACATTACTAAATTCTCACATTTCACAACTGCTTGCGCTTGAAATGTTGCCTTTTAGGCTCATGGAGACGGAAGCATTCTGCAATCTGATGGCGGCAGCCATCCCTCTATACTCGGTCCCCAGCCGCCACTATTTCTCCCTGTGTGACGTCCCCGCGTTACACAAGCACGTGTCCCAAAACATTAGCCGTGCCCTCAACAACACAGTTACCGGGAAAGTCCACCTAACCACGGACACGTGGACAAGTGCTTGTGGGCAGGGATGGTACATCTCGCTGATGGCACACTGGGTTAGCATAGTGGAAGCCGGGACCCAGTCGGACCTTGGGATGGAGCACGTACTCTCGAAGCCAAGGATTGCCGGCCCTAGGTCAATCAGGTTGCCCCCGCGGTCTACAGCTCCTGCACCTCATCCTCCTCAGCCTCCTCCTCCTCTTCAGCCTCCATCTCCGAAATGACCACATCAGTCACAAGCTGGAAGTACTGCAGCACTGCCTCGGCCAAGCGGCAACAGGCTGTGCTGAAGCTAATATGCTTAGGTGACAAACCGCACAACGCTGAAGAGTTGTGGACAGCTCTGAAAGAGTAGGCAGATCTGTGGCTCACACCGCTGAACCTACAGCCAGGCATGGTCGTGTGTGACAATGGCCGGAAGCTGGTGGCGGCTCTGAGGCGAGGCGAGCTCACACACGTACCATGCCTGGCCCATGTGCTTAACCTCGTGGTTCAGCGGTTTCTCAAATCCTACCCGGAGCTGCCGGATCTGCTTGTTAAAGTACGCCGCCTGTGTGTACATTTTTTAAAGTCAGCTACAGCTTCCGCCGCCCTTGCCGTGTTTCAGCAGCGTTTGCAGCTTCCGGCTCACAGACTGGTGTGTGATGTCCCCACGCGTTGGAACTCTACACTGCAGATGTTGGGAAGGATTTGTGAGCAGAAGAGGGCAGTTGTTGAGTACCAGCATCAACAAGGCCATCGGTATTCAGTTTAGACTCCACACATAAGACCTCAGGAGTGGAAATGGATGTCAGACATATGTACCATCTTCCAAAACTTTGAGGACTCCACCAAGATGGTGAGCGGTGATGACGCCATAATAAACGTCACCATCCCGCTTCTCTGTCTTCTGAAATGCTCTCTGCTCACAATCAAAGAGGATGCATTGCAGGCGGAGCAGGATGAGATGGAGCAAGGAACCATACAGGGTGATTACACACAGCCAAGCCTTATCTCATCCCAATGTGGATTGGGTGACAATGAGGAAGAGGAGGAGGAGGAAGGACAGGAGCTAGTTTCATGCACTATAGACAGTACTACATGCACAGCTATCATACAGTCTGTTTAGCGTGGATGGCCAGAGGACAGAGGAGAGGAGGAGGAGGAGAGCATGGTCAGTCATCCTCTTGGGTAGGACATGAAAGTCTTGCCTGTTAGTAGTCTGGCACGCATGGCTGAGTTTATGTTAAGCTGCCTTTCCCATGACCCTCGCGTTCTCAAAATTTTCGGTGACAGTCGTTACTGGTTGGTGACACTTCTAGACCCATGCTACAAGGAGAATTTTACATCTCTTATTCCTGAGGCGGACAGGTCTACAAAAATGGGGTTGTACCAGAAGGCCCTTGTTGCAGAACAGTTACAAAAATTCCCATCTGAAAACGCTGGCGGCAGAGGGCACACTTTGTTGGACAACCAAGGAGTACAGGCGAGAGAGACACAACTTCAATCCAGCAGAGGCAGGGGAACACTGTCAAAGTTGTGGGAGAGTTTTCTCACACCCTCCAATCTCACAGGTCCTGAGGCGCGGGGTACTCTGACAAGTAGTGCAAAGTTTGGGAAGATGCTGAGGGAGTACCTTGCCGACCGTACGAACGTCCTCCGTGATTCCACTGTGCCTTATAATTATTGGGTATCCAAGCTGGATGCGTGGAATGAACTGGCTCTGTATGCTTTGGAGCTCCTGGCCTGCCTGCTGCCAGCGTTTTATCAGAGCGGGTTTTTAGCGCCGCTGGTGGAATTATAATTGATAAGCGCATCCCCCTGTCAACTGAAAATGCTGACTGGCTGACTCTTATTAAAATGAACAAGGGCTGGATTGGGCCAGACTTCTCAACACCACTGAATGATAGCAGCGTAACATAAACTCAAATCCAGTGTCTTTTCTTGGGAGGTGTATTCCCATGCACCTTTTCACACCCACACATGGGTATGCGCTTCCTGATTTTGGCTATTTGCTCTTGTCCTCCTTCTTCTCCTCATCCTCCACCACCATATCACCAGGGTAACCGTGGTCCGTGATGCAACACCCACATAATTTTTTTAAATGGTGTTTATGCTGGCCGTAAATTTTTTTTTTACACAATATGTTCTTGTATAGCCCCCAGGGGTAAATGTTTGTCAGCCCATACACTTAGTGCATGGGCATTACAAATATAGGAGGCCCCCTTCTTTCTAATGGTAACATTTTTTATGAGGCCCTCTGTGATGAAAGCCGGCCGGTGGGTGCAGCTCTCTGGCGCCCCCTTACCTCTCAGGTCAGTCAAGGTACTGCACCTAGAGAAAGTAGTGCCAGGAAGCTGCAACCAGCGCAGGGAACACGGTAGAGTGTTCCCCTTCAACGTCACTAAACCGTAACGTCACTACACAGCACAACTCGCTAGCGCCCTCTTAGCCTCAGGTCAGTCAAGGAACTGCACCTAGGATAAGCGGTCGCCAGAGAGACTGTCCTGTAACCTACTGGGTATCGGGGCCCTCTGTAGTGAGGGCGGTATATATATCTTCCTTGGCCGCGCCAGGAATATATATATCTGAACCTCCGACCGTCACTACCAGCCTTCCCCAATCCCCAGTTGGTATGCTGCCACCAGTCCCTATTTTAGATATACGCCCAGTCCGTGAATGGGCCTATATCGGGTCAGGAACCAACCCTGGGTAGCGTTTTTGGCTTGAGCCGAGCTCACACGGACGTGCGTTCGTTATGCAGAATAAAAGGCAGGCCCACAATTACTTGAGGTAATTGATTATAATAATACACTAGATACACGATATACAACTAAATATACACAGGTATAAGGTCAGGCTAAACTATACAACAATGGAATACAACACACAGAATCACCACAGCATATCAGTTACCGGTTTCTTGATTTTCTTGTGACGCAGGGAGAGGATTCTGCGGTCACAGGCACGGTTCTTTGTTACAGGCTGAGGCCTACCACTGCATGGTCAAACTGCTCCTCCCCTTGGTGGCCTCAGCTGGTGCTCAGATGTTCAGCACACCACTCTTGGGTCAAGGCTGACTTATCTCTTGTCTGTCCTGCTATCTTACCTGCCCCGTCCCGCCCACTGCTGGTGAGGTCAGCTGGCTCAGTCTCCACCCTCAGGTCTAACTTCGATCAGAAGCCCAAATTCTATGGAACCCAATAACTTCTTCTGGGATGGTCTCATGATACCCCCAGGGGTTCCCATGGATTCGGGCCGCCGTAACCGACCTTTTGATATCAATTATGATACCATACGGTCCTCAGGAATGGCTCCGCGCTATATCTTGGCTTCCAGAGCACGTACAAACGTCTACCGCGGAGGCTTGTGTGCGCAATGGCTCCGGGACGCCGTGATATTTTTTTATTGGCCCATTCCACGCAACATGCGTGTACTATTCATGTTTCTATATCTTATGCCTCCATGCTTGTGACAGACAAAGAAACTAGTCCTATGGGAGAAATGGTCAGTTACAGATGGACGAAGCACCCCCCCCCCTGCTGGCTGTGTTTCCTCTCGAAGCCTTTGAAGCTCCTAGCATTCAAGTGTTAAGTAGGTCCTGGCTCTTCTTATCTCACAGGAGCCTGGATGGGGGAAACTATCTAGTTGACTTTTTAACAGAAGGTTCCAAGGGTGGGGGCTGCTGAAGTGTGGCCATCCCTGGATATGATTTATCTTTACCAAGATGGCGGCTACGGGTTCATCACACCTCCCCCTATACGAGGGCGCGAGGGGGTAGCACATTCCTGTGTTCCCCCGTGCGTCCTTCTGCACCCTCCCCTTGCCGGGATAACCCGTCAGCGTTACCGTGGTCACGGCCTTTTCTGTGGCGAATGGAGAAGTGGTACTGCTGGAGAGCGAGGCTCCAGCGTAGCAACCTGCTATTCGACCCAGAGACCGTGTGTAACCAGCTGAGGGGGTTGTGGTCCGTCTCCACGGTGAAATGGCTCCCGTACAAGTAGGGCTGCAGACGCTGCAGGGCCCATACAATTGCCAGGCATTCTTTTTCCACTGTGGAGTAAGCCACCTCCCAGGGCAGTAGCTTCCTGCTCAGGTACAAGACAGGATGTTCCTGGCCTGTCGTGTTGACCTGACTTAGCACAGCACCGAGGCCAAAGTCACTGGCGTCGGTCTGTACCACAAACGGCCGGTCGAAGTCGGCAGCTTGCAGTACAGGGGAGCTACTTAGGGCGGCTTTGAGTGCCCCGAAAGCTGTCTCGCAGGCGACTGTCCAGTCGACTGCGACGGGCAGCTTCTTCTTGGTGAGGTCCGTCAGGGGCTTGGCCAGGGTGCTATAGTGTGGGACGAACCTCCTATAGTACCCAGCGGTCCCCAAGAAGGACATCACCTGCTTTTTGGTCCTAGGAGTGGGCCAGGGTGCGATGACATCCACTTTCCCAGGTTCTGGCTTCAGAACCCCCCCGCCTACCCGGTGACCCAGGTAGAGGACCTCACTCATGCCCAGCTGGCACTTTTCCGGCTTGATGGTCAAGCCTGCCCGGTGGATCCGACCTAGCACCTGCCGCAGGTGCTCTAGGTGATCCTCCCAAGTGGGACTGAAGACTGCAATATCGTCCAAGTACCCTTCAAGTCCCTCAAGCAGCGTATTGACCATCCGTTGAAAAGTGGCAGGGGCATTCTTCATGCCGAATGGCATCACTGTGGACTCGTACAGTCCAAAAGGGGTGATAAAGGCAGAGCGTTCCCTTGCCGCGGGGGTCAGAGGAATCTGCCAGTACCCCCGGCTCAGATCCATGATGGTCAGGTACTTAGCCCCGGCCATCCGATCAAGCAGGTCATCGATGCGTGGTATGGGGAACGCATCGGTGGCCGTTACAGCGTTGAGCCCCCGGTAGTCCACGCAGAACCGTGTAGTTCGGTCCTTCTTTGGTACGAGGACTACAGGCGAGGCCCACGCGCTGCTGGATGCCTGGATCACCCCCAGCTTCAGCATCTCGTCTATCTCTTGGCGCATGTTTCCCTGCACCTCGAAAGAGACCCGATATGCTGAACTCCGGATCGGCGGGTGATCGCCAGTGTCCACGTCGTGGACAGCCATCTCAGTCCTTCCGGGCAGGCTGCTGAACAGCCCCCGGAAGGGGTGCAGGGTGGTCCCCAGCTGGGACCGTTGGTCCTCCGTGAGCTGGTGGCCAACCCCCACATCCTCGATGGACCCACCCGCCTTGGCTTGGGTGAGCAGATCCAGGAGGGTTTCTACCTCTCCTTCCTCGGGAAGGTTGCACACTGGGTGGGCAGTCGCTTCCCGCTCATGATGAGCCTTCATCATGTTCACGTGGAAGGCCTTCCTCCTTCCACGGGCGTGATCCAGGGTGACCAGATAGGTGACGGCGTTGAGTTTCTGGTGCACGAAGTAGGGACCTTCCCAGGCTGCCTGAAGCTTGTTCTGTGGTACGGGGACCAGTACCCACACCTTTTGACCCACCTGGTAGGTCCTCTCACAAGCATTCTGGTCGTACCACCGCTTCTGGTCGGCCTGGGCCTGGGCCATATTGTCCTGTTCCAGCTTTGCCAAGGCCATCATCCTGTCCCGGTGGCGCACGACATACTCGATGACCGACACCTCGGGGGTGGCCAAATCCCCTTCCCATGCTTCCTTCACCAGAGCCAGGGGGCCCCGTACCCGTCGCCCGTACAGGAGCTCAAAGGGGGAGAACCCCGTTGAGGCCTGCGGAACTTCCCGGTAAGCAAATAGGAGGTGTGGGAGGTAACGCTCCCAGTCTCTCCCGTGGGAGTCGACCAACATCTTAAGCATCTGCTTTAAGGTGCCATTGAACCGCTCACACAGGCCATTAGTCTGTGGGTGATACGGGCTGGCCACCAGATGTTGCACCTGCATTTGCTTACAGAGGGACTCCATCAGCCGCGACATGAACTGGGTCCCTCGGTCGGTGAGCATTTCCTGGGGGAAACCCACTCTGGAGAAGATCTCCAGTAAGGCGGTAGCCACCTTGTCGGCCCGAATGGACGACAAAGCTACCGCTTCCGGGTACCGGGTGGCATAGTCCACTACCGTGAGTATGAAGCATTTCCCGGAGTGGCTGGGAGTGGACAGAGGTCCAATAAGATCCACAGCGACCCTCGAGAAAGGCTCTTCGATGATTGGCAGAGTTACCAGTGGGGCTTTGGGGAGCGGCCCCGCCTTCCCCACCCTCTGACAGGTGTCACACGAATGGCAGTAGGCACCCACCGCGGCTCCCATCCCAGGCCAGTAGAAATGCTGAGCTATCCTGGCCTTGGTTTTAGCGATCCCTAGGTGTCCGGCCATCGGAATCTCGTGTGCGATCCGCAACAATTCCGCCCTGAACGGATAGGGTACCACTAACTGTCGGTCCCTGGGCCACGCCTCCGGTGAACCCTGCTGTACCGTTACCCGGTACAGCCGTCCCTGGTCCCAGACCACACGCTCGCAGTCTGACTCCATGGGAGGCTGTGCCGCCTGTTCCTTGAGAGCTTTCAGGCTGTCGTCTGCTTCCAACGCAGCCTGAAATTCCTGACTTGATGTGGCCAGAATCGACGAAACTGCCACATCCTTCGTCAGCCCCTCCGGGCATGTCACCTGGCCGCTGTCTGACCCGGCAGACACTTGGTCAGAAGTGGGGAAGCCGTCGGACCTCTGCAAGGCTCCTTGGGCTCCGGCGCTCCCACTCCTGGTGACAGCGGCTATGACCGCTGTGACCGTGGGTAGTGCCCGCTTCCCCTCTGTTTCTGACCAAGCCGCCCGATCAGGCAGGCTTCCTAGGCCTTTGGACATCTCGGATGTGGGGAACTCCTGCCCTGGGGTCTTACCTGGCGGCCCCTCTCTTGGGACACCCCCACCCCCCATGGCCTGTTCCTCCCCCTGCAGTGGGCCTATACTCAGCAGCCTGGATACCCCTGGGAGCCCTACACTGCCGGTAGCTGCCCCCCTCTCCATCCCTGAGCTTCCCTCTACAGAATCCTGCCCGCCCCCTCCCTCACCGGAGGACAAGAGGTCACGGCACGCCGGCTGAGCACCTCTGCGGGCATCCCCACACTCCCCACCTGCTTTCACTAACCCTGTTTGTGTTGTGTCTGTGCAGGTGTTACCCTCAGGTTTCACTCCCTCCTCCTCAGCAGGACGCACACTACATACAACATGGTTGGCATTAGCAGCAGACAAATCAATACACACTTGGGGGGCCGAACTTGGGGGTTCAGAGGGTACATACTGCGATACTAGACGCCCCAAGTCGGTCCCTAATAAAACATTTGCGGGAATATTTGGCGTTACTCCCACCTCCCGCATCCCCCTCCCGGCACCCCAGTCCAAATACACCATGGCAACGGGAAGGGCCGGCTCCACGCCTCCAACCCCGGAGACGGAAAGAGTCTTTCCTGGTACCAAGTCCTGGGGGGACACCACCTCAGGCCGTACCAGTGTTCGTTCAGCGCCAGTGTCCCGCAGTCCCATGACCGCAGAACGGCCTATGGTGACGGGTTGGATGTTGTCCAGGGACCTACCACCACCCCCTCCCACACACAAAACATTGGGCGCTCTCTGGGACTGGGATGGGGTCTTTTGGCGCTGGGGACACTCAGCCCTAAAGTGTCCTGGTTTGTTGCATAGATGACAACGTCTTACGTCTGGTCCTTGCCTGGAGAGGGCAACAGGGGGATACACCCCTTGTGTTCTAGGGGCCGGGGAAACAGGGGCATGACTGGGCTTACCCCCTCTCCAGGTGCTGCTGGCAGACTTCTTCAGCTCAGGCGCCCTGTTATTGGCATACTCGTCTGCCAGGGC
The DNA here is from genome assembly GCF_046119375.1 of Phyllobates terribilis. Classification (NCBI taxonomy): domain Eukaryota; kingdom Metazoa; phylum Chordata; class Amphibia; order Anura; family Dendrobatidae; genus Phyllobates; species Phyllobates terribilis. Next base: position 377,709,017 of record NW_027362763.1, on the reverse strand, counting down.
GGCTGTAGCAGAAGCCCCTGTTGGTTTTCGGTCACGGAGGAACTGTCGGAGGTCCTCTGGGCAGTTCCACAAGAACTGCTCCGTGACGAACAGTTCCTGGACCTCCTGGCGGGTAGTAAGCGCTAGACCCGAGGTCCAGTGCTCTGCGGCTCTCAACAGCGCCCGCATATGATCGGTCCAGGTGTCCTTGGGGCCACGCAGCAGGCTCCGGAACTTCTGGCGGTACGACTCGGGAGTGAGGTTGTACTGCCGGATCAGGGCCCGCTTGATGCAGTCGTAGTTCTGTACCTCCCCGGCAGGTAAGTCCCCCAAGGCATCCAGGGACTTACCCCTCAAACGGGGGGTCAGGTATCTGGCCCACTGATCCCGGGCCAGATGGTGCTGAAGACAGGTCCATTCAAATGCCACCAGAAAGGAGTCCAGGTCCCCATCCTTCTCCAGTAGAGGGAAGTCCTCAGCTCGGACTTTGGACGACTTGGTCTCCTGATGGGTTGGTTGCTCTAGCGGAAGCCCCCGCTGGGCCAGGTCCAGTTGGTGCTGGCGCTCCGCAGCTCGCTCTGCACGCTCCGCAGCCTCCCGGCGCTCTGCAGCTTCACGCTCCGCAGCCCGCTCCGCAGCCCGCTCCGCAGCCCGCTCTGCACGCTCCTCCTCCGCTGCCTTCTCTGATGCTGCCAGGAGGGTTTTGTAGACGGCATCGCCATGAGACTGGAGACTTGCCATAGCCGCTTGTAAAAGGGCTTGTGATCTGGACAGGCTGGGCTGGGTAGGTGGTGGGCAGCCCACTGCGGGACCGTATACTGGGGACTGGCTCCCTGAGGTGCCCGGGCTGGACTCCTCCTCGCCATGAGTAACAATGTCCTCCCCTCCTGCCACACGGACCGTAGCATTAGCCTCCTGCAGGGTCTTGCTCCTGGTGCCGTCTGCCATCTTGGTAACTGACACCGCTGCAACCCTGAGTTTGCACACACCTTGTTATACTTTTAGCCTGACCGTCTAACGTTGGGCTGACCTTAAGACTCCAGCAGTGGAAGTTACCACTGGTAGTCTTTAGTGCCTGGGAGTAGGGGTCCCACAACACTATTATTCTGCAATCCTACCGCTCTGCCACCAATGTGATGAAAGCCGGCCGGTGGGTGCAGCTCTCTGGCGCCCCCTTACCTCTCAGGTCAGTCAAGGTACTGCACCTAGAGAAAGTAGTGCCAGGAAGCTGCAACCAGCGCAGGGAACACGGTAGAGTGTTCCCCTTCAACGTCACTAAACCGTAACGTCACTACACAGCACAACTTGCTAGCGCCCTCTTAGCCTCAGGTCAGTCAAGGAACTGCACCTAGGATAAGCGGTCGCCAGAGAGACTGTCCTGTAACCTACTGGGTATCGGGGCCCTCTGTAGTGAGGGCGGTATATATATCTTCCTTGGCCGCGCCAGGAATATATATATCTGAACCTCCGACCGTCACTACCAGCCTTCCCCAATCCCCAGTTGGTATGCTGCCACCAGTCCCTATTTTAGATATACGCCCAGTCCGTGAGTGGGCCTATATCGGGTCAGGAACCAACCCTGGGTAGCGTTTTTGGCTTGAGCCGAGCTCACACGGACGTGCGTTCGTTATGCAGAATAAAAGGCAGGCCCACAATTACTTGAGGTACTTGATTATAGTAATACACTAGATACACGATATACAACTAAATATACACAGGTATAAGGTCAGGCTAAACTATACAACAATGGAATACAACACACAGAATCACCACAGCATATCAGTTACCGGTTTCTTGATTTTCTTGTGACGCAGGGAGAGGATTCTGCGGTCGCAGGCACGGTTCTTTGTTACAGGCTGAGGCCTACCACCGCATGGTCAAACTGCTCCTCCCCTTGGTGGCCTCAGCTGGTGCTCAGATGTTCAGCACACCACTCTTGGGTCAAGGCTGACTTTTCTCTTGTCTGTCCTGCTATCTTACCTGCCCCGTCCCGCCCACTGCTGGTGAGGTCAGCTGGCTCAGTCTCCACCCTCAGGTCTAACTTCGATCAGAAGCCCAAATTCTACGGAACCCAATAACTTCTTCTGGGATGGTCTCATGATACCCCCAGGGGTTCCCATGGATTCGGGCCGCCGTAACCGACCTTTTGATATCAATTATGATACCATACGGTCCTCAGGAATGGCTCCGCGCTATATCTTGGCTTCCAGAGCATGTACAAACGTCTACCGCGGAGGCTTGTGTGCGCAATGGCTCCGGGACGCCGTGATATTTTTTTATTGGCCCATCCCACGCAACATGCGTGTACTATTCATGTTTCTATATCTTATGCCTCCATGCTTGTGACAGACAAAGAAACTAGTCCTATGGGACAAATGGTCAGTTACAGATGGACGAAGCACCCCCCCCCTGCTGGCTGTGTTTCCTCTCGAAGCCTTTGAAGCTCCTAGCATTCAAGTGTTAAGTAGGCCCTGGCTCTTCTTATCTCACAGGAGCCTGGATGGGGGAAACTATCTAGTTGACTTTTTAACAGAAGGCCCCAAGGGTGGGGGCTGCTGAAGTGTGGCCATCCCTGGATATGATTTATCTTTACCAAGATGGCGGCTACGGGTTCATCACACCCTCCTCCACGTGTCTTCCAAGCGGCATTGAAGTGCCTCCAAATTTTTGGCAGCCCTTGCATTCACTGCATAGGCCAACACTATGGGAGACCCGTTTCTAATGGGAATTTGTCATTACTGTGGCCCTGCTCTATGTGTCTTTAAATTCTTAGTGGGGTTTTTCTTAAAATTGATCAGCCGTTCGACTCACTGCATACCCTATAACTGTATAGCAGACTCTCTCCTTTCTAAATTGAATTTGTCGTTACTGTGGCCCTGCTCTATGTGACTTGAAATTCTTAGTGGGGTTTTTCCTAAAATTGGCCAGCCGTTGGACTCACTGCATACCCTATAACTGCATAGCAGACTCTCTCCTTTCTAAATGGAATTTGTCGTTACTGTGGCCCTGCGCTATGTGTCTTTAAATTCTTAAGTGGGGTTTTTCCTAAAATTGGTCAGCCGTTGGACCCACTGCATACCCTATAACTGTATAGCAGACTTTCTCCTTTCTAAATGGAATTTGTCGTTACTCTGGCCCTGCTCTATGTGACTTTTAATTCTTAGTGGGGTTTTTCCTAAAATTGGTCAGCCGTTGGACTCACCGCATACCCTATAACTGTATAGCAGACTCTCACCTTTCTAAATGGAATTTGTTGTTACTGTGGCCCTGCTCTGTGTGTCTTTAAATTCTTAGTGGGGTTTTTCCTAAAATTGGTCATCCGTTGGACTCACTGCATACCCTATGACTGTATAGCAGACTCTCTCCTTTCTAAATGGAATTTGTCGTTACTCTGGCCCTGCTCTTTGTCTATGTGTCTTTAAATTCTTAGTGGGGTTTTTCCCAAATTTTGGTAGCCCTTGCAGTCATAGCATGGGCATTACCACTATAGGAGACCCGCTCCTTTATTATGGGAACATTTTTTTTACTGAGACACTCTTCTATGTCTCTTCAAAGGGGTATTGGGTTGCGTCCAAATTTTTGGCAGCCCTTGCAGTCACTGGATACACAACAACAGTATAGGAGACCCACTTGTTAATAATGGGAACAACAAAGCATAGCCGGCTGATTGCTCTCTAACAATAGCGAGGGAAGACTGCTGGCCTTTTAAGAACAGTAAGGGCTGTCTGATGGCCCTATAAAAATAGGCTTTATGACTTTCAGAGTCTTTCCATCATTAATAAAACAGGATGTGTCTGATGATGTATCACACATCACATTGCCAGATAAGGTTGTAAAATGTTAAAATGACATTTCCCGGTGAATGCATTTGTCTTAAAAAATAACGTAAAAAAATAAAACAATAGGATCTTTCTTTAGTATAAAAAACAGTGTCACCAATTTAACCTCAATGTAATCACATTGTTCAGCTCCTGCACCTCCTCCTCCATCTCCAAAATGACCACATCAGTCACAAGCTGACAGCACTGCAGCACTGCCTTGGCCAAGCGGCAACAGGCTGTGCTGAAGATAACATGCTTAATGCTTAATTGACAAACCGCCCAGCGCTGCAGGGTTGTTGAAAGCTGTAGCACAGCAGCCTGATCTGTGGCTCTCACCACTGAACATACAGCCAGGCATGGTCGTGTGTGACAATGGGCGGAACCTGGTGACGGAGAAATGACAGCCGGGGTAGATACGGTTTCCCTCTATGCCAGTCCTTTCACCGAGCTAAATACAACTCTCAGCAAAAAAAGCTGTGGACTGGCTCCGTACTGTCCCTGGCCATATTCACCTCTCCACGTGTTTGTGGTTAGGTGGTCCTTCCCAGTAAGTGCACTGGGGAGGGCACGGGTAATGTTGTGGGACCCGTGCTTGTGGAAGGCGGAGCGGATACTGGGAAAAATAATGGCAGCTGGGGACCGAGTATGGATACCCGGTCGCCGCCGCCATAAGATTGTGGACAGCTTCTGCCTCCACGAGCCTAAAAGGCCACATTTCAATTGCAAGCAGCTGTCCAGAAATCTGGCAGTTTAGTGTTGCGGCCTGTGGGTGGGTGGGTAGGTGGCTGGCTGTATACTTGCGCTTGCATTCCAAGTAACAGAAAACTAAGCAGATGGTGGCCTCTATCATCATCATGGCCTCACCTCGGCACTATGAACTCTCCTGAAGGAGAAGCCAGGGCCCGCCGGAGGAGTCTCCGGCTCTCTGGTGGTCCTGTCCAACCCTGCCGAGAAGCAGCCCTGGCTAAGACAATTGTGGGGGAAGGTCCTCAGACACTCTATGGCTGCTTTTTTAATGTAAATTGGACATGCTTATGCATGTTATTTCTTAAACCGCATTGCAGATCAGGCCATTGTACAACTCTGTATTTATGAAATTAAATTCACAAAGAAAGATGTTTGTGTGTCAAAGCACCACCGAAAAGTGCGAGTTGATGTTGGATTGGCTGCCATTGCTTCTGCAACAAGCTGCATTAGAGGACTTTCTGGGAGAAATGACCCCGAGGGTAGATATGGTTTCCCTCTATGCCAGTCCTTTCACCGACCTAAATTCAACTCTCAGCAAAAAAAGCTGTGGACTGGCTCCGTACCGTCCCTGGCCACATTCACCTGTCCACGTGTTTGTAGTTAGGTGGTCCTTCCCAGTAAGTTCACTGGGGAGGGCACGAGTAATGATGTGGGACTCGTGCTTGTGGAAGGCGGAGACGACACCGGGAGAAACAGTGGCTGCTGGGGACCGAGTATGGACACCCGGCCGCCGCCGGCATGAGGTTATGGAAAGCTTCCTCGTCAATGAGCCTAAAGAGCCACATTTCAAGTACAAGCAGCTGTCAAAAATCTGGCAGTATAGTATTGCAGCCTGTGGGTGGGTGGCTGGCTGCCTGCATACTTGCACTTGGATTCCAAGGAATAGGGTAGGGACAACTGAACGCTGCACTGGGACAAGAATGTGGACGGTGATTGTTGCAAGTCTGCAATGACAGGTGCATGGCGGGAGGCATCTTCGCATGCGCCAAGGATCACTTATGATGGGCATACTTTTAGGCAGTGACCTGGGAGTCAGAAATGCTTCCAGAGGTCTTTCCCATGCTGTTCCCATGTCTTTTCAGACTGTATGCATGTGTCTGATGATGTGTCACACACAACATGGCCAGATAAGGTTGTTAAATGTTAAAATTACATTTCCTGGTGAATGCATTTGTCTTGGTTGAAAGCAATGCAAAAGTGCAATAACGGATCAAAAACGCTACGTGTGAACATAGCCCAAGGTGTGGAGGAGCATTTTTGTTTATTTATTTTGCCTTATATACAAATCATTACCCTGAACAGGATGTTCCTTAACATATTTAACAGGAAAATCCATTTTGGTTTCGTTTTGGTATGTTTTATTGTGAGTCCATAAAAGTGGTGTAATGCCTCTGACAACGTTGTTGACAGAAGTGACCTGGGAGTCAGAAATGCTTCCAGTGGTCTTCCCCATGCTGTTCCCATGTCATTTGAGCACTGTTCCCAACGATTTGGGCAATTTTTAGGCCCTCTGCAGACCGCCGGGGGGAGCCTACTGAAAAATGCTCGGGTTTCCCATAGACTTACATTGGGCTCGTTGCTCGGGTCGAGCACCCGAATATTCCAATTTGCTCGACTCGAGCAATGAGTACCCGAGCATTTTAGTGCTCGTTCATCACTAGTTAAGTACCGTTTTTCTTTTATGCTGAGTACTTTTGCTTGATACGCTTCATTTATCAGGATGTTGTATTCTTTTTCATAGGATTTGGTAGTATTTATTATCAGACAATTTTGTAGTATTTATTATCAGACAAAATATTTAATGCTTCCTTTACATAATCATCTCGATCTTGTACAACCACCCCCCTCCCTTGTCTAATGATAATTTTTATGTTATTTAGTAGCCGTTTTAAAGCCAAACGTTCCCCTTTTCGTAAATTGTATGTACTTATTTTAGTTTTATTAATATTTTCAAACTCACCCATGACTAGGGAATAAAAGGTTCCAAGAAAGTGTCCTCTATGATGTAGAGGATAAAATTGGGATTTTGGTGCAACTGGTTGATGTATATATACATCTGACTCTAAAGCCAAAGGTTCAGATAAATCCAGGAATAGTTGATATTCACTAGCTTGTTGTGAGGGTCTACATTTTAATCCTTTGGTCAGGAGATTAATTTCAAAGTCATCGAGTGTATGTTGTGATAAGTTGAAAATATTTACAGTTTGGGAGCATTTTTTGTAGGGGTGTATTTTGGGGGACTGTTGGTGTTTTCTTCCTCCTCGTTTCCCCTGCGATGTTCTTTTCTTTTTTCTATGAAAACGAATACAACATCCTGATAAATGAAGCGTATCAAGCAAAAGTACTCTACTAAAAAGAAAAACGGTTCTTAACCAATAGCAATTCTAATCAGGCAATATTTTATCATTTACCCAAAATTGATAAAGACAATAAAAATCCCCCAGGAAGACCCATCATTTCCGGAATTGGTTCTTTAACCTGCTCTCTGTCTCATTATGTTGATTTTTTCTTACAGGGATATGTATCTAAATTACCCTCATATCTTAAAGATTCCACACAACTGATATTGTAAACTAGAGATATAGAATGGGAGACTGATTCTCTTTCTTTGACGCTTGACGTTTGTGTGCTGTACTCAAATATAGATCACAACCTGGGAATCGAATCTATAGATTATTATTTATCAAACGACGTAGCGGTGTTGATGGAACAAAAAATCATTCTGCTCAAAAGCCTGAGATTTATTCTCGAACACAATCTTTTTTGGTTCCAAAATGCACTGTACCTGCAGCAGTTCGGGACTGCGATGGGGACTTGGGTCGCACCCAGTTTCACAAATTTATTCATGGGGCGATTCGAGTCCCTGTCCCCACTCACAGCCCCCTAATATAAGGATCATATTCGATATTATCGCAGATATATCAATGATTTAATCATAATATGGAGGGGCACAACAAGAGAAGCAGAGTCCTTTCTAAGAGAGTTAAATCAAAATGATTGGGGCTTATCGTTCACTAGCAATACATCTAAAGAAAAAATTGTTTATTTGGATCTCGAGCTATATACTGTAGGTCAAAAATTCCAAAGTAGAACATATTTCAGATCGGTAGACACAAATGGATACCTTGATCAATGGATCTAACATGTTGATCACAAGATTCAAAGAGAAGGGTTACCCTAGAGCATTAATCGCATCCTCCTATCAAAATTATCTAGAGCTCCCTCAAAACGATTGTTTGATTCAGAAACCACCAAGCAATCCAGAGAAGAGCAAATCTGACTAGAAACATAGTTTCATACAGGAAGGGGCAAAACTATCAAAACTATAAAAAATAGCATAGGGCCCAGTCTGTTGAGGAATGAAAATATTTATACTGTAGAGAGTCCTGATAAAGAAAAAGTGGGAATCTTTAAATGCGGGAACAAAAAATGTTATTGTAGAATTATCAACTTTGACAAGAGAGCCCCAAACGATAAAATAGCTCAGGTTACTGCAAATCTTACATATGAGTTCACATGTGGTTCTGAATTTCTTATATATGCAGTCACATGTAACTGTGGGCTCAATTATGTGGGATACACAGTTCAGACCTTGCGGAACCGTATGAATAGCCACAGGCATAATGCCAAAACAGGCTTTCTCAAGCAAAGTCTATCCAAGCACATCACATTAGTGCATAATTAAAATTTTGATTCTGTAGTAGTCACACCGCTTGAACAGATACCTGCAGGTATCAGAAATAGAAGAGCCACCCTTAATTCCAAAGAATCCTTCTGGATTTATAAACTAGGAAGCGTCCATTCGGACGGTTTGAATGAAGCTGTAGAGTCCGTCTAATACCATCCTTTAATAGTAGATGGAATCAATCACCCACAGCCAAAATAAAAATCCTGTTTGTTTCAGATATAGGTGCGTATATTTCGCACTTGTGATTGGTAAATTATTGCAATTCTAGTAGGGCTTTCCTTATGAAATAAACTATATGAGTCCCTTATTTATTTCTATTTTTATTTAATAAAATATTTTTATTTTATATATTTTTTTTCTACAATTTTTTTTTGTTTATACATATATATATATATATATATATATATATATATACAGTACAGACCAAAAGTTTGGACACACCTTCTCATTTATGGATTTTTCTGTATTTTCATGACTATGAAAATTGTACATTCACACTGAAGGCATCAAAACTATGAATTAACATATGTGGAATTATATACTTAACAAAAAAGTGTGAAACAACTGAAAATTTATAAGGCAAGAAATCTCACTTATTAAACCTGACAGGGCACACCTGTGAAGTGAAAACCATTTCCGGTGACTACCTCTTGAAGCTCATCAAGAGAATGCCAAGAGTGTGCAAAGGAGTCATCAAAGCAAAAGGTGACTACTTTGAAGAACCTAGAATATAAGACATATTTTCAGTTGTTTCACACCTTTTTGTTAAGTATATAATTCCACATGTGTTAATTCATAGTTTTGATGCCTTCAGTGTGAATGTACAATTTTCATAGTCAAGAAAATACAGAAAAATCTTTAAATGAGAAGGTGTGTCCAAACTTTTGGTCTGTACTGTATATATATATATATATATATATATATATATATATATATATATATAAATATATATATATATATATTTTTATTATTATTATTATTATTCATTCATTTAATTTTTATTTTTATTTTTTTTTCAATCTCAAGATGACAATAAGTGTTATCAAACGGTTATTTACTAGCCATTATCAAAGCAAAACAGTTTCACATTTGCAATGTTCTTTATTCACAGATGGAATATATAAAATATATAGAAATATAGCCCATGGTTTGAATTCACATTGGAGGAAAGGCTTTCGGACTTGAGGGGGTTCATGCCATTTTAATATATTTATTCTATTGCAAAGGAAAGAAAAGAAAAAAAAAATTTTTTTGTTGTTTATTATCGTCCCTTTAGTAACAATACATACATATATTTTTCTATATATCTAAAGACCAACTATACAAAACATGAATCTATTTATGAATGAATATGAAGTAAATGGGGAATGTAAATGTAAAACTAAAAATCAAAAATGGTTCCTTTAGAGATCTATTTTATCAATCCAATACATCATATTGGGTTGTGAGAATCTCATTTTCTCCTTGGTTACTGTTACGGATCCGGGTGGTGGAACCTCTGTTCTGCGGTGCAAGGAGGGACCAGAGGGGCGTAACTAGGTATCAACTCCGACTGACCAAGGTCGCACGGCGGCTCAATCGACTCAGATTTTCCCAAATTACCTATATGAATTGCAGTCATTGTAATTTTCCAGTCAAATAACTATTAGAGTACAATTGAAAGGTTTTTGTACAAACTGCCTATGATAACAGTATATTTAAAAAAAAAACTCAAACTGCACTCAAAATGCATGTTCCAAATTATTATGTACAGCAGAGTTTTCAACCTTTTCATTTTAATAAAGAACAAAAAAATGGTCATTTTTGAAATTATAAGCATTAGCAGGTTATTACAAACTGAAATCAAACAGTTTTCAACTCAAAACTTTTTTCTAGGTGATGTTACATTTCCACATAGGACCGCTTGTTCGAAAGGAGCTTCTGAACTCTCACGTCCATTGAATTTGTCAGGTTTTGGATGGTTTCTGCTTTAATTGTTTTGCATGAGGACAGAATACCCTCCCAGAGCTGTTGCTTAGATGTGAACTGCCTCCCGCCATCATAGACACTCCTTTTGATGATGCTCCAGAGGTTCTCAATGGGGTTGAGGTCAGGGGAGCATGGGTGCCACACCATAAGTTTGTCCCCTTTTATGCCCATAGCAGCCAGAGATGCAGATGTGGTATGTGCAGCATGAGACGGGGCATTATCATGCATGAAAATGATCTTGCTGCGGAATGCACAGTTCTTCTTCTTGAACCATGGAAGGAAGTGCTGTTTGAGAAACTGCACATACATTATGGAGTTCATCTTTACCCCTTCAGGGATCCTAAAGGGCCGACAATCTCTCTCCCCATGATTCCAGCCCAAAACATTACTCCACCTCCTCCTTGTTAGCACCGTAGCCGTGTTTGCATGGGGTTTCCATCAACCAGCCATCCTCCACTCCATCCATCTGGACCATCGAGATCATTTCATGCATGATAATGCCCCGTCTCATGCTGCACATAGCACATCTGCATCTCTGGCTGCTATGGGCATAAAAGGGGACAAACTTATGGTGTGATGCCCATGCTCCCCTGACCTCAACCCCATTGAGAACCTCTGGAGCATCATCCAAAGGAGTGTCTATGATGGCGGGAGGTAGTTCACATCTAAGCAACAGCTCTGGGAGAGTATTTTGTCCTCATGCAAAACAATTAAAGCAGAAACCATCCAAAACCTGACAAATTCAATGGACGAGAGAGTTCAGAAGCTCCTTTCGAACAAGGGGTCCTATGTGTAAATGTAACATCACCTAGAATAAAGTTTTGAGTTGAAAACTGTTTGATTTCAGTTTGTAATAACCTTCTAATGCTTATAATTTCAAAAATGACCATTTTTTTGTTCTTTATTAAAATGAAAAGGTTGAAAACTCTGCTGTGCATAATAATTTGGAACATGCATTTTGAGTGCAGTTTGAGTTTTTTATTTTTTTAAAAATATACTGTTATCATAGGCAGTTTGTACAAAAACCTTTCAATTGTACTCTAATAGTTATTTGACTGGAAAATTACAATGACTGCAATTCATATAAGTAATTTGGGAAAATCTGAGAAAATATTATTTGCATAATAATTTGGAACACAGTGTATATTGGTGACCAGAATGTTCTCTACCTCATAGATGTCCACAGCGGAGACCGGAGCTGGGGAGGTTCCTGGATCATCGGAAAAAGAATTAAGAACAATTGGTTTGAGGAGAGATAAGTGGAAGGAGTTGGGAACCTGTAAGGTGGCCGGGAGTTTTAACTGGTAGGCCACTGGATTGATTTGCTTGAGGACTTCAAATGGACCGATGAACCGTGGACCCAACTTATAGGAGGGTATTTTGAGATGAACGTGTTTGGAGGAGAACCAAACCTTGTCTCCCAGACGGAATTGAGGTGGGTCCAGACATCTCTTGTCGGCATGTCTCTTCATCCGCTCGGAGGATTGAAGAAGTGCGGATCTAGTGTCTTCCCAAATGGTGGAAAATTCGCTGACCAGAGTCTCCGCGGCAGGGTTGTCCACTGAAGCAGAGACGGGAAACGGAATCCGGGGATGTTGACCATAGACCACAAAGATCGGGGACTTGGAAGAAGATTCGCTCTCATGGTTGTTATAGGAGAACTCGGCCCATGGTAGGAGCTCTACCCAATCGGTATGGTGAGCGTTGATGAAGTGCCGGAGGAAGCTGGTAAGGATCTGGTTGATACGTTCCACTTGGCCATTGGACTGTGGATGGTAAGCAGAGGAGAAATCCAGGGTGACATCTAGCTGCTTACAAGTAGCTCTCCAGAAGCGCGATCAGACACAATGTGGAGGGGTAGGCCGTGAAGATGAAAGATGTGATGGATGAAGTCCTTAGCCAGCACAGATGCAGACGGGAGACCAGGCAGAAAGATATAATGGGCCATTTTAGAAAAGCGGTCAGCAACCACCCAAATGACAGTATAACAGGCAGAAACAGGGAGATCAGTAATAGAGTCCATAGCAATGTGTTGCCACGGGGCAGCAGGTATGGGAAGAGGCAGGAGACAGCCGGCTAAAAGATGTCTGGGAACCTTGTTGCGGGCACAGGATGAACAGGCCGTGACGAAGTCTACCACATTCTTGCACAGGGTAGGCCACCAGTAATGCTGGGTAATGAGCAGAAAGGTCTTCTTCTGGCCAGCATGGCCGGCTAGTTTAGATGAATGACCCCAGTGAAGAACCTTCTTACGATCCAGAACTGCTACAAATGTCTTACCGGGTGGAAGACGAGACAGGTCCAAGGGAGCCACATTCATCACTTTGGAGGGATCGATCATATGCATAGGCTCCTCCTCTTGATTGGAAGACAGGAAGGATTGGGACAAGGCATCGGCTTCAACGTTCTTGTCCGCAGGGCGGTAATGTAGGGTACAGTTGAAGCGGGCGAAGATCAAAGACCACCGGGCCTGACGCGGATTGCGTCTTTGGGCATTCTGTAGATATGCCAGGTTTTTGTGGTCAGTGTAGATGAGCACCCTCGAGCAGGTAACGCCACTCCTCCAGCGCCAATTTGATGGCTAGCAGTTCTCAGTCTCCTATGGAATAGTTGCGCTCGGACGAGGAGAAGAGCTTGGAGAAGAAGCCGCAGGTTACTATTCTCCCGGACGGAGATTTTTTGGTGAGCACCGCTCCGCCTCCGGAAGAGGAAGCATCAACCTCCAGAAAGAACTGTTTGTTGCAATCTGGACGGTGCAGCACCGGGCAGAAGAGAAGGCTTGTTTTAAGGAAAGGAAGGCCTCCTCCACTTCAGAAGTCCATTCCTTAGGATATGCTCCCTTACGGGTGAGCACAGAGATGGGTAAAGTCCGGGAAGAGAAATGTGGGATGAAGAGGCGGTAATAGTTAGTGAAGCCCAGGAATCGCTGAATAGCCTTCAACCCCTCCGGTCGGGGCCACTTTAAGACGGCAGAGACCTTCTCGGGATCCATCCGTAGACCAGTCTTGGAGATAATATAGCCCAGGAATGGAAAAGAGGTCTGCTCGAAGAGGCATTTCTCAAATTTTGCGAATAGGTGATTCTACCTGAGCCTAATGTAAGGCAGCGCTAGTCATCATCCTGGGGGATACTCGCTGCAGCGAGTCAATTAAAGCACACCAGCCACGACTTTGCGGTGTTTCACAGTCCAACAGTTTATTACACTTTATAAACTGCTGATCACACAGTCCATCTTAGTGCTCACTGGCATATTAAACATCCAGGAGCCTTTCAACTAGCAGACAGGCCCTCTTGGCTCCAGTTACATCCCCCCGGCTAGGCACCAACATCAATGTCCATATCAATGTCCACATGAAGCAGTGTTTTACCTTACGCCGGGTTGTAGCTGCTTCAGTCCGCTTTGTTCCGCCACCACTGTGGCTCTAAGGCTTACCACATGTGGTCTCCAGCCCTTATCCCCGCCCAAGGCCACTGGCATCTCTCACACACACAGATCCAGGCTCTGCCCTCCAGGACGCTTATCCTCCAAAACCTCTGGCCCTCCAAGGCTTACTGGCATCGCTTACACACACAAGGATCCAGGCTTCACCCTCCAGGAGTCCACCAAGCTTCTGGCCCTCCAAGGCTTACTCGCATCGCTTACACACACAAGGATCCAGGCTTCACCCTCCAGGAGTCCACCAAGCTTCGTCAGGCCTCACCAGGCCTCACACGGTGCCACACACACGGGGAACAGACCTCACACCTATCACACCCCTTGCACCACTGCACACACCTGTCTCAAATCACCAGGGTTTTTATATCCTATAGAAACAGCCACAGGACCTGTGCTTATCTCACAGTCACGTGTCCAGACCTTCTGTGAGCAAAAGGACCTGTGTGATGTCACAGTCATGTGACCAGTCAGCTGAGGGAGGTACATGGTCCGTCAAAACACACACTGAACCATTAAAGGGATGCCTGCTGCATCACACTAAGCAGGACTTGACGAACATCCCTCTGGTGTGTGGGAAGATCCGGAGAGAAGACCAAGATGTCGTCCAGGTACACCACCACGCATGAATATAGGAGGTCACGGAAGATGTCGTTAACTAGTTCTTGGAAGACGGCTGGAGCATTACAGAGGCCGAAGGGCATCACACGGTATTTATAGTGGCCGTCCCGGGTATTGAATGCCGTCTTCCACTCGTCTCCTTGGAGGATCCGGACCAAGTTATACGCCCCATGAAGATCGAGCTTGGTGAAGATCTTCACGCCTTTAAGGCAGTCGAATAGCTCAGAGATGAGCGGCAGGGGGTATTTATTTTTGATAGTAATCTGGTTGAGTCCTCTATAATCGATACAGGGGCGTCGTGAACCGTCTTTCTTTTTTAAGAAGAAGAATCCAGCTCCAGCCGGGAGGTAGATTTTTGGATGAATCCCCTAGCCAGATTTTCTTTGATGTACTCCGACATGGCCCGGGTTTCGGCCAACGACAAGGGATAGATACGCCCACGGGGTGGAGTGGCACCGGGTACCTGGTAAATAGGGCAATCATATGGCCTATGAGGTGGCAATGTCTCTGCTTCCTTCTTGTTGAAGACATCTGCATAGGACCAGTAAGGTGCCGGAAGACGAGATAAATTAGCCGGAGTAGACGGATGAGCCGGGTGAACCAGAACCAGGCAGGTTAGTAAGTAAGTAAAGCCGAATAAAGACTTGCGTCCATCAAGTTCGACCTGTTAGTTCTGTAATTGCTAAAGTTGATCCAGAGGAGGGCAAAAACCCCAAATGATTTGGCCAATCTTCACCTGAGGACAAATTCCCTCCCGACTCTGAAACCAGCAGTCAGAATAAATCCCTGTATCAACCTACTATATTATTTTATTTTTAAGTATATGCTGAAATCTGCCTGGTATCTAGAAATGCATCCAGTCCCCGCTTGAACTGGTGTAGTGAATCCGACATTACCGTCTCCTCACTCAGTGAATTCCATATTCTCACTGCTCTTACCGTAAAGAACCCCTTCCTATGCTGGTGCTGAAACCTTTTCTCTTCCAGTCTTAGTGAGTGCCCTCTTGTTACCGTAATATCCCTCCTTTTGAACAAATCCCGGGCAAGGTCTCTATACTGTCCCCTAACATATTTGTACACATTTATTATGTCCCCCCTCAACCTTCTCTTTTCCAGGCTGAATAGTCCTAGTTTTGCCAACCTCTCTGGGTATTGCAGTCCCTCCATTCCCCTTATTAATTTTGTTGCCCTCCTTTTTACCTTTTCAAGCTCATTTATATCCTTTCTATATATTGGGGCCCATAACTGAGCACAGTATTCCAAGTGTGGTCTGACCAGTGCTTTGTACAGTGGAAGAACAATGTTCTCATCCTTTGCAGCTATACCTCTTCTGATACATCCCATTACCCTGTTTGCCCTTACAGCAGCCGCCTGACTTTGGGCACTCCAATTTAGTTTGCAATCAATCAAGATGCCCAAGTCCTTCTCCATCTCTGAATTCCCCAATGATTTCCCATTCAGTGAGTACTGGTGACTTCCATTTTTCCTTCCCATATGTATGACCTTACATTTCTCCTCGTTAAACCTCATTTGCCATTGAATGCTCCACCTACCCAGCTTATCCAAATCCCTCTGTAGGTCTGCACTGTCCTCTTTTGTATTAATTGTTTTACATAACTTTGTGTCATCTGCAAATATTGATATTTTACTTTTTATCCCGTTGACTATGTCGTTAATAAAGATATTAAATAACATTGGGCCTAGTACAGACCCCTGTGGTACCCCACTAGTGACGCTTACCCAATCTGAGTATATTCCATTTATAACCACCCTCTGCCTTCTATCCTTTAGCCAGTTAGCTACCCACTTGCAGACATTTTCCCCCAGCCCCATCATTCTCATTTTGTATACCAACCTATTATGTGGCACGCTATCGAACGCTTTTGAGAAGTCGATATACACGACATCCACTGGTTCCCCCTGATCTACTCGAGAGCTAACCTCCTCGTAGAAGTCAATCAGGTTTGTTTGGCAGGAGCGATTCCTCATGAATCCATGTTGGTTCGGGGTTAATAGATTATTAGCATCAAGATGCTCCATGATTGCCTCATTAATAAAGCCTTCAAAAATTTTGCCCACAACGGACGTCAGACTCACCGGCCGATAGTTTCCGGCGTCACTTTTCGCTCCCTTTTTGAATATTGGCACTACATTCGCCTGTCGCCAATCAAGTGGTACAGACCCAGTCTCAACAGAGTCCTTAAATATAAGATATAACGGTCTGTCTATCACATTACTTAGTTCCCTTAGTACCCGTGGGTGTATGCCATCAGGTCCTGGTGATTTGTTTATTTTAATGTTACTGAGGCGTTTCTGTACCCCAGCTTGGGTTAGATTTGTCATACTTAGTGGAGGATTAAGTTTGTCACTTCTCATTTCTCCTGTTAGTTCTTTTTCCTTTGTGAAAGTTGACGAAAAAAAATTATTTAATAGATTAGCTTTATCCTCATCTTTCTCTATGATTTTGCCTTCATCACTTTTTATCGGTCCAATATTATTCGATTTAATCCTTTTACTATTTATATACGTAAAGAACAGTTTGGGATTTGATCTACTTTCCCTAGCAATACATCTCTCTGTTTCCTCCTTTGCTATTTTTATTTGTTTTTTACAGGTTCTCGTTTTTTCCTTGTAACACATTAGTGCCTCCTTACTGTTTTCCTGTTTTAATCTCTTGAATGCCTCTTTTTTGCTATTTAATGCCCCTTTTACGTTCTTATTCAACCATATTGGTTTCCTCTTATTTCGGGCTCTTTTATTCCCATACGGTATATACCTCTCGCACTGAGTATTCAGAATTCTTTTGAAGGTTTCCCATTTACTATTCGTATTTCCTTGATTAAGAACTTTGTCCCAGTCTACAAGTTGAAGGTTTTCTTTCAGCTGATCAAACTTCGCCCTCCTAAAGTTTAATGTTTTAGTTGTTCCCTTATTGATAACCCTACTGAAGGGCATTTTGAAATTGATAATATTATGATCGCTATTACCTAGGTGCCCCCCTATCTGTACCTCAGTTATTCTATCAGGCCTATTAGTCAATATTAAGTCCAACACGGCCTTCCCTCTCGTTGGTTCCTGCACTAGTTGGGAGAGATAATTATCCTTGATATTTGTCAAGAACCTTTTTCCTTTCTGCGATCTACAGGTTTCTGTTTCCCAGTCAATATCCGGGTAGTTGAAATCCCCCATTACAATCACCTCATTATGTTTTGCTACTTTGTCTATTTGTCCTAATAGCAGATTCTCATTCTCCTCTGTTATATTAGGTGGCTTATAGCAGACCCCCAGTAATATTATATTATTATTTTTTGCCCCCTCTATCTCTACCCACATGGACTCGACCCCCTCTTCTCCCTCTCCTATATCTTCCCTTAGTCTGGGCTTTAGACGTGACCTTACATATAAGCAGACTCCTCCACCCTTCCCCTGTTTCCGGTCCCTTCTAAATAAACTATAATCTGTTAAATTTACCGCCCAGTCGTAGCTATCGTCTAGCCAAGTCTCTGTTATACCTACGATGTCATACCTCTCCTCCGATATAAGCGCCCGCAGCTCATCCGCCTTATTGGTCAGGCTTCTTGCGTTAGTCAGCATGCAAGATAAAACTTTGGGGTTATTTAGCATCCTATTCTTCTCTAACGATCTAACTGTACTATCCCCACCCCCCTCTCCACCCTCATTATATTCACTTCTCCCCTTCCCCCTTGCTTGCCTCACATCCCACCTATTTCCTTGGTTTCCCCACCCGTCTCTACTTTAAAAACTCCTCCAACCTATTAGCCATCTTCTTCCCCAGCACCGCTGCACCCTCCCCATTGAGGTGCAGCCCGTCCCTACGGTAGAGCCTGTAGCCGACAGCGAAGTCGGCCCAGTTCTCCATGAACCCAAACCCTTCTGCCTTGCACCAACTCTTTAGCCACTTATTCACCTCCCTAACCTCCCGTTGGCGCTCCTGTGTGGCTCGCGGGATTGGTAGTATTTCTGAGAAAACTACCTTGGAGGTCCTTGCCCTAAGCTTCCTACCTAGATCCCTGAAATCATTTTTAAGGACCCTCCATCTACCACTCACTTTGTCATTGGTGCCAATGTGGACGATGACTGCTGGGTCTTCGCCAGCCCCACCCAGTAACCTGTCAACCCGATCCGTGATGTGCCGGACTCGAGCGCCAGGGAGGCAGCACACCGTTCGGCGATCCCGGTCTTTGTGACAGATTGCCCTGTCTGTCCCCCTAATAATAGAGTCACCCACTACCAGGACCTGTCTAGCCTGCCCTACACTTCCCCCCTCCCCCTCATTACTGGAGCATACACTCACCCGGCGGTCAGAGGATCTGTCGTGCTCCAATAATGCCGGTTCTGAACCAGCCTTCCTATACTTCTTCCCTCTATCCCTTCTAACTGTTACCCAGCTCCCTGCCTGTTCAGCCTGCACTTCCCCACTAAGCTCCACCCCCAGTGTTGACCCATTGAGTGTCTGTCGGTGAGCAGCAAACTCCGTTCCATGTTGTCGATGCTCCTCAGTACCGCTATCTGAGCACTTAGATCCAGGATTTGGGCTTCCAAGTGCACGATATGCTCACATCTCTCGCAGCAGTATGGATCCCTGAGCGGTAGCTCAGGGAATGCATACATTGCGCAAGATGTACACTGCACGGCTCCGGCCAACATGGACGTCATTCTAAATATGGGGATACAGTCAGTATATATGTACAAGTACAAAACACAATTATTTATATATAGGTGTATGGACGGGGATCAATTAGGGATGTGCAAGTGTATCGATTAGATATCGGCGCGGGATCAGTTAAGTATGGACGGGGGATCAATTAAGTATCAATTAAGTATGGACGGGGGATCAGCTGAGTGGGTCAAGTGGATTAATTAAGTATGGACGGTGTGTCAATTAACTATGGACTGGGATCAATAAGTATGGACTGGGGAAATAATTAATTGTGGACTAGGGAATCAATCAATTAATTATGGACAGGGGGTTTAATTAAATAGGATGGGGGGTAAAGCAAATAAATAGGTATGGACGGTGGGTCAATTAACTAAGGACTGGGGATCAATAAGTATCAATAATATCAATAAATATGGACTGGGGAAATAATTAATTGTGGTCTGGGGAATCAATCAATTAATTATGGACAGGGGTTAATTAAATATGGTGGGGGATAAGGCAAATAGATAGGGACTGGGGATGAGTAAAAGTGGACAAGGGGAATCTATTAAATAGGACAAGGGGGATCAATCAATTATGGGCTGGGGGGTCAATCATTTAAATGTGGTCAGGGGGATCACTTTAATATGGACGGGGGGTGGTCGGGGATCAATTAAATGAGGACGGGGGGGTCAATTTAATGTGGTCAGAGGGATCAGTTAAATATGGACGGGGGTGTTCAGGGGAATCAATTTAAATATGGACGGGGGTGATCAATTAAATATGGACGGGGGGGTAATCAATTAAATATGGACTAGGGAATACAATACAATTACAATACAGATACAAATACAATACAGTACAGTACACAAAGTCTCATGGCAATCCTGCCCCCTGCAGAGCACCTCACCGGATTGCCAATTTAGAACCGGTTCATGTCTCCGTAGCCAGGGTAGACCAAGCAAAAGAGAGTGAGAGAGTCCGGATAGCACATGGAAGGAGATCTTCTCCGAGTGCAGCATTCCCACCTGAAGGGTTACAGGCTCAGTGACGAGCAAGATGGTCACCGGAAGGAGTCTTCCATCCACAGAAGCGACTGCCAATGGTTCAGCCAGAGGTTTGTTAGGAATCTGATACTTCTCTACCAGGGACTGAGAAATGAGATTTCCAGCGGCTCCGGAATCCAGGTGGGCGGCTTCAAAGAAGCGGTTCTCTCCACAGGAAATAGAAATGGATAAAGTCAAGAATGGAGAGGATTTACTCTTGCCTAGGAAGACCTCTCCGAGCGGTCCTAGACACTGGAGTTTCCTGACTTCACTGGACAGGCACGGATCAGATGCTCCTTACTACCACAGTAGAAATAGCTCCCCTCGGCTCGGCGTGTCTCTTGGCGAGACTTGACCATCTTGGTCTGGTCGATCTGCATGGGTTTGGGCGAGCGTGCCCGGGGAGTTGCCGGTTGGGAGGCAGGTTTCTGGAAAACAGGAGCAAGACCACAAAATCTTTTCTCCCAGGTAGTCTTCTTAGCATGCTCCAGGAAACGGGTGTCAATCCGGGTAGCTAGTGACACCAGGTCATCCAGGGTGGTAGGAATGTTCCGGCCGGCTAGCTCGTCCTTGATCCGTCCGGAAAGACCCTCCCAGAAGGTGGACACCAGGGCCTCGTTGTTCCAGGCAAGTTCAGAAGCGAGGGTATGGAACTGTATGGCATACTGGGCCACGGTGAGACTACCTTGGCGGAGACGGAGCAATGAGAAGGCAGTAGAAATCCTTCGTCCGGGCTCATCGAAGACCCTCCGGAAGGCAGTGGGGAAAGCCGGAAGATCGGACATCAGGGGATCTCCTCTCTCCCATAGAGGGTTTAGCCATGCCAATGCTTCCCCGGTGAGGTGAGACATGATGAACGCCACCTTGGCCCTGTCGGAGGGAAACTGATGTGCCAGTAGTTCAAAGTGCAGCGCGCACTGGTTCAGAAAACCCCGACATAAGACGGGGTCACACCCAAAACGAGGAGGCGCAGAGAGCCGGGTTCCAGAGCTGGATGCTGTGATACTGTTAGGCCGCTGCGCCGCCGGAGCAGGTGTCGCTCGGCTCAAGGCGGGCACAGGTGTAACAGACAGCGTGTCCAGGCAACCGCAGGTAGGTCAGGATGGTTTCCTGTTGAGATCTCTGACGAGAAACCTCCTGGTACAGGCCAGCAAGCGAAAAAGCCTGGGGGCCACCGGGTTCCATGGCCCGTGCAAACTGTTACGGATCCGGGTGGTGGAACCTCTGTGCTGTGGTGCAAGGAGGGACCAGAGGGGCGTAACTAGGTATCAACTCGGACTGACCAAGGTCGCACAGCGGCTCAATCGACTTCGTGAACCAGGGAAGGATCGAGCAGAGGGATCAGGTGCTACTCTGGGCCAGTCCTTGTATGAGAGCAGGTGACTCCCATGGGTCAGAAGGCAGGGACTGACTGGTACAGCAGATCAGCACGGCAGGCAGGATGATGGGTGATCCGTGTAGACGGACTGGCAGACACCACAGGTAACTGGCAGAAGCCTCCAGGTAGGCTGGCTGGTAGGCACAGCAGGTGACTGGTATGTTCTCTGGGTAGGCAGGCACGCCTGTCCATAGATAGACTGGCGGGTTTGGACCGTAGGCAGACAGTCGGGCTGGAGAGTGTACTTGGCTGGCGAAGACAGGTAGTTAGGCTGGCGGACTGAAATGGTAGTCAGGCTAATGGACTGGACTGGTAGGCAGGCTGGCGGACTGGACTGGTAGTCAGGCTGGCGGACTGGACTGGTAGTCAGGCTGGCGGACTTGACTGGTAGTGAGACTAGCAGTGGGACCTGAGGGCTGAAGCAGAGTTTAGAACACAAAGCTACAACCTTGCACGGGCACCTCCATTTTGGAGGAGGTGCCTTTTATATGAGAAGTCCTCCGGCTATTGCCTGGGGACTCCTTAGGACAGAGGACAGCCCCTTTAAGAGGGAGGGAGCGCGCGCACTCCCTAAGCACAGTGCCCGGGAAGCTGCACCCGCCGGCAGCAGCGGCAGGAGATTCGAAAGACGCCGGGCCGGGAGCGCGGCGGTAAGGTAGACGGCGTCTCTGGATGTCAGGGGGCAGAGACGCCGATACTACAGTTATTCTCTTGGTTTTATTTTTGTATAGAATCCTTTCAATTAATTGTGTATTTCATGTGTATGCAAGTCATTTTTTGGATTCTTGGATACGTTTTGTTTTTTTTCTAAAATGTGGTTGGGATAGAGTTTTCTTGCAGCCTGTGTGCGGGTGGGAAGGTGTAGGCCGTTTGATATAATGAAGTTCAGCTCAATGCAGGGGGAGAGAGCCCCACCCCTTACTATACAAATAGGGTATTTAAAGCTTGTATATTGTTTAGCTCAACATGCACCTGATGAAGGTTCCTTGAGAGCAGAAACGCGTTGTGACATTAGATGCTATTATATGTTAATCACTCGTCCCTTGAGTGGTTTTTAATTCAAAATAAATTTTTATATCTTGAACCTATGCACTTTTGAGCAGTCACCTACGAGCCTATTGTAACGTTTCCACCAAACTTACAGTGGAGTCTCTATCATTATCCATGGGAGAGCCTCCGGTAATCTCTTGTCATTTACCCCTGGGGGGTATACATGAACATACTGTATAATTTTTTTTTTTCACTGCCGTTATAAACACCCTTTAAAAAAATTATGTGGGTGTTGCATCACGGACCACGGTCACCCTGGTGATATGGAGGTGGAGGATGAGGATGAGGAGAAAAAGGAGGACAAGAGCAAATAACCAAAGTCAGGAAGCATATACCCATGTCGCTGCTATCATTCAGTGTTGTTTTAAAGTCTTGCCCAATCCAGCCCTTGTTCATTTTTATAAGAGTCAGCCTGTCAGCATTTTCAGTTGACAGGCGGATGCACTTATCAGCTATAATTCCACCAGCGGCACTAAAAACCTGTTCTGATAAAACGCTAGCGGCAGGACAGGCCAGGACCTCCAAGGCATAGAGAGCCAGTTCATTCCACGTGTCCAGTTTGGATACCCAATAATTATAATGCACAGAGGAATCATGGAGGACGTTGGTACGGTCGGCAAGGTACTCCCTCAGCATCCTAAACTTTGTACTCCTTGTGAGAGTACCCCGCGCCTCAGGGCTTGTGCGATGGGAGGGGCTGAGAAAACTCTCCCAGAACTTTGACTATGTTCCCCTGCCTCTGCTGGATTGGAGTTCTGTCTCTCTCTGCCTAATTCCTGGGTTGTCCAACGAACTGTGACCTCTGCCGCCAGCTTTTTCTGAAGGGAATTTTTTTAATAGTTCCGCAACAAGGGCCTTTTGGTACTGAACCATTTTTGTAGAACTGTCCGCCTCAGGAATAAGAGATATAAAGTTCTCCTTTAACTGTGGATCTAGAACAAGTAATGACTGTCACCCAAAATTTTGATAATGCGAGGGTCATGGGAAAGGCAGCATAACATAAACTCAGCCATGCGTGCCAGACTGTTGACAGGCAAAAAATCCTTGTCCTCACCAAGAGGACAACTGACCATGTTCTCCTCCTCTTCCTCCTCCCTGTCCTCAGGCCATCCATTCTGAAAAGATGGTATGACAGTTATGCAGATAGTACCATCTGTAGTGCATGAAACTAGCTCCTGGTCTTCCTCTTCCTCCTCCTCTTCCTCATTGTCACCCAATCCATGTTGGGATGAGATGAGGCTGGGCTGTGTGTAATTACCCTGTATGGTTCCTTTCTCCATCTCATTGTACTCCGCCTGCAATGCATCCTCTTTGTGAGCAGAGAGCGTTTCAGAAGACAGAGAAGCAGGATGGTGATGCTAATTTTGGCGTCATCGCCGCTCACCATCTTGGTGGAGTCCTCAAAGTTTTGGAGGATGTGTGGAGTGTGAACTGAATACCAATGGTCTTGTTGATGCTGGTAGTCAACAAGTGCCCTCTTCTGCTCTCAAATCCTTCCCAACATCTGCAGTGTAGAGTTCCAACGCATGGGGACATCACACACTAATCGGTGAGCTGGATGCTGCAAATGCTGCTGAAGCACGGCAAGGGTGGCGGAAGCTGTAGCTGACTTTCTAAAATGGACACACAGCTGACGTACTTTGACAAGCAGATCCGGCAGCTCCGGGTATCTTTTGAGAAACCGTTGAACCACGAGGTTAAGCACATGGGCCAGGCATGGTACGTTTGTGAGCTAGCCTCGCCTCAGAGCCGCTACCAGGTTCCAGGCATTGTCACACACGACCATGCCTGGCTGTAGGTTCAGTGTTGTCAGCCACAAATCTGCCTGCTCTTTCAGAGCTGTCCACAACTCTTCAGCATTGTGCGGTTTGTCACCTAAGCATATTAGCTTCAGCACAGCCTTTTGCCGCTTGGCAGAGCTAGTGCTGCAGTGTGTCCAGCTTGTGACTGATGTGTTCATTTCAGGGATAGAGGCTGAAGAGGAGGAGGAGGCTGAGGAGGATGAGGTGCAGGAGCTGTAGACTGTGGGGGCAACCCTGATTGACCTAGGGCCCGTAATCCTCGGTGTCGGGAGGATGTGTTCTGTCCAAGGTCCGACTGGGTCCCGGCTTCCACTATGTTAACCCAGTGTGCCATCAGCGAGATGTACCATCCCTGCCCACAAGCACTTGTCCACATGTCCGTGGTTAGGTGGACTTTCCCTTTAACTGCATTGTTGAGGGCATGGCTAATGTTGTGGGACACGTGCTTGTGTAATGCGGGGACGTCACACTCGAAGAAATAGTGGCGGCTGGGGATCGAGTACCGAGGGATGGCCATCGCCATCAAGTTGCGGAAAGCTTCCATCTCCACGAGCCTAAAAGGCAACTTTTGAGCGCAAGCAGTCGCGAAATTTGAGAATTTAGTAGTGTGGCCTATGGAGCGTTGGCTTCGTATTTGCACTTGGGTTTCAAGGACTGGTGTATTGACAACTGAATGCTGTGCTGGGACAAGGACGTGCTTGCTGATGGTGATAGTTGAGAGTGTGCAACGACAGGTGCAGGGCAGGAGGCATGTTCGCATGCACCATGGACAGGGGATTGGCTTGCATGCACAACAGCGGAAGAAGCAGTGGTGTCACCTGCAGACACTGTTCTTGGACCCTGGGGTTCGGCCCACAGTCGGGTGCTTTGCTGCCATGTGCCCGATCATGCTGGTGGTGGTCAGGCTGGTATTTTTGCTACCCCTGCTGATGCTGGCCTGGCAGGTGGTGCAAATGGCCTTTTTGGGATTATCGGCAGAGTCTTTAGAAAACAACCATACTCGGGAAGACCTACAAGTCGTGTTGGTGTTACGGGGAACAGTTGCATGCCTTCTGTCTGTGGCCACCACACTGCTTCTTCCTGCCTTTTGGGATGCTCTGCCTCCCTTCACCTACAGTGGTGGCCAAAAGTATTGGCATCCCTGCAATTCTGTCAGATAATACTCAGTTTCTTCCTGAAAATGATTGCAATCACAAATTCTTTGGTATTATTATCTTCATTTAATTTGCTTGCAAGGAAAAACACAAAAGAGAATGAAGCAAAAATCAAATCATTGATCATTTCACACAAAACTACAAAAATGGGCCAGACAAAAGTATTGGCACCCTCAGTCTAATACTTGGTTGCACAACCTTTAGCCAAAATAACTGCGAACAACCGCTACCGGTAACCATCAATGAGTTTCTTACACTTCTCTGCTGGAATTGTAGACCATTCTTCTTTGGCAAACTGCTCCAGGTCCCTGATATTTGAAGGGTGCCTTCTCCAAACTGCCATTTTGAGATCTCTCCACAGGTGTTCTATGGGATTCAGGTCTGGACTCATTGCTGGCCACCTTAGAAGTCTCCAGTGCTTTCTCTCAAACCATTTATATGTGCTTTTGGAAGTGTGTTTTGGGTCATTGTCCTGCTGGAAGACCCATGACCTCTGAGGGAGACCCAGCTTTCTCACACTGGGTCCTACATTATGCTGCAAAATTTGTTGGTAGTCTTCAGACTTCATAATGCCATGCACACGGTCAAGCAGACCAGTGCCAGAGGCAGCAAAGCAACCCCAAAACATCAGGGAACCTCAACCATATTTGACTGTAGGGACCGTGTTCTTTTCTTTGAATGCCTCTTTTTTTTTCCTGTACACTCTATGTTGATGCTTTTTCCCAAAAAGCTCTACTTTTGTCTCATCTGACGAGAGAATATTCTTCCAAAACGTTTTAGGCTTTCTCAGGTAAGTTTTGGCAGACTCCAGCCTGGCTTTTTTATGTCTCGGGGTAAGAAGTGGGGTCTTCCTGGGTATCCTACCATAAAGTCCCTTTTCATTCAGACACCGACGGATAGTACGGGTTGACACTGTTGTACCCTCGGACTGCAGGGCAGCTTGAACTTGTTTGGATGTTAGTCGAGGTTCTTTATCCACCATCCGCACAATCTTGCGTTGAAATCTCTCGTCAATTTTTCTTTTCCGTCCACATCTAGGGAGGTTAGCCACAGTGCCATGGGCTTTAAACGTCTTGATGGCACTGCGCACGGAAGACACAGGAACATGCAGGTCTTTGGAGATGGACTTGTAGCCTTGAGATTGCTCATGCTTCCTCACAATTTGGTTTCTCAAGTCCTCAGACAGTTCTTTGGTCTTCTTTCTTTTCTCCATGCTCAATGTGGTACACACAAGGACACAGGACAGAGGTTGAGTCAACTTTAATCCATGTTAACTGGCTGCAAGTGTGATTTAGTTATTTCCAACACCTGTTAGGTGCCACAGGTAAGTCACAGGTGCTGTTAATTACACGAATTAGAGAAGCATCACATGATTTTTCAAACAGTGCCAATACTTTTGTCCACCCCCTTTTTTAGGTTTGGGGTGGAATTATATCCAATTTGGCGTTAGGACAATTCTTTTTGTGCTTTTTCATTGAAGACAAATTAAATGAAGATAATAATACCAAAGAATTTGTGATTACAATCATTTTCAGGAAGAAACTGAGTATTATCTGACAGAATTGCAGGGGTACCAACACAAAAACCTCAGGCTATGAAACCACGGTTATAAGGAAGCGAATAGAAAAGACTCATAAAATAAATAATTTATTTCAATATTTTAAAATACTGATAGAAGTTAAAAAACAGGTGCCTTCAAAACAGCCTACAATAAACATACATCCCTCTTGGCTATATAGAAAAAATCAATCAAAAACCCTATCTAAAATAATAATGTATTACATCTGTAACCAATATTGCACATACCCTTTATAAAGTGCTATAATTACTTAAAAAAGTGTGTATACACAGTTGAAGAAACCTTCAATAATTAAAGTGCCAATGTGCACATATTGGAATTTGTAAACAATAAAAGTGCAAAAAGTGTACATATAAGTAAAGTTCAATAAGGGCAGTGCAGAAAAATATAATAATATATATACTCTATGCAGCCTGTTCACTCAAGTAGTGAAGTTAAACCTGTAAGGTGGATGCATTAAAGTAAAAAAGTAAGGAAGCTAAACATGTGAGCCTCAAAGGGTTACTTACATAATGTTTACAAGGGAAAGAGATAGCCTGGGGGGATGTACTGCAGTTTTTTACTTTAATGCATCCACCTTACAGGTTTAACTTCACTACTGGAGTGAACAGGCTGCATAGAGTATATATATTATTATATTTTTCTGCACTGCCCTTATTGAACTTTACTTACATGTACACTTTTTGCACTTTTATTGTTTACAAATTCCAATATGTGCACATTGGCACTTTAATTATTGAAGGTTTCTTCAACTGTGTATACACTTTTTTAAGTAATTATAGCACTTTATAAAGGGTATGTGCAATATTGGTTACAGATGTAATACATTATTATTTTAGATAGGGTTTTTGATTGATTTTTTTCTATATAGCCAAGAGGGATGTATGTTTGTTGTAGGCTGTTTTGAAGGCACCTGTTTTTTAACTTCTATCAGTATTTTAAAATATTGAAATAAATTATTTATTTTATGAGTCTTTTCTATTCGCTTCCTTATAACCGTGGTTTCATAGCCTGAGGTTTTTGTATTGGTATATCTAGATTGGAAGTAATAAACTTTTTGACCTTTGTGGGATAAAGAATTGCAGGGGTGCCAATACTTTTGGCCACCACTGTATGTGCTGCTGTCCTCGCTCTGCATGTCCTCCTGCCAGGTTTTGTCAGTTACTATATCATCCACCACCTCGTCTTCCACTTCCGCACCCTGGTCCTCCTCCTGACTTTCTGGCAATTGTGTCTCATCATCGTCCACCTCTTGTGACACTTTCCCTCTGTTGCCTTCGTATGACCCTGGATGCTCAAATATTTGGGCATTTCTACATGCAATCTCATCTTGCCCCGCTTCAAGTGGACCTGGCGAGAGGCCCATATCTATAAATACAAAAGTGAACAGCTCTTTGGAGTGTCCAAATGTTGGATCAGTTGTCTCTGGGCACTCGGCATGGTGGGAGGAAGGAGGATCAGGGTGAGGAATATGCAGTCCAGACTCGTGGCTACTGAGACTTGACCATGTGGAAGACAGGGTGGTGGTGGTGGAAGCATTATCTGCTATCCAACCTGTAACCTTTTCACACTGCTCTGTATTCAATAGTGGTGTTCTGCGGTCCCCTATTTATTGGGACAGGAAGGTCAAGCGAGAAGATGTGGGTGTTGGTTGTGGCATAACTTCAGCTTGCCCACGGCCTCGGCCTCTGCATGTACCATCACCATCACATCCAGTTCCCAGTCCCTTGCTACGTGCCTTGCCCATGTTAAATGGACTACAATATCTTCCACGCTCACTACAAATGGCTGAATTTGGAGCGAACTTATATGTGATCTGTGTGACGGACAACCCACAGTTTTAAATAGCTGGCCTGTAGGTAACTATTTTTAACATCAAACTGGTGTCAACAACTTCACTGACACACTGAAACAAAATTTTAATGGACGCCAAAAATGGCAATATTTTCAGCGCAATTATATATGATCCGTGTGACGGACAAACCACAGTTTTAAAAAAGTTGCCTGTAGGTAACTATTTTTAACAGAAAACTGGTTTCAATAACTTCACTGACACACTGAAACAAAATTTTAATGGAGGCCAAAAATGGCAATATTTTCAGCGCAATTATATGTGATCCATGTGACAAACAAACCACAGTTTTAAATAGCTGGCCTGTAGGTAACTATTTTTAACAGCGCTGACCTTCGTGTCAATCAGTTCACTGACACACTGCAACAAAATTTCAATGGAGGCCAGAAATGGCAATATTTTCAGTGCAATTATATGTGATCCGTGTGACGAACAAACCACAGTTTTAAATAGATGGATTTTTAGCGCTGTAATATGGAAAGGACCTGGCTGTATTCTGCAGTGCCAACAAGCTAATGACACAGATAAATGGTGCTTTCTGGATTGCTTTTTAAGCAAATAATCAGGATTAAGGCTATGTGCCCACGATGCAGAAATGCTCAGGATTTTTTCCTGAGCATTTCTGCATTTCCCTGGAAAAAAAAAACGCATGCGGATTGTGCATGGGTTTTCCTGCCAGGGACATGCGGAAGTGAAGCGTTCTTCACTTGCATTTCCACATACGGGTTGACAAGCGCTTTCCAAGCGATTTTAGCATCACTTGGAAAGTGCTTGTCAACTTGGTCACACTATATAAATCCATAAGAAAGGGGGGGATCTCCGCAAAGCAGAGAAAAGGATGGTCACACTAGTTCATATGTAAAAAAAATTTTTTTAAACTTTATTGAAAAAAATAGGTCACATCATGTACATACACATACGAAACATGTCCAAAAAAACAGAGTACTAAGACCAAGACATATATATAAAAAGGTCATGATCACAAACAATGATAAAATTGTGGCGCATCCACGGCAAATGGTAGGCTAACATAATGCACAGGTTAGTGGGGAAAAAATTTTTTTTTTATATCAATATTCAAAATAGCTCAAAGATTAGGAAATATTCCATCCCCATATAACATCTGCATCCCTATATGGCATCTAGGATACCCAGTAAACCGAGTATGATCACTCCCCACATACATATATACATGGTACTATTTAATTAGTAACCAAATATTGGGGAAAAGTATACCTGGATCGTTGCTCAGCCACCAATTGAACCGCGGTAAGCGTCACCCCGACGCACGTTTCGGTAGGAAACCTTCTTCCCCTTGAAGATGTTATATGGGGATGGAATTTTTTTACATATGAACTAGTGTGACCATCCTTTTCTCTGCTTTGCGGAGATCCCCCCCTTTCTTATTTCCACTAGATGGTCTGTTCTATGGATTAAATCATATACACAATAACATGGGTCCATTGGGACTTGATATATTTCATCCTTGTTTATTGTGGTGGTGTTTCAGTCTCTCATTATATATAAATCCATGCAAATGGCATGGATTTATATACACTGTGTAAAGAATTATTAGGCAAATGAGTATTTTGATCACATGATACTTTTTATACATGTTGCCCTACTCCAAGCTGCATAGGCTTGAGAGCCAACTACCAATTAAGTAAATCTGGTGATGTGCATCTCTGTAATGAGGAGGGGTGTTGACTAATGACATGAACACCCTATAAGGTGTGCTTAATTATTAGGCAACTTCCTTTCCTTTGGCAAAATGGGTCAGAAAAGAAATTTGACGGGCTCTGAAAAGTCCAAAATTGTGAGATGTCTTGCAGAGGGATGCAGCAGTCTTGAAATTTCCAAACTTTTGAAGCGTGATCACTGAACAATCAAGCGTTTCATGGCAAATAGCCAACAGGGTCGCAAGAAGCATGTTTTTGCCAAAAAAAGGCGCAAAATAACTGCCCTTGAATTGAGGAAAATCAAGCGTATAGCTGCCAAGGTGCCATTCACCACCAGTTTTGCCATATTTCAGAGCTGCAACGTTACTGGAGTATCAAAAAGCACAAGGTGTGCGATACTCAGGGACATGGCCAAGGTAAGGAAGGCTGAAAAACGACCACCTTTGAACAAGAAACATAAGATAAAACGTCATTAATGGGCCAAGAAATATCTCAAGACCAGATGGATGGGCCAGAGGCTGGATCAGTAAAGGGCAGAGAGCTCCACTCTGACTCAGACGCCAGCAAGGTGGAGGTGGGGTACTGGTATGGGCTGGTATCATCAAAGATGAACTTGTGGGACCTTTTCGAGTTGAGGATGGAGAGAAGCTCAACTCCCAGACCTACTGCCAGTTTCTGGAAGACAACTTGTTTAAGCAGTGGTACAGGAAGAAGTCAGTATCGTTCAAGAAAAACATGATTTTCATGCAGGACAAAGCTCCATCACATGCATTCAACTACTCCACAGCGTGGCTGGCCAGTAAAGGTCTAAAAGAAGAAAAAATAATGACATGGCCCCCTTTTTCACCCTATAGAGAACCTGTGGTCCATCATAAAATGTGAGATCTACAGGGAGGGAAAACAGTACACCTCTCAGAAAAGTGTCTGGGAGGCTGTGGTGGCTGCTGCACGCAATGTTGATCGAAAACAGATCAAGCAACTGACAGAATCTATGGATGGAAGGCTGCTGAGTGTCATCATAAAGAAAGGTGGCTATATTCATCACTAATTTTTAGGGTTTTTGTTTTTGCATGTCAGAAATGTTTATTTCTAAATTTTGTGCACTGATATTGGTTCACCAGGTGAAAATAGACACGTGAGATGGGATTATATTTGGTTTTTATTAAGTTGCCTAATAATTCTGCACAGTAATAGTTACCTGCACAAACAGATATCCTCCTAAGATAGCCAAATCTAAAAAAATACCACTCCAACTTCCAAAAATATTAAGCTTGGATATTTATGAGTCTTTTGGGTTGATTGAGAACATAGTTGTTGATCAATAGTAAAAATAATCCTCTAAAATACAACTTGCCTAATAATTCTGCACTCAGTGTAGTGTGACCTAAAGAATGGTTAAAAATAAAAAATAATATCTATACTTACCTTCCGATGGCCCCGCAGTCTTGATTCCCTCTGTCCCGGCTGCCGGCAGCGGTAGACTGAAGGACCTGCCGACTTCAGCGTCGCGTGACCCATCACATGACTATGAAGTCAGCGCAGGTCCTTCAGTCCATCGCGAACTGCCGGCAAGCAAGGAGGAGCGCATCGGGGGCCGCCAGAAGGTAAGTATCATATTTATATTATAATTTTTTACAGTTTCTATGGTACCCAGGTCCGGAGGAGAGTCTCCTCTCCTCTAGACCTGGTTACTAACCGCACATTAGAACGCATGGAATGCGCATCTACATATACAGTGATGCGTAATCCATGCAATCTAATGCAAGTTAATGGCATCGAAAACGCAGCACTTCCGCAAAATAATTGGTAGTGCAGCGTTTTTTTCCGCAATGATAATCCCCAGCGGAAATTTCCACAGCATGTGCACAGCATATGCAGATTATCATTGGGGAACATGGCAAGCCTTCTACCATGCGTTTTTTAAGCGTTTCTGCAGCATTTTTGTCGCTGCGGAAACGCTTAAAAAACTCATCGTGGGCACACAGCCTAAGATAAAAAAAAAATTATTCCTGGCCCTTAATACCTGAGCCTATTTCTACAATTATCTGTAAAAGCACCAGCAGACAGAACTGGAATGGACCCTCTTGCTATGTGCACTGCAGTCTGCTATATACCCTGCATGCCTAGCACTGATATCTCTGCAGCTGGATTAGTCCTCAGAAGGACTGTTAGTTGAGATGGATATGTGTCTCTAATAAAGTCTGGTATACCTACACTTACTAGAAACAAGCAAATGTCTCCCTAGCTCAACAGCAGCTCTCCCTACACTGTTTGATTCCGGTGTGACTGTGACGAGCATGGCGGCGCCAGGTCTGATATAGACCTGATGACGCTGTGCGGCCAGCCAATCACTGTAATGGCACAACCAACATGGCTGCGGCATTACAGTGTGTGGCAGACAATTCCTGCATGTTGATTTGTGCTCTAAAGAGAGCCAAACATGCAGGGAGGGGACCCGAGCTCCCGCCAAGCAATCCCGGAAATACTCGACGAGCGCCGAGCATCTCGAGCAGTGAGATGCTCGGGCGAGCACCGAGCAATAGCGAGCATGCTCACTCATCACTAATAGCCAATTGACAGTTTTTAGGCTGCTTTTTGACCAGTGTAAAACAGCCCATAGTCCAACACATACATAGGGTCTGCTACACTAAAAGGTGAAAAAAAAGAATAATAATTAACTTTACGGGTCCCAATTAAAGACTTTTTGATTTGTGAAAAATTCAACAAATGAGTTGCGCTATTTTTAATGTTTTATTTTGCTGTTTACTTAGTCTTCTAAATTTTACTTCAATGTGGAAGCTCCAGATGTTTTAGACTGATTCATCAAAAGTGACTTTTTCACAAAGTCGCAAAATTTGATGCAAATGTTCTCTAGTTCACCCCTTGAGTAATTTTATGCAATTTTTGCACAATTTTGCAAAATGCAATTTTGTTCTTAGCTAAAAAGTTTCAAAACATTTCAAAAACAAAAAAATAAGTATGCTTTTCTGCAAAATTCATTAAGCAGATGCACCATTTTGATGAATGTACACCACAAGACACTAAAGACAAGTGACTTAAGAAAAAAAAGATGATGAATTGAGTTGCACATGTTTAAAGGGGTTGTCACTCTGTGTGAATGCAGACTTATGAATCCCCCCAGTGCACGCACTGTGCGCTGCGGGGATTCACTGGTTTCAGACCCGGGACCGGAGGGTACGTATGCGTTATACATACTCCTGGCCAGTGGGTGGTGCCTTGCTTCCATACACTTGTATGGAGTGAGGCCACACCCTCTAGTCAGCCACATCCAATGCCCAGCCTCGTCACTAGACGGGACGTGGACTGTAACACATACATACCCTCTGGTCCAGGGTCTGAAACTGGCAAATCCCAACAGTGCATGCCCTGGGGGGGATTCATAAGTCTTCAGTCTCTCAGAGTGACTGCAGACTTATCGATTTGGACCGGACAACCCCTTTAAGCTAATTTTTGGCTAATCTAATTCTATCGTCATCCAATATATATGATCATCCGTTAAATATCTATTACTGTGTTATCAGCAGGTGACATAGGAGAGAATAGTGTTATTAAATTATATGATGGCTATAAACTATGTCTCATTAATACCTCTTAGACTTGTCATAATTCTAAGAAATAATAGTTGCATATGCTCTTTAGCAGATGTTGAACTGACAAAACATACAATAATTGAACCGTAATTACCGTCTGACTGGGTTGTGGTAAAAATAGCATTGCTGCCACTTCAATGGCTCATTTGCATATCTGTAAAGCATTAGCAATTCGTTTTCACAGATATTCATGCAGTAAATGGAATCTTCTAAATTTCCTGTATATGAAGATAAATGTATGAGCGGAGATGTCAAATAATTTATTTTTTCAAAGGTTTTTAAAGGTCAGAGGTAACAGGATCAATACCAGACAATATCACATGAGACACATCTCAGCTCTTTTGTGACATAAGTTTATTATAATAATAAAAACCCCTAGAAAATATAAATAAGCATTGACATGCATTTTATAATCTATAGCCTTTTATTTATACAGAATAACTGATATATTGCAGTAAACATTCTACTGTATTTCCTGTAGCTTCTGAAAAAATTTATAGCACTGTTCAATAATCTGGCAAATTATGAATCTTATATTGATAGCCAGTCTAACAGTGCGTACTGCCGAAATACTCCAGCACACTATAACTTTAATTTTCCCTCATGAAAGTCTACTGTCCAAATCTTAGGAAATATACTCTCTAAAGATTACCTTATTAAACCAAATCTGTCACATTGCAGACATTTGTGGGAAAATGTTTAGTATATCTTATATATATTCATTTAAATATCTGTTCATTTTGGACTTTTCAGTCAACTAGGTGGTGATACCCAATGACTGACAGCTATCACTGTATGCGCACTTATACAAGGAAGGCTGTCAGTCAGTCAATGATTAGAACCACCGGCAAAATCTAGACAAAGCAGAGATTTAAATGAATAAATACAAGTTATACTGAATCTTTTCCCACATAATTATAGATCAATCAACTCAGCTTCTCCAGTTCTATATTATGCTGCATTATTGTTTTAAATTGGATATATTCCCTTTAATTTTCTTCTATTCTAATGGGTTTACTGATCTCTGAGTGTTACTTTGATAATACATTTGCACTGTAAACACCTCAAGGGAACAGTGTTAATGAGGATCTGTCAGAAAAATTACCCCTTCTAATCAGTCTATATGGCATGCAAGTTGAATAAAAAGATACCTTCTATTTGTGATCTGTTGTCTTAGTCCAGAAAAATCCACATTATTCTTATTATAATGTATAAATGAGCTGCTTAGATCTATGGGAGGGACAGAGTTCCTTCCAAAAATATCCCTCTGGGGGGATGTACTTTTTCCCTAATGTTTCCCATTCATAAGCAGAAAGCAACATGCAGAGGAAAGAAGAACATTTCCCCCCAATATCTTACAACAGGTTACTCAATGTGAAACGTGAATGTTTTATGAAAGCTGAATAAGTATTAGTAATCACACTTATCTCTGCTTTGCTCTAAGCACTATATAATCACAGAAAGATCTGCAGAGAGACCCGTGAGGAGAGCAGACTCTCCTGTGTGAGACATGTAATAACAGACAGCACTGTTCTCATAAATGATCTCCTTGCTGAAATGTGAGTGCTTAATTACACATTGCCTGAAGTAGAGCAGACTTACAGTAAGTGTGATTTGATTTTACATTGTGCCTAGGGTAAAGCAGATACAAATGTTATTATTAACTTCAGCTTTCCAAAAATCAGCCAGTGTGGGTGGAGGGGCAGTACAGCTGAGATAAGCTTTGTCTCATTACAAACACTTCGAGCAATTCTCCTCTCACAGTGTTATCAGCTCAGCTGTACTTCCCCCTCCATCCACAGGGCTTATTTTTGGAAATATGAAGTTAATAATAACATCTATATCTGCTTTACTCTAGGCACAATGTAAAATCAAACACAGCTCAGCAGGGAAATCTTTAAGAACAGACTCATATTTCATGTCTCATACATGGGACGGGTTCTTACTGCATGTTGGTGTCTGCTTATGATTGGGCAATGTCATATTGGAGGAAGAAGTAGACACTCGTTAAGGCAGATTCTGAGGAAGATCTCTGCCCACCCATAGATCTAAACAGCTCATTTACATATTAGGAAAAACATGGATTTTTCTAGAATAGGACATTGGATTGCAAAGACCAAGGTATCATTTTATTCAACTTTCTATTACCTGCATGCCCATATAGATAGTTTGGGAGGGTCCATCCTTCTAACAGATTCACTTTTAAATGTATAACAGTCTAATCATATTGTGGTCATAACTGTCCAGGCTTTCAATTACTCTTTTTATAATTGCTATATTTCATTAAATTGTGCTAATCATTGCTTTTATTATTTTTCTGACCCATACCTTTACATGTAATCTACTTAAATATCTTACAATACACAATAGTCTGACATGTTTACAGTTATCTAGGGAGATTGCGCCATTCTTTTGGTACCAAGAGAATCTAAATGTATTTGCTTTTATTCCTGTAGAATACTATTATAATAGAGTATTTAGACTATATATTTCTGAATAGGTATCCTATTGGATCCATACAACAAGCTAACCAACACAAAACTGACTGCATCAAAGACAGTGGGCCAGTTCCCATCTGAAATTTGTAAGATATATTATGATGAAGGGAAAGATGGAGACCTGAATAGAGTATATGTCAAAGATGCGTCCAATGGTTAATGTTAATGAGATCAATCCAGCATGGAATGTATTGCAGATAAAAATTTATCAGACTTGAAATTATCTGGCACAACTCATTTATAATACCATGATGACAACAGTTTATTGCTGCATCAGCATAATGTTTTGTTCAAGAACGCCAGGGATGTCCTCTAGCAACATGACAGAAAAATTAGCACAGTTAAATTCTGCAGAGCTTCTGGGAAACAAAACAAGATTAACAAAGTAGACATTGTGATTTGTAAGAAATCTGAACAGTTACATTATACAATGGGCTTATGTCATCAACCTGGTGTCACAAGTTTGACACCAGGTTGATGTAAATGAATTACAGTAAAGTTGTTCTGTGAGCATTAGGGGCTAAAAATGAAATATAATTTTATAAATGGTACATCTCATTATGTTTATGTGGTGCCATCTGCTGGCCATCAGTAGTAAAATGTGATTCTTTTAAGAATTTATTTTGGAGCTTCTTTGCTTCAATTATTTGCTAAACTGATTAATCAGTAACATATTATTTTTGCAAGCTTTTCTTTTCCATTAGAAGAGTGATATAGTACATAATTGCACGAAAATACAAAATTCACCCACATTATTTATCTCCGGCCCATTTCACAATACCACAGCCTTACCTGACTATAGGGTAGTAAAACTTATGACAGACACCAAACTTCAGTGTACTTATAATTTACAGACTGAATCATGTTGTAAATTATAACTATTAGTCTGCAGGTGGCAGGGAACATAGCCTATAGGCAATGATGGTATCACGTCTGTTATATCGTCCGGATGCACTCTGTGTTCCTTAGCCTTTCTCTGAAATAAAATGTGCTCATTCAGTATTGAGTCATATAAAATTCTACATCTTTAATATATATTCATTATTTAATATATATATGTATACTGTATATACATACATATACTGTATATATTGTAAGGTAGCGCTATTCATCACTGTTGGGGTACTCGCTTCACCGGGTCAATTAAAGCACACATGCAACGTTTTCCAGTAATATGTAGTCCAGCAGTTCATTACACCTCATAAACCGCACATAACACAGTCCATCTTAGTGGCTCGCAGAAATGTTGCACATGTATACTAGAGCCTTTTCAGTGGCAGCTATGCCCACTTGGCTTCAAATACAGACTTCAGCAAGGTAAAGCAACAATATTCACTTATAGCGCTGATTTACCTTTGCCAAGTCTCAGCTGCTTCTATCAACTCTTTTCTGCCACATCCGTGGCTTTAAGGCTTCCCAGACGTAGTCTCCAAGCCACGTGCCTTCCATGGCTACTGGTATCTCAACCAAAAGGATCCAGCCTCTGCCTTCCCGGCTAGTGGAGTCCCACACAGGGACCAGGCCTCTCGCCTTCCAAGACTACTGGCATCTCAAACACAGGGATCCAGCCTCTTCCTTCCAGGCTAGTGGAGTCCCACACAGGGATCAGGCCTCCCGCCTTCCAAGGCTACTGGCATCTCAAACACAGGGATCCAGCCTCGGCCTTCCAGGCTTCACCAGGCCTCTCTCTCCATTTCTAAACCACCAGGATATATATACTGTATATCCTTCTGTGCACACAGGACCTGTGATGATGTCACAGTCATGTGATCAGTCACCTGAGGGGGAGGTAAATGGTCAGCCAGAACACACCCACTGGACATTTTAGCAATGCAGCAAGCCGCTGCATTGCAATATAGATTTATATATATATATATACACTGCTCAAAAAAATAAAGGGAACACTTAAACAAGAGAATATAACTCCAAGTAAATCAAACTTTTGCGAAATCAAACTGTCCACTTAGGAAGCAACACTGATTGACAATCAATTTCACATGATGTTGTGCAAATGGAATAGATAATAGAAAGAAATTATTAGCAATTATCAAGAAACCCTCAATAAAGGAGTGGTTCTGCAGGTAGGTACCACAGACCACATCTCAGCACCAATGCTTTCTGGCTGATGTTTTGGTCACTTTTGAATGTTGGTTGTGCTTTCACACTCATGGTAGCATGAGACGGACTCCACAACCCACAGAATTTGCTCAGGTAGTGCAGCTCATCCAGGAAGGCACATTAATGCGAGCTGTGGCAAGAAGGTTTGCTGCGTCTGTTAGCATAGTGTCCAGAGGCTGGAGGCACTACCAGGAGACATGCCAGTACACCAGGAGACGTGGAGGGGGCCGTAGGAGGGCAACAACCCAGCAGCAGGACCTCTACCTCCGCCTTTGTGCAAGGAGGAACAGGAGGAGCACTGCCAGAGCCCTGCAAAATGACCTCCAGCAGGCCACAAATGTGCATGTGTCTGCACAAATGGTTAGAAACTGACTCCATGAGGGTGATATGAGGGCCCGATGTCCACAGATGGGGGTTGTGCTCACAGCCCAACACCATGCAGGACGCTTGGCATTTGCCACAGAACACCAGGATTGGCAAAGTCGCCACTGGCGTTCTGTGCTCTTCACAGTTGAAAGCAACTTCACACTGAGCACATGTGACAGACATGACAGAGTCTGGAGATGCCGTGGAGAGCGATCTACTGCCTGCAACATCCTTCAGCATGACTGGTTTGGCAGTGGGTCAGTAATGGTGTGGGGTGGCATTTCTTTGGAGGGCCGCATAGCCCTCCATGTGCTCTCCAGAAGTAGCCTAACTGCCATTGGGTACCGAGATGAGATCCTCAGACTCCTTGTGAGACCATATGCTGGTGCGGTTGGTCCTGGCTTCCTCCTAATGCAGGACAATGCCAGACCACATGTGGCTGGAGTGTGTCAGCAGTTCCTGCGAGAAGGCATTGAAGCTATGGACTGGCCCGCCCGTTCCCCAGACCTGAATCCGATTGAACACATCTGGGACATCATTTATCGCTCCATCCATCAACGTCACATTGCACCACAGACTGTTCAGGAGTTGGCGGATGCTTTAGTCCAGGTCTGGGAGGAGATCCCATAGGAGACCATCCGCAACCTCATCAGCAGTATGCACAGGAGTTGTAGGGAGGTCATACAGGAACGTGGAGGCCACACACAATACTATGCTTCATTTTGACTTGTTTTAAGGACATTACATCAAAGTTGGATCAGCCTATAGTGTGTTTTTCCACTTTAATTTTGGGGGTGACTCCAAATCCAGGCCTCCATTGGTTAATAAATTTGATTTCCATTGATGATTTTTGTGTGATTTTGTTGTCAGCACATTCAACTTTGTACAGAACAAAGTATTCAATGAGAATATTTCATTCATTTAGATCTAGGATGTGTTATTTGAGCGTTCCCTTTATTTTTTTGAGCAGTGTATGTATACTGTATATTGTGGCAAGACGACTCACTCGGCTGCATTCGGAAGTAGACACAGGAACAGTTTCTTCTGCAGGTTTATTATGTCAGCATAAAGCACTGCAGACTTCAAAAAACAAACTCAGCCTTGCTAGCATAAAGGTATAACAAAAGACAAATGGTAACACAGGCCTTATGTGTACGGGTTCGCCTGCACCCTTCAACTCCTTCTGAGCTGAGTTACACAGTCTGGAGACTTGTCTCTCCAAAGTCACACACCACAGAAAAAAGAAGGGAGTGAGTGTAACACGGTTGCTTTAGACACAGTGACACAGAAACACAGAGCAGCCAATACAGGGTTAATAAACAGGTGAGGTTTATGATAACAGGTAAATCTCCACGCAGGGAGTAACAGGGGAAAATATAGGAAAATAGCAGGTAAAAGTCTATATCTGACAGTTCACAGTTTAACTAGATGTAGCAGAGTCGAACCGGTTGTAATCAACAGTTTTTACACTCAGCTGACTCTTATCCTTCACAAGGCAATTGCCAGCTGATGCCGGTGTTGCTTTCTTCAGGCTTCCCCACCCAAACAATGCTCCGTCTTCTGGAGGCAGTGGGCGGTCTCCGGTTTTACCCACTGAGCCCCTAGTCCATAACACGGCACCTCACGTGCTTGGCTCCACGGAACCTGCGTCTCTTCTCCCTCTAGTCAGCTTGACTCCTCCAGTCCACTGCACTCGGATCCTGCTCCAAGTACTGGAGCAAGGAGCCTGGACCCTTTCACACTGCTCTCCTGAGCGGGACTCTCCTGCCGCTTTCCCACGCAGAAGTCCTTGTCTCCCCCTATCTCTAGCCACGCCACCAGTTTCCCGGTCACCTGACCTCCCAGCTCTCACTCTGGACATGCCCCCAGCTTCCCAGTCACCTGACTCCTGTGCTCACAGTCTTTCTTCCCCCTGTAACCAGAGGTACGGCCCCGACAGTTCCGGATCCCTTGTTCTGAAAGTACTTACACCCCGGTCTTCCCCCTTACATGAGCATTTAACCTTGCTCAGCCACACCTTGAGGGGGAGGTATGAATGAATGACTCCCTCCTATCTCTATGTCATTCACACAGAACCACTCCCTTCACAAGGGTGATTTCACCCACAACATATAACATGCTGGAGAAAAGTTGTAGGTTCAAGTTCACTAAGGCTTGCAGCCGTAGTGAAACATACCTCTCCTCACATATAACACCAGTGACTCTGCCACATATTCCCCCCTCTGCCCAAAGCCGGGGGTTTGGGCACCTTCAAATACCAAATAGGGAATCCTAGAGAGGTCATCAGCATTAGCGTGTAACTTCCTGGGTCTATGCTCCATGTGAAAATTAAAGTATTGGAGACCTAAGAAACACCTAGTTACCCGGGCATTCTTACCCTTCTTTTCCCTCAACCATCTCAAAGGGGCATAGTCTGACACCAATTTAAACTTTCAGCCAAGAAGGTAATATCTTAGCATTAGTGTTGAGCGAACATGCTCAACACTGCTCGGTACTCGCCCGAGCATCACGCTACTCGGTATGTTCGGCGAGCACTGAGCATTTCCGGGTTACTCGGGCGGGAGCTCGGGTCTCCGCCCTGCATGTTTGGCGCTCTTTACAGAGCCAATGAACATGCAGGGATTGCCAGCCAGTCACTGTAATGCCGCAGCAATGTTGGTTGTGGGCATTACAGTGATTGGCTGGCCGCACAGCGTCACCTCGAGTATTTGAAACCGGGCGCCGCCATCTTGGACACAGTCGCTCCGGATCAGACAGTGTAGGGACAGCACTGCTGGTTTAGGGAGAGATATAAAATGCGAAATAGTTAGTGTAGGGTCTGTAAAGGCTGACAGATCAAACAAACAGTCCTCAGGACTAATATCCATCCCAGATATCAGGCAGGCAGGCTGTATAGGAGACACAGTGGTTATACCAGCAAACGCTGCATTACAGTCCTGTGTGCTGCTCCTGTGCTGAAATTGTTGGACTTAGCTCCAGGTCTCAGGGGACAGGAAAAATCCTTCTTTTTTTCATCTAAATCCTCTTTTTTTTTCCTCCTTCACACTGTACAAATACCCATCTTATTAACCTTTTGGTGTCCCCCCCCCCCCCAAAGAAAAGCGTGTCTCTGATTTTTCAGACACAAATATATCTGTTGAAAATAGTCAGGTGTAGGCTAGAGAAACAGAAGTGTTGTTTTGAACTTCCACGGTTCAAACCTCTGTATTATCCACTTTTGGGCCATTTGGTATCTAAAAAAACACAGTTTGAGTGTGTCGCTCACTGTTCAGCCGCAATTATATCTATTTAAAAAGGTCTGGTATACCCCAGTAAACAATAACTGTGGTTTTTGCCATCCCACGGTAAAAAATCTCTATTATTCAGGTTTTGGTATATTTTCCGTAAAGTAAAACAGTAGTGTCTCCTGACTGTTGTGACACAAAAATATATCTGTTGAAAATAGTCTGGTGTAGGTCCGACAAATCCCAGTGTGGTTTTGCAGTTCAACGGGTCAAATCTCTGTACTATCCAGTTTTGGGCCTTTGGTATCTAAAAAAACACAGTTTGAGTGTGTCGCTCACTGTTCAGCCGCAATTATATCTATTTAAAAAAGTCTGGTATACCCCAGTAAACAATAACTGTGGTTTTGCCATCCCATGGTAAAAAATCTCTATTATTCAGGTTTTGGTATATTTTCCGTAAAGAAAAACAGTAATAGTTTCTCCCTGATTGTTCAGATTGATTAAAAGAGTCAGGTGTAGGCCAGAGAAATAGAACTGTGGTTTTCCTCTTCCACGGTCCTAATCTACTTTTTATTACCCTTTTTCCATTGAAGTAAGCTATTTTACTTCCTTTACAATGGTCAAGGTGCGTGGCAAGGGACGTGGAAGTGGACGTTTTGGTGATGGTTCGTGCAGAGGACGGGGCCGTGGCCAAGGTGAAAATGTGCCACAACCAACAGCCACATCTTCTCGCTCCCACTTCTTGACCGAATTACTAGGGAAGCACAGAACAACACCAGTATTGAGAACTGATCAGTGTGAACAGGTTATTAATTGGATAGCAGATAATACTTCCAGTTACCTGGGCACCACCACCTCCGGTCTGTCTTCCACACGGTCAACTCTTAGTAGCCGTGAGTCTCGACCGCATACTCCTCCTCACCCTGATGCTCCTTCCTCCCACCATGCCGAGTGTCGTCAGACAGCAATTGATCCCACACTTGGACACTCTGAAGAGCTGTTCACTGGTCCATTTCCAGATTTGTGCCCCTCGCCTGATATGCTTGAAGTGGTGGAAGAGGAGATCCCATGTAGCGATGCCCAAATATTTGAACAGCCACGGCCACAGGAAGTCGACGCTGGCAATTTGTCACAAGAGGTGGACGATGACGAGACACAATTGCCAGAAAGTGAGGAGGAGCATCGTGGTGCACAAGTGGAAGAGGAGGAGGTGGTGGATGATCTAGTAACTGACCCAACGTGGCAGGAGGACATGCAGAGTGAGGCTAGCAGCACACAGGGGGAGGGAGGCAGAGTACCCCAACAGGCAGGAAGAAGCAGTATGGTGGCCGCAGACAGAATGCAGGCAACTGTTCCCCGTAACACCAACACGAGGGACGTTGCCAGTACAAGCGGTAGGTCTTCCAGAGTCTGGAATTTTTTTGAAGACTCTGCTGATAACCCCAAAAAGGCCATATGTTCCACCTGCCATGCCAGCATCAGCAGGGGTGACAAAACTACCAGCCTGACCACCACCAGCATGATCAGGCACATGGCAGCAAAGCACCCGACTTTGTGGGGCGAAACCCAGGGTCCACGACCAGTGTCAGCGGGTGTCACCACTGCTTCTTCCACTGTTGTGCGTGCAATAGAACCCCCTTGTAACATACCTGGCGGCGTCCTTGCATGGTGGTCCATCTCCCACTGTGCAAGAGGGCGCACTTGATCTCCTGTCCAGAATGTCTCTCTGGCTTCCCTCCATGCTGTCTGTTTGTGTCTGTTTCTGCTGCTTAAGGGCGGCGCCCGATCACTTCCTGCCTTTTGTACCTGCTGTGGGTCACACCCCTTGTGCGTCCTCAGCCTATTGCTGTCTGTCACTTGGTATATAGCTCAGCAGCTCCCTTCTATCCCTGCCTGAGCATAGTGTTTCCTTCAGTGTGTGCTTGCACTCTGAAGGTGCCAGGTCCCGTCTCTTGTCTCCTGCTTTTTGTATCAGTTCCCGTGTCTGAACTGAGTCCTGTATGTCTCCTGCTTTGCGGTATCAGCTCCCGTGTCTGAACTGTGTCCTGTATGTCTCCTGCTTTGCGGTATCAGCTCCCGTGTCTGAA
The DNA here is from genome assembly GCF_046119375.1 of Phyllobates terribilis. Classification (NCBI taxonomy): domain Eukaryota; kingdom Metazoa; phylum Chordata; class Amphibia; order Anura; family Dendrobatidae; genus Phyllobates; species Phyllobates terribilis. Next base: position 377,664,657 of record NW_027362763.1, on the reverse strand, counting down.
CTGAGTCCTGTATGTCTCCTGCTTTGCGGTTTCAGCTCCCGTGTCTGAACTGAGTCCTGTATGTCTCCTGCTTTGCGGTATCAGCTCCCGTGTCTGAACTGTGTCCTTTTTGTGTTCTCTGGTATGTCCTGTCTGAACACGCTCCTTGCCTGTTCGTTCCGCCTTCTAGTGGCCGATTTCCTAGACCCGCTCCTGCGTCTGGTCTGTCCTGTCTGAACACGCTCCTTGCCTGTTCGTTCCGCCTCTCTGGGGGCCGTATTCCCAGACCCGCTCCTGTATCCCTCTGCAGTGTCGGTCTCCTCCGTACACTCAGTTCCAGTCTGAACTCTCTCCTGTCCTTTACCTGTTTTGCCTCTATGTCCGTTCCCTTCCTTTTTCTGCAGAGTCTGAACTCGTACCTAACTCCTGCTTGTTGTCTCTGCAAGTTCTGTGTGAGTATCTGGCTCTGTCTTTCCCTTCCTGTCTGTTCCGTGTGAACAGAGCCCTGTCCTCCCTGCTCAGCCTTGTCTGCACTCTAGCTGTGCTTGCCTGTAACCCTCTGCCTGTATTGTTCCTGAGTCCCGGTGTGTACTGGGTCCTATCCCGCCTGTGTTCCTACCTGCTAGTTCCTCCCTGTCTGCACTCTAGCTGTGCTTGCCTTTACCCCCCTGCCTGCATACCCGCCTGCCTGCATACCAGTCGTGCCTGCCTATACCCTCCAGTCTGTGTGCCAGCCTACCAGCCTGTTCCTGTATTCCCCTGTGTGGGTCAACAGCCGTGTCCGGGGTCTGTCCTGGAGTAGCACCTGGTCCCTCTGCTCGGTTCCTCCTTGGTGCACTGGCGTCGTATGCCGTCGTGCGACCCTGGTCGGATCGGGTGAATACTTAGTCACGCCCCTCCAGGCATTCACTCTCCGGCACGGTCCAGTGGAATCACTACCAATCACACGCACACGCCGCTTAGCCCGGGCGTGTGCATAACACCCCTGTTGTGTGTGCAAGGCAATCCCCTGTCCATACTGCATGTAAAGATGCCCCGTCCTCTCAGTCTTCACTTGTTATGGCAGTTTCTCAAGAAACAGCATCAACGACCACGTCCACGTCCCACCGCAGCGTTCAATTGTCCATATCCCAGACCTTTGAATGAAAGCGGAAATTCGCAGTTAACGCCCCACAGTCCTAAATTCGCTCATTTTACGACTGCTTGCGTTGGAAATGCTGCCTTTTAGGCTGGTGGAGACGGAATCCTTCCGCAATCTTATGGCAGTGGCCGTCCCTCGGTACTCGGTCCCCAGCCGACACTATTTTGCCCGGTGTGCCATCCCCGCACTACACAAGCACGTGTCCCAAAGCATCTGCTGTGCCCTCAACAACGCAGTTACTGGGAGAGTCCACCTGACAACGGACACGTGGACAAGTGCTTGTGGCCAGGGATGGTACATCTCTCTGACGGCACACTGGGTAAACATAGTGGAAGCCAGGACCCAGTCGGACCTTGGGACGGAACACGTCCTCCCCACATGGAGGATTGCGGGCCCTATGTCAGTCATAGTTGCCCCCACAGTGTACAGCTCCTGCGCATCATCCTCCTCCTCCTCCTCCTCATGTTCAGCCTCCATCTCAGATATCACCACATCAGTTACAAGCTGGAAGCACTGCAGTACTGCCTCCGCCAAGCGGCAACAGGCTGTGCTAAAACTCAAAAGCTTAGGTGATAAACCTCACACTGCTTGTGAGTTGTGGACAGCTGTGAAAGAGCAGGCAGATCTGTGGCTGAGACCGCTGAACCTACATCCCGGCATGGTTGTGTGTGACAATGGCCGTAACCTGGTGGCGGCTCTGAGGCGAGGTGAGATCACATACGTACCATGCCTGGCTCATGTGCTTAACCTTGTGGTTCAGCGGTTTCTTAAATCGTACCCCAAGTTGCCAGATCTGCTCGTGAAAGTACGCCGCCTGTCAGCTCATTTTCGCAAGTCGGCTACAGCTTCCGCCGCCCTTGCTGTGTTGCAGCAGCGTTTGCAGCTTCCGGCACACCGACTGGTGTGTGATGTCCCCACACGTTGGAACTCTACCCTCCACATGTTGCAAAGGATTTGTGAGCAGAAGAGAGCAGTTGTGGAGTACCAGATGCAACAAGGCCGTCGATATTCAGGTCAGACTCCACACATAAGACCTGGATGTCTGACATATGTACCATCCTGACAAACTTTGAGGAGGCCACCAAGAAGGTGAGTGGCGATGACGCCATCATTAGTATCAGCATCCCTCTTGTCTGTCTTTTGCAACGCTCTCTGCAGAGAATTAAAGAGGAGGCATTGCAGCCAGAGTATGATGAGATGGATCAAGAAGCCGTAGTGGGCGATTACACACAGCCCAGCCTCATCTCATCCCAACATGCATTGGGGGACAATGAGGGAGAGGTGGAGGAGGAGGAGGAGGAGGAAGAACAGGAGCTGCTATCATGCGCTGTAGACGGTAGTACCTGTACAAGTGTCATACGGTCGGTTCAGCGTGGGTGGCCTGAGGACAGGGGGGGGGAGTAGGAGGAGGAGGAGAGCATGGTCAGTCGTCATCTTGGTGAGGACACGGAAATCTTGCCCGTTACAAGTCTGGCACGCATGGCTGACATTATGTTACGCTGCCTTAACTGTGCCCCTCGCGTTGTCAAAATGTTGGGTGACAGTCATTACTGGTTGGTGACACTTTTAGACCCCCGCTACAAGGAGAACTTTCACTCTCTTATTCCTGAGGTGGAGAGGTCTAAAAAATGGGGCAGTACCAGAAGGCCCTTGCTGCAGAACTCTTAAAAAAATTCCCATCTGAACACGCTAGCGGCAGAGGCCACAGTTCGTTGCCCAACCAAGGCGTACAGGCGAGAGAGATGCAACTCCAATCCAGCAGAGGCAGGGGAACACTGTCAACGTTCTGGGACAGATTTCTGACACCCGCCCAGCTTACAGGCCCTGAGGCGCGGGGTACGCTCACAAGGAGTGGAAAGTTTCAAAAGATGGTGAGGGAGTACCTTGCTGACCGTACCAGCATCCTCCGTGATTCCTCTGTGCCTTTTATTTATTGGGTATCCAAGCTGGACACTTGGAATGAACTCGCTCTGTACGCCTGGGAGGTCATGGCCTGCCCTGCCGCTAGCGTGTTATCGGAGCGTGTTTTTAGTGTCACTGGGGGAATTATAACTGATAAGCGCACTCACTTGTCAACTGACAATGCTGACAAGCTGACCCTTATCAAAATGAACAAGGGCTGGATTGGGCCAGACTTCTCATCACCACCAAATGACAGCAGAGTAACATAAAGTCAAATACACTATGTTATTTCGGGAGGTGTATTCACATGCACCGCTTCACACCCACACATGGGTATACGCTTCCTCATTTCGGCTGTTTTATGTTCTTCTCCTTATCCTCAGCCTCCACCACCACTATACCACCAGGGTGCCAGCATTGCAAGTTCCTCCTTCCTTATTTTAGTCAGCTTTTCCTTGGAAGGCATAAGCAAATTCTATGGCAGACGCACTCCGCAATAAAGGGACTTATGTTTGTAATATGCTGTACTGCATGGTTCTTGTAAGGGGCATTGCAAGTTGCTCCGTCCTAATTTTTGGAAGCTTTTGCTTGGAAGGCATAAGCAAATCCTATGGGAGACCCACTCCGCAATAATGGGACTTATGTTTGTAATATGCTGTACTGCATGGTTCTTGTAAGGGGCATTGCAAGTTGCTCCATTCTAATTTTTGGAAGCTTTTGCTTGGAAGGCATAAGCAAATCTTATGGGTGACCCACTCTGCAATAATGGGACTTATGTTTGTAATATGCTGTACTGCATCGTTCTTCTAAGGGGCATTGCAAGTTGCTCCGTCCTAATTTTTGGAAGCTTTTGCTTGGAAGGCATAAGCAAATCCTATGGGAGACCCACTCCGCAATAATGGGACTTATGTTTGCAATATGCTGTACTGCATGGTTCTTGTAAGGGGCATTGCAAGTTTCTCCGTCCTAATTTTTTGGAAGCTTTTGCTTGGAAGGCATAAGCAAATCCTATGGGAGACCCACTCTGCAATAATGGAACTTATGTTTGTAATATGCTGTACTGCATGGCTCTTGTAAGGGGCATTGCAGTTCCTCATAATTTTTGGAAAGCCTTCCATTCACTGCTTAGGCCAACCGTGCACAGGAGACCCATTTGTATAAATGGAAAAAATGGTTTAGTTAAGGCCCTCTGACCTCCATGTCATTTCCTTTGGGCATTGGAGTGCCTCGAAATTTTTGGTAGGCATTGCACTCACTGTATGCCCTATAACTGTGTAGCTGAACCGCTCCTTTTGTTACAGAAACATATCCTACAAGACATATCTTGTTGACTGGCCTGAAATTGATGTGAATGGTCCCTGTTCCTCCTGCTCTTTCTCCTTTGCCACCACCTCATCCATCATTTATCACCTGAAGCTATGTTTTAACGGGAGTCATAGAACTTGGATAGTAGCAGGAAAACATCCGGCAATACTTGGAGGAGGTAGGATATGCGCCAAAACGCTGACCACCTCAGGCCTAGCCGCTACTACATACATGCGCTTGCATTCCAACAAAACAAAGCAGATGCTAACTTCTATCATCCTCTTCATGCTCCTCACCTTGGCACTCTCAACTCCCCTGATGGAGAAGCCAGGGCCCACCGGAGGAGTCTGGTTGTCTGGTGGGCTCGTCCAATGCTGCCCTAAAGCAGGCCAGGCTAAGAAAAGTGTGGGAAAGGTTACCGGGTCAAATAGGGGTGGCTGGGGACCGAGTATTGACACCCGGCCGCCCCCTGGAGGCTGGGGAGCAAGAGGGGACATCCGGCCACCGGGCGGCTGGAGACTGAGTATGGATACCAGGCCGCCGACGCAGCCATGGCGTGGTGGCCAGATTCCGCCTCCACATGCCTAAAAGGCCCAATTTAAGGTGAAAGCAAGCAAGCAGTATGGTTTTCCAGCCGGGGGGTGGGTGGGTGGCAGGCTGCATACTTGCGCTTGCATTGCAAGGAATGGGAGAGGTACAATTGAACACTGCCCTGGGACAAGGACTTGAATGGGGATAGTTGCAAGTCTGCAACAACAGGTGCAGGGTGGGAGGCATATTCGCATGTACCATGAACAGGGGTTTGGCATGCACACACTACAGCGGAATAGGCTCTCCTTCCCACTAAATGCACTGGGGAGGGCACAGGTAATGTTTTGGTATACGCGCTTAATCTTATGAATAAGGCACACCAGGACAAATAGGGGCGGCTGGGGAATAAGTATGGATACCTCGCTGCCGAAGCAGCCATGAGGTAGTGGCCAGCTTCGGCCTCCTCCAAACTAAAAGTCCCCATTTCAAGTGCAAGCTAGCAGTATGGCATTGCAGTCTGGGGGTGGGTGGGTGGCAGGCTGCATACTTACACTTGCATTAAAAGAAAACAAAGCAGATGCTAACTTCTGTCATCATCATCATGCTCCTCACCTTGGCACTCTCAACTCCCCTGATGGAGAAGCCAGGGCCCACCGGAGGAGTCTGGTTCTCTGGTGGGCTCATCCAATGCTGCCCTAAAGCAGGCCGGGCTAAGAAAAGTGTGTGGGGGGATGTTCCAAGGAGAAATAGGGGCGGCTGGGGACCGTTTATGGACACCGGCCGCCGGGCGGCTGGGGACTGAGTATGGATTCTAGGCCGCCGACGCAGCCATGACGTGGTGGCCAGATTCCGCCTCCACATGCCTAAAAGGCCCAATTTCAAGTGCAAGCAAGCAGTATAGTATTGCAGCCTGGGGGTGGGTGGGTGGCAGGCTGCATACTTGCGCTTGTATTGCAAGGAATGGAGGAGGTACAATTGAACACTGCCCTGGGACTACAACTTGCATGGGGATAGTTGCAAGTCTGCATCTTCTGATGCGGAAAGGATCACTTATGATGGGCACACTTTTAGACAGTGACCTGGGTGTCAGAGATGTTTCCAGGGGTCTTCCCCATGCTGTTCCCATGTCTTTTCAGCACTTTATGCATGTGTCACACAGCACATGGCCAGATAAGGTTGTAAAATGTTAAAATGACATTTCCCGGTGAATGCATTTGTCACAGTTGAAAGCAATACAAAAGTGCAAAAACGCATAAAAAATGCTACTTGTGAACATAGCCCAAGGTGTGGAGGAGTATTTTTGTTTTTGGTTATTTATTTTACCTTATACACAAGTCTTTACCCTTGAAAAGAAATATCTTAACATATTTCACAGGAAAAAAGTTTCAGTTTCGTTTTTGAGCGTTTTATTGTGAGCCCGTAAAAGTGGCTTAATACCTCTGACCATGTTGTTGACAGCAGTGACCTGGGGGTCGGAAATGCTTCCTGGGGCGATCCCCATGCTGTCCCCATGTCATTTGAGCACTGTCACTATCGTTTTGGGCACTTGTTAGGCTTTCAAAAGACTGCCGGGGGTGCCACCGCAAAAATGCTCGGGTCTCCCATAGACTAACATTGGGCTCGTTGCTCGGGTCGAGCACCCGAGTATCACGGCGAGCTCTGCCCGAGCTTTGAGCACCCGAGCATTTTAGTGCTCAATCAACACTACTTAGCATGTCTACGGCCCATTTTTTGGATAAGCATTCTTTCTCCACAATGGCATAATTTTTCTCGCAGGACGAGAGCTTCCAGCTCATATAAAGAATGGGATGCTCTTCCCCATTTATCTCCTGCGACAGCACGGCTCTTAGGCCAACTTCTGAGGCGTCTGTCTGGAGTACAAACTCTTTAGTAAAGTCTGGTGTGACCAGGACCGGCTGCTTACACATTGCCAGCTTCAGCTGCTGGAATGCCATCTCAGTTTCAACTGTTCATTTCACCATCGTTGATTTGGTACCTTTCAGAAGGTCCGTCAGTGTTGCGGCAATCATGGCAAAATTTGGGATAAACCACCAGTAATATCCCAGGATTCCCAGAAATGGTCTCACCTGCTTCTTCGAGAGCGGTTGCGGCGGGTTCTGAATTGCCTTGATTTTATTGACCTGTGGCTTAATTTCGCCTCTCCCGACGGCATAGTCTAAGTACTTGGCCTCCTCCTTTCCAATGGCACATCTTCTCGGTAAATCTCCCCATCTGCAGAGCATCCAGAATCGCTTGTACCTTTGGCAGATGACTGGCCCAGTCTGGGCTAAAGATGACAATGTCATCAAGGTTGGCTGCGGCATATTTCCTATGTGGGCTGAGAATCAGATCCATGGCCCTCTGGAAGGTGTCTGGGGCCCCCTGCAGTCCGAAATGCATTCGGGTGTATTGGAAACACCCATCTGGCGTTGAGAAAGCTGTCTTCTCCTTGGCCCTCTGGGACATGGGGATTTGCCAGTAGCCCTTCGTCAGGTCTAGGGTGGTAATATACCTCACAGGACCAAGCCTCTCAATGAGTTCATTGATGCAGGGCATCAGGTATGCGTCACACTTGGATACGTCTTTCAGTCTGCAGTAGTCATTCTAAAACCTCCCCTCCCTGTCGGTCTTTGGCACGAGAACGATGGGACTCGACCATCCACTCTTTGATTCTTCTACCACACTGAGGTCCAGCATCCTCTACATCTCGGTTGAAATCACCTCACGGCGGGCTTCATGAATCCTATAGGGCTTAAGATTTACCCTGACACGCGCTTCCATCAGGACGTCATGCTCGACCACCTGTGTATGCCCTGGCAACTCCAAGAACAGGTCACGGTTTCGTTGCAGCAGCTTTATACACTGTTGTTTCTGGACTGGCGATGGAGTCTCTGCTATTGTGATCAGTAGTGAAATCTCGGCACACCATAGGTTGTAATAAAGGAATATTTATTAAAGCAGTCCACATCAAAACGTTTTCGGTCCTATTGCGGACCTTCGTCAGTGTACTGCAGGTGAGAAGAAAAGTGTAACATAAGTTCATACCTTTACATTAGATATACAAGGTGCCCAGAAAGTGTAAGAACATTTCACATAATAAATAAAAAAGGAAGCACTTAGTAACATGAATTAGAAAAATCATCAAAGGCAGACAGTCCTGGTACATAATTATCACAAAGGAAATTGGAACATACCCGGATGCTATTGAAGTGAGGAGAGGAAGGAGGAATAGGGAGCACAATGTCCTAAGAAAGCTGTACTGTGGAGGAAAGGTATGCTATGAGGTCTATATGGGTTAGACCTAGTCAAAGTAGTAGGGATACCTGGTAGAAGCTGCGTACCTTGAGCACTGTGTAGATGCCTCCCAGGCAGACAGACGCGGTATCCACCGCTGAAAACAGGTCTGCTGGAGAGGACAGAGACGTGAAGCAAGATGTGGAGGAAGGGCGGGCCTAAGCGCGGGCGGTAGCCAATGATAGTAGGGCAAAGAGATTGGCAGCCTGCTTCTTCCGGTGACGTCACAGGAAGTGACGTTGCGGACTTTAAGGAGGCGCGCGCAATTGGATGGGACCCGCGCATGCGTGGGTGCTTGCGTGCCATTCAATGTGTAGATGCGTTCCACGAAGAAGGGGGCATACAGTATAGGTACCTGGCAGCGTTTACTCGTGTATAGGGAAGAGAATCTGTGGATTGCGCTTGAAGGCAGGAGGGGAGGAGGCAGGGGAGAGAAGTGTGGAGTCCCTGATGAGGATCTATAATAAAGAATACATACATTAGTAATAAAGTAATAAAGACCGATACCATAGCAATAGTGAATACAGTAATGAGTGTGACAAAAAAATCATTGTATAGTAGCTTAGGGATAATTGTAAGTTCACCCTCCAGGGTGTGAGTGTGCATGACTACCGGTGAGTCATAGGGAACACATATAATGTTATCCATGCACAATGAACCGATCACATGATGACGGGGAACCCCAATATTTTGATGAGGTGATGCAAACGGGGCGGTAAAAATGTAAATTCACATGAATGATAGAAGGTCATAGTCCTTATTGAGTCCTCTGGGGGCTAAGGACTGTAGTTCGTGTATCCAGAAAGCTTCTCGTTGTTTGAGTTTCTGGATACGGTTACCGCCGCGACGGGGTTGTTGGATATGTTCTATGATTTGGAACTTTAATTGTGCAACGTTATGTCCTGCTGTGTGGAAGTGGTGAGGGATGGGTAGTAGTAACTGTTTACATCTAATGGTGGATTTGTGTTTTGATATTCTGTCCCTAATGGGTTGTGTTGTCTCGCCTATATACACCAGTCCGCAAGGGCATTTGATGAGGTACACTACAAAGCTAGTGTCACATGTAAAAAAGCCCTTAATTGGGTTTCTTTTGCCAGTGTGGGGATGATGGATTGTGTCGCCTCTTAGGACGTTGTTGCACTGATGACACTGAAGACAAGGAAATGTGCCCTTTTTCTGTGTTTGCAGCAGACTCTGGCGTGGGTTGGAAGAGGTTGGCCCAATGTCGGCTCGTATTAGTGAGTCTTTTAGATTAGGTGCTCTTTTGAAGCAGGGTAGAAATGGTTTCTGGAACTCAGTAATGGTGGGGTATCCTGTCTTGAGGATGTTCCAGTGTCGGCGGATGGTCCTATGTAGTAGGTAGGCTGTGGGATGTAAGGAGATTTCACTACTGAATATATGGTTTAGGATCCTTCTTGTGCACCCACTTCCAGTTGTGCTGCGAGTTTTTTCTCAAAATTACCTACGCCTGTCCGTATGCACACTGTTGTGCCATCAGCACCCCCACATTTTCCTACAACGCTGACGAAGCCTCAAGTATCATCGCACAGACTAATCTCTCCAGGGACTTCCTCAGAATCCCACCCAGGGAGATACGTGGATGAGACCTTGAAAAAGAATGCAGACATTTAACGAACATTGAACTTCACTGTGCAACCTTAACGGAGTATCTCAGGACTCACAGAATCCCGAGAGGGCTGCGAGTACAGATACGACCCACCTTATTTTCAGATATCCCTGACTACTGCTCTAAATTTGAACTCATTCTTAATAAGTGTTCATTTGACCTTATGGTACTAACCGTTGATTTTCTACAGAAAACTATCACAACTACCAAGGAGAAAATTAAGAACATTGAAGAACAATTGGCAGCCTCTACTAGCCCTGAGGACTTACAGGAACTACGTAACAAGATCCAAGCGAACATCGACCTCCATAAAAGAGACACCGAAGCCAGGAAAAGAAACAAATTTATCAGAGACTCTGAAGACTACGAATTAAATCGGGTTTATAAATGGCGGGACAACTCCTTTTCCGACAGAATCACCCACCGAGCAGCAAAATCTTCTACCGACTTCTCCACATCGGGTTCTGAAACGGAACACAGAGACCCACTGACACAATCTGCTCCTTTTTTAGGCCTACCCAGACAACGACCACCCAAAAGACAACGAGGCGGGGCAGCAGGCGGAGGAGGAAATACAGACTACACCAGGATCACCAGGTCCCGAGCTCAACTCTGGTGGTAAATATCTCCTCGAAAACCCTTAGCGCCGCCCAAACCTCAGTGTTACAAAAAGGACTATCATTCAGCCCCACACAAAAATATAATACTTTCCAACTAGACATGAAATTATAGCGCTTCTAGAGGTCATTACGACTCAAAACACATTTTGTCAATAACCCCCCGGCTCATACATCTTCGAATTCAGTAGCATGCATCACATCACAAAGTCTGGGCTTGAGGCCCAAAAGCACATACAGACCCCCCCGTGGTACTCCAGCAGTTGAAACTTTCATCTCCTTCATGGATAACGCCTTTCAGGATTTAAGACACAACATAGATAGGGGTAAACTACATCATTACAACAATCTGACCCCCCTAGACCGACAAGCTCTCCGTAGCTTGCAGGAAGACAAAGACCTTATAATAAAACCTGCCGATAAAGGCGGGGCCATTGTGGTCCTCGATAAATGTGATTACATTTCCAAAATTTTAAGACAACTACAGGATGAATCCACCTACAAAAAACTTCCCAGAGATCCCACCTCCCAAATACAACTAGAAATATCAGCAGTCTTACAGCGTTTCCTGGCATCAGGAGTCATCGATACAAAAACTTGCGAGTTTTTAACTAACAAACACCCTATCATTCCAATATTCTACACTCTTCCTAAAATCCATAAAAATCTGACTAAACCTCCAGGCCGACCCATAGTAGCATCCACTGACTCTGTTCTAGCACCTCTGTCAATTTTTCTTGAAAAACTACTAACTCCATTGACCCATAAGCATCCTTCCTATCTACTGGACACTGGAGCCTTTCTCAAGGTCCTGTCGGATGTCAATCAGACTCCCCCCGAAGCTATACTAGTCACATTTGACGTGTCTAGCCTCTACTCGTCTATCCCCCACAAGGATGGTATTCATACAGTAAAAAATGATGCTGACACAGGCACAAGTAGACCCGGCTGTTATTGACCTGGCCTTGGAACTACTGTCCCTAGTCCTAACAAATAACTATTTCCTATTTCAGGACACATTTTTTTCTACAGACCACAGGGACCACAATGGGATCTAACGTAGCCCCCCCATATGCAAATTGCTATATGGCTGCCTTTGAAGCACAAATCGTCTATCTCCATCCTCTTTTCCAGAGACAATCTATACTCTGGAAACGCTACATAGACGATATCTTCTGCATATGGGGGGGATCCCAAGATTCCCTTAATGAGTTCTTCCTGTACATGAACACGGCTTGGCCTAACCTGAAATTCACCATCAACTCACATCCTCAACAGATTAATTTTCTAGACACGTTGGTTATCAAAGACGCCCAGGGTCTCCTGAAGACTGACATTTATCGGAAACCAACGGACCGAAACACCCTACTACATTTTTCCAGTAATCATCCAGAGTCAGTTAAACGATCCATCCCGAAATCCCAGTTCAAAAAGGTAAATAGAATTGTTACAGACACAACACTACGACATCAGCGTCTCCATGAGATGTCCACCAAATTTCAGGAACGGGGCTACCCACCCCAATTACTTCAACAACAACAAAATCCTCACATACGCCCCAAAATAGATAACTCCAACCGCATTCCTTTCATTCACACCTTCCATCCCACAGCCTACCTATTACATAGGACCATCCGCCAACACTGGAACATCCTCAAGACAGGATACCCCACCATTACTGAGTTCCAGAAACCATTTCTACCCTGCTTCAAAAGAGCACCTAATCTAAAAGACTCACTAATACGAGCCGACATTGGGCCAACCTCTTCCAACCCACGCCAGAGACTGCTGCAAACACAGAAAAAGGGCACATTTCCTTGTCTTCAGTGTCATCAGTGCAACAATGTCCTAAGAGGCGACACAATCCATCATCCCCACACTGGCAAGAGATACCCAATTAAGGGCTTTTTTACATGTGACACTAGCTTTGCAGTGTACCTCATCAAATGCCCTTGCGGACTGGTGTATATAGGTGAGACAACACAACCCATTAGGGACAGAATATCAAAACACAAATCCACCATTAGATGTAAACAGTTACTACTACCTATCCCTCACCACTTCCACACAGCAGGACATAACGTTGCACAATTAAAGTTCCAAATCATAGAACATATCCAATAACGGCGGTAACCGTATCCAGAAACTCAAACAACGAGAAGCTTTCTGGATACACGAACTACAGTCCTTAGCCCCCAGAGGACTCAATAAGGACTATGACCTTCTATCATTCATGTGAATTTACATTTTTACTGCCCCGTTTGCATCACCTCATCAAAATATTGGGGTTCCCTGTCATCATGTGATCGGTTCATTGTGCATGGATAACATTATATGTGTTCCCCATGACTCACCGGTAGTCATGCACACTCACACCCTGGAGGGTGAACTTACAATTATCCCTAAGCTACTATACAACGATTTTTTTGTCACACTCATTACTGTATTCACTATTGCTATGGTATCGGTCTTTATTACTTTATTACTAATGTATGTATTCTTTATTATAGATCCTCATCAGGGACTCCACACTTCTCTCCCCTGCCTCCTCCCCTCCTGCCTTCAAGTGCAATCCACAGATTCTCTTCCCTATACAAGAGTAAACGCTGCCAGGTACCTATACTGTATGCCCCCTTCTTCGTGGAACGCATCTACACATTGAATGGCACGCAAGCACCCACGCATGCGCGGGTCCCATCCAATTGCACGCGCCTCCTTAAAGTCCGCAACGTCACTTCCTGTGACGTCACCGGAAGAAGCAGGCTGCCAATCTCTTTGCCCTACTATCATTGGCTACCGCCCGCGCTTAGGCCCGCCCTTCCTCCACATCTTGCTTCACGTCTCTGTCCTCTCCAGCAGACCTGTTTTCAGCGGTGGATACCGCGTCTGTCTGCCTGGGAGGCATCTACACAGTGCTCAAGGTACGCAGCTTCTACCAGGTATCCCTACTACTTTGACTAGGTCTAACCCATATAGACCTCATAGCATACCTTTCCTCCACAGTACAGCTTTCTTAGGACATTGTGCTCCCTATTCCTCCTTCCTCTCCTCACTTCAATAGCATCCGGGTATGTTCCAATTTCCTTTGTGATAATTATGTACCAGGACTGTCTGCCCTTGATGATTTTTCTAATTCATGTTACTAAGTGCTTCCTTTTTTATTTATTATGTGAAATGTTCTTACACTTTCTGGGCACCTTGTATATCTAATGTAAAGGTATGAACTTATGTTACACTTTTCTTCTCACCTGCAGTACACTGACGAAGGTCCGCAATAGGACCGAAAACGTTTTGATGTGGACTGCTTTAATAAATATTCCTTTATTACAACCTATGGTGTGCCGAGATTTCACTACTGAATATATGGTTTAGGATCCTTCTCGTGCACCCACTTCCAGTTGTGCTGCGAGTTTTTTCTCAAAATTAATCTGCTATTGTGATGTCCTCAACTTTGGCTTTAGGACTGACTCCCAAACAAAGAGCCCCAAAAGGTTTCCTGATCTCGCCATGGCTGGAGCAAGTTCACATGGTATCCTTGGTGCGGCTTTCTTCAGCCATGCTGGTGGACTTTGTAGTTTACTTCGCTGAGTTTCTCCACCACCTCATATGGGCCTTGCCACTTGGCTAGAAACTTTCTCTCGACAGTGGGGATAAGCACCAGTACGCGATCCTCAGGCTGGAACTGCCTCAGCCTTGCTGACTGGTTATAGACCCTTACCCATGCCTCTTGTGCCAGGAGGAAATGCGCCTTCACGATAGGCATCACTTTCACCATTCTCTCCTGCAGTTGGGCAACATGTTCTATGATGCTCCGGTGGGACGTAACCTCAGTTATCCAGGTTTCCTTGGCAATATCCAGGTGCCCTCGCAGATGTCGACCATACAGTAGTTCAAAGTGGGAGAAACCAGTAGAGGCTTGCGGAACCTCTCTTACCAAGAAGAGCAGGAGTGGTAGCAGGTAGTCCCTGTCATGACCATCCTTCTCTCTAACATTTTTGAGCATCGATTTTAAGGTTTTATTAAAGCGCTCCACCTGGCCGTCTGTCTGCGGATGGTTCGCAGCTGGCAATATGAAGGACTTTACACAGCTCCTTCATTACCTTTCTCATGAATTGGGTTCCTTGGTCCGTTAGTATCTCCTTCCGCAGTCCAGTCATGGCAAATATATGGACAAGTTCCTGGGCTATGCTCCTACTCAATGACATCCTTAATGGTACTGCTTCTGAGTACTGGGTCGCATAGTCCATGACCACCAGGATGTATTGGTGGTACCATGCCGATTTAAATACGGGCCCCACTAGGTCCATGGCAATCCTCTCAAAGGGGACTTCTATCTCAGGTAGTGGGAATAAAGGACTACGGAAGTGGGAAGAGGGGGCGGTTATCTGGCAGGTGGGCAGGACCTACAATAGTTTAGGATCTCCCAGTAACACCCTGGCCAATAAAACCTCCTCAATATCCACTCTTGAGTCTTCTCGACCCCCAGTTGTCCCTCCAGAACATGTGAATGGGCCATATCTATAGCCCTCCATTGATATGGCAGTGGAACTAACAGCTGCTCCACTATCTCATCACCCCTTGGCTTAGTCACCCGATATATTAACTCCCCCTGAACTGCGAAGTGGGTACCTGGTGTCTGCCCCCGACTCTTGAGCAACTCCATTACAGAGAGTAACATTGTCCCACACCCCCTTCAAGGTCAAGTCCCGAATTTCAGCAGACCCAAAGTTCTCTCCGGGCACCTCTAACACAGGGAGATCAGCTTCCTCGGTCACAGTCTCGTCCTCGTCGCCGGCAAAGACACACAATGGGAACTCATTCACTTCAGATTTTGACTGGGGGTATCTCCATAGGGACCTGGCTTTTGTCCTCGTGACTCAATCCAGTTCACTTCCCCCACAAATCCCATAACAAAGAAACATTGCTCCCCAATATGATGGGATGTATCAGGTCCTTGACCACCCCGACCTTGTGAGATTGGGCACCACAATCTGTTCCTACTGTCACTCTGGCCACAGGGTAGTCCTTGGTGTCCCCATCTATGCAGCGAATGCCGACAGTCTTGGCGGAGATCAGCTGGGGGGGAAGGGTGGCACTGATTTGGGTCACCAGACTCACTGAGTCCAACAGTCCAAACACCATCACCTCATTAATGGACACGGCACATGCCTGCGGCCCCTCACTATGTTGACTATCCATGCTACAGGCCGGATAGGCATAATTGGAGCAACGACGGCCTAGGCTGCAGTACATTGGTTCAGGAGACATATGACACTGGCTGCCTATGTGTCCAGGATTATGACACCGCCAACATACCACATTCCTAACAGCCGTCTTCGCCGGGCCCTCAGTGGAATTGGGATGACCCCCGTTGGTGATTCTAGACTAGTGTTGAGCCAATTTGTTCGGCATTTCAAATTCGGGTTCACATTCGGCGTTCCTGCTTGTTCGCACCAAAAAATCGGCTCTGCCCATGAGCATCCCTGATTTACCATGCTGTCACGCAGATTATAGCCCACCCCCTTTTGGTACTCCAGTACAAGGAAGTGACTATGTCCTGTTTCTTGAGGGATTTTTCGACCACTTGGTCCACGAGGTCGTCCGCCTTCTAAGGGTCACCCTGGACAACCGAGGTCTGCACTGGTCTGGGTAGGGAATGGATGAACCTGTCCATCATCACATGCTCAACCCTCAACCATCTGGGAAGGAGAGGAAGACTCTGTCTGCAGCCACTTCTGGACTAGATGTAGCAAGTCAAACATCTGTGAGCGAGGAGGTTTGTCACCAGCATACGTCCAGTGGTTGACCCTTTGAGCTCCGACAGACATAGTCACTCCTGAGCGTGCCAATATCTCTGTTTTTAATTTGGCACACTCCTGTGCATCCTGTAGGGCCAGGTCATAGTAGGCCTTTTGGTGTTCACCCATTAAATAGGGGGCCAGCACTCCTGCCCACTGCACCGGCGGCAGTCTTTCCCGCTCTGCCACCCTTTCAAATACAGTCAGAAATGCCTCAACATCATTTCCTGGGGTCATCTTTTGCATCGCATGCCTAACTGCCTTCCGGAAGTATGAAACACTACCTGGAACTGGGTGAGGGGTGGCTATCCTGCATGAAATGATCTTGATGGTCCAGATGGATGGAGTGGAGGATGGCTGGTTGATGGAAACCCCATGCAAACACGGCTACGGCGCTAACAAGGAGGAGGTGGAGTAATGTTTTGGGCTGGAATCATGGGGAGAGAGATTGTCGGCCCTTTTAGGATCCCTGAAGGGGTAAAGATGAACTCCATAATGAAATGTTGAGTTTCTCAAACAGCACTTCCTTCCATGGTTCAAGAAGAAGAACCGTGCATTCCACAGCAAGATCATTTTCATGCATGATAATGCCCCGTCTCATGCTGCACATAACACATCTGCATCTCTGACTGATATGGGCATAAAATGGGACAAACTTATGGTGTGGCACCCAAGCTCCCCTGACCTCAACCCCATTGAGAACCTCTGGAGCATCATCAAAAGGAGTGTCTATGATGGCGGGAGGCAGTTCACATCTAAGCAACAGCTCTGGGAGGGTATTCTGTCCTCATGCAAAACAATTAAAGCAGAAACCATCCAAAACCTGACAAATTCAATGGACGAGAGAGTTCAGAAGCTCCTTTCAAACAAGGGGTCCTATGTGCAAATCTACCATCACCTAGAATAAAGTTTTGAGTCAAAAACTGTTTGATTTCAGTTTGTAATAACCTGCTAATGCTTATAATTTCAAAAATGACCATTTTTTTGTTCTTTATTAAAATGAAAAGGTTGAAAACTCTGCTGTGCATAATAATTTGGAACATGCATTTTGAGTGCAGTTTGAGTGTTTTATTTTTTTAAAAATATACTGTTATCATAGGCAGTTTGTACAAAAACCTTTCAATTGTACTCTAATAGTTATTTGACTGGAACATTACAATGACTGCAATTCATACAGGTAATTTGGGAAAATCTGAGAAAATATTATTTGCATAATAATTTGGAACACAGTGTATTATGATTTAATAAGAGATGTCTCGATAGGCTATGTGTTAGTAGCCCAATTTTCGCATTATGTCGGTGTGCGTTTAAACGTGATCTGACCATCTGTGTCGTCCGGCCAACATATTGCATTCCGCAACTACATGTAATTACATATATAACATAGCTGCTAGTGCAAGTCAGGTGATGTTTTATGGGAAAAGTCTTTCCTGTACTATTGGAGGTGATAGATTGGTGGCCATGGGTTATTGTTTGGCTGCATTGGCATTTCTTCTGGTTGCATTTAAAAGTGCCATTGAGTGTATTGTTTGTCTTTTTCATTATAGGATTAGTAGATTTAAATTTGAGAGACGTTTGTTTTTTTCCAGAGCTTTTCACTACAGATTTTTTCAAGCGACTAGGTGCTATAATGTTTCTGAGTGTTTTTCCCCTTCTTAAGGTGATGCCTGGTCTCTCTGGTAGTACATCCTGTAGAAGGGGATCTTGTCTCAGTATGTACCAGAGGCTTTCTGGATGTACAGATTGCTCTCTCTGCATCCTGACGGCCTCAATGATAGACTGGAAAACATATAGAACATCGAATTAGATCAGGACAGCGTTGCTGACCAATAAAAATATATAGAAAGAATACAGTATATGGTAACCCAAGCTAGATATATTTTTTGATATATTCTTGGGTTTGCCCATAAACCCCTGACTAGTGATGCCAGTGTCATGAGGACATCCACAGCATAGAGGTAAATACCAATGAGCGAAACATGATAGACCCCTGAGTGTGGACTACATGAGTTCAATCCCAATAGAAGAAACTAACTTATTTAAAAAGTTCCCACAGAAATTAAAGATATAGATCTTACAATATGATTAGATTAATGTAAATGATTATTCTTTGTATTTATTTTTTATTTTTATTTTATTTTTTTATTTTTTTTGTGTTTTCTCTCATAAGAAAAGTTTTTCTAGTAAAAGAAGTATAATATAATAGTCCTAATATGATCATTGAATATATGTTGTATGTGTGGATAATGCTATAGATTTACACTTTTTTTATACATCCACTCATGCTGTATACACGCAAATCAATGTTTGTAAGGTTTTTTATGTGTATGTGTGTGTGTGTTTTTCACCATATATTTTATCATGTATTGCAAATATACCTGTAACAACAAAAGAAACAAGGATAAGCTAAAGCTGCATACTGAAAACCACCAAGCAGCAATTAAGCTAATGAAGAACCACCAGGTCTTGACCATTTAACATAATTAATTTATTCAAGAGAACCTATATAGAATATATAACTCTAGCAGACAGTAAAGCAATATCTTACCTGAGGAAATCTATTTTGTACAAATATATAGCCGAAACGCATTGTTCTATGTATCGTTTTTTTTGATGATTTTTATCTAAGTAAATTTCTGAAGACTTTTAATATCTCTGCCTGGTGCCTGTCTCCTGGGAGCGCTGAACAGACTGGATGAATCCTTTCATTTTCTGCTGACATTCATTTTGATCTAGGATGTGTTATTTTAGTGTTCCTTTTGTTTTTTTAAGCAGTGTATATATATATATATATGTATACAGTGGGGAAAATAAGTATTTGATCCCTTCCTGTTTTTGCAAGTTTTCCCACTGACAATGACATGAACAGTCTATAATTTTAAGGGTAGGTTAATTTTAGCATCGAGAGATAGAATATCCAAAAAAATCAAGAAAATCACATTGTATAAATTAGATAATTTTTTTTGCAGAGCTGGGGTGGAGACTCTGCCCAGGCTCCACCCCAGCTCTGCCTCCACCCCTTGAACCTTCCACAGTCCAACTGCCCACTCTTGGAAAAACAGTTCCCATCGCTCACTATGTCACATACATAGCCAGCAGCTTTTGTTCTGGCCAAAAGATTTTTTTTAAGCCGCCACCATGACAAGGATTCGCTTTTGGCCGGGCCCTACTGTAACTTATTAAAAATTTGTTAAAATACCCAACACTTTTTTTTAGGTATATTTTTATTTATTTTTTTCTTTTAGGCATTGTGTGACATACATTTTTTAAAATGGCCAATAACACCACATAGAAGGGACAAATACCATCACACCATGGCCAGACCACATATTACCACCACGTAGTGATCGAATAATGCCACATTCAGTGGTTAAGTACCGTCACACCATGACCAGACCATATAGTGATTGAATACCGCCACATACAAGGGACAAATACTGCCACACCATAACCAGACCACATATTACCACCACATAGTGACTGAATAATACCATGTACAAGAAACAAATACTGTCATAACATGACCCGACCACATAGTGACTGAATAATACCACATAAAGGGACAAATAACCCCACATCATGACCAGATCATATATTATCACCACATAATGACTGAATACTACAATACTGATCATTAATAAAAAAACACAATACTAATATTACCATAAGTGCCATAATACACAGGAGCTCTGTACATAGTATACAGTGTATAATGTCAGAGTACAGGTAACACACTGACTCACCAGTGACATTATACACAGAAGCTCTCTATATAGTGTCAGTGTATGTCTCTAGCTGAAAATATTCATCTTCTCTTTGCTTCATCATCCAGCACAGACCGCCATCACTTCTTCCAGCCAGGACTCGTCTTTGCTGAAAATAACACAGTTATATAAAGCACCGCTCAGTACATTGTAAGTGGTGGCTTTAACTGTACCCCGGCACTGTCTGACAGCCAGCTCAGCATTAAAGCTGTCTGTCAGTGAGTGCCGCGGCGTGGTTACAGACGCCATTCTCTATGCATTGAGTGGTGACTGAAGCCAATCGGCGGCATCTCTATGACTGAAAACCTGAGGCTGCTGGGAGGAATTAAGTTATTTTCCTTCCTGTATCCAGGCATTCAGTGCGGGGGGCCAGTCAGCTTCAGAGTGCTATTAACTTGCAGATTAATCACCTATCTCCAGGTTAATAGATTTTTTTATTAATTTTTCTTTACATGACAGGTTCTCTTTAATTCTTAGGGCTAGTATAGAGCAAAATTAAAACCAGCTGCAGAGCCGTTGCAAGAACAATAGCAAAGACGCCTAAGGCTACGTGGGATTTATACAAATCCCATGCTCACTGAGCTTTTGTTCAGCGCTACGTAATCTTACCTACGGTGCGTGTGTACGAGCAGCAGCATGCCAATCTCTGTAGCAGAGACGCTAGTCTCCGCTGAATATTTTCACCAATTGAATGTCATGACATTCGGTGGATCCGCATGTACTGACAAACAAGTGCGGCAATCAGAACGCAGAGTTTTAGACACATTGAAAATTCGCTGCATCCAATGTGCTGCTATTCCTGATCGTGGAAATGACAGTTGGCGTTTTTCCAGAAGTGGCATCGTAGTCCGTGTACTCATTGCCTTACAGGTAGTAAATAAGAGCAAAACCTGCTAAATAATACAGATTTCAAAGGCCAACTTAATACACCACAAGGACAAAACTCACAAATACAGAACTTTAGACAAGCATTATTCAGGACCCCATAATAGAACAGAGGTCTACCTTATCACAGTCCCTTCTCACTGCAGAAAACCTCCTTTATACACTTCCCAAACCCTTCTTAAACACTACAAAGAACACAACTCTCTACACTCAGCAAATTCCACCACAAGCATCCCCCGGCAATACAGTTCCCCCCAAATCCCACCACAGGCATCCCCCAGCATTGTACATCCCCCAAATCCCAAGATGTATACATCACCCCATTATCACCCCCCCTTCAAATCTCACTAGAGGCATTCCCCTAAATCTCACCACAGGGGCCACCAGCATCGCACATCCCCCAAAATTTCTCACCACGGAGGTGACCCCAGTATCGTAAACACCCCAAAATCTCACCACAGAGGTGCCTCCAGCATCGCACACCTCCCAAAATCTCACACCACAGGCATCCCCCAGAATCACATACACACCAAGTCCCACCACAGACATCCCTAAGCATTGCACCCCCTAAATCCAAGTATTGCACACACCCCAAAATCCCCCCCATGCATCCGCCCAGCATTGTACACTCCCCAAATCATCCCTCATGCATCCCCCAGCATTGTACGCTCCTCAAATCCCCTCACAGGCATCCCCCAGCATTGTACAATCCCCAAATCCCCTCACAGGCATCCCCCAGCATTGCACTCCCGCCCCCAAAATCCCTCCAGCATTGTACACCCTCCCAAATCCCTCTAGCATTGTACACCCCCCAAAATCTCCCTAGTAATGTACAACCGACAAAATTCTACCACAAGCATTACTAAGCATTGTACATGCCCCAAATCCCCCAGAGGCGCCCCCCAGCATTGTACACCCCTCATATCCCCATCATGCATCCCCCAGCATTGTACACCCACCAAATCCTCCCACAGGCATCCTCCAACTTAGCACATTCCCCCAAATCCCCCCAGCATTGTATATCTTCCAAAATCCCCCGACAAACATTACTAAGCATTGTACACTCCCCAAATTTCCCACAGGCATCCCCTCAGTATTGTACACCCCCCACATACCCCCAGAATTGTTCACCCCCCAAATACCCCCAGCATTGTACTCCCCCAAAATCACCCCACAAGCATTACTAAGCATTGTACATTCTCCAAATACCAGAACAAGCATCACCCCCAGCATTACAGAGTCCCAAAATCTCACCACCATTAGCCCTCGTTGTTCACTGCATCAAGGAGAACATGCAGGTAACAGACTGTCTCAGATTCACATCTCTCCCGAGTTCCTCAGTCACATGAATGGTGTGCTGCACACTGGATCGGAAGTGATGTCACACCTACCAGGAGCACATACAGTCTAGCATCTAAAGTTTGTACCGCGCATGCACAGTACAAACTGCAGGAAAATAAAAAAAAATCCCGGACAGTGTTTTTTACAAACTGGGGCCCAGTGAGGAGGGGCCCCCGCCTCACCGGGCCCCCCTCCTCACCGGAATGCCCTGATGGGGGCCCGGTATATATACAGTTATATGAAAAAGTTTGGGCACCCCTATTAATCTTAAGCATAATGTTTTATAAAAATTGGTGTTTTTGCAACATCTATTTCAGTTTGATATATGTAATAACTGCTGGACAAAGTAATGTTTCTGCCTTGAAATGAGGTTTATTGTACTAACAGAAAATGTGCAATCTGCATTCAAACAAAATTTGACATTAAGCTTAAGATTAGGGGTGCCCAAATTTTTTCATATAACTGTAATATAATGTTATGTAATTAAATGCAAAAAGAAAAAAATAAAATTAATGTAATTAAAATAAATTATTAAGAATTTGATATGACTCAAATTGCCTATATAGTATATTTGATATTTGATAGCATTACAGTCACTTGAACCATAAAACTAAAATAAGATATCTCTAGCTGTGTCTCTCTCTCTTTCTCTCTCTCTCTGTATATATATATATATATATATATATATATATATATACAGTGGGGAAAATAAGTATTTAATACACTGCCGATTTTGTACGTTTTCCCGCCTACAAAGAATGGAGAAGTGTGTAATTTTTATCATAGGTACACTTCACCTGTGAGAGAAAGAATCTAAAATTAAAATCCAGAAAATAACATTGTATGATTTCTAAGTAATTAAATTGCATTTCTTTTGCATGAAATAAGTATTTGATCAGCTACCAACCAGCAAGAATTCTGTTTTTCTTTAAGAAGCACTAATACTCTGCACTCATTACCTGTATTAATTGCACCTGTTTGAACTCGTTACCCGTATAAAAGACACCTGTCTACACAATCAATCACACTCCAACCTCTCCACCATGGCCAAGACCAAAGAGCTGTCTAAAGACACCAGGGACAAAATTGTAGCCCTGCACAAGGCTGGAAATGGCTACAAGACATTAGGCAAGCAGCTTAGTGAGAAGGCAACAACTGTTGGCACAATTATTAGAAAATGGAAGAAACACTAGATGACTGTCAATCTTCCTTGGTCTGGGACTTCATGCTAGATCTCGCCTCGTGGTGTAAGATTGATTCAGAGAAAGGTCAGGAATCAGCCCAGAACTACATGGGAGGACCAGGTCAGTGACCTGAAGAGAGATGGAATCACAGTCTCAAACATTACCGTTATTAACACACTATGCCGTCATGGATTAAAATCCCAAAGTCCCCCTGCTCATGCCAGCACTTGTCCAGGCCTGTTTAAAGTTCACCAATGACCATCTGGATGATCCAGAGGATGCATGGGAGGAAGTCCAAAATAGAACTTTTTGTTATCAACTCCACTCGCTGTGTTTGGAGGAAGAAGAAGGACGAGCACAACCCCAAGAACACCATCCCAACCGTGAAGCCTAGTGGGGGAAACATCATACTTTTGGGGTTCTTTTCTGCAAAGGGGACAAGACGTCTGCACCGTATTGAAGGTAGGATAGATGGGGTCATGTATTGCAAGATTTTGGCCAACAACCTTCTTCCCTCAGTAAGAGCATTGAAAATGGGTCATGGCTGGGTCTTCCAGCATGACAATGACCCGAAACACACAGCCAGGACAACTAAGGAGTGGCTCAGTAAGAAGCATTTCAAGGTCCTGGAGTGGCCTAGCCAGTTTCCAGACCTGAACCCAATAGACAAACTTTGGAGGGAGCTGAAACTCAATGTTGCCCAGCGACAGCCCCAAAACTGAAAGATCTGGAGAAGATCTGTATGGAGGTGTGGGCCAAAATCCCTGCTGCTGTGTGTGCAAACCTGGTCAAGAACTACAGGAAATGTCTGACCTCTGTAATTGCAAACAAAGGTTTCTGGACCAAATATTAAGTTCTTTTCTTCTATTGTATCAAATCAAGTTCATGCAATAAAATGCTAATTAGTTATTTAAAAATCCTACAATGTTATTTTCTGGATTTTTTTTAAGATTCTGTTTCTCACAGTTAAAGTGTACCTACGATAAAAATTACAGACCTCTCCATTCTTTGTAGGTGGGAAAACTATCAATATCAGCAGTGGATAAAATACTTGTTTTTCCCACTCTATATGTATCTTATGTGGGTTTATAACAAAAATGATTG
Source organism: Phyllobates terribilis (assembly GCF_046119375.1). NCBI lineage: Eukaryota > Metazoa > Chordata > Amphibia > Anura > Dendrobatidae > Phyllobates > Phyllobates terribilis. Next base: position 377,640,185 of record NW_027362763.1, on the reverse strand, counting down.
ATATGCTATCAGATGACACATGTACCTAGGATTTATGAATTGTCTGCTTATATACTTTTTATATAGATTATTGCAATTGCACTATAACTAATTGACCTCATTATGGATTAGGTTAATTACGTTGTAGTTCCATTTAAACAGCAGTGGGGAACAATTAGCCAGCGGGCTGTATAAGGCCCACAAAATAATTTTTATGACTCAGCCAGCCACTTCTGCATAGTAGCTTTTAATTCTGAGGGTGTAGGCGTTTGTGCTCTATAGCGCTGCACACCCCCACTTACACCTGGAAGACCCCAGAGGATTCATCAGGAAAACATGACTAAGCTAACTCTGCATTATCCTCATAGCTTACATCCAACACTTCTCCCAAGTAAGTAACAGTGGAAGCATGATTTTTTAATTAAATTTATGACCTCCCCCAATAGGAAGTCTCCATGGAAGCATGACTGTGATTTAGAAGAAAATACTCACTGATACATAAACCAGACTTATTGAAGGAGGAGGTGATAGAAATAGCACACTGATGCTTCAGCTGAGACTTACTTTAGGGATGGTGATAGATGTAAGCGATGAAGATGATGCAGAGTTTGTTTGAGTGTGCCTTCTTGGTGAACCCTCCAGGCTCTTCTTGCAGAAGCTTGTACCCACTGAAAGGCAATTTTCTAATTGAGACACTTAATAAAAGAATCAAGGGAGTGAAATTAAATACATGGATATGAACAACTTTGTTACGTCATTCAATGAAAAACCAGATGGTGCATCTGATAACCTGCAACATGAATCAATCAGCTGCAAAGCGATGATGAGCTACAAGCCAGGTACAACAACCTCCCACTGCCTAAATTCAATAAATGTGACGTGAGCGCTGATGAGTTAACCACTTTGAAGGGACATGCCCTGAAATATGCATCTGTGTTCAGAACAACTTACTGCTGAAAGCAGTTCTTTACAAGACTTATCATTGTAAAAAACTGACTGTGCTTCAGCCCCATGCAAACTAGAAAAAGCAGCTGCGAGTAGCAACATCATTAATGCCATCTAACATCTCACAGTGCATCAAAAAGATGCAGCTATTGCCATCACAAAAGGGGTGAGTTAATTAAATGTTTGCCCAAATATAGCAGGATCATTTTTAAGTTTAAAATTTTGTACGGCCATTGAATGATGATATAAATATGTAAATGGCCCCTGGCAGAAAAATGGTTCAGCATCAAACAAAGTACGTTAGCATGCTCTATGTCCCACTCTCCCACTTCTTCATCTATTTTGACCACATACTGACTGATTTGTGTGTTTAAATATGTTTGTTTTTCCCTTTATATCTGTAGTGTTGTCTCCAGATAGAGGGATTTTATCTGATCATATTGATGACTATCTGAATTCTTCTTCGAACAGCTGCAAACAGCTCTTCAATTTGCACTTTAATTAAATTGAATATTTCCCTTCACTCAGACATTTCTAGAAATTCTGCAGCCATTCATTGACAAATCATTTTATTAAAGTACATCAATCACTCATTATTAACATTTCTATTTTACTTGGTTACTTTTCTTTGAACTCCTTCAAACTTGTCAATTTCCTGTTTTCGAACAATCACACAAGGTAAGACCTATGTAGTGCTTCATAATAATAATAATCTTTGTCTCTTTTCACTACAGGAAAATATGAAGCTGATGAGAAGACAAATGTAATTTTCATAAACAAGCATCTCACAGACAGTTCCTACCTGATAGCATAATAAGGAGGATTACTTTCCTAACATGGCTTGTTCTTTTGATCTCATGTATAGTTTTATTACAATACCTACTATATATATGGTATATCTTGTAATTCTCTGCATACAATGAGCGTTACAGAGAAAGGTCAATTATTCAGTAAAAAGCTGGTAGCATCATAAGTATTTCTTGGTTGACAGGGAGCAATGATATTTCCAGGATGGTTTTCCACAATTGCGTAAAGAAAGATCCATAGAAGGATCCTTACTACTACAATGTAGTAGAAAGAAGTTTCTGAACAAAGACTGCTCACATTGTCAGCAAGTTCTGAATTATTAGTGGTAGATGAGCACTCAGCGGCCATCTAACATGGGCTTGTCATAGTGTGCTGCATATTACCTTCTCCTTCATATATATTTCATTCTGTAAAGAATTGCACCATAAGGTACTTAGTATAAATAATTAGTCAATGATCTTTTTAGAAGAATATTAGTAGTAAACTTTTTTGTCATTTTGGCCTGAAGCCCAGTCAAGTATAGTGGTTCACATCTGCAGTCTTTAATCTAAAAATATCATGATTTTCAGAAAGGATAAAATAGTTTCTGAAGGACAGCACTCTCTTCAAAAGACAATTGTTCATATTGTTATTACTTGTTCTTTTCAATGATCCATCACAACATCCTCTGGTAGAGAGATACATTGTTATATTGCTGTAGAAATCTTCTTTCCTTTAAGGCTATGTGCCCACGATGCAGAAATGAAGCAGAAAATTTCTGCAGCATTTCTGCATCTCCCTGGTAGAAAAAACGCATGCAGATTGTGCATGCGTTTTTCCTGCAGAATACATGCGGATCCACATGCGGATTCACATACGTTTCCGCATGCAGATTGACAAGCGCTTTCCAGGCGATAGTGACTCGCCCCCTGGGCCGTGGGGCACTCGGATCCGGGCAATAGGGAGACGAAGGGGGTAGTAGTGGTGACCCGGTTCCGTGGCTCAGGGTGGTCAGGCCAATGGTAGTCTGCTACGTTCTGCTGATAATGTCCGACTACGCCACCCGTGGATTGCGGTTATTAGGAACCGCCGCTGCATGCAGACCGCTGGGGCTGATGAGGTGTGCAGCTAGGGTAGTGTGACTCCCCACGGGAAGAGTGCGGCCCCAGGGCAGTATAATGGATGGTGGGAGTGATGGTGGTGAGAGTCCCAGTACCGGTAGTGCTGGAGGCGCGAAGGAGCACACAGACAACAGGTTGCAGTCCAGGGTCTTTACTGGAACAGGTAAACTGACCCATAAACAGTCCCGTCTAGGAGGGGACCTGGATGTCTGAGAGCAATGGGGAAATTGGCCTTGGTCAGGGTGAGGGTGTAGGCCTACCGTGCTTTCTGCGCTCCTTCTGGCTATCTCCTCCTTATAGGGTAACTGCCCACGGTTCCGAGCTCTCCGTGTATTCTCGCCTGTATGACCTGCGATGTGGGTTCCTTTCTGCTCCTGGCCTGGTACGGCTTTCCTGGCCCCTTCTGTTGTGGCAGGGCCTTCAGGCTTCTTAGGCCAAGGAATATACAGTCCCTTGCGGACTGGTTATCTGCTGGAGAATGTAGAATCCTCCCAGCCTCAGACACCAAAGTCTGGTAAAATTAAGTCCGTTATCTGCCAAGACAGGCTCTCTTCGCCTCTTGTCTCTGGCTTGTGGCTCTCCTACTGCCACACTTCCTTTTAGGTGCAATACAACTTTCTGTCCCTGCTCTGCTCTGGGACACGTCTCAGTGCTGAGACAGGCGATCCAGTTCTCCCTAACCCTGCCCCCAGCACCAGCTTTTATAGGGGCAGCCTGCTTCCCCTACTGGCCTGAGACAGGAGGTACTGCATGCTAATGTTCCCCTGACTAGAGAACCTGCCCCTTCCTCTCAGACACAGCTTTATTACATTTTGTGGCATCCAGGCCAGGGTGACACATTCCCCCCTAGTGAAATTTAGTACTCCGGGACTAAACAATAAACAAAGACAATATGCATAACCATAAAACATTAATAGACAGACGACGCACAAATTGAGTTCTTAAAGTCACAGTGTGGTCTGTGACCGGGTGTCCATATCACCAATACAACGGGGAGCCTTAACCAGGTGGGGGTCTGTCCTACCCCAAGTCCTTTACAGTCTTAGTTCATTCCTTGGTCAGGCTCCGAACGCAGTCCATACAAGGTACCGGTTATAAAAAAAGTCCATAACCTTTGAGTCCTTACGGTAGCTGCAAGAAACTGAAACACAGAATTACCAAACATGCATGTAACTTGGCATACATTTCAACATTTGGCAACAGGGTTATTTACAATCTTAGCGCGCTCTATATTCTCCAGCGAGCGGGTATCTGCCCCTTTGTGCTCCTGGTTGACCTATGTAGCCCACTGTCTGGTGGTGGACCAACCTGGCTTTCCCCACTAGCGTTAGGGGTACAGCTACCAGCTGGGTGTACAGGTAGGGCAGGCAGCTGTCTGCGGGTCCTTTGGCTTACCGCAGGCATGGCACGCTCACTGTCAGCAGAGGGTTGACTCTCCTGGGCTGCTGGTACAGGCTCTTCTGCCTCTGGAACCGCTTGCTCCTCTTCACCTTCCGGCTCTGGTGTTGGTTGTTGCTGTGCCGGTTGCAGGAAATGCAGGACGGGTACCACTATGGCATCATTTATGCGAGTCCAGGACTGAGGGAACTCTCTGAGAACGGTGCTGATCATTTCTTCCTTGTCCTCTGCGGGTTCAAGGTCACTCTGATCCTCTTCTGCACTACGGAGTTGCTCGGGGCACCTTTTGATGTGGTCTCTGGAGATGGTGCTAGTGGTTTCTCCTCCGTCCTTGGTGATCACGCACACCTTCGGGTTGTCGTGATCAGACTGCAGTACAGTGTAGGGTTCCCTTTCCCACTGGTCGTCCAACTTATGTAGCCTTCTCTTCCGCTTCAGGACCTGCTCACCAGGTTCTAGGGGACCAGCAGGGGCGTGTTGGTTGAAGAGTCTTTCTTGCCTTTCTCTCACCTGGGCCAGGCTCTTCTCCACACTCTCCTGTACCTTCTTGTACTGCAGTTGCCTTTCCGTATCCCAGTCCACATCTGGGGAGGTGTCCTCAGGTGTTAGGACTCCCATCTCCAGGTCTATGGGCAGCTTACCTGGTCTGGCTCGCATCAGGTAAGCCGGGGTGCAGTTTGTAGCATTCACCGGGATATGATTGTATAAGTCTATCAGATCCGCCAGTTTTTCTGGCCACAGGCTGCGTTCCTCCAGGGGCAACGTCTTTAGGAGATCAATGACTATATTGTTCATCTTCTCACACATCCCGTTGGTTTGGGGGTGGTAAGGCGTTGTACGAATCTTCTTACAGCCATAAAGGTTGCAGAACTCCTGGAAGATTTCAGCCTCGATCGCTGGACCCTGGTCTGTCAGGACCTGTTCCGGATACCCGTGTGGACGGCAGAAATATTGCTGGAAGGCTCTGGCCGCTGTTTGGGCTGTCAAGTCCTTTACCGGGACCACCACTAGAAAACGGGAATAGTGGTCCACGATTGTCAGGGCATAGATGTATCCAGACCGGCTTGGAGCCAATTTGATGTGGTCCAGAGCTACCAGCTCAAGAGGCTGCGTGGTGACGATGGGCCTCAAGGGTGTCTTCTGGCTGGTGCCGTCCTTCCTCCTCAGGTGACAAGGGCCACAGTCTCTGCACCACTTTTCTACAGCTCCTCTCATGCCGACCCAAAAGAACCTTCCTCTTAGCAGGAACTCCAGTTTCTTCCAACCGAAGTGTCCCGCTCTGTCATGGTAAGCCCCCAGGACCATGGCTGCATCCCGTCTTGGGACCACGACTTGCCAGGTCAGCTCGTGCGTCCAGTGGTTGACAATCCTTCTACACAACTTGCCTTCGTAGACGAACAACTTGCTCTTCTCTTTCCATAGCTGCTTGGCTTCCTCTGGGTCATCTGGATCTAAGCGGGCATCTTCCCGGGTCAGCAGATCTTTCACGAGGCGGATTGCAGAGTCACTATCTTGGGTCTCGGCCCAGCTGTGGTGAGGTAGGGGATTGATCATCACGGTTGTTAGATCCTCCTCCTTCACGCGGTGGGAGTATTGAGCGGATCCATACCGGTGAAACGCGGGGAGTTCTACCTCCTCCAGCTCTTCTGGGTCTTCGTCACCTTCAGGTAAGTGAGGCATCCTCGATAGGGCGTCAGCGTTGGCATTGGTTTTGCCGGCCCGGTACTTGATCACGAAGTCATAGTTGGAGAGACGGGCCATCCACCGCTGTTCTAGGGCACCCAGTCTTGCATTGTCCAGGTGTGTCAACGGGTTGTTGTCCGTGTACACGGTGAACTTTGCGTAGGCCAGGTAATGCTTGAAGTGTTCTGTCACGGCCCACACCACCGCCAAGAATTCTAGCTTGAAGGAGCTGTAATTCTCCGGGTTCCTCTCGATGGGCCTCAGCTTCCGGCTGGCGTACGCGATCACCCTTTCTCTGCCCTGTTGGTTTTGGGACAGTACTGCTCCCAGTTCCACATTACTGGCATCCGTGTGGAGAATAAAAGGCTGACCATAATCAGGGTAGGCCAGGATCTCATCCCCCGTGAGGGCCATCTTTAGCTGGTGGAAGGACTCCTCTTCCGGTTTATCCCACTTGAAGGGCGGCTTTTGGCTCCTGGACTTAGACTGTCCGATCAGGAGGTCCTGCATAGGAGCTGCCATCTTGGTGAACTCGGGGATGAATCTTCGGTAGTAGCCTACCAACCCGAGAAACTGTCTCACCTCTTTGATGTTCGAGGGGCTTGGCCAGCTCTTGATTGCCGTGACCTTGTCAGGGCCGGGGGCCAATCCTTCCGCGCTTACCACGTGCCCTAGGTACTGGACCTTTGGTTTCAGCAGGTGACACTTCGATGGTTTCACCTTCAGGCCATAGCCTGCCAGGGCTTCGAACACCTCGGCCAGGTGCTTGAGGTGGTCCTCGTAGGTCTTCGAATAGACGATCACGTCGTCCAGGTAAAGGAGGACCGTCTCGAAGTTTCGGTGCCCTAGACAGCATTCCATCAGCCGCTGGAAGGTCCCTGGTGCGTTGCAGAGCCCGAAAGGCATACAGTTGAATTCGCTCAGTCCCATCGGGGTGGTGAAGGCGGTCTTCTCCTTGTCAGCCTCTGCCACAGGAACCTGCCAGTACCCGCTAGTAAGGTCCAAAGTAGAAAAGAAGTTAGCTGATTTTAGTGCGGCTAAAGACTCCTCTATTCTAGGCAGCGGGTATGCGTCTTTGTGGGTGATACGGTTGATTTGTCTATAGTCCACGCACATTCTCATGGTGCCGTCTTTCTTTTTAACCAGAGCTAAGGGGGCTGCCCAGGGGCTACAGCTATCTCTAATGACCCCAGCTTCCTTCATCTCTCTTAGCATGTCCTTTGCGTTCTGGTAGTGTGCAGGGGGTACAGGTCTGTGTCTTTCTTTTATCGGTGGGTGGCTCCCTGTGGGGATGTGGTGTTCTATCCCCTTTACTCTGCTGAAGTCTAGCGGGTGCTTACTAAAGACTCTCTCGTACTCCTGTACCACCCGGTAGACTCCTTGTTTTTGGTGCAGGGGAGTGGAGTCAGCACCCACATGGAGTTTCTGGCACCAGTCCTCCTTTTGTTTCTGGGAGCCATTACCATCCGCCTGAGGAGATGGAGGCAAGGGTTCCACGGCCCTGATAGCTTTGTGTTCGACCACAAACAGCTTGGCGAGTGTAGCATACCTGGGTAAGTGTACCTCCCTCTCCCCAATGTTGAGGATGCGGACGGGCACCCTCCCATGACGGACATCAACCACCCCCCGGGCTGTCAAAATGGTGGGCCTGCTGTCTGAGTACACGGGTTCTACCATGGCTTGGTAGTCTCTACCTCTCAACCCGATTGCAGTCCGACACCAGATCATCATTTCACTTTTGGGAGGCATGGAAATGGGGAATGGGTCACTCAGTCTTACGCTACCGATCTCACCACCAGACAGTTCTACCTGCTGCCGTCACATCAGGGCTTTTATCTCCTTGTTGAGGACTCTCTGTTGGCTGGAACTAGCATTCACCGCCACCTGTTGTAAGATTACAATTACCTCTGAAAGACAATTTTCAATTACGTTAGTACCCACAGTTATTTTTGGGTGACTTTCACGACGGTCAATGTCCACAATAATCACTCCCTGTGCCGGCAGTTCAACTTTACCAATTTTAATGGTCATCTCCTTGAACCCCATCTGCGGCACGGGTAAGCCATTACTGGCGATGATGCTCAAGTTACTGTCTGGATACCGTGTGATATCAGCATCAGTCCAATACTGCTTAAAAAGTACATAAGGGATAGTGGTTACTTGTGACCCAGTATCCAGCAAGGCGCTCATGGGGATACCGTCCAGCACCACGGGTAAAACCGGGCGCCCCCCAATGTACTTATTACGCCAATTGTAAGGGCCTGGTGATCTTATGCCTGGGGGTTGACCCTCTGCCCCAGGTTGGACCCGTTTAAATTACAGTACCTGGAAATGTGTCCGGGCTGGTTGCATCGACGGCAAATTGGCTGTCCATCCTCTGCGTAGCGGTCTGTGGGCCTCCCTCCGAATGACGGGATCCTCCTCTGTCGACGCCACGGAACATCCTCCGGACTTGAAGCCAGCTCGATGGGTCTTGCTGGGTCCACTTGCAACGCCTGGACGGTCCTGGTCAACGCCGCGATGCTCCTGGTCAGCTCCTGGACTTGGTGGTGCAGGTCTTTCGACGGGGCTTGATTCAGGGCCTGCGCATCAGCCCTCACGGGGTCCATAGAGGAGGGCGCCGCCTCCTGGTGGTAGGTGAGAGCAGGGCGCCGGGGGTTTATAGCGCCACTGGCTGCAGATTCACGGAGCACCCTTATGACCCTGTCCTTAAATTGGGCAAAGGTCAGGTCGGGGTTCTGAAAGATCATGAGGCGCAGTTGGGCCCTGTGGGCGCTAGACAGCAGACCTTCTATGAATTGTTCTGTTAGCAGCTTATCTGTTTCCTGCACACTGCCAGGGTCAGTTTGTTGAATAGCCCTCAAGGCTTCCTGCAGATTTAGGGCATAGTCTCTGATGCTGTCCTGTGCCCGCTGCTTACATCCATAGAGCCTCATTTTAATCTCAGCGGAGGTACGTGTGTCAAAGGTACCCCGCAGCCGGGCCAGAATACCCTTCACAGTCCTTTTCTCCTCAGTGGGCCATGATTTTACCTCCCTTTGGGCTGCGCCAGTTAACTGCCCTGTTAGTATGCTGACCTTCTGTTCCTCTGTCTGGGGGTAAACCTGGAACAAACTGTACAGCCTTTCCTTAAAGTCAGTTAGGGCATGGGGCTCCCCTGAGTACTTGGGCAGCCAGGCAGCTCCAGGGATGTAGGGCAGGGAAAAGGGCATCACTGCTGTTGCAGCTGCGTTGGTGGTAGCGGGCGCCTCTGTGTCGGACATCTTCCTCCCCCCTAGTTAAGCGTGGCCTACCTTCCGACGATCCTCTTTTGTAGGCCGTGGCTCCGCTGCTGCTGCTCTGGACGAGGACCTTGCGTCACATCCTGATGACGTCAGCGTCACTCTCTCTCCCTTCCAGGACCTTGCGCAGCGTCGGTGCGTGGGGCGGAGCTTCAGATGGACTTCGGATGGCGGGAAAAGAGCTGAAGATGGCGGGAACCGACTGAAGATGGCGGCAACCGACTGAAGATGGCGGGAAATGGCTCCGGATGGCGGGAACCTTCACCACGGCAGGTATGACAGACTTTTGAAGGCACGCAGTACCCGGTGGTTGCGGGCACGAAATCCTGCCGACTACGCCAAAGCTGACTTGCCCCCTGGGCCGTGGGGCACTCGGATCCGGGCAATAGGGAGACGATGGGGGTAGTAGTGGCGACCCGGTTCCGTGGCTCAGGGTGGTCAGGCCAATGGTAGTCTGCTACGTTCTGCTGATAATGTCTGACTACGCCACCCGTGGATTGCGGTTATTAGGAACCGCCGCTGCATGCAGACCGCTTGGGCTGATGAGGTGTGCAGCTAGGGTAGTGTGACTCCCCACGGGAAGAGTGCGGCCCCAGGGCAGTATAATGGATGGTGGGAGTGATGGTGGTGAGAGTCCCAGTACCAGTAGTGCTGGAGGCGCGAAGGAGCACACAGACAACAGGTTGCAGTCCAGGGTCTTTACTGGAACAGGTAAACTGACCCATAAACAGTCCCGTCTAGGAGGGGACCTGGATGTCTGAGAGCAATGGGGAAATTGGCCCTGGTCAGGGTGAGGGTGTAGGCCTACCGTGCTTTCTGCACTCCTTCTGGCTATCTCCTCCTTATAGGGTAACAGCCCACGGTTCCGAGCTCTCCGTGTATTCTCGCCTGTATGACCTGCGACGTGGGTTCCTTTCTGCTCCAGGCCTGGTACGGCTTTCCTGGTCCCTTCTGTTGTGGCAGGGCCTTCAGGCTTCTTTGGCCAAGGAATATACAGTCCCTTGCGGACTGGTTATCTGGTGGAGAATGTGGAATCCTCCCAGCCTCAGACACCAAAGTCTGGTAAAATTAAGTCCGTTATCTGCCAAGACAGGCTCTCTTCGCCTCTTGTCTCTGGCTTGTGGCTCTCCTACTGCCACACTTCCTCTTAGGTGCAATACAACTTTCTGTCCCTGCTCTGCTCCGGGACACGTCTCAGTGCTGAGACAGGCCATCCGGTTCTCCCTAACCCTGCCCCCAGCACCAGCTTTTATAGGGGCAGCCTGCTCCCCCTACTGGCCTGAGACAGGAGGTACTGCATGCTAATGTTCCCCTGACTAGAGAACCTCCCCCTTGCTCTCAGACACAGCTTTATTACATTTTGTGGCATCCAGGTACAATGGTACCCAGGTCTGGATGAGAGTCTTCTCTCCTCCAGAACTGGGTACCATCCGCACATAGAGACGCATAGAAGCCGCTTGTACAAATGTACAGTCGCAGTTTCTATGCGTCTCAATGCAAGTCAATGGCGGGAGTTCCGCTGCGCTTCCGCAAAATTAAATGACATGCTGCGGATTTTTGTACGCAGCATAAACGCTGCGGAAAAATCCGCAGCATGTGCATAGAACATGCGGAATCCCCTTGGGGACCATGGGGTGCGGATTACCTAGCGTTTCACAAGCGTTTATGCTGCGGAAATTCCGCAGCAGAAACGCTTGAAAAACGCTACGTGGGCACCCAGCCTAAGACATACACCAGTGGATGTCCTCTTGTTATATTTACCAGCCAGGTATAAAAAGATCATTTCAGAAATCATTATATTAACTAGAGATGAGTGGATCTGACAAAATTCTAATTCAACAAATCGTGTGGATTTTATCAGGAAGTTTGATTCATAGAGAAGTTATTCTCCATTAATTAAATGTCCCTAAATAGGCTCAGGAATCTTTTCTGACCCCAGAGCATAATAAATCTAAAATATTAAAAAAGACAAAAAAAAAAACCTAGTACCTCACCACCCACCTTTGCCACCACCCCCACTGCTCTCTGACGGTTTTCCGCTCTTAACTTTCGAATCTGACTTTTGGCCGTGACTAAGCTTTGAACGTCCCTGTTCATGAAGCCAACAGCACCACACACCATGGCATAATGATGTATGTCGTGATCTTACAACGCTCAGTGACCTTCAAGGTTTGTTTGTGGCTGGAAGTCCCATGCTAGAGTGAAGAGGTTGGAAATGTGGTGGACGACAGTAGAAAGGAGAGGAGTGAAGGACTGAATGGAAGTCAGAGAGCAGCAAAGTGAGCAATGAGGTGAGCATTATTTTTTTGTTGCTGTTTTTTTTAACCTTTCACAGGCCAGTCAGCTGCTGTTATTCTGAATTTGCATATTGTGAATTATAAAAAAATCTGTATTCTTGAGAATGTGAATTTTTGAAAAATTTGAGTAGAATGTAATTCCATAAATTTACCCATCTTTAATATTAACCCTTGGACATACCATCTCTATAATGTGTCATTTTGTCTTCCCTTCCTCTTGATACTCAAACTTAAATGTGAAGGTAGTTGGAGAAACTTGTGGTATTATTACTTATATGATGCAGTCAATAAAAATGCAAGAATCTGTAGTTTGTTATTAGCGCTAAGTATGACTTACAGTATGCAGCTGGCTGAAACAGTCCTTTATTAAATTGGAAATAATTTCTCCATGTAAAGCTCAATAGTCACGATATACCTCAACTATATTGTCTAATCTAAAATAATGAATTATACTCTACTGACTCCGGATCTGTGCTCCTTGGACTTACAATATTATCTAAGTTCATTTATAATAGGACATGTGCTAAATGTTTTCTAGATTTTTTTGCTGTGTTTTTGCTCTATATCTCTAAAAAATGAAAGAAAAGCGTGAAATATTTTATTGAGCAGAACATACAATTTTTTTTTATTTTCTTCTTAGAAAAGACCATATCAAATCTGTCAAATTAAGACATATTAAATATATCTCTTTCTATAGAACTCTTCAGAAGCTTTATACATAAGCTATTGAAAAAGAACACTTACTGTAAATCGTTAATATAAGAAGTGTTTACTTCAAAAGCTGTCAGATCCTTTTAAGATGCAGTAATTTTTAGCCTTGAGGATACAGTGATTTTTATTTTCATTACAGCTTCTAACTAGTGTTGAGCCACCCCCGTAGTGTTCGGGTTCGGTTCGTCGAACACCGGTATGTTCGCCGAACTGTTCGTCGAACTGTTCGTCGAACACCGTTAAAACCAATGGCAGGCAAACAAAAACACATAGAAACACATAGAAAACACCTTCAAAGGTGTCCAAAACCTGACAAACTGCTCAGAAGACACAACTAACACATGGAAAAGTGACAAGTAAATATAGTCATGCGAAAAGAAAGAGGTGGAGGAGTAAAAGGAGGGGGAGACACAGATATAGGCATGTCATGCCCTTCTAAAACCAAAAAAGTGAGAAGCCGACACAGCCAGTCCGTTCCTGCCTGTTCGACCTCCGTGTCGCCGGGTTTGTGCAAGAGCTGCGGTGGACCCTGACGGCCAGCCTCCCTCTCCCAAAACTGGTGCCTGTCCGCTGGTGGGTCGAGTCCCCCCGCGGTGGAGGCAGGTCTAAGCTCTGTAATTTAAATTGTCTCTCTAATTTGAATGAGTACACTTTAAATCCTTTTACAAGGATCTATTGGAGGGCAAGTCTCATGCCAGCAGCCGCGGCACTTCCTGGATGTGTCAGTGTGTGGACTGCAGCTGAGGAGAGAGGTGGTGGACTGAGGAGCTCCCAGGCCGTGAGGCTTGTTTTTCACCTGGAAGGACCCCCCCTCTTGGATCCAGGAGAGGGAGGGTGGTTGAGGACAGCAGTGGGGCTTGTCCCCGTCTCCCACCCCTCAGTTGATACCGGGGGTGGGAGTCCTGTTTTCGGACTTTATTTTGAACTTTATTGTGACTTTATTTTGTACTGAGCCCCTACAATGATAGGCAGCACCTCGAAGGCCAAAAAGGCCAAGGAAGGAAAAGCCAAAGAGTTGAGAGCGATGGAGGCTAAGGCCAAGGAGGCTAAACAGGCAAAGAGGGGCGGCAGGGTACCGGCCAGGGCCGAAGCCGGGCCACAAGTGGGACATATCTCTCCTCCTGGAGAAGAGCCTGGTGCTTGCTAGGGTACAATGGCCGTCCATAAGGACTGGGTTTCCAGGCCGAGGGGGAGCCAACTTCCACCTTCTGCTCCTGCCTGGGCATGTACCTCAGTGAGCACGGGGAAGCCATAAAGACCTTGAGGCGGCTTCGGGAGGAGCTGCGGTGTGCCCAGCAAGCCGCAAACAGCGCATCTCGTGGCCCTAGGTTGGCCCTGTCAGCTAAAGTAAAGGAGCTGAAAAGCTCAATAAAGGCCTTGGAGAAGAGGAAGCAAGAGATTCTGGCTAAAACCGGTCCCTTCCAAGAGAAACTTAACAATGATGAGAGGTTCTTGGGAATAACCACCACCACCACCGCCGCCGCCAGAGGGGTGCTAGAGGGGTCTGGCCGCTCGACCCAGGCAGAGGAGAAGGAGGAGGAGGAGGCTAAGGAGTCTGCTATGGAGGAGGAGGAGGAGAAGCCGGACAGCCTGCCTGGGGACCTGGTAAGTGATCACCAGGTCACACATAGTGGGCAATTAGATCCTCACCAGGTCGCGCTCCCATCGGACGCCAGCAGTGTGGAGGATGATTATGGGAGTAGTGACAGTGATAGCGAGGGGGGTTGCCTCATGCGCCAGATCCGGCAGCTCGAGTCCTCGGGAGTGGATTTCTCCCAGCTTTCATTTGGGGATGAGGGCTGCCTGGAAGAGGCAACTGGGAAGGGGAGGAATAAAAAAGGGAAGAATAAGATCAGAGTGGAGGAAAAACTTGTGTATGTCCCCCTTCCTGGGACCCCCCGGTCCCACTATGTGCCCGCTTCCCACCCCGGCCAGGGTTCTGGTGTGGACCCAGTGCAAGGGGGCTGGAAGAGAAATGTAATCATGGTGAAGGCTACCATCCATGCTGATTGTAGCATGGATGGGGGAAAGAGACCTAACATGAGGATGGTGCCGGAGGACCGACTGACCCGGGACCCCACCTTGGTGGGGGAGGTTGTGATGCCGGGGTCCCTGGCAAGTGTGTCATCTACTGTGTCTGCGGGGGCCCCGGGGCCAACTAGTAAGAGCAAGGGGTCGGCCGTGATAGCCGCCGCCATCCTACCCCCGCCCGCACCCTCGGCAGGGGGGCCGGCCCGCCGGGGCCTCCTGTGAGCCCGCTTCCACCTGGGGCTGCAGGGGCCTCGGCGCCGGTAACATCAAAGGGCAGGAGGAGTGCCGTGGCTGAGGTAGAGCCTGCCGTGTCCCGGACTGCACCACCGGCGGTGGGGGCGGTGTTGCCGGGGTCCCCTGTGTGCCTGCCACCATCTGGAGCTGCAGGGGCCTCGGCGCCGACAATATGTAAGGGCGGGAGCTTAAGAGTTAAAACCGTGGCAACACGGCCTGCCGCGTCCCTGATTGCAACCCCGGCAGGGGGTGCGGTGCTGCCGGGGTCTCCTGCCAGCCTTGTACCACCTGTGACGGCAGGGACCCCGGTGCCGGTTAAAGTAAAGGACATGTGCAGTGCAAATGAGGTGAAAATAACATCAAAAGCATCCCAAATAACATCCAAAGTAGTAAACATGGTAGCCCCGCCCCCACCCGCAGGGAGGGGGTGTCGCACCGTCGGGGTCCCCTGTTGGCATTTTGTCACCTTGGTCGGCAGGGTCCTCGGTGGTGGCTGCTCCCTCAGGGCGCAATTTCCTGCAGCATGGAGTGCAGGAGGAATGTTCTGCTGCTGAACTTGCTGTTGCTGCCGCATGCTCTGCTGGAAAGCTGGGCGTACCTATTTCCAGCGGTGGCTGTGAATCCCTTAAAGTGGCAGTATGCCAGAAAAATCTTAAAGCGGTAACCAGCCAGAATCTCCCAAGCAAAATTCCAGGAAGTAACAACACCGGCAAGGGAAGAGCACAGAAAGGGGCTGCACCTGTAAGTGGAACAGGGAGAATGCAGGGTGTGAATAATGTGGGGGGAGGGAAAAAAACGCAGGATGTGAATAATGTGGGGGGAGGGGAAAAAACGCATGGTGTGAATGATGAGGTGGGAGGGAAAAAAGCGCATGGTGTGAATGAGGGTTTAGGTGGAAGTGTGATTGGAGAGAATGGGGAGTGTATAGAAATGGAGGAATGGCCAGCCCTGCCAGGGGGGGGCAATGTAAGAGGTGATACAAGAGGGGTGAGTGGTGACAGTGTGGGGGCCGGTCCATCGCCCCCTACAGGCAATGTTTTGAATTTTTCTGGGGCTGTGGCGGGGTCTTCCTCACCTTCAGGCTCAGGAGATGGAGATTTCCACCGCCGTCTCGTGGAGGCCCTGAGGCGTGGGGATCGGACGATCTCAGTAGAGGGGAGGGATGTGGACCTGTCCTTTTGGTTGGACAAATTCGGACAGGCCGCCTTCCAAGAGAAAAGGGGGGGGGGAGACTGTATGGTCTCTCCCTACAGCTGGGCAGGGGGTGTCCAGGAGGAATTTGGTCCGTCTCTGGTGGAGGGGTGATGATGCGTGCCCATCAAGATCAAGGGTGGTGAAGCTCCTCCTGGAGATGGGTTTCAGGGCGAATGACATCTTTGCCATGATACATCCTTTTGGCACCCCCATCTTTGATGTTAGCATTGTTCGGCTGGAGGGCATGGAGCTATTTTGGTCGAACTACGAGCTGGCAAAGGAGACGACCGGCTGGCGGGGTCTCGTCGCGGAGGCGATATCCCGCCAGAATGGGCCCAAGAAGGTGACCGTGCTGACATGCAATGAGTCACTTTCAGGAGTCGACATTATGACCTGGCTCAGTAGGCACGGAGAAGTGGTGGAGGTTCCAAAAAAAATAATGGATGAGGGCAATTGGTCAGGGGGCTGGACCTTCATGATGAGGTTGAAGAGGTCCGGCGGCACTGTCACCCACATCCCTTCCTCAGCTTTCCTTGGGAGGGACAGGATCCTGGTTTTCTACCAGGGGCAGCCGAAAGTGTGCCACAGGTGCGGTGACCCCACGCACTTTAGTGCAGCATGCAGGGTTAGGCCATCTCGCCGCCTCCTGTGGTACGGTTCGGTGCCACCTGTGTGATGCCGTCGGGCATCCGTTCAGTCACTGCCCTCGTTCTTTCGCCAACGCCGTCTTTGGTCAGGTGGAGGGTGGCCGTGTCGGGGTGGATCCCGGCAGTGCGCCCTCTGCTGAGCCTGAGGTTGGTGGAAGCGGGGGGGGGCTGAGGGGCTAGTGAAGAACAGGAAGGTCCGGGGCCCCTCTTATCATCGGAGGCAGGAGAGGCGCCTGGTTGGGGAAGGGCAGGGGGATCCCCAGGCAACTGGGGTGATGACTGTCCCCCCTCCTGGGGTCTCGACCGGTGCCACTGAGGCCCTGGGGGAGGAGGCGCTGAGCGAAGGGACCAGGAGGATGGAGAGGGAGGAGGCAGCTGCGCTCTCAGATTCCTCCAAATATGAAAGTGTTGAGGAGGATGAGGATGCGCAGCCTACAGCAAAGGGTGACAGTGAAACCCAAAAAAAAAGGTGAAGGAGGAAGAGGAAGATCAATGGGAAGGGGGTAAAAAAATCTGCCGCCCCCCCGACCAGCAAGGTGCCGGCGGAAGGCTCCACGATCTCCCCTCTGATCTCTGTCTCCAACCGGTTTGGAGTCCTCGAGGACCCTAATGTGGCGGGGGTCGAGGGCAAAGAGCCGGGGGAGCCACCTGAGGGGCCTGTGGGGGATGGCGAAGTCCTTCCCTCGGGGAGTATACCATCTTCCTCTGGGGGAGGGACTGTCCCTGAACCTGGGGGTGAGGTAGAAAGGGGAGGGGTGGTTCTATGGATATGACAGTGTCCCTCAAACGCCTTGAGCGTGACAGCAAGGGGTCTTTGTCGGACGGTGAGGGGGGTGGAGGGAAGAAGAAAGCCATCTAATTCGATCACCCAATGGCTGCACCCACCCCGTTGACGCTGGCGTCCATTAATGTTGCCAGCATAAAATCAGATGCGGCTAGATTTACGGCCTTTGATTTTCTCACCCGGTTTGAGGCTGAAATTTTATTTTTGCAGGAGACCAGACTAACGGACATGGGGGCCATTCACAAGGCAAGGAGTGAGTGGAGGTGTGGGCCCTCATACTGGTCTCTTGCGGCCGAGCCGTATAGCTGGGTGGCGGTCCTTTTTAAGACCGCAGCGGTAGAATGCCGGAGGGTTATCGAAGTAGAAATGGGAAGGTGCTTGGTTTTAGACATCTTCATGGGGGGACAGGAGCTTCGGCTCATAAACATCTACAGTCCCCAATCAAAGTGGGACCGCAAATGTCTCCTCCTGAAGATCAAGCCCTATCTTTTTACGAGTCGGCATGTGGTCTTCGGAGGGGACTTCAACACCATCACAAGATTACGTGACCGGGGAGGCTCCAATGGCCAGCTGGCTTATGATAGCGTGACTCTGAATAGCATAGCTAGTAATGCTCGCCTGGTGGATGTCCACATCCGGCACATCGCAGTCACAGTGGTTTCACCTATTATAGGGGTAGTTGTAGGTCTAGAATAGACAGGTATTTTTTAAAGGAGGAGGCCGTCTCTTCAGCAGTGTCGGCTGTGGAGGTGGAATTCTCCGATCACTGTCTAATTTTCTTTTCCTTGAATGTTTCAGAAACCCCCCCGGATGGGGAGAGGACTATGGAAGCTGAATTCATCACTGCTGGAAGAAGCGGAGGTGAGACAATCCTTTGAGGATTTTCTTCAGAGCCAGGTACCGCTGTTGGATCTGTGTAGCACTAAGTCTGAATGGTGGGAGATGTTCAAAGATCGGGTTGCGAGTTTCTTCCGCCAGCTCTAGCCTCAGGAGCCTGAGCAGGTACCGCCTGTACCAGAGCCTGAAGAGGAAACTCGAACAGCTCGTTTCGACTGGAGGTGACCGTGAGGAGATCTCCAGAGTGAAGTCTTTGCTCAAGAGGAGTCAGTATGAAATACACACATCTTTGGTTTTTGAGAGGGATTTCGGGAAGTACCGCTCACCTGATCCCTACAGAAACTGTAAGATGTCAGTGAATCATAAAGTAGTGATCGGCCTGATCGATAGTACAGGTTCCCTGAACAGATCCAAATCAGGGATCCTGGAAGTCGTCAGGTCGTTCTACTCATGCCTCTTGGGAAAGAGAGAACAAGATCGAGACGTGACGTCGACTTTCCTGGCCGAAGCCGTTCCTGAGCCAGGGGATGACCCTCTCTCAGCATTTTGACTGAGGCAATCAGGGGAGAGGAAGTGAGACTGGCCATTGATTGGCTTCGGCTCAAGAAATCGCCAGGTCCAGACGGCTTAACGTCTGAATTTTATAAGACCTTTAGGGACTCCTTGGTCCCCATCTTGACGGAGGTGTTCAACCAGTGCCTTTCCTCGGGTGCTCTTCCCCGTTCAATGAGGAGGTCTGCCCTGATTATCCTGTCTAAGGGTAAGGACTCGTCCCGTATTGTGAACTGGCGTCCCATAGCGCTTCTCAATACGGACCGGAAGGTTCTGGCAAGGGTGCTTTTTAATCAGTAGGTGAAATTTGCGCCCCGGCTCCTTTCGGGGTCCCAGCATTGCTCTGTTCCAGGCCGCAGCACATGTAGTGCTGTACTCGGTGTCCAGGAGGCAGTGGAGCAGGGTAGGGCTTGCCTCTGGAAGGGGTTTCTGCTGTCCCTAGATCAGGCAAAGGCTTTTGATCAGGTGAACCACAACTACCTCTGGTCTGTCCTTTTGAGGTACGGTATACCCGGGGGGTTCGTAAATTGGTTAAAGGCATTGTATGCAGGGGGTGAGACTTTCCCGCTGGTGAATGGTTGGTCTGGCTGCCCTTTTAAGGTGGAATCTGGGGTTCGCCAGGGCTGTCCGTTGAGCCCGCTGTTATACGTGTTCGCCATCGACCCCTTTTTAAGGAGGATCGAGAGTGGACCGTTGGCGGGAGTCCGGATGGACTGGGCAGCCCCGGAGGCCACCTTGAGGGCAGTGGCATACGTCGATGATGTCTCCTTGTTTGTATCCTCGAAAGAGGAGGCGGACTGGGTGATGTCTGAGGTTGACCGCTACTCGGAGGCATCTGGGTCTAAGATCAACCAGGAGAAGTGTGAGAGTCTCTGGCTTGGAGGGGGAGACCCTAGTTTTGGTCTCCCGGACACCTTCCCAAAACCTCAAGCCACAGCTAAGATCTTAGGCATCAATTTCGGCCGGGGTGATTACCCCCAGCTAAATTCGGAGGGCAGTGTGAAGATTGCCGCTCAAAAGGTGGACCAGTGGAAGGGTTGGACTTTGACCCTAAGGGAGCGGGTGAACCTGATCAAGGGTTACCTTCTGCCTTTGCTGAACTACTTGGGCAGCATCTGCATTTTGCCAGAGCCTCTTTGGACACGGGTCTACGGCCTGTTTTTTCAGATGTTATGGGGAAACAGGCTCAATCTAGTCAAAAGAGAGGTCATGTACCGTACGAGGAGACTAGGCGGGTTGGGTATGGTCAACCCGGTGGTATTCTTAGTGAATGCCTTCCTTAAAATCAACATAACGAACCTCTGGCCAGAGAGGGCTCCTCCGTGGGTATTCTCCTGCAGGGGATGGCTTCGACCCTTCTTCCAGGAATGGGAGTCAGGAGGGCGAGTGAAGGACCTACGCACACCGCACGGGCATCTCCCGGCTTATGCTACCCTGGTTTTGAAAGTGATCCACCGGTGGGGTCTGGGAATGTGGGAGTTCAGAACCATGCCGAGGAAATTCCTTGACAGGATAGTTCTGTTGACCCGTTTCCAGAAGCCTCTGGCCCTCAAGGATTGCCTAGGTCGGGATCTGGAGGTAGGGCTGAGGTTGTTAAATTCTACTCGGATCCCCATGAAGTTTTGGGACTTGGCCTGGCGCTGCTTTCACGGGAGGCTGTATGTAAGGGGCAATTTGAAGTACAGGAATTCCGATGACCGGGGTTGCCCCCGTGAGGAATGCTGCAACGTGCTGGAAAGCATGGAGCACTTCCTTCTTCAGTGCCCCTTTAATACAGGGGTCTGCAACAGGGTGGGTGCTTCCATAGGCTGGCCTAGGCTGGCTCGCCTCTCCTATCCGGAGTGGGCGTACGGAGCATTTGGGTCCCTGGGTGGCCGAGATCGGGGCACATTATTTCTAGTCAGCTTAGTGGTTAGGCTCTACACGTGGAACGCACGCTGTTTAGTTTCTACCCAACAGAAAAACCTCCCCATGGAAGAGGTGGTTAGGATCATTCTGGGTGACCTCGGTAAAATGCGCTCGCTGGAATTTGACAGGCTGGGCACTGGGAAGGCTTCCCGCCTTTGGAGGGGTCTCTCATTTGAAGTGCCTTGAGGGCCAGATTAATTTTATTTTTATAGTAGTAGGGGCAGGTATTTAGGCAGTAGGGAGAGATATTCATAGGGACAGTTAGGGACAGAGGAGGGAAAGATAGTTAGGCACGAGGTGAGGTAAATAGGGCAATTGGGGCAGGGAGGGACAGATAAGGACAGGTCTTTTAAATTAGGGATAGCTTTTTAGATAGTAAGGGGAAGGTAGGTTTATATTTATATTTTTCCTTGTATCAGGGAGAGTGCCTGCTTTTCCGGCTCCCGGTGGTGGGCTGTCAACTTTCACTGGTAGCTTTTTGTTTTCAAGAGTACTGAGGTGTATGGGGCTCGCAAGCACCGAGCCATGGCTTAAAGTGTAAGTGGTAGGTGTTAGATTGTCTTCAGGTTATAATGTTGTTAAGTTGTTGTGTTATTATGCTAAGTTGTGAGGTATTCCGTATAAGGCAGTAGGGTAGTAGGGTAATAAGGTGGGGTGAAGGTAAACCCCAGCGAGATATCGCAAAAAAAAAAAAAAAAGATTATTTAAGTAGTAATATTGTCATGTAGTAGTATTGTCATGTGGTAGTATTAGTGTATGTCATATTTTATGCCAGTAGGGAAAAACAAAAAAACAAAAGCAAAAAAAATAAAACACGAATGTGTATGTAGGGTTCTAAGTTTCAGTTAGGGTTGTTTTTTCCACAGTGGTTATTATGCTTATATTGGGTATGTTATGTTGGGCGATGGACCAGGTTTTATTTTCAGGCTGTGTGTTAAGGTTGTCTGTGGTTCGTCTGAAGGTATGGTAATGCGGTCCCCTTTTTCTGTTTCTCTTCCTATCTGGAACATCGAGCCGGGAAGGAGGCGGATGGAAAGGGAATAAGAAAGTGGCAAGGGCAAGGGAGAGGAGCAAAAAAGAGCGAAAAGAGCAGGGTTGGAGCGGAGCAGAGCCGAGCCAAGCATAAATTTAATGTGAGGACTCACGGACTCTAGGACTCTGAGACTCTCTTGGACTCTCTCAAGGACTCTTATGGACTCAATGGACTCCTGTGGCTCTGAATGAAGAACCCGCACCTAGACCATAGGGGGGGGTTATAGTTTCTGGGTTTACATGTTGTGTGTTATTTATTTATTGGCGGCTTAGCCTCTCTTTTGTTATGGAAAATTGTTGGTGATATATGACATGGGGAGGGTTTGATGGAGTGTTGCGGGGTTTTTATGTTTTTATACTTTTTCTACAAAATAAAAAAAGAGTTCCAGCTCCAGTAGCGTCCACTAAAGCTGCTGCAGTTTTTATAAGGATCAAGCTTGGCGGTCCACCGCAAGGCGTCCTTCCGCCAGTCCCATCCCCTGTGCCTTGGGGTGCCTCCCCCGATGCTCTTCACTGAGTGTCCTGGGGGCCCGAAGCATTTCCTTTGAAAAAATTAAGTGTCCAAACTACAGGTGGTGTAGCTTGCTTAACAGCTGGGATAATCCGCTGACTAGCAGACACTGCTACTAGGCCCAAAGTATTGCCTGGGCTAGATGCAGTTAAAAAGTAATTAGATGTACAGGCGGTGGCTACTCTGCTGACTAGCAGACACTGAAGCTTTGCAGCAGACCTCTGATTCCCAGGCTATATTATGAGTAAACAGCTCTTCAGACTCAACCATCTGTGTTACCCCAAGCCATAGTGTATGTACTTTCTTACGGTTAAAAGGGGGGGTAGAGACCTTACCAACCAGAACTGACGATGCCAACGTCATGTAAAATACAGCAAGGGGACTCCAAAAAGAGTCTCCATTTTTTTCCAAAGATTGTGGCACAGACACCACTTAAGTGGCATCAATTGTCCCAGAGTTGCTTAAAATGGTTGGTGGGGTGATTTTCCAAAATCCTAGAGCTTTTAGTCTCCCCAGGATGACACAGGTGGGGCAGACGGTGGTTGGACCGGCCCGCTAGGCCGCATGGTAGCACAGTGAGCTTCACACTGCATCTTATGCTTCATATCCATGTGACGGTTCAAGCATAAAGTACTCAAACTATTGTTTTTTTGGCCTCTACTTAGCTTTTGGTGACAAATGTTACAGATAACATGAGTTGGGTCATCCTTAGACATCTCAAAAAATGCCCAGGCTATGCAAGGTTTAGAGCCAATGCGACTCTGCTACTAGCAATACTATCAAATGATTGACTGGGTTAGATGCAGTAAAAAATTCTTCCCCTCCGCGGGCCGTGGTGATTGGTCATCCACTTTCGCTGTGTTAGAACCCTCCTGTTAGTTTTTTTCTATTTTGTGGTCACGTGACCTGCTGCCTATATATTCCAGCTCCGCCCTTCTGGCTTTGCTGGACTTCAGTGTTACTTTGACTCTTAATCTAGCCAGGTGCTTTGTACCTATCTCTATAATTTGCTTGGCCCTTTGACATCTAAGTATTTTTGTCTGTTTGTCTTTTTGCTCCGCTAAAACTTCTGCTAGGAGGTGTCCAATTTTGTCCCAGTCCTTAGTACTTTTAGGGACCCCTCCCTTATATCTAGCTGAGGACGAATGCGGGTCTGCTCACAAGGAACAGGTTGCCCGCTGCATCGTAGGGAATCAGCTTAGTCCTATTGTAGGGACAGCTTTCCTATCTTTCCTTAGTTCTTGTAGCAGATCATAACAGTAAGTCCAGCCCAAAATCAAAAAAAAAAATTCCTAAAGAAAGAGATCCGGAGATCAGCATGGTGTCTGTTCAGGAATTGGCTCAATGCCTGCAGGGATTGTCTCTTGAGGTGGCCGACCTCCAGCAACACGTGAGCAGCTGTCCTGGAGTGCATTTTGTTGAACCAAAGGTAGGACTGCCTGACTTTTTTTATGGTAAACAACAAGATTTTTTTTCCTTTAAAAATGCTTGTTTATTATATTTTCGTTTGAGACCCAGGTCCTCTGGGAATGAATCACAGCGCATTGGGTTTATTATGTCACTTTTGCGCAAGGAACCACAGGGATGGGCCTTTTCTCTCCAACCTAATGATCCGTGTTTTAGATCAGTGGAAGATTTTTTTTCTGCTATGGGGTTGTTGTATGACGATCCTGATCGAGTCTCTTCTGCTGAGACACAACTGAGACGTTTAAAGCAGGGGTCGGGTGATGTTGAAAATTATTGTGCACACTTCAGAAGGTGGTCTTCTGAAGTGAGATGGAATGATTCGGCATTAAAATGTTTGTTTCTTGCTGGTTTAAGTGAAAGGGTTAAGGATCTGCTGATTGCTTTCCCAGCACCTGGAACCTTGCAGGAAGCCATGCAGTTAGCTATACGGGTGAACAGGAGACTGCGTGCCAGGGTTAATGAGGAGAAAACTCCTGCTATGGCAGCTCCTGGTCATCAGCGGGTCTGCTCGGACAACGGAGAACCGGTGGAGATTGGGGCGATGTCACTCCGCTCTCAGGAAAAAGACTGCAGGTTTTCCAAGGGATTGTGTTTTTATTGTGGTAAATCTGACCATTTTGTTAAGAACTGTGGGCTTCTGTTAAACAAAGAAAAAAAAAAGGTCAGTTACGCCCTTTATTGCTTGTTTAAACTCTAAAGGAGTATTTCTTTCAGGGAGTACCTCATTGCAGGAGCAGTTGATTGCATTTCAGGTATTTGTGGATTGTGGTTCTACACTGAATGTGATTGATAAGGGATTTTTTGAAAAGCTTAAATTGGAACCCAAACCTTTGTCATCTCCTATTTCTGTGGTTGCTGTTGATAACACTAGTTTGAAATGTGTTACTCACAAGGTTTTTGTATTTCCCCTCACTATTAATGGTATTCACCAAGAGAATTTGAATTTAGTGGTATTAAATAATTTACCTTCTCCAGTAGTTTTAGGTTTGCCTTGGTTAAAACTGCACAATCCTTTACTGGACTGGTCTATTAATGAGATTAAATCTTGGAGTCCTAAGTGTTATGATAAATGTTGTAACGGTCGCATTGCTGCTGTGGAAAGAGGGGAATGACCTGTACCTATTCAGGATTTTTGGAAGTTTTTTTCAGAGGAGTCGCAAATTCTACCTCCTCATAGGGACTATGATTGTACCATTGAGTTTGTTACTGGAGCTACTCTTCCCAAGAGTTGCTTATTTAATCTTACTATCCCTGAAAGAAAGGCCTTGGAGGAATACATACAGATGAGCTTGGCTACTGGTCACATTAGACCTTCTAAGTCACCTGTGGCTGTTGGATTTTTTTTTGTAAAAAAAAAAGGACGGCGGTTTACGTCCATGTCTGGACTTTCGCGAAATTAATAAAATTACCGTGCGCAATTCCTACCCACTGCCGTTAATTCCTGACTTGTTTAACCAGTTAGTGGGGCCAAGTGGTTCTCTAAAATTGATCTCCGAGGGGCATACAATTTGTTGCGAATGAAGGAGGGTGATGAATGGAAGACTGCTTTTAACACCCCGGTGTGTCATTTTGAGAATCTGGTTATGCCTTTTGGTCTTACCAATGCACCAGCGTTTTTTCAGAACTTTATTAATGACATCCTGAGATCTTTGATTGGTAAGAATGTGGTTGTGTATTTGGATGTCATATTAATTTATTCGCCAGATCTGGAGTCTCATTGGCAGAGCGTACATGAGGTATTGCAGTTATTAAGAGACAATTCACTTTTTGCTAAGCTGGAGAAATGCTAGTTCGCTGTGCAGAGAATTAATTTTTTGGGCTACATTATCTTCAGCAAGGGCTTTGAGATGGACCCTGTGAAGGTTCAGGCTGTGCAAGAATGGCCTAGGCCTATTGGTTTAAAATCGATACAGAGATTTTTGGGTTTCGCCAATTATTACAGAAAATTCATTAAGAATTTTTCTATAATTGTTAAGCCTCTGACCGATCTCACCAGGAAAGGTGCGAATACTGTCCAGTGGACTACTGAGGCCATTGAAGCTTTTGTGTATCTCAAGGAGAGGTTCAGTTCTGCCCCCATCCTTATGCAGCCTGATGAGACCAAGCCTTTTTTGGTCGAGGTTGAAGCTTCTTCGGTGGGGGTCGGTGCGGTTTTGTCTCAGGAGAACAAGGATGGGGTTCATCCCTGTGCTTTTTTTTCGAAAAAAATTTCTGAAACCGAACTTAATTACGATGTTGGTAATCGGGAAATGCTGGCTATCCAACTCGCATTTGAACATTGGCGTCATTTCTTGGAAGGTGCTAAATTTCCCATTCAGGTTTTCACTGATCATAAGAATCTGATCTATCTAGATGCTGCCAAGCGCTTGAATGCCCGTCAGGCTAGGTGGGCTCTTTTTTTTTTCATGGTTTAATTTTTCTGTTAATTACATCCCGGGTACTAAGAATGTTAAAGCTGATGCTTTATCTCGCAGCTTTTCTCCCATGGTTGGTACCGAGGAGGAGGAGAGCATTTTACAGGGAAGAGTTGTGATAGCAGCATTGGTCTCCGTTTTGGAAGATGGGATTCTGAAAGTCCAGGAGGATGCCCCATCTAACACTCCCCATGGGAGGTTGTTTGTACCTAGAACCTTTAGGAGAGAGTTGTTTGTGGAGTATCATGAGTCTCGGTTGGCAGGTCATCCAGGAATTTCTGAGACTAAGAGACTGGTAGGTCGCAGTTTTTGGTGGCCTGGGTGGCAGAAGGAAATCATTAAATGGGTGCGTCAATGTACGGTGTGTGCTAGATCAAAGGCTTCACATGCTCCTGCTGCAGGGTTGCTTTGCCCTCTGGAGGTTCCTAGTGCACCTTGGACGCATCTTGCAATGGATTTTATTACTGACCTTCCTGTGTCCGAGGGTTTCACTGTCATCTGGGTGGTCGTGGACCGTTTTAGCAAGATGTGTCACTTGGTTCCTTTCATTAAACTACCCTGCACTAAGACACTCGCTAAGGCTTTTGTCAAGGAAATTGTCAGACTCCATGGCGTTCCCACCGACATTGTTTCTGATAGGGGACCTCAGTTTGTGGCTCGTTTCTGGCGTGCTTTTTGTGACTGGTTGGGAGTCCATTTGTCATTTTCATCTGGGTATCATCCTGAGTCTAATGGACAGACAGAAAGAAACAACAAGGATGTTGAGCAGTTTTTGCGTTGTTTTGTGGCAGACAATCAAGAGGGGTGGTCTGAGTTTCTGCCACTCGCTGAATTTGCTCTTAACAACCATACATCCTCTTCTGCTGGGTGTTCTCCGTTTTTTTGTTGTACTGGGAGACATCCGTCGTTTGGTTCATTCTCCAAATTGGTGTCGGCGGTGCCGGAGGAGGAGAATTTTTCCGGTGATTTGGAGAGAGTTTGGACTGATGCACGTTGTAACCTTCAAGAGGCTAACAAAAAGTCTAAGAAGTATTTTAACAGGAAACGTCAAGAGGTTTTGTTTACAGTTGGTGACATGGTTTGGTTGTCCTCAAAGAATCTGCGGTTGAGGATTCCTTCTAAGAAATTGGGTCCGAAGTTTGTGGGACCATTTAAGGTGCTTCAGGTGGTTAACCAGTCTGCTGTTAGGTTGGAGATTCCCTCCTCCTGGAAGATTAATCTGGTGTTTCATGTTTCCTTGTTGAAAAAAGCTGATGTATCGGATAGGGATGCCACTGTCACAGTTCCTCCGGTGGTGGAAGACGGTGAATATGAAATTTCTCGTATCCTGAATTTCAGAAGGCATAGAGGGAGATTGCAGTATCTCGTCGCTTGGAAGGGTTTCGGTCCAGAGGATATCTCCTGGGTAAGGGCAGATGATGTCTCTGCTTCTAGACTTATCAGAGCGTTTCACGGGAGGTTTCCTGATAGGCCTGGGCCTGGAGGATCCGGAGGATCCTCATAGAAAAGGGGGTACTGTTAGAACCCTCCTGTTAGTTTTTTCTATTTTGTGGTCACGTGACCTGCTGCCTATTTATTCCAGCTCCGCCCTTCTGGCTTTTCTGGACTTCAGTGTTACTTTGACTCTTAATCTAGCCAGGTGCTTTGTACCTATCTCTATAGTTTGCTTGGCCCTTGGATCTCTAAGTATTTTTGTCTGTTTGTCTTTTTGCTCCGCTACAACTTCTGCTAGGAGGTGTCCAATTTTGTCCCAGTCCTTAGTACTTTTAGGGACCCCTCCCTTATATCTATAGGTCTGCGTTCAGACTAGCTGAGGACGAAGGCGGGTCTGTTCACAAGGAACAGGTTGCCCGCTGCATCGTAGGGAATCAGCTTAGTCCTATTGTAGGGACAGTTTTCCTATCTTTCCTTAGTTCTTGTAGCAGATCATAACACGCTGCCCCTTACTCAATGAATTCACAAACATCTCCTGTCGGTTTGGAGTCCCATTATGCCCAACCAAAAACATAGGCCCCACAACAAAGATATCGTTCTTAGGCATCGAAATCGACACCAAAGCAAGGTTGTTCCGCCTCCCATGGGAAAAAATACCAAAACATTACACCTGATCTAGGTTTTTTGCGCAGTATGGAAAGTAACACTACAGCAGATGCAAGTATTACTAGGTCTCCTCGTGTTTGCGAGCTGGGTGATGCCAGTCGGAAGGATTTTTCTCTTCATTTATTGCCCGCAGCAAAAGGGGCATCTAAACCGAGTCATACAATCAGAATCAGCAGGCAGCTACAGACGGACTTAGAGGTGTGGAAAACCTTCTTATAATCATTCAATGGTCACACGTTATTTATGTCAGCAGAACAGTCCAACATTGAACTAAGATTATTCACCGGGGCGGCAGAATCAGGCGGATATGCAGCGATACTAAATAACCAATGGTGCACAAGCTTATGGCCTCTGTATTGGGCAGAACAAGTGCTGACAAAAAACAAACAGTCCTGGAACTGTTTCCAATAGTGGTAGCAATAGAAATATGGGGCGCGCGCCTGGCTAACAAAAATATACGCTTCATAACAAAAAACATCAGCCTAGCGCACTTCATTAATAATATGGCATCATCGTCTCTCCCAGTGCTTGGCCTACTATGCCGGCTAGCATTCCTGTGCCTAAAACACAATGTATGGGTCCGCACTAGCCACAATGCTGAGGGGTCTAACGCTGCTGCTAACGCTTTATCACAATTCAATTGGCAGATTTTCACAGAGCTCCTCCCCAACGCCCACCCATCGGGCAACAGTTGCCCAGCCTCCCTATGGTATCTAGTGGCGAATAGTTGATGCCATTAATCAGAGCGTCAGTTGCCCTGTCGATGTGGCAAGCATACGGTAAGGCATGGGAAGAGTGGACACGACTAGTAGCAGGCAGACGGGTTGACCAATGTGAACAAGTCAGATTACAAGTCACCATAGAATTTCTCCACCAGCTAATGATGAGGGGCATATCAGGGGCGTCAGCGCAGCGGTGGCTGACCGGAGTAGCATTTCACTTCCAACTACTGAATTGGGGAGTTGTGACAAAGAGATTCATCATCAGACAATCCATAAAAGGGTGGAAAAGGGGTCAGCCAAGTCAGGAGTGTAGAAGTCCCGTCCCGTGTCACTAAAACTGATTTCTCACATTATATCCCTAACACCATTATCATGACACTCACAATTCGAAGCAACACTATTGTCTACTGCATTTGCGATCGCCTTCTTCGGGGCGCTATGCATAAGCGAATTAGTCCCTCAATCCAAAATTACCACCAGTGGAGGCTTATTACACCAGGACGTAGTCATAGCCAATAATGCAATAAGTCTACGCATATGCAAATCGAAAACGGTTCCAGCGGGCAGGGGCACTTGGGTACTTCTACAACCCACAAACGGTACGCTGAGTCGGGTAACAATAGTAAAAACATATATAACCATCAGATCACAAAGTAATTTCTTCCTATCACACATTGATGGAACGCCATTATCAATTTACCAGTTCCAAGCTATATTTAATAAATGCCTAACATCGGCAGGGAACCACCCCAAAGATTATGGGACACACTCATTCCGCATAGGCGCGGCCACGGAAGCAGCAAGAGCAGGACTGTCAGAAACGGAAGTTCAGAGGATAGGGAGATGGCGATCCACGTGTTTGGCGAGATACATAAGACCGGACTTGTTATCCTAACGTGGTTTGTTTCTTTTACAGGTGACGCTAAGCCAACAGTGCGGGTGATAGGCCACTCGTATATATATTGTGCAGAAAAAAGGGCGAAAGTCTGCCCAGGTGGGAGGAAATTGGAGTTTCATAACACATATTTCAACTGGAGAGGTATTAGAGGCCTGCAATGGCCACAGGTACTAATGGAGGTAATCAAGGTAGGGAGAGAGGCATGAGGTCTTGTCATCTTAGTTATACAGGCCGGGGGAAACGACATAGGTTATCACAAGAGTGCATAACTAATGGCAACAATGAAACTAGACACTGAGCGCTTCAGAGAATTTTTCACAAAAATAGCTATAGTATGGTAAGAGATTGTGCCAAGAGCGGTATGGCAAGATGCCCGAGGCATCACGGCCATTGAACGGACAAGGCGGCTAATAAATATTTGGATGGCAAAATTTAGAAGAGACAGAGGCAGTGTAGTGATACGACACCGACAACTGGAAGGAGATAAAGCAGGCCTCATACGGCCCGACGGTGTTCACTTAATGGATATTGGACTGGACATATTCCTGTCAGGACTCCAGGACGGAGTGGAACAAGCGTTAAGAGTGATGGATGGGGGTCAGAGTCCTCCATACAAGTACGCAAAGGACATGTTGGAGAGTTACACTTGTTGGCCAACTTGCCGGTGTGGAGACACAGGGCATGCTGCAACAAGCTGAATTATTTTAGAAATAAAATGTCTTTCTAATGTCATGAGTATAAATAGTTAATAAAGCTGTGACTGATCCTCAACCATCCAGTTGTAAGAGTTACATGATTGTATTGTCAATGAAAGGGGGGCGGTAGGGGGGCTGAGCGTCTGGGTTTGGTTGGGGGTCCCCACAGTCTGTTTAGGCTAGATGCAGTTAAAAATTATTATTAGATACACAGGCGGTGCAGCTTGCTTCACAGCTGAGCTACTACGCTGACTAGCAGACACTGAAGCTTTGCAGCAGACGAACTGTATTTGACAATGCCAACGTCACCTAAAACACAGCAAGGGGACTCCAAAAAGAGTCACCATTTTTTCCAAAAATTTGTGGCACAGACACAACTTAAGTGGCATCAATTGCCCCAGAGTTGCTTAAAACGGTTGGTGAGGTGATTTTACAAAATCCTCAAGCTCTTACTCTCCCAAGGATGACACAGGGGTAGAAAAGTCCTTGCGGATCCATGATTTGTTCATCTTTATGAACGTGAGTCTGTCTACATTCTCAGTGGACAGCGTGCGCTTATCTGTCAGCACACCCCCAGCAGCGCTGAACACACGTTCAGAGAGAACGCTGGCTGCGGGGCACGACAAGATCTCCAATGCGTGAGTGGCGAGCTCAGACCATTTTTCCAGATTGGAAGCCCAAAATGAGCAAGGGTCCAGTGACACAGTCATGGCTTCGATGTTCACTTGGAGATACACCTGTACAATCGTCTCTAGGCGTTGACTATGTGTCAGACTTCTTGTCTCCTGTGGCCTTGCAAAGGATGGGCTAAAAAAAGTGGTGAAATGATTGCACAAAATTGCTGTTACCAGCAGATACTGTGTTTCTGTTATGGTTTGAGTGCTGAAGACTCGACAGTCCCACGGTTGGCATGTTAGAACTGTGAGATTCACTGCGTGCACCACTGGTGTTTTGTGGAAAAGCACATGTAAGATTCTGCAACAGTCTCTGCAGATACTCCTGCATGCGTGAATCCATTTCTATGGCAGGAATTATTTCTGCAAATTTACTTTTGTAACGGGGATCTAAGAGTGTGGCAACCCAGTAGTCAGGATTATTTCGAATTCTGACAATCCGAGGGTCATGTTGCAGGTAGTGCAGCAAGAAGGCACTCATGTGTCTTGCGCATCCAGGAGCACCAAGTCCCTGTTGTGTTGGTGGCGCGGTAAGAATCATGCTTCCTTCCTCTGCCCTCTCCCCTCAACCTCGCACAACAGAAATGTGATCAAGGTCTCCCTCATCTGATGAGTCTTCCATGCCCATTGCCAGTTAGTCCTCCACTTCTTCCTTGGCTCCTGCACCTTCCTCAACAGTTTGGCTGCTACCATGCTCCCTGGTTAATTCCTCTCCCCCACCCTCCCATGCCTGCCGCCTTGGTGATGCCGACCGTCTGAACCTTGCAGATGTTAGCCCTTCCGCATACAACTCCTCCTCCTCTACTTCATCCACCTCCTCTTGTCCCACCACCTGACTCCGAATTCTGTTTAACGTGTGCTCCAGCATGTAAATCACCGGAATAGTCATGCTGATAATGGCATCGTCAGCACTAAACATCTTCGTCGCCATTTCAAAACTGTGCAGAAGGGTGCATAGGTCCCTGATCTGAGACCACTCCTCCAGCGTGATTTGCCCCACCTCTGGATCTTGTTAGCCCAGGTTATACGTCACAACGTATTGCACTAGGGCTTGTCGGTGCTGCCACAGTTGCTGCAACATGTGCAGAGTTGAATTCCACCGTGTCGGCACATCGCATTTCAGCCAGTGAAGTGGCAGGCCCAACGACTTCTGTAGAGATGTAAGTCGCTGAGCTGCGGGATGCGAACGGTGGAAGTGAGCACACAGCGACCGTGCCCTCTGCAGAAGGCCATCTAGTCCGGGATAGTGGGCTAAAGATTGCTGCACAACCAGGTTCATGTGAGCCATGCAATGCACGTGTGTGACATTGCCCCGGCGAAGGGCCGCACCCAGGATTGCAGCATTGTCGCACACGGCCTTCCTTGGTTGCAGGTCCAGTAGAGACAACCATTCATGAAACTGGTTCTCCAGAGCTGACCACAACTCCTCTGCTGTGTGACTCACATTTCCCAGACATT
This sequence comes from Phyllobates terribilis, assembly GCF_046119375.1. NCBI lineage: Eukaryota > Metazoa > Chordata > Amphibia > Anura > Dendrobatidae > Phyllobates > Phyllobates terribilis. Next base: position 377,607,826 of record NW_027362763.1, on the reverse strand, counting down.
TCAAAGTAAAAACCGCCTGATGACGTTGAGCCCTGCTGCCAGCATAGTAAGGAGGTGTGCAGGATTCCTTCCGCGCAGTTAGAAAGCGGGTGGCATTACCAGACAGGCTTTGGGTGCAGGTGGAGGACCGAGAGGAGGTTGAGGAGGCAGAAGCAGTGGAGGAACTTCGAGATAAAGAGGATTGACGCACAACTCGTGGGGACGGCAAGACTTGGACAGCAGCCCCTTGTCCTGCTGTCACCATAGTTACCCAGTGCCCAGTCAGCGACACGTAACGCCCCTGTCCATGCCTACTCGTCCCAGTGTCTGTGGTGAAATGCAACTTGTCACACACAGAGTTTCTCAAAGAAGCGGTGATGTTGTGTGCGACATGCTGGTGAAGCGCAGGCACACCTTTCTTTGAGAAGTAGTGCCGACTAGGCATCTGGTATTGGAGCACTGCGACGGACATAAGGTCTCGAAAATTCTCTGTGTCCACCAGGCGGAAAGGCAGCATTTCTGTAGCCAAGAGCTTGCAGATGGTGAAATTCAACCTCTTAGCTTTCTCATGGCTAGGAGGAAATGGTCTTTTACTTGTCCACATCTGAGGGACCGAGGGCTGGCTGTTGTGCTTAGACGGGGTTGAGTAGGGTGTCCCCAGCAAACTGCCGGTCTGTGAGGAAGATGCAGGCAGAAAAGTTAGGTTGCCTTGATCCAAAGGTGGTGCTCTCACTGTCAGAGAGCGCTCAACACCAGCTGGTGTTTCCACTTCCAAATGAAATGATGACCTGCCAATCACACTGGCTGTTGCGGGTAAAGAGGTGTCAGGTCTGCGTCCATAAACATGTGTGACTGCTGTTCCCCCAGTCACAGAGGATGAAGAGGCCGCGGATGCACAAGATGGGGCAGATGATGGTTGGCCTGGCCCGCTAGGCCGCATTGTAGCACAGTGAGCTTCCCACTGCAACTTATGCTTCATATCCATGTGACGGTTCATGCATGAAGTACTCAAACTATGGATTTTTTTTCCTCTACTTAGCTTTTGGTGACAAATGTTACAGATAACATGAGTTGGGTCATCCTTATTGATCTGAAAAAATGCCCAGGCTATGCAAGGCTGAGAGCCCATGCGACCTGAAGAGTCACCACGACTTGTAGTCAGAGGCAGAGTTGTGTTTGAGGATGCAGTTGTTGACGTGCTTCCAGTACTACGTCTCTGTCCAGGAAGGCGCTACCTAACCTCATCGTCGCTAGCATCCTCCTCCACCTCCTCTGCTGACCTCATCGACTGGCTGACTGTGGGTTGACAGTAAGTGGGATCTCCAACCTCGTCATCATCACCCTGTGTGTTCTCACACCCGTCGTCCTCAGAGCCAACCTCTTCCTGGCCTGACTGAAAACTCAAGTTGTTGCCCCAATCAGGTATTTGAGTCTCATCATCGTCTTCATCATTGTCTCCACCAACAGGAGTTACAGTTTGGGAACGAGGGTCTACATTATGCTCAGAACCTTCTTCATCTGGTCCTGGATCCGACTCATAAAGATTCTGAGCATCAGTGCAGATCATTTCCTCGTCTGGATTCACAGAAGCTCTGGAGCAGACCTCTGATTCCCAGGCTATAGCATGAGTAAACAGCTCTGCAGACTCAACCGTCTGTGCTACCCCATACTCAGACGGGCAGCTGGAGACTTGGGAGCTGTGAGGAAGCAAGTGCGATTGGGGTGACACCTCTGAGGACTGGAGTATTTGTGATGTCGAAGTTGAGGTGGAGGAGAGCCAACTTAAAGGAGCACTTGATATCCGTTGAAGCACCTGCTGTTTTTGTGCCTCATCTGGAATTTGTAGCGATGGGCGTGGCCGTAAGAAAGGGATCGGATCACATTGTCCACTAAAAGAAGTAGACATCTTAGTTTGGCTGTAAGATGGTCTTTCTTCTGCAGATGTTACTGTTGCTTTAACACCTACCCCATGGACACAACCTTTTTTTCCCTTCCCAACACGCCTATTCCCCTTTCCACCAGCAGCAGGCCTTTTGCCGCTCATTTTGGTGGTTAACTAATTGACAACTCTGTAGTTGTTTGCACAAAAAAAGATGGATGGAAACCGAGCAGAGCTGAGTGGCCAAACTGTGGTACTAGCCCAAAAGGATTGTCTGGGTTAGAAGCAGTAAAACTATTTTATTGCATGCACAGGTGGTGGGGCTTGGCATAGTTGGCCTAATAGAATGAGTACCACACACTGCTACAGGCCCAAAATTATTTTCCTGGCTGGATAAAGCTAAAAATTATTATTAATTTCAAAGCTGGTGGAGCTTGGTATAGATGGCCTTATACAATGAGTACCACACACAGCTACTATGCCCAAAATTATTTTCCGGGCTGGATAAAGCTAAAAATTATTATTAATTTCAAAGCTGGTGGAGCTTGGTTTAGATGGCCTAATACAATGAGTACCACACACTGCTACTATGCCCAAAATTATTTTCCGGGCTAGATGCAGCTAAAAATTATTTTTAATTTCAAAGCTGGTGGAGCTTGGTATAGATGGCCTAATACAATGAGTGCAACACACTGCTACTATGCCCAAAATTATTTTCCGGGCTAGATGCAGCTAAAAATTATTATTAATTTCAAAGCTGGTGGAACTTGGTATAGATGGCCTAATACAATGAGTACCACACACTGCTACTATGCCCAAAATTATTTTACGGGCTAGATGCAGCTAAAAATTATTATTAATTTCAAAGCTGGTGGAGATTGGTATAGATTGCCTAATTCAATGAGTACCACACACTGCTACAGGCCCAAAATTATTTTCCGGGCTAGATGCAGCTAAAAATTATTATTAATTTCAAAGCTGGTGGAGCTTAGTATAGATGGCCTAATAGATTCAGTACCACACACTGCTACAGGTCCAAAATTATTTTCCGGGATAGATGCAGCTAAAAATTATTTTTGATTTCAAAGCTGGTGGAGCTTAGTATAGATGGCCTAATAGAATGAGTACCACACACTGCTACAGGCCCAAAATTATTTTCCGGGCTAGATGCAGCTAAATATTATTATTAATTTCAAAGCTGGTGGAGCTTGGTATAGATGGCCTAATACAATGAGTAACACACACTGCTACTATGCCCAAAAGGTTTTACTTGGCTAGGTGCAGTAAAAAATTTGCATTACATACACAGCTGGTGTAGCTTGCAACACAGATAGGCTACTCCACTGACTAACACACACTGCAAGAGGCCCAAAAGGATTTGCTTAGCTAGATTTAGCCAAATGCTGTGAAAAACACTTGCACAGCACTAAAACAGACCTGCCTGGCAAAAAGTCCTAGGAAATGCTGTAACCTAGCCCTCAAAAGGGCTGCAATTGCAACTAGTTCCTACTCCCAACCTATCTGTCTATTTAAGAGCAAATTCGCTTGCAATTCACACAGTTAGAAAGTATAGCGCCCACAGCAGCAGCGGTGCCGTCTAACACTCAGCTGCAGCAGTGAGAAAATGGTGGCGACGTGGAAAATGGCTGGGTCTTATAGGTCAAGGACATGTGATATACACAGCCAATGACACATGCCCTTGCTTGTGTGAAAAAAAGCACTTCGCTGCGTGTGTGCACTGCTGATAGGCTGACAGACTGCACCTCCCCGCTGTAAATGCGGGAAACAAAAAAAAAATGGAGATCTACATTAATTCTGCAGAGATCCATCCCCTGCCCCTACCCCCTCCCACTGTACACTCAAACTGTGTATTAACATTGATTAACAGCATTACTGTGAAAAAATCCAGTTACGATTTTGGTGCACGAACAGTTATCGAACATAACCTCGAAAAGCCAGATTTTTTTCAAATCGTTCGTGTTCATCGAACGGCTCGAACACCGCCCAAAACAGCTCGAATTTGAGATTGGCGAACAGTTCGAGTCGAACACCGCTCATCTCTACTTCTAACTTCTAACAAATGTGTGATGACCACCTTTAGGGAATCCCTAAAGTTTGACTTAAAGAAGCTCTCACATAGTTTTTTATTCATTAAATGTGTATATATCTCTGCTTGCTGTATCTATGTCATCTGCTGAACTCTCATTTTGAAACAATTTCTATGGTATAACATCTCTGCTTGCTGTATCTATGCCATCTGCTGAACTCTCATCTTGAAACAATTTCTATGGTATAACATCTCTGCTTGCTGTATCTATGTCATCTGCTGAACTCTCATCTTGAAACAATTTCTTTGGTATAATGTGTCTGCTTGCTGTATCTGTGCTCTGTTATTTGATGCATTGTATTCAATATTCACTGTCTGTCCTTCCATCATTGTAGACTTTATGGTGAAAGGTGTTATACTGTGTCAGGCATAATGTTAGGCCTGTGTCTTTGATCAGCTATCCACTCCCTGGTGAGCTGAGAAGCTGCCAATTTAGTCACAAGCTGCTCCCACAATCCCTCTCACCTGATGCTATAGTCCTTCCTATAAATCTAGATGCATCAAAAAGGGTGCACGCAGTGTGGGGTGCACGCATGTGTCCTCTTCAGGAAAGTGTCCTGTTTGACAAGTGTCTGACAGTCATTTCAATGGCAGTCATTAGGGGCAGGAGTCAGGTAACCCACACTTTTTACTCTCTTCTAACTATGTACTTTATTCCTGCATCCATATTCCTGTGTGCTTTTTTCATTCACATTCACCGCCCTATCCCCCCTCCATCACCACTCATCCATATCTGCTCCTCTCTCCTTCCCTCTCCTATGTACAGCTCCCATGCTCTTTTGAACTTCCTGAAAATCTCACTCTATCTTATCCAAAGGTATTGCACAAGAAACCATGTCACAAATCCAAAAACTATCTGATCTTTCTCTTTTTACTGCTACTACTCATTTCAGAGGATATCTCTCCTAACCCCGGACCACCCTCCACCAACCTCTCCCTTACCTCACATCGAAACTCTGCTAACCTTATTAACATCAGCTGTACTCCTTCATCTCCCTACTTCAAATGCGCACTGTGGAATCCACGGTCTGTATGCAACAAGCTTCCTTTCCTGCACAATTACTTTCTGACCAACTCTCTCAATCTGCTGGCCCTCACTGAAACCTGGATCCAGGATTCTGACACTGTCTCCCCTGCCACTATTTCTCATGGTGGCCTGCATTTTTCACATTCCCCAAGACCTGAAAATAGACATGGTGGTGGGGTCGGCATACTCTTGTCCCCACATTGCACCTTCCAGGTCATCCCCCCAGTACCATCACTCTCATTCCCTTCTTTTGAGGTCCACACCATCAGGCTCTTCCATCCCCTCTCCCTCAGAGTAGCGGTCATATACCGTCCCCCAGGCTCACCCACCCAGTTCCTTGACCATTTTTCTGCCTGGCTGCCGCACTTCATGTCCTCGGATTTACTAACCTTTATCCTGGAAGACTTCAACATCCCCATAAACAGCCCAAGCTCCTCATCCGCATCCCAGCTTCTATCTTTAACCACTTCTCTTGGCCTCTCACAGCTTTCAACCTCTGAGACACACAAAGATGGAAACACCCTTGATCTGGTCTTTGCCCGGCTTAGTTCAATCCCCCACCTAAATAACTCCCCTCTTCCCCTCTCTGATCATAACATTCTCTCCTTCACGCTCACAAATCCTCGCCTGCCCCAGCACACTCCTACCTATTACACATTCAGAAATCTAAAAGCCATTAACCCTCATACACTTACAGACTCCCTTCACTCATCACTGTCCCCAATCTCCTCTTTTTCCTGTCCTGAACTGGCTGTAAACCACTACAATGACACTCTCAGAAGCATGCTGGACCAAGTAGCGCCCCTCACCCTCAGAACCTCTAAACACAGAGGAAAACAGCCCTAGCTCACATCGCAAACCCGATTTCTTCAGCGTTGCTCTAGAAGTGACGAACGCCTATGGAGGAAAACTCGCACACTAGAAGACTTTATCCACTACAAATTTATGTTAAAAACATATAACTCTGCCTTTCACCTCGCCAAACAGACCTACTTCACCACCGTGATCTCCTCACTATCCAACAACCCCAAAAAACTCTTCGATACCTTTCACTCCCTCCTCAGTCCTAAAGCGCAGGCCCCCATCAAGGACATTTGTGCCGAGGACTTGGCCTCCTGCTTCACAGAGAAAATAGACACCATCCGTTAGGAAATCAGCTCCCAGCCACCAAGTGCCGTGACTCCCATCCCTCCCCATATCCCCTCTGGATCACTCTCCACATTTGACCCAGTCACAGAAGACGAAGTCTCCAGGCTCCTCTCTTCTTCCCATCCCACTACATGCACCACTGACCCCATCCCCTCACATCTACTCCAGTCTCTTTCTTCAGTCGTCACTACTCACTTAACTAAAATCTTCAACCTCTCCCTCTCTTCTGGTATCTTCCCCTCCTCCTTAAAACACTCCATCATTACTCTATTATTGAAAAAGACCTCTCTTGACCCTTCCTGCACAAACAACTGCAGACCAGTCTCCAATCTTCCCTTCATCTCTAAACTCTTGGAGCGCCTGGTCTACTCCCGCCTTACCAGTTACCTCTCCACTCACTCTCTTCTAGACCCATCACAGTCCGGCTTCCGCCCCCTACATTCTACAGAAACTGCACTCATCAAAGTAACCAATGACCTTCTGACAGCAAAACGTAATGGTGACCACTCTCTCCTCATTCTTCTTGACCTCTCTGCAGCCTTTGACACCGTTGACCACCACCTCCTAGTCTCTACCCTCCACTCAATCGGCATAAAGGACACTACTCTCTCCTGGTTCTCCTCCTACCTATCTGACCGCTCTTTCAGTGATGACGCACAACTATACACCTCATCCCCTGACCTTACCCCCGCTGTACTACAGAACACCAGTGACTGTCTGGCCGCAGTTTCTGACATCATGTCCGCTCTCTACCTGAAACTCAACCTTTCCAAAACTGAACTTCTTCTGCTCCCGCCGTCTACTCACCTCTCGAAATCTGACATCTCTCTCTCCGTGTGTGGCACCATAATAATGCCGAGCCAGCAGGCGCATTGTCTGGGCATTGTGTTTGACACCAATCTCTCCTTCACCTTCCACATACAATCTCTTGCCCGCTCTTGTCGCTTGCACATGAAGAACATCTCTAGAATCCGCCCCTTTCTCACATTGGAATCAACAAAAACCCTCACTGTTGCCCTGATACACTCCCGCCTTGACTACTGTAACTCTCAATTAATTGGCCTCCCCCTCACTCAACTTTCCCCCCTCCAGTCCATCCTTAATGCTGCAGCCAGGGTCATCTATTTGGCTAACCGTTACTCAGACTCCTCCGCTCTGTGCCAGTCATTGCACTGACTGTCCATGAATTATAGGATCCAATTTAAATTGCTTGTTCTCACCCACAAAGCTCTCCACAATGTGGCACCCCCTACATCTCTTCCCTCATTTCTGTTTATCGGCCTACCTGTTCTCTACACTCCGCAAGCGACTTTCGACTACCATCCACACTAATCCGTACCTCCCACTCCCGGCTTCAAGACTTCTCCCGAGCTGCACCTATTCTTTGGAATGCTCTACCCCAAGAAATTAGGATGAACCACAATTTACACAGTTTTAGGTGCTCCCTAAAAACACAACTGTTTAGGGCAGCCTATCACCTTCCCTAATTGAAGTCCATTTATCTTCTTATAGCCCATCCCTTATTTCTCCACACATAACTCACCACCTAACCAAAAAGCAGCACAAATACTAGCTGCGGATGAGCTCATGCAGCCTTTATCTATCCCTCATCCCCTCAAGATGGCTGGACCATCCTTGTAAATAAGCCATTGTACTTTGTGTCACCCCCACCTCATTGTAGATTGTAAGCTCTTACGAGCAGGGTCGCCATTATTTTTGCTGTAATTATTGTATTATCCTTAGCTATGTCACTTATGACTGTTGTATAAAAACCTGTGAATTGTTAAGCGCTGTGGAATATGTTGGCGCTATATAAATAAAGATTATTATTATTATATACAGTACAAACCAAAAGTTTGGACACACCTTCTCATTTTAAGATTTTTCTGTATTTTCATGACTATGAAAATTGTACATTCACACTGAAGGCATCAAAACTATGAATTAACACATGTGGAATTATATACTTAACAAAAAAGTGTGAAACAACTGAAAATGTCTTATATTCTAGGTTCTTCAAAGTAGCCACCTTTTGCTTTGATGACTGCTTTGCACACTCTTGGCATTCTCTTGATGACCTTCAACAGGTAGTCACTGGAAATGGTCTTCCATCAATCTTGAAGGAGATCCCAGAGATGCTTAGCACTTGTTGGCCCTTTTGCCTTCACTCTGCGGTCCAGCTCACCCCAAACCATCTCGATTGGGTTCAGGTCTGGTGACTGTGGAGGCCAGGTAATCTGGCGTAGCACCCGATCACTCTCCTTCTTGGTCAAATAGCCCTTACACAGCCTGGAGATGTGTTTTGGGCCATTGTCCTGTTGAAAAATAAATGATGGTCCAACTAAACACAAACCAGATGGAATAGCATGCCGCTGCAAGATGCTGTGTTAGCCATGCTGGTTCAGTATGCCTTCAATTTTGAATAAATCCCCGACAGTGTCAACAGCAAAGAACCCCCCACACCATCACACCTCCTCCTCCATGCTTCACGGTGGGAACCAAGCATGTAGAGTCCATCCGTTCACCTTTTCTGTGTCGCACAAAGACACGGTGGTTGGAACCAAAGATCTCAAATTTGGACTCATCAGACCAAAGCACAGATTTCCACTGATCTAATGTCCATTCCTTGTGTTCTTTAGCCAAACAAGTCTCTTCTGCTTGTTGCCTGTCCTTAGCTGTGGTTTCCTAGCAGCTATTTTACCATGAAGGCCTGCTGCACAAAGTCCCTCTTAACAGTTGTAGAATCTGCTGAGTTTTGGGGTGCCAGTTAATATTAATTAACAAGATCTACTGGATCTTTAAAAGGGGACAGACAGCATAGCCAGAACAATAGACAGATTTTTAGAAAATAGCAAAAGGCAATGGTACTCACCAGCCAAGGTTTCAAGAAAAAATGCACACAAGGACACGGCCGGCCCCCTTTTGTTAGAAGGAGGTAACACAGGTGCAGAATGCTGATGAACAATCGCCCTCACCCACTCTCACTGGAGGGGCGATTGCCTAGCACTAAAACTGCACACAGATGAAACTTGCAGTAGGGTGCAATTCACACACTCACGGCACCGTGCCTAGCCAGCATCCTATTAACCGCCCCTACTATTCGACTAGGTGGGATGCCCGGCACCCTATCCGTGCATTGCAGAGCTGTGAAGCCCCCACTCACAAGGTCACCATTACTGGGCCTGGCCGTGCCCTGGCAGATAAAAAAAGTGCAAAAAATATCATATGAGGTATTAGTTGATATTTTGGTCAAAATATGTAAGCTCGCAACCCATCGTCAAGGGTCCTCACGGTTTTGCGAGTCCCTACTCTAATATTAAAAACAGACAGCATAGCCAGAACAATAGACAGAATTTTAGAAAATAGCAAAAGGCAATGGTACTCACCAGCCAAGGTTTCAAGAAAAAATGCACACCAGGACACGGCCGGCCCCCTTTTGTTAGAAGGAGGTAACACAGAGGCAGAATGCTGATGAACAATCGCCCTCACCCACTCTCACTGGAGGGGCGATTGCCTAGCACTAAAACTGCACACAGATGAAACTTGCAGTAGGGTGCAATGCACACACTCACGGCACCGTGCCTAGCCAGCATCCTATTAACAGCCCCTACTATTCGACTAGGTGGGATGCCCGGCACCCTATCCGTGCATCGCAGAGCTGTGAAGCCCCCACTCACAAGGTCACCATTACTGGGCCTGGCCGTGCCCTGGCAGATAAAAAAAGTGCAAAAAATATCATGTGAGGTATTAGTTGATATTTTGGCCAAAATACGTAAGCTCGCAACCCATCGTCAATGGTCCTCACGGTTTTGCGAGTCCCTACTCTAATATTAAAAACAGACAGCATAGCCAGAACAATAGACAGAATTTTAGAAAATAGCAAAAGGCAATGGTACTCACCAGCCAAGGTTTCAAGAAAAAATGCACACCAGGACACGGCCGGCCCCCTTTTGTTAGAAGGAGGTAACACAAGTGCAGAATGTTGATAAACAATCGCCCTCACCCACTCTCACTGGCGATTGTTCATCAGCATTCTGCACCTGTGTTACCTCCTTCTAACAAAACATTTTTTCTTGAAACCTTGGCTGGTGAGTACCATTGCCTTTTGCTATTTTCTAAAATTCTGTCTATTGTTCTGGCTATGCTGTCTGTTTTTAATATTAGAGTAGGGACTCGCAAAACCGTGAGGACCCTTGACGATGGGTTGCGAGCTTAAGTATTTTGGCCAAAATATCAACTAATACCTCATATGATATTTTTTGCACTTTTTTTATCTGCCAGGGCACGGCCAGGCCCAGTAATGGTGACCTTGTGAGTGGGGGCTTCACAGCACTGCGATGCACGGATAGGGTGCCGGGCATCCCGCCTAGTCGAATAGTAGGGGAGGTTAATAGGATGCTGGCTAGGCACGGTGCCGTGAGTGTGTGAATTGCACCCTACTGCAAGTTTCATCTGTGTGCAGTTTTAGTGCTAGGTAATCGCCCCTACAGTGAGAGTGGGTGAGGGCGATTGTTCATCAGCAATCTGCACTTGTGTTACCTCCTTCTAACAAAAGGGGGCCGGCCGTGTCCTGGTGTGTATTTTTTCTTGAAACCTTGGCTGGTGAGTACCATTGCCTTTTGCTATTTTCTAAAATTCTGTCTATTATTCTGGCTATGCTGTCTGTTTTTAATATTAGAGTAGGGACTCGCAAAACCGTGAGGACCCTAGACGATGGGTTGAGAGTTTACGTATTTTGGCCAAAATATCAACTAATACCTTATATGATATTTTTTGCACTTGTTTTATCTGCCAGGGCACGGCCAGGCCCAGTAATGGTGACCTTGTGAATGGGGGCTTCACAGCTCTGCGATGCACGGATAGGGTGCCGGGCATCCCGCCTAGTCGAACAGTAGGGGCGGTCAATAGGATGCTGGCTAGGCACGGTGCCGTGAGTGTGTGAATTGCACCCTACTGCAAGTTTCATCTGTGTGCAGTTTTAGTGCTAGGCAATCGCCCCTCCAGTGAGAGTGGGTGAGGGCGATTGTTCATCAGCATTCTGCACCCGTGTTACCTCCTTCTAACAAAAGGGGGCCGGCCGTGTCCTGGTGTGGATTTTTTCTTGAAACCTTGGCTGGTGAGTACCATTGCCTTTTGCTATTTTCTAAAAATCTTTAAAAGGGGATTTATTACAAATAGGATATTTACAATAACATACATAAGGGAAACCTAACTAAAGGACAAGGGAACAATGTAAGGGAAAGGGTAAAAGGAGAGGATGGTAGAAGATGGGAAATGGGAATAAGCAGAAGAAGAATAAAAATGCTAAACTAGTTTGATGTGCTACCTTTATATCAGTTACACAGTCAGACATGGCCCACACATTGCCCAACGCTGTAACATCTCCAAATAATGGTACCATCCAATCAGGTCACAGTCTTTGAAGTTCTCCAGAAACATGCACATGGCTGCTGATGCAGACACTCTTCTGAAGGTGGCGCTCTTAGGTTTTGAATGGGTAAGAGTATCAGAGGTCATACATAATTGCAGTGGTCTTCATCTTCCTTCTAATGGCGTCTGGTATATAGCCAAAAGGTCTTTGCATCAAGTGGCCCGAGGACAGGTTCAACTGCATTTTGCTTGGAGATAAGAGGTCAACTTGAAGAACAATGGTTTGTAATCCAAACACCACAGGGGTTATGTACCTTTCAAGAGGCCAGACAAGATGTCCATCTCCCATGTAGGTGCTCTCTTTACTCTATCGCTAGAACAAAAGGCACCACACCACAGGACACACAATGTCTTCCCGCCTCACAGGTTTTATGACTCCACAGCACATGATCAATCTCTTTGATGTAGTCTTTTGATGAACTTTAGTGCTCTACAGGGTTTGTGGATCAAATTGTGAGTTCAGTCACTCATATTACACGTACGATAGATATTGTCCATGTTGGGTTCCAACAACAGTTGTTGAAGAGATGTGTCTGCTGCTAGAACTCTGTGTGGCATTGACCTGGTCTCTAATCTGAGCTGCTGTTAACCTGTGATTTCTGAGGCTGGTGACTTGGATAAAATTATCCTCAGAAGCAGAGGTGACTCTTGGTCTTCCTTTCCTGGGGCGGTCCTCAAGTGAGCCAGTTTCTTTGTAGCACTTGATTGTTTTTGCAACTGCACTTGGGGACACTTTCAAAGTTTGCCCAATTTTTTCCACTGACTGACCTTCATTTCTTAAAGTAATGATGGCCACTCATTTTCTTAACTTAGCTGCTTTTTTCTTGCCATAATACAAATTCTAACAGTCTATTCAGTAGGACTATCTGCTGTGTATCCACCAGACTACTGCACAACACAACTGATGGTCCCAACCCCATTTATAAGGCAAGAAATCACACTTATTAAACCTGACAGGGCACACCTGTGAAGTGAAAACTATTTCCGGTGACTACCTCTTGAAGCTCATCAAGAGAATGCCAAGAATGTGCAAAGCAGTCATCAAAGCAAAAGGTGGCTACTTTGAAGAACCTAGAATATAAGACATATTTTCAGTTGTTTCAAACTTTTTTGTTAAGTATATAATTCCACATGTGTTAATTCATAGTTTTGATTCTTTCAGTGTGAATGTACAATTTTCAAAGTCATGAAAATACAGAAAAATCTTTAAATGAGAAGGTGTGTCCAAACTTTTGGTCTGTACTGTATGTACATGTAATGTAGTGTGAGTGTGTTCATAGACTCACCGACCAATGCATTGTACTGTATTCAGTTCCATTCTGCTTTGCTTATCAGTGACGTCACCACAATTGTGACTGCCTGGCTCCCTCTATTCTCTATGTGTGAGCTGGAAGTCTCTTTTACAATGAAAGCCTATAGAGCCCTCATTCTAAGGCTCCATTGGTTCACATTGTAAAATTCACTTCCGGATCACGTAGGGCGCAGCGTGACCCGCCAGTCTGCAGAGCAGTGACATCATGAAGAAGAGAAGAAAAGTGTTGGACACCGATGACGGCAACAGTAGGTGAGTATATTAATACACTCACACTACATTACATGCACATGTACACACATTTAATGAATAAAAAACTTAATGGGAGTGCTTATTGAATGAGCAACCACTGGTTTAATTTTTCCCCACATATCAATAGGATACTATAAGTGAAGAAAATAAACTTTGTTTTATTACTTATCAGAGATTAAATGCCTATTTTCCCTCCTAAACAGATTAATCGATCTCAATTCACTGGTAAAAATCTGTGTTCAATAAAATCAGAATTTAAGCTCTCTGGGACTTGTGGGGACAGTTTTTGCTCAATCAACCTATTGAGAGTATATAAGGGGAGGCTAAAGAAGGAGCTAGAGGCAGACATGTTGCTGTAAGTTCCTTTGACATGACAATAACACTTTAAATTGTTATGCAATGGCCCCCATGAATTTGATATCCAGTGACAGAAGTCGTGAAATAAGAAAAGTGACCAATAACTAACAACAAAGCTGAGACATAGTATTTCTTTATGGAATACGTGGTAAACTTAAGTTTTATTTGAAGTTTACCTTTGATATTCTAATACCCTGAATGGGACTATCATTCACTTCTCTGTGTTATGGCGAGCAGTATGAGCCAGCTAGCCAGCAGGACTGGATAGCAAAGAGTTGTCAGGGAGCCATGTGAAACTGGAATGTCCAAATCACAGATGCAGATTCTTTCCTATAAGAGCAGTGCGACTCTGCAACTTTCTGCCACATGATGTTGTAATGATTGACTCAAAACAAAAGTATATGCATTGTCTGGATTCCTTTCTTGAAAAATATGATATTACAGGTTATAGTTACTAGATTCTGTGATGGGTCATTGTTGCACTTAACTAGTCTGATTGCCATATGTGGACTTGGAAAGTAGTTTTTCCCCTAACATGGAGCTATCCGTGTCAGCCCCATGAGTTTTTTGCCTTCTTCTGGATCAACATATTAGGAGTGAGGGGTCAGCTCTGTGATAAGCACGGGTTCACACAGGGATGCAGTCCACTTGGCCATAGCCGACTTCGCCCCTTTCAGAAGATCCTTCACCTGGGCTGCTATCAGGGTAATTGTTAGGGACAAATCTTCCATAGCAGCCCATGATATCTTGAAATGCCCTGACCTGCTTCTTCGAGACAGGCTGCCTCGGATTCAGAATTGCCTCGACCTTATTTATTTGCAGCTTTATTTCTCCTCTACCAACCACGTAGCCCAGATACTTGGCTTCTTACATCCCCATGGCACATTTCTTCGAGCTGATGATAAAGCCCGCATTTCTTCGTCAAGTATGGCTTGAACTTTGTCAAGATGACTTTCCCAGTCCTGGCTGATTATGACTATGTCATCTAGGTAGGCCAATGCATACTTTTTGTGGGATGCTAAGATCCGGGCTATGGCGCTCTGGAATGTGGCTGGAGCTCCATGCAACCCAAACGGCATCCTGATGTATTGATAATATCCATCTGGCGTTGAGAAGGCCGTCTTCTCCTTGGCCTCTTTGGACAGGGTAATTTGCCAATATCCTTTGGTAAGGTCCAGGGTGCTGATGTACCGAGCGGCTCCTAGCCTTTCGATAAGCTCATCTACCATAGGCATTGGGTAGGAGTCGAACTTGGAGACATTGTTCAGCTTCCTATAGTCATTGCAAAACCGCCATTCCCCATCTGGTTTCGGCACTAAGACTAATGGACTGGACCAGCCACTCTTGGAGTCCTCAATGACTCCCAGGTTAAGCATCCGCTTCACCTCTTTCGAGATCACCTCTCTGCAGGCCTCTGGGATCCGATATGGTTTTAGGTTGACACGGACATGAGGCTCTGTGAGTTCTTCATGCTCTATTACCTGAGTGAGTCCGGGCAACTCCGTAAACAGGTTTTTATTTCGCTGCAACAGCTCTCAGCATTGCTGTTTCTGTGAGCAAGACAAGGTGTCTGTCACTTTAACATATTCCGCTTTGACTTCAGACTTGGCCACCAGACAAGTAGCTTCTATGGGTTCCCTGTCGTGCCACAATTTAAGCAGGTTATTATGGTAAATTTGATAGGGCTTCCACTTCCCCAGTTGGTGCATTTTATAGTTGACTTTCCCAACTTTCTCTACCACCTCATAGGGACCCTGTCTGTTGTTGTTGAACTCCTGTTGAGCTGGCTGCTGATGCATATTCGCCTGCACCAGTTGCTTAATCAGCTCCTCCATGCTGCCGGATGAACCTTGCTGGCTGGCAGCCTTCACCCAGGACATGTACGGTTTCCTGTAACAGTCACACTGCCGCTTTGGGATTCGTCCCTGGACTTCTAGCACCAATTTGTGAGGGGCCAGCTCTGTGATAAGTGCGGGTTCACACAGGTATGCAATCCAATGGTTCAAAACAAACTTATTGGCTTTTTAGGTGTCCATAAACCAGGCAGGAAACAACAATAACATAGCCTCTTTCAGGTTTCAAAAAGGAATAACAAAAGACAAAATAACAAGTCTATGTACTGCACGGCTTCAGCCATTTAAATGCAGATGCCTTCCTCTGCCTTCAGCAATGTCTGAGCAGCACATGCAAGCCTGAGACAGACTGAGACAGGTGCAGCTGTCTTAAATCAGCCTTCCAAGACCTGGACTAAAGGTAAGTGGGCAGCTGTTCCCCTCAGCTCTTTCAGCTCCTCTTAAAACCTGGCCCTTTAATCTGGGTCCATTAACTCTTTGAACAAATTATTAAACAACATGCATGTAAGCACCTGGATAAGAATGAAGTGATTAACCAGAGTCAGTATGCGTTTATAACTAACAAGTCATGTCAGACTAACTTAATTTCCTTCTATGACAGAATCACTGACTGGGTGGATCAGGGAAATGCTGCAGATATAGTATATCTTGACTTCAGCAAAGCATTTGACAAAGTATCTCACACCATCCTTATTGAAAAAATTACCAAGTATGGAATTGACAAGGCAACTGTTAGGTGGATTCATAACTGGCTTAGTGATCGGACTCAAAGAGTGGTCGTAAATGGCTTCACATCCAGTTGGATGAATGTTTCAAGTGGGGTACCACAGGGCTCTGCCTGGGATGTGTATTGTTCAACATCTTTATCAATGATTTAGATGAAGGAATTGAGGGTAAACTGATTAAATTTGCTGATGACACAAAGCTAGGAGGGATAGCTAATACTAGAGAAGAGAGAGAGAGGATTTAGAGCAGTAAACTGGAGCAGTGGGGAGTAACTAACAGAATGGTTTTTAACAGGGAAAAATGCAAAGTACTACATCTGGGCAATAAAAATGAAAAAAGCATATACAAAATGGGAGGAATAGAGCTAAGCAACAGTACATGTGAAAAAGACTTAGGTATACTAATAGATCATAGACTGAACATGAGTCAACAGTGTGATGCAGCAGCAAAAAAGGCAAATACAATTCTGGGATGTATTAACAGAAGCATACAGTCTTGATCACGTGAAGTCATTATCGGACTTTACTCCTATTTGGTCAGACCTCATCTGGAATACTGCGTCCAGTTTTGGGCACCACATTTTAAAAAAGACATCGACAAACTGGAGCAAGTTCAGAGAAGAGCGACCAGAATGGTGACCGGTCTGCAAACTGTAACATACCTGGCGGCGTCCTTGCATGGTGGTCCATCTCCCACTGTGCAAGAGCGCGCACTTGATCTCCAGTCCAGAATGTCTCTCTGGCTTCCCTCCTTGCTGTCTGTTTGTCTGTTTTGGCTGCATAGGGCGACGCCCGCTGAACTTCCTGTTTCTTGTACCTGCTGCGGACACGCTCCTGTTGCACCTTCAGCCTATTGCTGTCCATCTTTGGGTATTTATACCACCTTCTTCCTCAAGATGGCGCCTGAGCATTGTGTCCTGTCAGTCGGTTTTTTTTGTCTCTGACATGCCAGGTCCTATCCTGTTCTCCTGCCTGTTTTCCAGTTCTGTGTCTGAACTGTGGTCTGTTCTTGTGAACACGCTTCTTGCCTGTTCTTTCGCCTTCTAGGGGCCGTATTCCTAGATCTGCCTGTCTGTGCCTTGCGGTATCTGTTCCCGTCTGAACAGAGTCCTGTTTGTGTCCCTGCCTTGCGGTATCTGTTCCTGTCTGAACTGAGTCCTGTCTATTTCTCCTGTCTTGCAGTATCTGTTCCCGTGTCTGAACTGAGTCCTGTCTGTGTACTCTTGCCTGCTGCCTTTCCTGGAGGCTGTATTTCCAGGCCTGTCTGAACACGCTCCTAGCCTGTTCCTCCCGCCTTCTAGGGGCCGATTACCTAGATCCATTCCTGTATCTTGTCTGTCCTGTCTGAACACGCTCCTTGCCTGTTCGTCCCGCCTCTCTGGGGGCCGTATTCCCAGACCCGCTCCTGTATCCCGCTGCAGTGTCGGTCTCTTCCGTACACTCAGTTCCAGTCTGAACTCTCTCCTATCCTTTACCTGTTTTGCCTCTATGTCCGTTCCTTTCCTTTTTCTGCAGAGTCTGAACTCGTACCTAACTCCTGCTTGTTGTCTCTGTACTCCCGTTTGTGAGTTTGTGGTCCCCTCGCTACTTCACTGCAAGTACCCTGTGGGTATCTGGCTCTGCCTTTCCCTTCCTGTCTGTTCCGTGTGAACAGAGCCCTGTCCGTTCTGCTCTGACTCCTTGCTCACTGCTCCGGCAGCCTTGCTCCGCTCTTACCCTTTTGCTCACTGCTCCGGCAGTCCTGTCCTGCCCTGCTTCTGCCCGCTGCTCCGGCAGTCCTGTCCTGCCCTGCTTCTGCCCGCTGCTCCGGCAGTCCTGTCCTGCCCTGCTTCTGCCCGCTGCTCCGGCAGTCCTGTCCTGCCCTGCTTCTGCCCGCTGCTCCGGCAGTCCTGTCCTGCCCTGCTTCTGCCCGCTGCTCCGGCAGTCCTGTCCTGTCCTGCTTCTGCCCGCTGCTCCGGCAGTCCTGTCCTGCCCTGCTTCTGCCCGCTGCTCCGGCAGTCCTGTCCTGCCCTGCTTCTGCCCGCTGCTCCGGCAGTCCTGTCCTGCCCTGCTTCTGCCCGCTGCTCCGGCAGTCCTGTCCTGCCCTGCTTGTGTTCGCTGCTCCGGCAGCCCCGTCCTGCTCTGTTCTTGCCCACCGCTTTGGGCGTTCCCTCTCTGCTGTGGTTGTCTACCGCATCTGCGGTTCTGTGACCCAGTCTGTACTGGGTCTTAACCTTTCTGTGCTCCAGCCCGTCCTTTCGGCCAGTACCTCCCTGCCTGCATACTCGCCTGTATCCACCCCTCTGCATACCTGCCGTGTTTGCTTACATCCACCAGTCTGTGCCAGCCTAACCTGCCTGTTCCAGTAATTCCAGTGTGGGTCAACCCCCGTGTCCGGAATTTGACCTGGAGTAGCACCTGGTCCCTCTGCCCGGTTTCTCCCTGGTGCACTGGCGTCGTATGCCGTCGTGCCACCTTGGTCGGATCAGCCAGATACTTAGTCACGCCCCTCCAGGCACTCTCCGGTCCATTGTCCAGTGGAACCACAACACCCGCACACGCCAGTCAGTCCGGGCGTGTGCATAACAGCATGCTCAGGCCATGGTTCCCGTTGAGCCCCACGGCCTTCGCTCTCTGAGAAGTTTTCCAGCGAATACATGCATTAAAAATAAATAAATAAAATGTATTTTTTTTTTCTCAGCTGAGTTCCAGGTGAATTACGCACCCGTCCAGATGGATCTATCTGCTCTCGTTCCTGCGGATCCGCCACGTTACTATGGGGATCCAAGACAAAGTCGTGCATTTGTGGAGCAATGCATGCTACACTTCAAGTTCTACCCTCTATGTTTTCCCACCGATCGGGTTAAGGTGGCATTCATTATGTCTTACCTGGCGGGTGATGCCTTGGAATGGATCAACCCCCTATATGAAACACGGGATCCGATCCTCCTGGACCTAATGGCCTTCCTGGTGGCCTTTCTAATGGTCTTCGATGATCCTAACCCGGAGGCTCCTGCTGAAGCTTCACCTCCCAATATCCCGGAGCAGCCCCGATGGGTAATGTGTGTGGGTAGCGCAATAGTCCTCCAGCCCAATGAGACTACTGCCCACCCAGAATCCTCACAGGGTGACTACGCTTTCCGGAATACTTCTCCCAACCTCAAGAGGCAGTCCAGACGTGCTAGACGTAGAGGCAAGCCGTCACGCCAGGGTCTGTCCTCCCTGAGACCTCCTGACCCCAACCTTGAAGTCCCTACTGAAGCTTCATCTCCCTGTATCCCGGAGAAGCCCCAACGGGTAATGTGCGTGGGTAGTGCTCCGGTTCTCCTGCCCGAAGAGACTTCTGCCCATCCAGACTCCACACAGGAGAACTTCCTGCACCCAGCATCAGATGCTTCACCCACTTTAACCGGTGTGCATGTCCAAGGATGCTCCAAAGCTGTGGTTACCTCTGAGTCTGTGCACCTCTACTACCTGGCGGAGGACCCCCTGTTGCCTCCTGAATCCTCCGGGATACCACTCGATGACAAATGGAGAGAGACTTCTCTACACTCGGTACTCGATACTTTGTCCGCTTCGTCCTGTGAGCCTGACAATGGGTACCCCAAAGTGGTAGTTACCCCCGAGTCTCTACACCCCTCCGACCAGGCGGAGGACCTCCAGTTGTCTCCAGAACCCTTCGGGGTGCTACCTGGTAGCGAAAGGACAGAGACTCTCCTATACTCTGTACCTGATACCTCGCTCGCTTCGTCCAGTGAGTCCAACCTAGTGTACTCCGAAGCAGAGGTTACTCCCGAGTCTCTACACCACTCCGACCAGGCGCAGGACCTCCAGTTGTCTCCAGAACCCTTCGGGGTGCTACCTGGTAGCGAAAGGACAGAGACTCTCCTTTACTCTGTACCTGATACCTCGCTCGCTTCGTCCAGTGAGTCCAACCTAGTGTACTCCGAAGCAGAGGTTAATCCCGAGTCTCTACACCCCTCCGACCAAGCGGAGGACCTCCAGTTGTCTCCAGAACCCTTCGGGGTGCCACCTGGTGGTGAATGGACAGAGACTTTCCTATATCCTGGATCTGATACCTCGCTTGCTTCGTCCAGTGAGTCCGACCTTGTGTACTCTGAAGCAGAGGTTACCCTTGAGTCTCTACACCCCTCTGACCAGGCGGAGGACCTCCAGTTGTCTCCAGAACCCTTCGGGGTGCCACCTGGTGGTGAATGGACAGAGACTTTCCTATACTCGGTACCCGATACCTCGCCTGCTTCCTCCAGTGAGTCCGACCTAGTGTACTCTGAAGCAGATGTTTTCTCTGAGCCTCTGCACTCTTCTGACCCGGCGGAGGACCTCCAGTTGTTTCCTGAATTCTCCGGGGTACCACCAGATAACAAAAAGACAGTGACTTTTCCTCATTATGTACCTGATAACCCGTCTATTTCTTCCTGTGAGCTTGACAAGATGTACCTCGAAGCAGAGATTACCCCCAAGTCTCTGTCCCCCTCCAACCCGGTGAAGGACTTCCAGTCGTCTTCTGTACCCTCTGGGGTGCCACCTGAAAATATGTGGAGAGAGACTTCCTTTTGTGCTGTTCCTGGTACTCCACCCGTTTCGTCTGTTGCTAGGGATGGCTGGATAGGAGGTAGCATCCTAGCTAACCAGATGAGATCAATTTTTCCTGTGGACAGTGGAAGTGATCTCCTTGAAGTGAACGACTGGTCCTCGAATTCCCTGCGGAAGATTCTGGCAGGCCTGAAGAAGAGGGGGCGTAAGGGGGGGGGGGGGTACTGTAACATACCTGGCGGCGTCCTTGCATGGTGGTCCATCTCCCACTGTGCAAGAGCGCGCACTTGATCTCCAGTCCAGAATGTCTCTCTGGCTTCCCTCCTTGCTGTCTGTTTGTCTGTTTTGGCTGCATAGGGCGACGCCCGCTGAACTTCCTGTTTCTTGTACCTGCTGCGGACACGCCCCTGTTGCACCTTCAGCCTATTGCTGTCCATCTTTGGGTATTTATACCACCTTCTTCCTCAAGATGGCGCCTGAGCATTGTGTCCTGTCAGTCGGTTTTTTTTGTCTCTGACATGCCAGGTCCTATCCTGTTCTCCTGCCTGTTTTCCAGTTCTGTGTCTGAACTGTGGTCTGTTCTTGTGAACACGCTTCTTGCCTGTTCTTTCGCCTTCTAGGGGCCGTATTCCTAGATCTGCCTGTCTGTGCCTTGCGGTATCTGTTCCCGTCTGAACAGAGTCCTGTTTGTGTCCCTGCCTTGCGGTATCTGTTCCTGTCTGAACTGAGTCCTGTCTATTTCTCCTGTCTTGCAGTATCTGTTCCCGTGTCTGAACTGAGTCCTGTCTGTGTACTCTTGCCTGCTGCCTTTCCTGGAGGCTGTATTTCCAGGCCTGTCTGAACACGCTCCTAGCCTGATCCTCCCGCCTTCTAGGGGCCGATTACCTAGATCCGTTCCTGTATCTTGTCTGCCTGTCTGAACACGCTCCTTGCCTGTTCGTCCCGCCTCTCTGGGGGCCGTATTCCCAGACCCGCTCCTGTATCCCGCTGCAGTGTCGGTCTCTTCCGTACACTCAGTTCCAGTCTGAACTCTCTCCTATCCTTTACCTGTTTTGCCTCTATGTCCGTTCCTTTCCTTTTTCTGCAGAGTCTGAACTCGTACCTAACTCCTGCTTGTTGTCTCTGTACTCCCGTTTGTGAGTTTGTGGTCCCCTCGCTACTTAACTGCAAGTACCCTGTGGGTATCTGGCTCTGCCTTTCCCTTCCTGTCTGTTCCGTGTGAACAGAGCCCTGTCCGTTCTGCTCTGACTCCTTGCTCACTGCTCCGGCAGCCTTGCTCCGCTCTTACCCTTTTGCTCACTGCTCCGGCAGTCCTGTCCTGCCCTGCTTCTGCCCGCTGCTCCGGCAGTCCTGTCCTGCCCTGCTTCTGCCCGCTGCTCCGGCAGTCCTGTCCTGCCCTGCTTCTGCCCGCTGCTCCGGCAGTCCTGTCCTGCCCTGCTTCTGCCCGCTGCTCCGGCAGTCCTGTCCTGCCCTGCTTCTGCCCGCTGCTCCGGCAGTCCTGTCCTGCCCTGCTTCTGCCCGCTGCTCCGGCAGTCCTGTCCTGCCCTGCTTCTGCCCGCTGCTCCGGCAGTCCTGTCCTGCCCTGCTTCTGCCCGCTGCTCCGGCAGTCCTGTCCTGCCCTGCTTCTGCCCGCTGCTCCGGCAGTCCTGTCCTGCCCTGCTTCTGCCCGCTGCTCCGGCAGTCCTGTCCTGCCCTGCTTCTGCCCGCTGCTCCGGCAGTCCTGTCCTGCCCTGCTTCTGCCCGCTACTCCGGCAGTCCTGTCCTGCCCTGCTTGTGTTCGCTGCTCCGGCAGCCCCGTCCTGCTCTGTTCTTGCCCACCGCTTTGGGCGTTCCCTCTCTGCTGTGGTTGTCTACCGCATCTGCGGTTCTGTGACCCAGTCTGTACTGGGTCTTAACCTTTCTGTGCTCCAGCCCGTCCTTTCGGCCAGTACCTCCCTGCCTGCATACTCGCCTGTATCCACCCCTCTGCATACCTGCCGTGTTTGCTTACATCCACCAGTCTGTGCCAGCCTAACCTGCCTGTTCCAGTAATTCCAGTGTGGGTCAACCCCCGTGTCCGGAGTTTGACCTGGAGTAGCACCTGGTCCCTCTGCCCGGTTTCTCCCTGGTGCACTGGCGTCGTATGCCGTCGTGCCACCTTGGTCGGATCGGCCAGATACTTAGTCACGCCCCTCCAGGCACTCTCCGGTCCATGGTCCAGTGGAACCACAACACCCGCACACGCCAGTCAGTCCGGGCGTGTGCATAACACAAACCATGTCCTATGAGGAACGGTTACAGGATTTGAGAATGTTTAGCTTGCAAAAAAGAAGACTGAGAGGAGACTTAATAGCGGTCTACAAATATCTCAAGGGCTGTCACATTGTAGAAGGATAATCTTTATTCTCACTTGCACAAGGAAAGACTAGAAGCAATGGGATGAAACTGAATGGGAGGAGACACAGATTAGATATTAGAAAAAACTTTTTGACAGTTAGGGTGATCAATGAGTGGAACAGGCTGCCACGAGAGGTGGTGAGTTCCCCTTCATTGGACATCTTCAAACAGAGGCTGGACAGATATCTCTCTGAGATGATTTAGTGAATCCTGCTTTGAGCAGGGGGTTGGACCAGATGACCAAGGAGGTCCCCTCCAACTCTACCATTCTATGATTCTATGATTCTATGAACTCCCTCTCAGCACAATGTGTGCTGGAGCCTGCTTCTCCGGGTCCTACATCACCGAAGCTTGGTACTTCGGGGACACATACCTCCCATCCATGACCTGTTGGGCGGCAACCTTACGTAGGCTATAGGTTGAACTCGATGGACTTAAGTCTACCTTCAGCCTTAAAAAACTATGAAATTATAATTGTGAGGCAAATTGATAGTCAGCAAAAAGGTTAAAGTCAGAGAATGATGATACACAACAACCACAAAGGTGGAATGCAACTGAACAAGGAGATAAAGCTATAACTGGCAACAAGGGACTGACTGCTGGAGGTTTAAATAGGGAAAAGTCCCACTCCTGGCTGCAGCCGAAACTGATTAGCATTAAAATGGTTGTCTGACCTTGAGCGACAAATCTGCAGTCACCCTATGTGGCTGCAGACTAGTGAATCCTCACATCATGTGCACTGCATGCAGTGAGGATTCTTCAGTGCCTGGATCAGTGGATGCATCTCAGCAAGTACGCAATTTGCATTCATGTAGTCACGTGCTGACTAAACGTGCACAGGCTTGCTCAATGTAGTGCGCACAATGTGAGGATTCACAAGTCTGCAGTTACATAAAGTGACTGCATTGGATATGAAACTTGGCACTCAAAAATGATGAAAACAAAGGAATTTCTTGTTTTATGAATGCAATCTAGAATGAGAAAGACGTTTTGGTCCAACAATTGCACATTCATCAGTTCACAGATTGCCTAGGAGAAACTGCTTAACTGAAAATTATAGCTTATATTTCCCCAAAGTAACAACATGACACTTCATTAATACATAAGAATTCAGAAGTTTGAGACAAATTAGTCACAGATAAAGAAGAGGTCTATGAAAATTTAAAACATTGAATTTTTATTTAGATAATATTAAAAAAAGTTATACATGATTAATAAAACCAAGTGAAAAACAAGGATACCTCTATAACTTCGCTCATCACTACATCACACGTCACCTCTGATTGGTTGAATAAGATAATACATACTTACTGCTGAATGGCTCCGCAGGATATTTAACCTGGCCGGCCCCTTACTTTAGACATGCTTCCAGGAAGAAGCAATTGTGATGAAACGCGCGTCGAGGTTAATAGAAGCACAGACCAAATCACGCAGCGCCACTCTCTACATGAGCCTATATATTTGAAGGTAACCCATGTATATTTGGGTACATTATTTAAATTGGATGCAAATGGCCTGCTTTTTCTTTCTGAGGTTCCTTGTTTTTTACTTGGCTTTATTAATCATGAAAAACTTTTTTTAATATTATCTAAATAAACATTCAATGTTTTATATTTTCATAGATCTCTTCTTTATCTATGAATAATTTGTCTCAGACTTCTGAATTGTTAACTGAAAGTTAGTAGCACTGGAAATGAGATTGCATTAATAAAAGAAAAAATCCCTTTGTTTTCATCATATTTGAGTGCCAAGTTTCATATTCACCTATACTACGGGACAGAGTCATATTTGTGCACCTATCAACCAGAAGTTCCATGCTCTTTATTGAAATATAGACTAACTGCAGACTTGTAGCCCAAGGCTAGACAATCTCTTTAACAAGTAAAGTCCCAGAAACTACACAGGAAATACTGACTGGAGGGACACAAGCACCAGCAATACTAGGGTTTAATAGATAAGCGCATGAATTGCCCAGCGGCAACAGCAGTACCTATGCCGGCAATCACAACAAGTTCTGGCACGGATGTTACACTCTATCTATGATTCAAGAAAATGTGGTATCTTCTTCAAATAGCCAAAAAAAGTCACCTTCAAGAAAGACTCCTGGCCAAATGATTGTTCAGCTGACAGCTATCTAATGTGCATGGGTACTTTATCCTTCTCAATTTCTAAACAGAGCCAGCTCTGAAAAAGCACCATCATTAATGAATGCCCAAGTATATGGGAATACAAAACACAACTTTGAACAATTTAATATTTATCACTTAATGACACAGGTTATTTGCTTATTTTTTTTTCAATTCTGTTTGTTTCTTCAAAAAAAAAGAGTGAGTTTCAGGCCAGGGAACAAGATACAGCTTTCTAAAGCTTTAACTTGTTATTTCAATTGTTAGCTGCATTAGTACAATACTGAGTCAAATTGAGAGATACCAATTACTTTCATTTAACTAAGTCAAATTGTACATTCATTTTATTTATTCTTTTTTATTTTCATACAGAAAGCAAAATTGGAAGCCTATATTTCAAGGTGCAATTATCTATTAATATTTCTCACACACATGGTAAAAATAAATGCATATAGTACACAAGAAATTTTAAACTAAAAATCAAAAGCTTTACCTATCTTTATTAATGTAGAAATGTAAGATTTGAAAATCAGCAATGAGACATTTTTATATTTCTCTTGTATTGTTATGAGGAAATTTTAAACAATGCAAAAAAATATGCCATCTCGTAAACTGGATTAATTAGTTTCCTGCTGAATCTTCAATGTTTAATGTAATAATATTTACATAAATCTAGTTAAGAAAAATTTAAATCAAATCAATGAATATTTTTGGAAGACATTCCGGTAGAATAACAGCCATGTCATATAAATGGAAGAAGTTCAACAAATAATGTTTATAAATTCAGCTGTTATATTATTATAATAATTCGTACTGATTTAATAGTATTATTTCTACTTCATATAATAGAAGAAATTGTTATAATATGTAAACCTTGCATAAACTAACTATAGAAAAATTAGGCGATGTTCACGTTAGCTTTGTTATTTCCATTGTTCTGCTCCTTTAAAATCTTGGTATTATTCCATAATATGACACCAAGCTCCTATTATCAAACTTTCAATTCCGCATTCATTATCTCCACGAGTAATTCTGAAATATCCATTTTCACCCCATTTGTTTCCCCATGAATTTGCAACAATCTGAAACACAAATTTAATATATTTATTGCATTACTTGTTGAATGAATTATTATTATTATTATTATTATTATTATAGAACCATTAATTTCATGGCACTTCACATTATATAGCTGACATGAACCGCAAAACCATTACCCTGATTGCCAATGCACCAAGGGAATTGAGAAGAGCCGAGGCTAAGTGCCTCGAATTGATGCATCTAATGGATGCGCCATTTCTGGGATGGATGAGGGTTGGTCTTATTAGGCTAGAAAGGGGCCAATATTCTTGGACCTTCCCAGCCTATTAATATCAGCCCCCAGCTATCTGCTTAGCCTTTGCTGATTATTAAATATTAGGGGGACCCCAAGTCATTTTTTAGGGTCTTCCTTTTTAATAACCAGTAATGGTCTAAGCAGACAGCTGTGAGCTAATAATAATAGAGAAAGTGGAAAGCTCCATGACAATTGGCCCCTTCCCAGACTAATAAGACCAGCTCACAGCTGTCTGCTTTTCCTTAGATGGTTATTAAACATAAGGAAAATAAGGAAGACATCAAGCCATTTTTTCATTTACTTATTGATTTATTAGCTGAATACAAGTACAGAAAACTTCACATTCACTGCATTGATTATACAGTACAGACCACAAGTTGGGACACACCTTCTCATTTAAAGATTTTTCTGTATTTTCATGACTTTGAAAATTGTACATTCACACTGAAGGCATCAAAACTATGAGTTAACACATGTGGAATTATATACTTATCAAAAAAGTGTGAAACAACTGAAAATATGTCTTATATTCTAGGTTCATCAAAGTAGCCACCTTTTGCTTTGATGACTGCTTTGCACACTCTTGGCATTCTCTTGATGAGCTTCAAGAGGTAGTCACCGGAAAGGGTTTTCACTTCACAGGTGTGCCCTGTCAGGTTTAATAAGTGGGATTTCTTGCCTTATAAATGGGGTTGGGACCATCAGTTGTGTTGTGCAGTAGTCTAGTGGATACACAGCTGATAGTCCTACTGAATAGACTGTTAGAATTTGTATTATGGCAAGAAAAAAGCAGCTAAGTAAAGAAAAATGAGTGGCCATCATTACTTTAAGAAATGAAGGTCAGTCAGTCAGAAAAATTGGGCAAACTTTGAAAGTGTCCCCAAGTGCAGTTGCAAAAACCATCAAGCGCTACAAAGAAACTGGCTCACATGAGGACCGCCCCAGGAAAGGAAGACCAAGAGTCACCTCTGCTTCTGAGGATAAGTTTATCCAAGTCACCAGCCTCAGAAATCGCAGGTTAACAGCTGCTCAGATTAGAGACCAGGTCAATGCCACATAGAGATCTAGCAGCAGACACATCGCTTCAACAACTGTTAAGAGGAGACTTTGGGCAGCAAGCCTTCATGGTAAAATAGCTGCTCAGAAACCACTGCTAAGGACAGGCAACAAGCAGAAGAGACGTGTTTGGGCTAAAGAACACAAGGAATGGACATTAGACCAGTGGAAATCTGTGCTTTGGTCTGATGAGTCCAAATTTGAGATCTTTGGTTCCAACCACCGTGTCTTTGTGCGACGCAGAAAAGGTGAACGGATGGACTCTACATGCCTGGTTCCCACCGTGAAGCATGGAGGAGGAGGTGTGATCGTGTGGGGGTGTTTTGCTGGTGACACTGTTGGGGATTTATTCAAAATTGAAGGCATACTAAACCAGCATGGCTACCACAGCATCTTGCAGCGGCATGCTATTCCATCCGGTTTGCGTTTAGTTGGACCATCATTTATTTTTCAACAGGACAATGACCCCAAACACACCTCCAGGCTGTGTAATGGCTATTTGACCAAGAAGGAGAGTGATGGGGTGCTATGCCAGATGATCTGGCCTCCACTGTCACCAAACCTGAACCCAATCGAGATGGTTTGGGGTGAGCTGGACCGCAGAGTGAAGGCAAAAGGGCCAACAAGAGCTAAGCATCTCTGGGAACTCCTTCAAGATTGTTGGAAGATCACATATTGTTTTGCATTTCTGTTTTTCTATTCAAATGTTACATTAGTACATGCCACACCAGTACACTGTCGTGTCACAAGTGCTGACTTTTTTAGTTGTATACCTACCTAGTTTTTCTTATTTTGTCATTTTTGGGAAGAGGCTTGGATGTTAATGGAAATAATAAGAAAAAAATTAGACATTTACTTGTGCATGTCTGCTTTGCACATCTGTTTTGCTAGTCCGATTTGACAGCCATTGTTGCGATACCTATGGCCTGTTGCTATATTCTCTTTCTGTAAGTGTAACTACCTAACTAGCATTGCTTGTTACTTCTTTGTTGGTTGAAAAACTAAAAATTTGAGGTTGAAAAGATTGTAAAAAAATAAATATACTGTTGTTCATGATGTATGGTAAAAGAAAATGTGGCAATAGCAATTCATGGAGTGGTGTAAATAAAAAAAAATATATTCCATGGCTAAGAATGTGGGAGCTGCTAGCAGCAGCAAAAGCACCACAACCAATATAGGCTCCAATCATCTGTGCAGTAGTACCAATGCAGGTCACCATTAGCCTCCGTTTCCTCCTATAAATGAATCAGTGGGGAAGAAGCAGAGAAAGGAATATTTGTCACATCACTCATCGTAGTTTCTCCAGGATGATGCTACATCTGTGCACACCACTGATAAACTAATGGTATCACTGTTGGAAGCTGTGTGCTAATGCTTACTTACAATAAAGGTTTTATCACTAGGACATTATCACTGCCAGGTCTGATGTGCACTGGACTGCTAGTCCAACTCTACCTCCTCCTGTGATAAGCAGTTCACTCTCAATAAACAAAGTACATAGAGAGCCTGGAGTGGGCAGGGTTAACTTTCTCAGCTCTGCTACATTCTACATATAAAAACTCTGCTTGTGTCAGAACATCTGCACCCAGTAAACTAAGTAATACATCATTGGATTCAGGGTCTTTTTGCTTACATCATGCTGCTCTCAGATGAAATAGGAAAAAACTGTTGACTGATTCCCTTTAAAGAGCTTGGAAGGTATTGAATAAAGTCCTAGAAGACCTCCGAGAATTATACAAATCTTTTTAGGGCAGTTGGAGTTCCTCCAATTCATGTCAAATCCAATTTGAAATTTAAATAATTTAATAATCATTAATTGCAACAATTTTTTATGGTCCTTCTATTTTCACAGGTTCAAAAATAAATGAAAAATATTCTGACATGAGGATGAAAAAAATCCTAAAGGTCTGGCATGGACGATATATAGAGTTAGCAAACCCCAAAAATTCTTTCCTTGTGAAGTAAAACCCCATTGTAGCATCTAGCCAATGCTCCAGTAGGTGAATACATCATCTTAAAAATTTACTAGGAAGGACATCCCTTTGAATTGAAATCCAAGTGCAAACCACTAGTAATACTCATGAATAGAAAGACCATATTAGACTTTGCTATAGAACATCAAATAACACTGACCAGTTCTTAACTAGAGATGAGCGGTGTTCGACTAGAGCTGTTCGCCAATCTCAAAGTCGAGCTGTTTTGGGCGGTGTTCGAGTCGTTCGACGAACGCGAATGATTTGCAAAAAATTTGGCTGTTCAAGGTTATGTTCGATAAATGTTCGTGCACCAAAAGCGTGTCCTGCAAGTCTGGCGCTATTTAGAGCACCAATCATGCAGGGATTGTCTGCCACTCACTGTAATGCCACAGCCATGGTGGTTGTGGCATTACAGTTGTTGCCCAAATCGATGGGAACAGTGCTCACAGTGAACAATGAAAAGCCGGCAATTCAGCAGCGGCATACACCGGTACCCGACAATTTAGAACAGAAAGAATAGAGTATCACACATAGATTAGATAGATAGATACATGTCAGTCACATTTATAAGAAGTACAGTGACAGTGTTAGTTACAGTACTTGTCATTTAGTGTAAAGGATTTATTAAAAAAAATATTAGTGTTTTCATGCATCGTCTCTTTAAAAAAGCCGGCTGGCAATTCAGCATCGGTACCCGACAATTTATAACAGAAAGAATAGAGCATCACACATAGATTGGATAGATAGAAACATGTCAGTCACATATATAAGAAGTACAGTGATAGTGTTGATTACTGTACTTGTCATTTAGTGTTAAAATAAAGGATTTATTAAAAAAAAAAATTGGCGTGGGGTTCCCCATAATTTTAGTCTCTAGCGGAGGTTAAGCTGATGGCTGGGGCAGATGTTTGAAGCCTGGGAAGGGGGTAATACCCACGGAGCTTCCCAGGCTACTAATATCAGCCCCCAGCTGAATACCTAGCCTTTACTAGCTATTAAAATGGGGGACCCCCAAAAAAATGACGTGGGGTCCCCCGTATTTTAATAGCTAGCAAAGGCTAGGCAGACAGCTGGGAGCTGATATTAATAGCCCAGGAAGGGTGCCATGAATATTGGCCCCCTCCCAGGCTAGAAAAACCTGCCGTCAGCCGCCCCAGAAATGGCGCATCCATAGGATGCACCAATTCTGGCACTTAGCCTTGCTCTTCCCACTGCCCTGTAGCGGTGGCAGTGGGGTAATAAGGCTGGGGTTGATGTCAGCTTATAATGCTATCTGACATCAAGCCCAGGTTAGTAATGGAGAGGCGTCTATAAGACTCCCCCATTACTATCCCCATAGTCAAAGTTAAAAAAAACACAAACACCCAGAATAAAGTCCTTTAATTGAAATAAACACACAATTCTTTATTGTTCTAAATTAAACCATACTTACCATCACGCCCATTCCAGCTGAAGCCAATGTCTTCTGCAATAAAAGTAAAATAATAATGCAACATCATCCTTACCTTTCCATGGTTCCCACGACAGCTTCAGCTCTGCTACATTCACATGACAGGCTGGATCGCAGCCGAAAGCTGCCATCCAGCTTGCCATGCCGCAGACACTGAGAAGCGCAGGCATGCTTGTGCTCCTCAGTGTTTCGCTGTAATGGCATAAAGATGAGCCAAGGTCATGTCCAATGAACTCAGCTCACCTCATGCACGTCACTGACAGCGTGGGAAAATTCTCCTGCGCTTGCAGTCAGCGTGAGAGAATTCTCCTGCTGAAGCGCTGAGCGCAGGAGAATTTTCCCACGCTGTCAGTGACGTGCATGAGGTGAGCTCATGTCCAATGAACTCAGCTCACCTCATGCACGTCACTGACAGCGTGGGAGAATTGACTGCACTCTGTAGTGTCTATGAAGGATGGCATGCTGGATGGCAGCGCTCAGCTGCCATCCAGCCTGTCATCTCAATGCCATCCCAGCGTGGGAGAATTCTCCTGCTCAAGCGCTGAGCGCAGGAGAATTTTCCCACACTGTCAGTGACGTGCATGAGGTGAGCCGAGATCATTGGACATGACCTCGGCTCATCTGGATGCCGTCACAGCGAGACACTGAGGAGCGCAAGCATGCCTGCGCTTCTCAGTGTCTGTGGTGTGGCAAGCTGGATGGCAGCTTTCGGCTGCCATCCAGCTTGTCATGTCAATGTAGCAGAGCTGAAGCTGTCGTGGGAACCATGGAAAGGTAAGGATGATGTTGCTTTATTATTTTACTTTTATTGCAGGAGATCGTTGGCTTCAGCTGGAATGGGCGTGATGGTAAGTATGGTTTAATTTAGAACATTAAAAAATTGTGTGTTTATTTCATTTAAAGGACTTTATTTTGGGTGTTGTGTTTCTTTAAATACTTTACTAGAAATTCATGGCAGTCATGTCTAATATAGGCGTGACCCCATGAATTTCGGGCTTAGGGCCAGCTGATAATGCCACGCTGGCCCTAACCCCTTTATTACCCAGTGAGCCACCGCAACAGGGCCCTGGATGAGTTGGGTACAGCTCCAGAAGATGGCGCTTCTATGAATGCGCCATTTTCTGGGGTGGCTGCGGACTGCAATTTGCAGCGGGGGGGGGAGGTGGGCAGAAAGATTTGGCCTCCCTGCACTGCGGATTCCAGCCCCCAGCTGCCTAGATGTACCTGGCTTGACACAAAAATAGGGCGAAGCCCCATGTATTATTTTTTTTAATTATTTCATGAAATTCATGAAATAATTAAAAAAAAGGGCTTCCCTATATTGTTGTGTCCGGCCAGGTACAAATAGGCATCTGGGGGTTGGACACAAAAATATGGCGAAGGCCACGTCAAATTTTTGGTGAAAAATTCAATAAATTTTAAAAAAAAAAACACATTTAGGGACTGTATCTTTATTAACCCCCCAGAGTGTAGTCAAATCTCATCAGATCTGTATCCACAGGTGTACACCACCAATAGAGTATGTAAAAAAGGGGAAAGGAAGAGATGGGAAAAAGTGTGCATATATACTACTATAATTAAAATTAATTATATTTATTAAATTTACAAATTATGGACATTTTAAAACCTAATATTTTATTAAATTTATTAAAATATAGTGAATACACATGCATCAAACGATGCATATAAAGCAACCACCCTGTGATTTCCAAACGTGGTGCCCACTAATAAATCTGGCTGAATGATGTGTGGGATAAGTTAGGAGCGCCTCAGTCCAGTCCCTTAATTATTGGACTGTGGATGTATATTAAACAAGGAGTCCCCCATATATAAGAATTGACTTGATGTTTGTACCACATCAAACAGCACAGTTGAAGTGAATTAATAATAGAATTTGAGATAAACGAGGTACTTGGATGCCTCAATCCAGTCCCTAATTATTGCACTATAACTGTATATTAAACAAGGAGTCCCTCATATATGAAAATTAACTCGTGTTTTTACCATATCAAGTGACAAAATTTAATTCAATTATTGTAAAATTTGAGGTGCTTGATAGTATAGTAACAGATTGTAATTTAAATGTTGCGCATATCATATAACAAGACCCTTAGGAAAAAGCCGGTATATCAGTGAAACGCGCGTCAGGGACCATAATCTGATCGAGGCATCCAAGTACCTCGTTTATCTCAAATTCTATTATTAATTCAATTCAAGTCAATTCTTATATATGGGGGACTCCTTGTATAATATACAGCCACAGTCCAATAATTAAGGGACTGGACTGAGGCGCTCCTAACTTATCCCACACCTCATTCAGCCAGATTTATTAGTGGGCACCATGTTTGAAAATCACAGGGTGGTTGCTTTATATGCATCGTTTGATGCATGTGTATTCACTATATTTTAATAAATGTAATAAAGTATTAGGTTTTAAAATGTCCATAATTTGTAAATTTAATAAATATAATTCATTTTAATTATAGTAGTATATATCCACACTTTTTCCCATCTCTTCCTTTCCCCTTTTTTACATACTCTATTGGTGGTGTACACCTGTGGATACAGATCTGATGAGATTTGACTACACTCTGGGGGGTTAATAAAGATGCAGTCCCTAAATGTGTTTTTTTTTTAATTTTTAGTGAATTTTTCACCAAAAATTTGACGTAGCCTTCGCCATATTTTTGTGTCCCTCCGCTGCAAATTGCAGTCCGCAGCCACCCCAGAAAATGGCGCGTTCATAGAAGCGCCATCTTCTGGCGCTGTACCCAACTCATCCAGGGCCCTGGTGCAGTGGCTCACTGGGTAATAAAGGGGTTAGGGCCAGATTGGCATTATCAGCTGGCCCTAAGCCCGAAATTCATGGGGTCACGCCTATATTAGACATGACTGCCATGAATTTCTAGTAAAGTATTTAAAAAAAACGCAACACCCAGAATAAAGTCCTTTAATTGAAATAAACACACAATTTTTTAATGTTCTAAATTAAACCATACTTACCATCACGCCCATTCCAGCTGAAGCCAACGATCTGCTGCAATACAAGTAAAATAATAAAGCAACCTCATCCTTACCTTTCCATGGTTCCCTCGACAGCTTCAGCTCTGCTACATTGACATGACAAGCTGGATGGCAGCCGAAAGCTGCCATCCAGCTTGCCACGCCACAGACACTGAGAAGCGCAGGCATGCTTGCGCTCCTCAGTGTCTCGCTGTGACAGCATCCAGATTAGCCGAGGTCATGTCCAATGAACTCGGCTCACCTCATGCACGTCAATGACAGCGTGGGAAAATTCTCCTGCGCTCAGCGCTTCAGCAGGAGAATTCTCCCACGCTGGGATGGCATTGAGATGACAGGCTGGATGGCAGCTGAGCGCTGCCATCCAGCATGCCATCCTTAAAAGACACTGCAGAGCGCAGGCAATTCTCCCACGCTGTCAGTGACATGCATGAGGTGAGCTGAGTTCATTGGACATGAGTTCACCTCATGCACATCACTGACAGCGTGGGAAAATTTTCCTGCGCTCAGCGCTTCAGCAGGAGAGTTCTCCCACGCTAGGATGGCATTGAGATGACAGGCTGGAAGGCAGCTGAACGCTGCCCACCAGCATGCCATACTTGATAGACACTGCAGAGCGCAGGCATGCTTGCACTCTGCAGTGTCTCTGAAGGATGACAAGCTGGATGGCAGCGCTCAGCTGTGATCCAGTCTGTCATCTCAGTGCCATCCCAGCGTGGGAGAATTCTCCTACACAAGCGCTGAGCGCAGGAGAATTTTCCCACGCTGTCAGTGACGTGCATGAGGTGAGCTGAGTTCATTGGACATGACCTTGGCTCATCTTTATGCCGTCACAGCGAGACACTGAGGAGCACAAGCATGCCTGCGCTTCTCAGTGTCTGCGGCATGGCAAGCTGGATGGCAGCTTTCGGCTGCGATCCAGCCTGTCATGTGAATGTAGCAGAGCTGAAGCTGTCGTGGGAACCATGGAAAGGTAAGGATGATGTTGCTTTATTATTTTACTTTTATTGCAGAAGACATTGGCTTCAGCTGGAATGGGCGTGATGGTAAGTATGGTTTAATTTAGAACAATAAAGAATTGTGTGTTTATTTCAATTAAAGGACTTTATTCTGGGTGTTTGTGTTTTTTTTTTAACTTTGACTATGGGGTTAGTAATGGGGGTGTCTTATAGACGCCTCTCCATTACTAACCCGGGCTTGATGTCAGCTGGCATTATAAGCTGACATCAACCCGAGCATTATTACCCCACTGCCACCGCTACAGGGCAGTGGGAAGAGCGAGGCTAAGTGCTAGAATTGGCGCATCCTATGGGTGCGCCATTTCTGGGGCGGCTGACGGCAGGTGTTTCTAGTCTTGGAGGGGGCCAATATTCATGGCACCCTTCCTGGGCTATTAATATCAGTCCCCAGCTGTCTGCCTAGCCTTTGCTAGCTATTAAAATAGGGGGGACCCCACGTCATTTTTTTGGGGGTCCCCCATTTTAATAGCTAGTAAAGGCTAGGTATTCAGCTGGGGGCTGATATTAGTAGCCTGGGAAGCTCTGTGGGTATTACCCCCTTCCCAGGCTTCAAACATCTGCCCCAGCCATCTGCTTAACCTCCGCTAGAGACTAAAATTACGGGGAACCCCACGCCAATTTTTTTTTCAATAAATCCTTTATTTTAACACTAAATGACAAGTACAGTAATCAACACTATCACTGTACTTCTTATATGTGTGACTGACATGTTTCTATGTATCTAATCTATGTGTGATGCTCTAATCTTTCTGTCATAAATTGTCGGGTACCGATGCTGAATTGCCGGCCGGCTTTTTTAAAGAGACGGTGCATGAAAACACTATTATTTTTTTTAATAAATCCTTTAACACTAAATGACAAGTACAGTAACAAACACTGTCACTGTACTTCTTTTATATGTGACTGACATGTTTCTATCTATCTAATCTATGTGTGATGCCTTATTCTTTCTGTTCTAAATTGTCGGGTACCGGTGTATGCCGCTGCTGAATTGCTGGCCGGCTTTTTTAAAGAGTGTGTCTTCTGAGCAGTTTGTCAGCTTTTGGACACCTTTGAATGTGTTTTCTATGTGTTTCTATGTGTTTTTGTTTGCCTGCCATTGGTTTTAACGGTGTTCGGCGGTGTTCGACGGTGCTCTAAGGTGTTCGACGAACAGTTCCATGAACATCCCAGTGTTCGACGAACCGAACCGAACTCGAACACTATGGGGGTGGCTCAACACTATTCTTAACTAAGATTATTTGGACAGATGAAACCTGAACCAGACATTAACCAGAAAATGGGAAGAGAATAGTATGAAGAAGAAAAGAGCTCACGAGCTGAAGCATAATGCATAATCTTTCAAACTTCATGAAGGTAGTGTTATAGTATGGGCATGTATGACTCCCAATAGAACTAAGTCACTTGTGTTTACTGATGATATAAGTGTGGATAGAAATAGCAGTAGTATTATGATTGCCCGAGCCATCTTGCAGGTAAAATGGCTGTTTCCTGCAAGATTAAGTGACTACAAAGAAACAATGGAAAGACTGCTGTGGCACAGAGCTGCAACATTTTGAGTGAAGCCTTATTAGCTAAGGGAAAATTAATTTTTCACATAGGACTAGTGTTGAGCCACCCCCGTAGTGTTCGAGTTCGGTTCGGTTCGTCGAACACCCGTGTGTTCGCCGAACTGTTCGTTGAACTGTTCGTCGAACACCTTCGAACACCGTTAAAACCAATGGCAGGCAAACAAAAACACATAGAAACACATAGAAAACACCTTCAAAGGTGTCCAAAAGCTGACAAACTGCTCAGAAGACACAACTAACACATGGAAAAGTGACAAGTACATATAGTCATGCGAAAAGAAAAGAGGTGGAGGAGTAAAAGGAGGGTGAGACACAGATATAGGCATGTCATGCCCTTCTAAAATCCAAAAAGTGAGAAGCCGAGACGGCCAGTCCGCTCCTGCCCGTGCCACCTCCGTGTCGCCGGGTTTGTGCCAGAGCCGCGGTGAACCCTGACGGCCAGCCCCCCTCTCCCAATACTGGTGCCTGTCCGCTGGTGGGTCGAGAGAGCCCCCCTGTGGTGGAGGCAGCTCTAAGCTTTTTAATTTAAATTGTCCCTCTAATTTGAATGAATACACTTTAAATCCATTTACAAGGATCTATTGGAGGGCAAGTCTCATGCCAGCAGCCGCATAATTCCAGCTCCAGTAGCGTCCACTAAAGCTGCTGCAGTTAAAAAGCTTTTATAAGGATCGAGCTCGGCTGTCCACGGCAAGGCATCCTAGTGCCAGTCCCAGCCCCTATGCCTTGGGGTGCCTCCTGATGCTCTTCACTAAGTATCCCGTGGTCCCGAAGCATTTCCTTTGAAAAAATTAAGTGTCCAAACTACAGGTGGTGTAGCTTGCTTAACAGCCGGGATAATCCGCTGACTAGCAGACACTGCTACTAGGCACAAAGTATTTCCTGGGCTAGATGCAGTTAAAAATTTGTAAGTAGATACTCTCGTTGGATGCTGAGAAAGCATTCCATAGAGTCTCCTGGCACGCCATATATGATTCTCTTAAAAAGCTTGGGGTAGGGGTCTAGGGGACCCTTTTATAGCCAAAATCACGGCCCTGTATCACAATACGTCACCTAGGCTGAAGATAAATGGAACTGTAGCACCGAGGGCTCGGTTGCTACAGACGTATTGCACCTCACCCAGAGGTGTGATATCTCACTCTCAGATAAGGATGGAGTGTGGATCAGGACCCGACACCTGCATGCATTACACCACATTGCCGTGGGGCAGGGCGACCAATATGCCCCTGAGATGGGCACGACAGTCCCTGTCCCTGGCTGGAGTGGGGGGAGGGAACACTGAGGAAGGGGAACCCTGCAGTGCAGGAGCAGGAAGGAAGCAGTTCCTGGGTGCATTGAGAAGGGAGTATAAAAGGTGGGCACCATCTTAGTTCAGTGCAGAGAAGTCTGAGCAGAAGTGGCAGGGAGCAGGGGCTCTGCATGAGCTCTGCTCCGGAGGCGGGCCTAGTAACAGAGGCCCAGGCCTGCAAGAGGGAGAAGGAAGGAAGAGGAGCGGAGAAGGCTCCAGGAACGAGGAATGAAGGGATCCCAGGGGTGCGGACGGGCGAGTCGCCACCGCACGCCCGAATCCACCTGCGTGGAGGGGTCAGGCCAAAGGGGGAGACCGGTCCCCGAACTAGTGGAGGCAGGAAACGACCCTCAGCTAGAAACCGGAGGCTCTGACATTTTATGTGGCGCAGCCCCTTGCTCCACCCGCTAGGAAGGCACCACATAGGGTCAGGGAAACTGGCGCCAAGTTTACCAAGAGGAGGCCCGAGGCAGCCGGACAGAAGTGTTGGTAAGAAAGGCCAAACAAAGGACACACAAAGGGGGTCCTGTGAAGCGCTCCAAAGTTATCTTGGAGTTGTCTGAGCCCCTCACCTGGTGAGCACAGTACGACGTGGGCAGCCGTTACCTGCAGACGTGGTCTGGATAATAAGAACTATGAGTAAAGGCCCTGAACTGCATCACTGACTCCGTGTCGTTACTGCTGCTGCCCTGCACCATCACCCCCATCCTCCGCATACAATGCCCTGAGGCTATACTCCTCCCATGGGGAGTTATGCTACGCTCTGCTGCACCCACAACACCAGCCTTAGCGGTCTGCCCTGTAGTGGCGGTTCACTCTGACCGCAATCCACGGGTGGCGTAGTCGGACATTTAAACATCAAAACCACATAAATAGTTCCGCCACTGGTTTGACCGCCCTGAGCCACGGAACCGGATCGCCGCCACGAAGACTACAACCACCAGCATCCACCAAAAAGGGTCCGGCTCCGGGTGTCCCAAGGCCCAGGGGGTGCGTCAGAACATTTTCATCACCTTTCACAATCACCAATGGGACAAGGCATGGATGTCCTCTGTCCCCTCTCTTATACATCCTAGTGACGGAGCACCTGCTCTCATCAATTCGCCATAACCCCAATATTAGGTGGATTGAGGTGGGAGGCACCGAGTACAAGTGCTCTCTATTTGCTGATGATGTCCTAGTATATATCACTCAATCACATATATCCATCCCTGCTGTTATGGCTGAAATAGATCACTTTGTTACATGGTAAAATTTTAAAATCA
Source organism: Phyllobates terribilis (assembly GCF_046119375.1). Taxonomy (NCBI): domain Eukaryota; kingdom Metazoa; phylum Chordata; class Amphibia; order Anura; family Dendrobatidae; genus Phyllobates; species Phyllobates terribilis. Next base: position 377,568,739 of record NW_027362763.1, on the reverse strand, counting down.
ATGCAGCGAAGTCTGAGGCCCTCGATGTCTCCCTCCCTAAATCCATATAGGATTCCATCCAGTCCAACTTTCCCTTTGCCTGGCCCTCACAGGGTATCAAATACTTAGGAATTCCTATTCATAGAGACCTCTCCCATCTATGTTATCTTAATTTTGGGCCCTTTATTGAACAATTCCATACAGACCACGGTTGGCAAGTTAGAACTGTAAGATTCACTACGTGAACCACTGGTGTTTTGTGGAAAAGCACATGTACACCGCGTTCCAAATTATTATGCAAAAAGTGTTTAGGAGTGATAAGGGAAGAATTTATTTGTTTGTCAGTTAAACTCATTGATGGTGATGTGTGTCAGGGCTCTTTATATCACTGTAAGCAATTGCAGACACCTGTGCTAATTAGTTTGGCAGGTGTGTCCAATGAAAGGCAAGACTACTTAAGAAGGCTCTCTCACATTATTAAGCAGCCTACATTTTCTGCCAAAATGGGAAAGAAAAAGGATGTGTCGGCTGCTGAGAAGCAACAAATTGTGGAGTGTTTAGGTCAAGGCATGACTACAATCAACATTGTGCGATGATCAGGATGAAGTGTCTTGGCAATCAAGAAGTATGTAGTTGATTCACAGTACACACGTGTGCGTGCTGATAAGGGCAAATTGAGGACTCTTTCCTACAGGCAATTACGTCAGGTTGAAAGAGCAGCGGCAAAAAAGCCTTGTCATAGCAGCAGACAAGTTTTTGAAGCTGCTTGTGCCTCCAACGTCCCCCGAACAACAAGATGCAGGGTCCTTCAGAGGTTTGCAGCTGTGCATACGCCATCCTGTCGACCTCCTCTATCCACTTCACACAAGCAGAAACGGCTCCAGTGGGCCAAACATTACATGAAGACTGATTTCAAAACTGTTTTGTTCACGGATGAGTGCCGTGCAGCGCTCGATGGTCCAGATGAATGGAGTGGAGGATGGCTGGTTGATGGACACCCCACGCAAACACGGCTACAGCGCCAACAAGGAGGAGGTGGAGTAATGTTTTGGGCTGGAATCATGGGGAGAGAGATTGTCGGCCCCTTTAGGATCCCTGAAGGCGCTAAAGATGAACTCCATAATGTATGTGGATTTTCTCAAACAGCACTTCCTGCCATGGTTCAAGAAGAAGAACCGTGTATTTCACAGCAAGATCATTTTTCTGCATGATAATGCACCATCTCATGCTGCACATAAAACATCTGCATCTCTGGCTGATATGGGCATAAAAGGGGACAAACTTATGGTGTGACCCCATGCTCCCCTGATCTCTACCCCATTCAGAACCTTTGGAGCATCATTAAAAGGAGTGTCTATGATGGCGGGAGGCAGTTCACATCTAAGCAACAGCTCTGGGAGGGTATTCTGTCCTCATGCAAAACAATTGAAGCAGAAACCATCCAAAACCTGACAAATTCAATGGACGAGAGAGTTCAGAAGCTCCTTTCGAACAAGGGGTCCTATGTGAAAATGTAACATCACCTAGAATAAAGTTTTGAGTTGAAAACTGTTTGATTTCAGTTTCTAACAACCTGCTAATGCTTATAATTTCAAAAATGACCATTTTTTTGGTCTTTATTAAAATGAAAAGGTTGATCGAAAAGTTTGGGGGATCTAAGAGTGTGGCAACCCAGTAGTCATGATTACTTCGAATTCTGACAATATGAGGGTCATGCTGCAGGTAGTGCAGCAAGAAGGCACTTATGTGTCTTGCGCATCTCGGAGCCCCAAAATTATTTTCCGGGCTAGATGCAGCTAAAAATTATTTTTAATTTTAAATCTGGTGAAGCTTATTATAGATGGCCTAATAGGATCAGTGCTGCACACTGCTACAAAGCCCAAATTATTTTCCAGTCAAGATACAGATAAACATGATTAGTAATTTGAAAGCTTAAAACGGTTGGTAGGGTGATTTTAACCAATCATCAAGCTTTTACTCTCCCCAGGATGACACAGGGGTAGAAAAGTCGTTTCGGATCCATGATTTGTTCATCTTTATGAACGTGAGTCTGTCTACATTATCAGTGGAGAGCCGCGTGCGCTTATCTGTCAGCACACCACCAGCAGCGCTGAACACACGTTCAGACAGAACGCTGGCTGCGGGGCATGACAAGATCTCCAAGGCGTAAGTGGCTAGCTCCGGCCATTTATCCAGATTGGAAGCCCAAAAAGAGCAAGGGTCCAGTGACACAGTCGTGGCTTCAATGTTTACTTGGAGATACTCCTGTACCATCGTCTCTAGGCGTTGACTATGTGTCAGACTTCTTGTCTCCTGTGGCCTTGCAAAGGATGGGCTAAAAAAGTGGTGAAATGATTGCGCAAAATTGATGTTACCAGCAGATACTGTGGTTCTGTTACGGTTTGAGTGCTGAACACTTGACGGTCCCACGGTTGGCAAGTTGGAACTGTGAGATTCACTACGTGCACCACTGGTATTTTGTGGAAAAGCACATGTAAGATTCTGCAACAGTCTCTGCTGATACTCCTGCATGCGTGCATCCCTTTCTATGGCAGGAATAATTTCTGCAAATTTACTTTTGTACCGGGGATCTAACAGTGTGGCAACCCAGTAGTCAGGATTATTTCTAATTCTCACAATTCGAGGGTCATGTTGCAGGTAGTGCAGCAAGAAGGCACTCATGTGTGTTGCGCATCCAGGAGCACCAAGTCCCTGTTGTGTTGGTGGCGAGGTAACAATCATGCTTCCTTCCTCTGTCCTCTCCCCCCAACCTCGCACAACAGAAATGTGATCAAGGTCTCCCTCATCTGATGAGTCTTCCATCAGTTCGTCCTCCACTTCTTCCTGGGCTCCTGCACCTTCCTCACTAGTTTGGCTGCTACCATGCGCCCTGGTAAAACCATCTCCCCCACCCTCACATGCCTGCCGCCTTGGTGCTGCCGACCGTCTGGACCTTGCAGATGTTAGCCCTTCCGCATACAACTCCTCCTCCTCTACTTCCTCCACCTCCTCTTGTGCCACCACCTGACTCCGAATTCTGTTTAACATGTGCTCCAGCATGTAAATCACCGGAATAGTCATGCTGATAATGGCATCGTCAGCACTAAACATCTTCGTCGCCATTTCAAAACTGTGCAGAAGGGTGCATAGGTCCCTGATCTGAGACCACTCCTCCAGCGTGATTTGCCCCACCTCTGAATCTCGTTGGCCCAGGCTATACGTCAGAACGTATTGCACCAGGGCTTGTCGGTGCTGCCACAGTCGCTGCAACATGTGCAGAGTTGAATTCCACCGGGTAGGCACATCGCATTTTAGCCGGTGAAGTGGCAGGCCCAACGACTTCTGTAGAGATGTAAGTCGCTGAGCTGCGGGATGCGAACGGCGGAAGTGAGCACACAGCGACCGTGCCCTCTGCAGAAGGCCATCTAGTCTGGGATAGTGGGCTAAAAATTGCTGGACAACCAGGTTCAACACGTGAGCCATACAAGGCACGTGTGTGACATTGCCCCGGCGAAGGGCCGCACCCAGGTTTGCAGCATTGTCGCACACGGCCTTCCCTGGTTTCAGGTCCAGTGGAGACAACCATTCATGAAATTGGTTCTCCAGAGCTGACCACAACTCCTCAGCTGTGTGACTCACATTTCCCAGACATTTCAATGTAAAAACCGCCTGATGACGTTGAGCCCTACTGCCAGCATAGTAAGGAGGTGTGCAGGATCCCTTCTGCGCAGTTAGAAAGCTTGTGGCATGACCAGACAGGCTTTGGGTGCAGGTGGAAGACCGAGAGGAGGTTGAGGAGGCAGAAGCAGTGGAGGAAAAATGACATAAAGAGGATTGACGCACAACTCGTGGGGACGGCAAGACTTGGACAGCAGCCCCTTGTCCTGCTGTCACCATAGTTACCCAGTGCCCAGTCAGCGACATGTAACGCCCCTGTCCATGCCTACTCGTCCAAGTGTCTGTGGTGAAATGCACCCTGTCACACACAGAGTTTCTCAAAGAAGCGGTGATGTTGTGTGCGACATGCTGGTGGAGCGCAGGCACACCTTTCTTTGAGAAGTAGTGCCGACTGGGCATCTGGTACTGGGGCACTGCGACGGACATAAGGTCTCAAAAATCCTCTGTGTCCACCAGGCGGAAAGGCAGCATTTCTGTAGCCAAGAGCTTGCAGATGGTGAAATTCAACCTCTTAGCTTTCTCATGGCTAGGAGGAAATGGTCTTTTACTTGTCCACATCTGAGGGACCGAGGGCTGGCTATTGTGCTTAGACGGGGTTGATAAGGGTGTCCCCGGCAAACTGCCGGTCTGTGAAGAAGATGCAGGCGGACATGTTAGGTTGCCTTGATCCAAAGGTGGTGCTATCGATGTCGGACAGCGCTCAAGACCAGCTGGTGTTACCACCTCCAAAGAAAATGATGACCTGCCAATCACGCTGGCTGTTGCGGGTAAAGAGGTGGCAGGTCTGCGCCCCAAAACAGGTGTGACTGCTGTCCCCCCAGTCACAGAGGATGAAGAGGCCGCGGATGCACAAGATATGGCAGACGGTGGTTGGCCCGGCCGGCTAGACCGCATTGTAGCACACTGAGCTTCCCACTGCAACTTATGCTTCATGTCCATGTGCCGGTTCATGCATGAAGTACTCAAACTATGTATTTTTTGGCCTCTACTTAGCTTTTGCTGACAAATGTTACAGATAACACGAGTTGGGTCATCTTTATCGATCTGAAAAAATGCCCAGGCTATGCAAGGCTTAGCACCCATGCGACCTGAAGAGCCACCACGACTTGTGGTGAGAGGCAGAGTTGTGTTTGAGGATGCAGTTGTTGACGTGCTTCCAGTACTACGTCTCTGTCCAGGAAGGCGCAACCTGACCTCGTCGTCACTAGCATCTTCCTCCACCTCCTCTGCTGACCTCATCTCTTGGCTGACTGTGGGTTGACAGTAAGTGGGATCTCCGACCTCATCATCATCACCCTGTGCGTTATCACACCCGTCGTCCTCAGAGCCAACCTGTTCCTGCCCTGACAAAAAACTAAAGTTGTCGCTCCAATCAGGTATTTGAGTCTTATCATCGTCTTCCTCATTGTCTCCACCAACAGGAGTTACAGTTTGGGAATGAGGGTCTACATTATGGTCAGAACCTTCTGCGTCTGGTCCTGGATCCGACTCATAAAGATTCTGGGCATCAGTGCAGATCATTTCCTCGTCTGGATTCACAGAAGCGCTGGAGTCGACCTCTGATTCCCAGGCTATAGTATGAGTAAACAGCTCTGCAGACTCAACCATCTGTTCTACCTCATACTCAGACGGGCAGCTGGAGATTTGGGAGCTGTGAGGAAGCAAGTGCGATTTGGGTGACACCTTTGAGGACTGGAGTATTTGTGATGTTGAAGTTGATGTGGAGGAGAGCCCACTTAAAGGAGCACTTGATATCCGTTGAAGCACCTGCTGTTTTTGTGCCTCATCTGGAATTTGTAGCGATTGGCGTGGCCGTAAGAAAGGGATCTTATCACATTGTCCGCTAAAAGAAGTAGACATTTTAGTTTGGCTGGAAGATGGTCTTTCTTCTGCACCTACCCCACGGACACAACCTTTTTTCCCCTTCCCAACACGCCTATTCCCCTTTCCACCAGCAGCAGGCCTTTTTCCACTCATTTTGGTGGTTAACTAATTCACAACTCTGGAGTTGTTTGCACAAAAAAACAATGGATGGTAACCGAGCAGAGCTGAGTGGCCAAACTGTGGTATTAGGCCAAAACTATTGGCTGGGTTAGATGCAGAAAAAAATTATTTTTAATTTGCAACCTGATGGAGGTCAGTATAGATGGACTAATAGACCAAGTCCCACACACCGCTAGAAGCCCAAATATTTTTTCAGAGCTAGATGCAGAAAATTTTTTTATTCAATTTGCAACCTGATGGAGGTCAGTATAGATGGACTAATAGACCAAGTCCCACACACTGCTAGAAGCCCAAATATTTTTTCAGAGCTAGATGCAGAAAAAAATTATTTTTAATTTGCAACCTGATGGAGGTCAGTATAGATGGACTAATAGACCAAGTCCCACACACCGCTAGAAGCCCAAATATTTTTTCAGAGCTAGATGCAGAAAAAAATTATTTTTAATTTGCAACCTGATGGAGGTCAGTATAGATGGACTAATAGACCAAGTCCCACACACCGCTAGAAGCCCAAATATTTTTTCAGAGCTAGATGCAGAAAAAAATTATATTCAATTTGCAACCTGCTGGAGGTCAGTATAGAAGGACTAATAGAACAAGTCCCACACACTGCTAGAAGCCCAAATATTTTTTCAGAGCTAAATGAAGAAAAAAATTATTTTTAATTTGCAACCTGATGGAGGTCAGTATAGATGGACTAATAGACCAAGTCCCACACACTGCTAGAAGCCCAAATATTTTTTCAGAGCTAGATGCAGAAAAAAAATATTTTTAATTTGCAACCTGATGGAGGTCAGTATAGATGGACTAATAGACCAAGTCCCACACACTGCTAGAAGCCCAAATATTTTTTCAGAGCTAGATGCAGAAAAAAATTATTTTTAATTTGCAACCTGATGGAGGTCAGTATAGATGGACTAATAGACCAAGTCCCACACACCGCTAGAAGCCCAAATATTTTTTCAGAGCTAGATGCAGAATAAAATTATATTCAATTTGCAACCTGCTGGACGTCAGTATAGAAGGACTAATAGAACAAGTCCCACACACTGCTAGAAGCCCAAATATTTTTTCAGAGCTAAATGAAGAAAAAAAATATTTTTAATTTGCAACCTGATGGAGGTCAGTATAGATGGACTAATAGACCAAGTCCCACACACTGCTAGAAGCCCAAATATTTTTTCAGAGCTAGATGCAGAAAAAAATTATTTTTAATTTGCAACCTGATGGAGGTCAGTATAGATGGACTAATAGACCAAGTCCCACACACCGCTAGAAGCCCAAATATTTTTTCAGAGCTAGATGCAGAAAATTTTTTTATTCAATTTGCAACCTGATGGAGGTCAGTATAGATGGACTAATAGACCAAGTCCCACACACTGCTAGAAGCCCAAATATTTTTTCAGAGCTAGATGCAGAAAAAAATTATTTTTAATTTGCAACCTGATGGAGGTCAGTATAGATGGACTAATAGACCAAGTCCCACACACTGCTAGAAGCCCAAATATTTTTTCAGAGCTAGATGCAGAAAAAAATTATTTTTCATTTGCAACCTGATGGAGGTCAGTATAGATGGACTAATAGAACAAGTCCCACACGCTGCTAGAAGCCCAAATATTTTTTCAGAGATAAATGAAGAAAAAAATTATTTTTAATTTGCAACCTGATGGAGGTCAGTATAGATGGACTAATAGACCAAGTCCCACACACTGCTAGAAGCCCAAATATTTTTTCAGAGCTAGATGCAGAAAAAAATTATTTTTAATTTGCAACCTGATGGAGGTCAGTATAGATGGACTAATAGACCAAGTCCCACACACCGCTAGAAGCCCAAATATTTTTTCAGAGCTAGATGCAGAAAAAAATTATATTCAATTTGCAACCTGCTGGAGGTCAGTATAGAAGGACTAATAGAACAAGTCCCACACACTGCTAGAAGCCCAAATATTTTTTCAGAGCTAAATGAAGAAAAAAAATATTTTTAATTTGCAACCTGATGGAGGTCAGTACAGATGGACTAATAGACCAAGTCCCACACACTGCTAGAAGCCCAAATATTTTTTCAGAGCTAGATGCAGAAAAAAATTATATTCAGTTTGCAACCTGATGGAGGTCAGTATAGATGGACTAATAGAATGATGCCATGCCCAAAAGATTTTACTTCACTAGGTGCAGTAAAAAAATTGGTATTCTATACACAGGTGGTATATCTTGCAACACAGATAGGCTACTCCACTGACTAACACACTCTGCAATAGGCCAAAAAGGATTAGCTTTTGCTAGATTCAGCCAAATGCTGTGAAAAAAACTTGCACAGTACTGGCACAGACCTGCCTGGCAAAAACTGATAGGAACTGATGTAACCTAGTCCTGAAAAGGACTCCAATTACAATTAGTCTTTACTCCCACAATCTATCTATTTAAGAGCACAGACCTGCCTGATAAAAGTCGTAGGAAATGCTGTAACCTAGTCCTTAAAAGGACTGCAATCACAACTATTCCCTACTCCCAAGCTATCTGTATATTTGTGCGAAAATTGGCTTGAAATTAACAAGGTATAGCGCACACAGCAACAGCGGTGCCGTCTAACACGCAGCTGCAGCAGTGAGAAAATGGTGGCGACGGGGAAAATGGCTTGGTCTTATAGGGCAAGGACATGTGACATACACTGCCAATCACACATGCCCTTGCTTGTGTGAAAAAAAGCACTTCGCTCCGTGTGTGCGCTGCTGATAGGCTGACAGATTGCACCTCCCCACTGCAAATGCGGGAAAGAGAAAAAAAAATGGAGATCTTCATTGTTCCTGCAGAGATCCATCCCCTGCCCCTCCCCCCACCCCGCTGTACACTCAAACTGCGTATTAACATTAATTTTCATCATTACTGAGAAAAAATCCAGTTATGATTTTGGTGCACGAACAGTTATCGAACATAACCTCGAACAGCCGAATTTTTCTCAAATTGTTCGTGTTCGCCGACCGGCTCGAACACCGCCCAAAACAGCTCGAATTTGAGATTGGCGAACAGTTCGAGTAGAACAACGCTCATCTCTACATAGGACCAGTCAAAGGCATGAACAGCTGAACAGCATTTTTTCTTTCTTTCTTTTTCTATATTAAAACATCACTCCATCATTCCTTTTTATTTTACCAGTGGAATGAAACTTCTAATCAAAGGTCACTAACCCGAGTCTTATACTCACTTGCCACCATCTTCCCCTTTTATCACTGCTTCTCCAGTAGGTCTTTGGCAGTTTGTGACCTGCCAGATCACTCCAGTGTTTTATGGAGAGAGCTGGAGGGCAGTCTTCAATGCAATTTTATAAGAGCCTTGTTCTGGCTCTCATGGACTCGAATTGATAGCTTGTGACATAAATTCTGACTTCCAGCCAGTCAGAAGTTTAACTCACAAGATGGCGATGCAAGACAGGAGTAGTGCCGAAAAAAGGTGAAGACACAGAAGGGTGAGTATAAGACCGGGGGAGGGGACCTTACATTAGAAGCACTACTCCAGCACTGAAAAAAAAATGCTGGAGATGTGGTTTAATTATCAGTTCATTCATCTTAACCTTTATTTTAAAGTTTCACCTAACTGAGAAACTTACCCAAAATTTTTCATTAGTTGGTCTTCGTAGAGCACCCCATCTTAAAAAAGATAAAACATCATAAAATTAGCATAGAAAATAAATTGTTATCAGATGAAATGTGTTAATATTTATTTTTGCAATGCATTATTTTTTAGTAGATTATTACAGTATTTAAAGTGGTGTTCCAGAGTTTTTTAAATGCTTTAGATTGCTTTGAAATAATATAAGAAATTATACTCACCCTCCATAATCCTCTGTAGCTTCAGGTCTGACACATACCTGGTCTCCTCTGTCTTTGATATCTACTCTAGCCCTCGACACAGCAGAAATGGCCAAAAATGTCTGCTCAGCCAATCACTGGCCACAGTGCTGACCTGTCTCAGCCAGTGATTGGCATAGTGAGAATTTCTGGACACTTCCAGTGTTGTCATTGGTCACTTTGGAGCATTTAGATATATGTTTTACAGCAAAAATTGACCATTTTTATGTACGAGTTTTCTAGGCATTCTCCCATGACCTGTGAAGAGATTAGTGTGCACGGAGGAGCCGTAGGAACTGTGACCACCATCCATTTTGAATGCTGGACTTTGTGTTATCTATATAAAGATAATTACTAGTGTTGAGCGAGCACTAAAATGCTCGGGTGCTCGAAGCTCGGGCCGAGCTCGCCGTGATACTTGGGTTCTCGACCCGAGCAACAAGCCCAATGTTAGTCTATGGGAGACTCGAGCATTTTTGGCGGTGGCACCCCTGGCAGTCTTTTAAAAGCCTAACAAGTGCCCAAAATGATAGTGACAGTGCTCAAATGACATGGGGACAGCATGGGGATCGCCCCAGGAAGCATTTATAACCCCCAGGTCACTGCTGTCAACAACGTGGTCAGAGGTATTAAGCCACTTTTACGGGCTCACAATAAAACGTTCAAAAACGAAAGTGAAACTTTTTTCCTGTGAAATATGTTAAGGAACATCCTTTCCAGGGAAAAGACTTGTGTATAAGTTAAAATAAATGACCAAAAACAAAAATACTCCTCCACACCTTCGGCTATGTTCACAAGTAGCATTTTTTATGCGTTTTTGCACTTTTGTATTGCTTTCAACTATGACAAATGCATTCACCGGGAAATGTCATTTTAACATTTTACAACCTTATCTGGCCATGTGTTGTGTGACACAAGCATAAAGTGCTGAAAAGACATGGGAACAGCATGGGGAAGACCCCTGGAAGCATCTCTGACTCCCAGGTCACTGTCTAAAAGTGTGCCCATCATAAGTGATCCTTGCCGCATCAGAAGATGCAGACTTGCAACTATCCCCATGCAAGTTCTAGTCCCAGGGCAGTGTTCAATTGTACCTCCCCCATTCCTTGCAATACAAGCGCAAGTATCCAGCCTGCCACCCACCCACCCCCAGGCTGCAATACCATACTGATTGCTTGCTTGAACTTGAAATTGGGCCTTTTAGGCATGTGGAGGCGGAATCTGGCCACCACGTCATGGCTGTGTTGGCAGCCTGGAATCCATACTCAGTCCCCAGCCGCCCGGCGGTCGGGTGTCCATACTCGATCCCCAGCCGCCCCGTGGCCGGGTGTCCACACACTGTCCCCAGCTGCCTGGGGGCAGCTGGGTGTCCATAAACGGTCCCCAGCCGCTATTATTTCTCCTTGGAACATCCCCCCACAAACTTTTCTTAGCCCGGCCTGCTTTAGGCAGCATTGGACGAGCCCACCAGAGAACCAGACTCCTCCGGTGGGCCCTGACTTCTCCATCGGTGGAGTTGAGAGTGCCAAGGTGAGGAGCATGATGATGATGACAGAAGTTAGCATCTGCTATGTTTTCTTTTAATGCAAGTGTAAGTGTGCAGCCTGCCACCCACCCACCCCCAGACTGCAATTCCATACTGCTAGATTGCCCTCGAAATGGGGCCTTTTAGTTTAGAGGAGGCCGAAGCTTGCCACTACCTCATGGCTGTTTCGGCAGCGAGGTATCCATACTCAGTCCCCAGCCGCCCCTATTTGTCCTGGTGTGCCTTATACATAAGATTAAGCGTGTATACCAAAACATTACCTGTGCCCTCCCCAGTGCATTTAGTGGGAAGGAGAGCCTATTCCGCTGTAGTGTGTGCATGCCAAACCCCTGTTCATGGTACATGCGAAGATGCCTCCCACTTGCACCTGTCATTGCAGTCTTGTAACTATCCCCATTCAAGGCTTGTCCCAGGGCAGTGTTCAATTGTACCTCTCCCATTCCTTGCAATGCAAGCGCAAGTATGCAGCCTGCCACCCACCCACCCCCAGGCTGCAATACCATACTGCTTGCTTACTTGCACTGAAAAATTGGGCCTTTTAGGCATGTGGAGGCGGAATCTGGCCACCACGCCATGGCTGTGTCGGCGGCCTGATATCCATACTCAGTCCCCAGCCGCCTGGTGGCCGGGTGTCCCCGCTTGCTCCCCAGCCTCCAGGGGGTGGCCGGGTGTCCATACTCAGTCCCCAGCCTCCCCTATTAGTCCCGGTAACCTTTCCCACACTTTTCTTAGCCTGGCCTGCTTTAGGGCAGCATTGGCCGAGCCCACCGGACTATCAGACTCCTCCGGTGGGCCCTGGCTTCTCCATCAGGGGAGTTGAGAGTGCCAAGGTGAGGAGCATGATGAGGATGATAGAAGTTAGCATCTGCTTTGTTTTGTTGTAATGCAAGCGCATGTATGTAGTAGCGGCTAGGCCTGAGGTGGTCAGCGTTTTGGCGCATATCCTACCTCCTCTGAGGATTGCTGGATGTTTTCCTGCTACTATCCAAGTTCTATGACTCCCGTTAAAACAAAGCTTCAGGTGATAAATGATGGATGAGGTAGTGGCAAAGGAGAAAGAGCAGGAGGAACAGGGACCATTCACATCAATATCAGGCCAGTCAACCAGATATGTCTTGTAGGATATGTTTCTGTAACAAAAGGAGCGGTTCGGCTACACAGTTATAGGGCATACATTGAGTGCAATGCCTACCAAAAATTTCGAGGCACTCCAATGCCCCTTGGAAATGACATGGAGGTCAGAGGGCGTTAACTAAACCTTTTTTTCCATTTATAGCAACTGGGTCTCCTGTGCACTGCTGGCCTAAGCAGTGAAAGGAAGGCTTTCCAAAAATTATGAGGAACTGCAATGCCCCTTACAAGAGCCATGTGTGGCACCCCAGGGGTCTGGTCACCACAGTAATAGAGATATTATGTTGGAGAGCAAGTGGGAGGTTTCCTGGTCAGGATCCCTTAAACATGCAACATCCTCCTGCCCCAGTCCAGGGAGGGGAGAATTCTGCCCTTATAAACTGGATCTGGGGCCTGGTTGAGTGAGTCAGAGAACAGAGAACAGTCAGAGTCAGAGTGAGAGCAAGGGAAAGTAACAGCAAGGAGCTCTGTAGGAGCTAGGAGCTAAAGACCAGGGGCTGGAAGCTGAGCAGTGCTCGCCCTGGCTGAAGACAATAGGAACCGGACACAGGAGTCCGAACCTGTGAGGACTTATATATCCAGCAGCAGAAACCAGCCGGCAGGGGATTTCAGTTCCTCTGGCCATAGAATCCCGGAGGCTCAGTCACAAGCAAGGGACCAGCACCGCCGTCATGGAGCAGAGGCTAACAGAAAGCCCCAAGTCACCAGCCATACGGGTGAGCACTACACGGTACACTCAGGGACGTGGGCTACTTCTACTCGCTTACAGCAAGGTAGCCAGGAAGAGTGCAGACAGACGGGGAGGCCTACAACTCCACCTGGCCAGGGGAACTCTTGCTTGCTCACAGACTGACCAGGCCTCTTATGCTAGCCAGTACTCCCGGGAGGGTCTACCTTATAATCATCAGTAAAGACCCTGAACTGCACTGCAAAGCCTCTGAGTCGTTCCTGCTGCACTCATGCACCATCACCTTCATCATCCACACTCACTGCCCTGAGGCTATCCTCCTCCCGTGGGGAGTTATCCCATTCTCTGCTGTGCACACAACACCAGCCTCAACGGTCTGCCTCGCAGCGGTGGTACTCCCTGACCGCAATCCACGGGTGGCGCAGTCGGACAATTAACCTCAAAACCTAAGAAAGACTGCCACTGGTTTGACCAGCCTAAGCCACGGGACCGGGTCACTGCCACGGAGACTACAGACCCCAGAGACCCGGCACCGGGTATCCCACACACGTGTACACACGGCCCAGGGGGCGCATCACATGCAGTACAGCATATTACAAACATAAGTCGCATTATTGGGGAGTGGGTGTCCCATAGTATTTGCTTATGCCTTGCAAGCAAAAGCTGCCAAAAATTAGGACGGAGCAACTTGCAATGCCCCTTACAAGAGCCATGCAGTACAGCATATTACAAACATAAGTCGCATTATTGGGGAGTGGGTCTCCCATAGTATTTGCTTATGCCTTGCAAGCAAAAGCTGCCAAAAATTAGGACGGAGTAACTTGCAATGACCCTTACAAGAGCCATGCAGTACAGCATATTACAAACATAAGTCCCATTATTGGGGAGTGGGTCTCCCATAGTATTTGCTTATGACTTGCAAGCAAAAGCTGCCAAAAATTAGGACGGAGCAACTTGCAATGCCTCTTACAAGAGCCATGCAGTACAGAATATTACAAACATGAGTCCCATTATTGGGGAGTGGGTCTCCCATAGTATTTGCTTATGCCTTGCAAGCAAAAGCTGCTAAAAATTAGAATGGAGCAACTTGCAATGCCCCTTACAAGAGCCATGCAGTACAGCATATTACAAACATAAGTCCCATTATTGGGGAGTGGGTCTCCCATAGTATTTGCTTATGCCTTGCAAGCAAAAGCTGCCAAAAATTAGGACGGAGCAACTTGCAATGCCCCTTACAAGAGCCACACAGTACAGCATATTACAAACATAAGTCCCATTATTGGGGAGTGGGTCTCCCATAGTATTTGCTTATGCCTTGCAAGCAAAAGCTGCCAAAAATTAGGACGGAGCAACTTGCAATGCCTCTTACAAGAGCCATGCAGTACAGCATATTACAAACATAAGTCCCATTATTGGGGAGTGGGTCTCCCATAGTATTTGCTTATGCCTTGCAAGCAAAAGCTGCCAAAAATAAGGACGGAGCAACTTGCAATGCCCCTTACAAGAGCCATGCAGTACAGCATATTACAAACATAAGTCCCATTATTGGGAAGTGGGTCTCCCATAGTATTTGCTTATGCCTTGCAAGCAAAAGCTGCCAAAAATTAGGACGGAGCAACTTGAAATGCCCCTTACAAGAGCCATGCAGTACAGCATATTACAAACATAAGTCCCATTATTGGGGAGTGGGTCTCCCATAGTATTTGCTTATGCCTTGCAAGCAAAAGCTGTCAAAAATTAGGACGGAGCAACTTGCAATGCCCCTTACAAGAGCCATGCAGTACAGCATATTACAAACATAAGTCCCATTATTGGGGAGCGGGTCTCCCATAGTATTTGCTTATGCTTTCCAAGCAAAAGCTGCCAAAAATTAGGACGGAGCAACTTGCAATGCCCCTTACAAGTGCCATGCAGTACAGCATATTACAAACATAAGTCGCATTATTGGGGAGTGGGTGTCCCATAGTATTTGCTTATGCCTTGCAAGCAAAAGCTGCCAAAAATTAGAATGGAGCAACTTGCAATGCCCCTTACAAGAGCCATGCAGAACAGCATATTACAAACATAAGTCCCATTATTGGGGAGTGGGTCTCCCATAGTATTTGCTTATGCCTTGCAAGCAAAAGCTGCCAAAAATTAGGACGGAGCAACTTGCAATGCCCCTTACAAGAGCCACGCAGTACAGCATATTACAAACATAAGTCCCATTATTGGGGAGTGGGTCTCCCATAGTATTTGCTTATGCCTTGCAAGCAAAAGCTGCAAAAATTAGGACGGAACAACTTGCAATGCCCCTTACAAGAGCCATGCAGTACAGCATATTACAAACATAAGTCCATTATTGGGGAGTGGGTCTCCCATAGTATTTGCTTATGCCTTGCAAGCAAAAGCTGCCAAAAATTAGGACGGAGCAACTTGCAATGCCCCTTACAAGAGCCATGCAGTACAGCATATTACAAACATAAGTCCCATTATTGGGGAGTGGGTCTCCCATAGTATTTGCTTATGCCTTGCAAGCAAAAGCTGCCAAAAATTAGGACGGAGCAACTTGCAATGCTCCTTACAAGAGCCATGCAGTACAGCATATTACAAACATAAGTCCCATTATTGGGGAGCGGGTCTCCCATAGTATTTGCTTATGCTTTCCAAGCAAAAGCTGCCAAAAATTAGGACGGAGCAACTTGCAATGCCCCTTACAAGTGCCATGCAGTACAGCATATTACAAACATAAGTCCCATTATTGGGGATTGGGTCTCCCATAGTATTTGCTTATGCCTTGCAAGCAAAAGCTGCCAAAAATTAGGACGGAGCAACTTGCAATGCCCCTTACAAGAGCCATGCAGTACAACATATTACAAACATAAGTCCCATTATTGGGGAGTGGGTCTCCCATAGTATTTGCTTATGCTTTCCAAGCAAAAGCTGCCAAAAATTAGGACGGAGCAACATGCAATGCCCCTTACAAGAGCCATGCAGTACAGCATATGACAAACATAAGTCCCATTATTGGGGAGTGGGTGTCCCATAGTATTTGCTTAGGCCTTGCAAGCAAAAGCTGCCAAAAATAAGGAAGGAGGAACTTGCAATGCTGGCACCCTGGTGGTATAGTGGTGGTGGAGGCTGAGGATAAGGAGAAGAAGATACAACAGCCGAAAGGAGGACGCGTATACCCATGTGTGGGTGTGAAGCGGTGCATGTGAATACACCTCCCGAAATAACACAGTGGATTTGACTTTATGTTACTCTGCTGTCATTTGGTGGTGATGAGAAGTCTGGCCCAATCCAGCCCTTGTTCATTTTGATAAGGGTCAGCTTGTCAGCATTTTCAGTTGACAGGCGAGTGTGCTTATCAGTTATAATTTCCCCAGCGGCACTAAAAACACGCTCCGATAACACGCTAGCGGCAGGGCAGGCCAGGACCTCCAAGGCGTACAGAGCGAGTTCATTCCAAGTGTCCAGCTTGGATACCCATTAATTAAAAGGCACAGAGGAATCATGGAGGACTCTGGTACGGTCGGCAAGGTACTCCCTCACCATCTTTTGAAACTTTCCACTCCTTGTGAGAGTACCCTGCTCCTCAGGGCCTGTAAGCTGGGCGGGTGTCAGAAAACTGTCCCAGAACGTTGACAGTGTTCCCCTGCCTCTGCTGGATTGGAGTTGCATCTCTCTCACCTGTACGCCTTGGTTGGGCAACGAACTGTGACCTCTGCCGCTAGCGTGTTCAGATGGGAATTTTTTTAAGAGTTCTGCAGCAAGGGCCTTCTGGTACTGCCCCATTTTTGTAGACCTCTCCACCTCAGGAATAAGAGAGTGAAAGTTCTCCTTGTAGCAGGGGTCTACAAGTGTCAGCAACCAGTAATGACTGTCACCCAACATTTTGACAACGCTAGGGTCACGGTTAAGGCAGCGTAACATAAAGTCAGCCATGCGTGCCAGACTGGTAACGGGCAAGATTTCCGTGTCCTCACCAAGATGATGACTGACCATGCTCTCCTCCTCCTCTTCCTCCTCCCCCCTGTCCTCAGGCCACCCACGCTGAACCGACGGTATGACACTTGCACAGGTACTACCGTCTACAACGCATGACAGCAGCTCCTGTTCTTCCTCCTCCTCCTCCTCCTCCTCTCCCTCATTGTCCCCCAATGCATGTTGGGATGAGATGAGGCTTGGCTGTGTGTAATCGCCCGCTATGGCTTCTTGATCCATCTCATCATACTCTGGCTGCAATGTCTCCTCTTTAATTCTCTGCAGAGAGCGTTGCAAAAGACAGACAAGTTGGATGCTGACACTAATGATGGCGTTATCACCACTCACCATCTTGGTGGCGTCCTCAAAGTTTGTCAGGATGGTACATATGTCAGACATCCAGGTCCACTCCTGAGGTCTTATGTGTGGAGTCTGACCTGAATATCGACTGCCTTGTTGCAGCTGGTACTCGACAACTGCTCTCTTCTGCTCACAAATCCTTTGCAACATGTGGAGGGTAGAGTTCCAACGTGTGGGGACATCACACACCAGTCGGTGTGCCGGAAGCTGCAAACGCTGCTGCAACACAGCAAGGGCGGCGGAAGCTGTAGCCGACTTGCGAAAATGCGCTGACAGGCGGCGTACTTTCACGAGCAGATCTGGCAACTCGGGGTACGATTTAAGAAACCGCTGAACCACGAGGTTAAGCACATGAGCCAGGCATGGTACGTGTGTGATCTCACCACGCCTCAGAGCCGCCACCAGGTTACGGCCATTGTCACACACGACCATGCCTGGATGTAGGTTCAGCGGTCTGGCGACAGATCTGCCTGCTCTTTCACAGCAGTCCACAACTCACAAGCAGTGTGAGGTTTATCACCTAAGCTTATGAGTTTCATCACAGCCTGTTGCCGCTTGGAGGAGGCAGTACTGCAATGCTTCCAGCTTGTAACTGATGTGGTGATATCTGAGATGGAGGCTGAACATGAGGAGGAGGAGGAGGATACACAGGAGCTGTACACTGTGGGGGCAACTCTGACTGACATAGGGCCCGCAATCCTCTCTGTGGGGAGGATGTGTTCCGTCCCAAGGTCCGACTGGGTCCCGGCTTTCACTATGTTTACCCAGTGTGCCGTCAGAGAGATGTACCGTCCCTGGCCACAAGCACTTGTCCACGTGTCCGTTGTCAGGTGGACTCTCACAGTAACTGCGTTGTTGAGGGCACGGCAGATGCTTTGGGACAAGTGCTTGTGTAGTGCGGGGATGGCACACCGGGCAAAATAGTGTCGGCTGGGGACCGAGTACCGAGGGACGGCCACCGCCATAAGATTGCGGAAGGATTCCGTCTCCACCAGCCTAAAAGGCAGCATTTCCAATGCAAGCAGTCGTGAAATGTGCGAATTTAGGACTGTGGCCTGTGGGGCGTTAGCTGCGAATTTCCGCTTTCATTCAAAGGTCTGGGATATGGACAATTGAACGCTGCGGTGGGACGTGGTCATGGATGTTGATGCTGTTTCTTGAGAAACTGCCATAACAAGTGAAGGCTGAGAGGAGGGGGCATCTTTACATGCAGTATGGACAGGGGATTGCCTTGCACACACAACAGGGGGTTCTATTGCATGCACAACAGTGGAAGAAGCAGTGGTGACACCCGCTGACACTGGTCGTGGACCCTGGGTTTCACCCCACAAAGTCGGGTGCTTTGCTGCCATGTGCCTGATCATGCAGGTGGTGGTCAGGCTGGTAGTTTTTTCACCCCTGCTGATGCTGGCATGGCAGGTGGAACATATGGCCTTTTTGGGTTTATCAGCAGAGTCTTTAAAAAAATTCCAGACTCTGGAAGACCTACCGCTTGTACTGGCAACGTCCCTCGTGTTGGTGTTACGGGGAACGGTTGCCTGCCTTCTGTCTGCGGCCACCACACTGCTTCTTCCTGCCTGTTGGGGTACTCTGCCTCCTTCCCCCTGTGTGCTGCTGGCCTCACTCTGCATGTCCTCCTTCCACGTTGGGTCAGTTACTAGATCATCCACCACCTCCTCCTCTTCCTCTTGCGCACCACGATCCTACTCCTCACTTCCTGGCAATTGTGTCTCGTCATCGTCCACCTCTTGTGACGGATTGTCAACGTCGACTTCCTGTGGCCATGGCTGTTCAAATATTTGGGCATTGCAACATGGGATCTCCTCTTCCACCGCTTCAAGCGTATCGGGCGAGGGGCCCAAATATGGAAATGGACCAGTGAACAGCTCTTCAGAGTGTCCAAGTGTGGGATCACTTGCTGTCTGACGTCACTCGGCATGGTGGGAGGAAGGAGCATCAGGGTGAGGAGGAGTATGCTTTCGAGACGCACGGCTACTAAGAGTTGACCGTGTGGAAGACAGACCGGAGGTGGTGGTGCCCAGGTAACTGGAAGTATTATCTTCTATCCAATTAATAACCTGTTCACACTGATCAGTTCTCAATACTGGTGTTGTTCTGTGCTTCCCTAGTAATTCGGTCAAGAAGTGGGAGCGAGAAGATGTGGCTGTTGGTTGTGGCACATTTTAACCTTGGCCACGGCCTCGCCCTCTGCATCAACCATCACCAGAACGTCCACTTCCACATCCCTTGCCACGCGCCTTGCCCATTGTAAATGAAGTAAAATAGCTTACACTTGCACTATCAATGGAAAAAGGGTAATAAAGAGTAGATTAGAACCGTGGAAGAGGAAAACCACAGTTATTGTTTACTGAGGTATACCACACTTTTTTAAATAGAGATATTTGCGGCTGAACAGTGAGCGACACACTCAAACTGCTTTTTTTTTAGATACCAAAGGCCCAAAACTGGATAGTACAGCGATTTGACCCGTGGAACTGAGAAACCACACTGGGATGTCGTTCCTACGCAAGACTATTTTCAACAGATATATTTTTGTGTCACAACAGTCAGGAGACACTACTGTTTTTCTTTACGGAAAATATACCAAAACCTGAATAATAGAGATTTTTTACCATGGGATGGCAAAACCACAGTTATTGTTTACTGGGGTATACCACACTTTTTTAAATAGAGATATTTGCGGCTGAACAGTGAGCGACACACTAAAAACTGCTTTTTTTTTAGATACCAAAGGCCCAAAACTGGATAGTACAGCGATTTGACCCATGGAACTGCGAAACCACACTGGGATGTCGGGCCTACACAAGACTATTTTCAACAGATATATTTTTGTGTCACAACAGTCAGGAGACACTACTGTTTTTCTTTTAGGAAAAAACTACCAAAAGCTGAATAATAGAGATTTTTTACCGTGGGATGGCAAAACCACAGTTATTGTTTACTGGGGTATACCACACTTTTTTAAATAGAGATATTTGCGGCTGAACAGTGAGCGACACACTCAAACTGCTTTTTTTTAGATACCAAAGGCCCAAAACTGAATACTACAGCGATTTGACCCGTGGAACTGCGAAACCACACTGGGATGTCGGGCCTACACAAGACTATTTTCAACAGATATATTTTTGTGTCACAACAGTCAGGAGACACTACTGTTTTTCTTTACGGAAAATATACCAAAACCTGAATAATAGAGATTTTTTACCATGGGATGGCAAAACCACAGTTATTGTTTACTGGGGTATTCCACACTTTTTTAAATAGAGATATTTGCGGCTGAACAGTGAGCGACACACTCAAACTGCTTTTTTTTTAGATACCAAAGGCCCAAAACTGGATAGTACAGCGATTTGACCCATGGAACTGCGAAACCACACTGGGATGTCGGGCCTACACAAGACTATTTTCAACAGATATATTTTTGTGTCACAACAGTCAGGAGACACTACTGTTTTTCTTTTAGGAAAAAACTACCAAAAGCTGAATAATAGAGATTTTTTACCGTGGGATTGCAAAACCACAGTTATTGTTTACTGGGGTATACCACACTTTTTTAAATAGAGATATTTGCGGCTGAACAGTGAGCGACACACTCAAACTGCTTTTTTTTAGATACCAAAGGCCCAAAACTGAATACTACAGCGATTTGACCCGTGGAACTGCGAAACCACACTGGGATGTCGGGCCTACACAAGACTATTTTCAACAGATATATTTTTGTGTCACAACAGTCAGGAGACACTACTGTTTTTCTTTACGGAAAATATACCAAAAGCTGAATAATAGAGATTTTTTACCGTGGGATGGCAAAACCACAGTTATTGTTTACTGGGGTATACCACACTTTTTTAAATAGAGATATTTGTGGCTGAACAGTGAGCGACACACTCAAACTGCTTTTTTTTAGATACCAAAGGCCCAAAACTGGATAGTACAGTGATTTGACCCGTGGAACTGCGAAACCACACTGGGATGTCGTTCCTACGCAAGACTATTTTCAACAGATATATTTTTGTGTCACAACAGTCAGGAGACACTACTGTTTTTCTTTACGGAAAAAACTACCAAAAGCTGAATAATAGAGATTTTTTACCGTGGGATGGCAAAACCACAGTTATTGTTTACTGGGGTATACCACACTTTTTTAAATAGAGATATTTGTGGCTGAACAGTGAGCGACACACTCAAACTGCTTTTTTTTAGATACCAAAGGCCCAAAACTGGATAATACAGCGATTTGACCCGTGGAACTGCGAAACCACACTGGGATGTCGTTCCTACGCAAGACTATTTTCAACAGATATATTTTTGTGTCACAACAGTCAGGAGACACTACTTTTTTTCTTTACGGAAAATATACCAAAACCTGAATAATAGAGATTTTTTACTGTGGGATGGCAAAACCACAGTTATTGTTTACTGGGGTACACCAGACTTTTTTAAATATATAGATGTGCGGCTGAACAGTGAGTGACACACTCAAACTGTTTTTTTTTAGATACAAATGGCCCAAAATGGATAATACAGAGGTTTGAACCGTGGAAGTGCAAAACAACACTTCTGTTTGTCTAGCCTACACCAGACTATTTTCAACAGTTATATATGTGTCTGAAAAATCAGAGACACGCTTTTTTTTTTGGGGGGGGGGGGGGACACACCAAAAGGTTAATTAGATGGGTATTTGTACAGTGTGAAGGAGGAAAAAAAAAGGAGGATTTAGATGAAAAAAAAGGATTTTTCCTGGCCCCCGACACCTGGTGCTAAGTCCAGCAATTTCAGCAACAGGAGCACACAGGACTGTAATGCAGCGTTTGCTGGTATAACCACTGTGTCTCCTATACAGCCTGCCTGCCTGGTATCTGGGATGGATATTAGTCCTGAAAAGGACTGTTTGTTTGTTCTGGCAGCCTTTACAGACCCTACACTAACTATTTCGCAGTTTATATCTCTCCCTAAATCAGCAGCGCTGTCCCTACACTGTCTAATCCGGAGCGACTGTGTCCAAGATGGCGGCGCCCGGTTTTAAATACTCGAGGTGACGCTGTGCGGCCAGCCAATCACTGTAATGCCCACAACCAACATGGCTGCAGCATTGCAGTGACTGGCTGGCAATCCCTGCATGTTCATTGGCTCTGTAAAGAGCGCCAAACATGCAGGGCGGAGACCCGAGCTCCCGCCCGAGTAACCCGGAAATGCTCGGTGCTCGCCGAACATCCCGAGTAGCGTGATGCTCGGGCGAGTACCGAGCAGTGTCGAGCATGTTCGCTCAACACTAATAACTACCTTTCATTTTAATCCTGACTGTGATGTTAATAGATGACTGCTGAGATATGATCTCCACAGGACAGGATGATTTGAGGATTTATTTTTATATATATATATATATATATATATATATATATATATATACAAATTGTCTCTTCAGAGAGGAAGAGGCCTAGAACTCTAGTGCCACCTACAGGAAGTAGCAATCCTAAAAGTCAATAGTGACCCTTTAACGAGCCTTATCACATGATTTAGGATTAAAAGCTAAGACCAGAAACTCAATTTGCAGACACTGTGCTTCGGTGTACTGCCCTTCATCAGGGTAAAGTGTGAGTTCTGGTTTGGCTGGAAGAGAGGCGTCAGACTCGTATCTATATAGGGACAATGGGAATTTAAAACAAAAATACTTCTCTGTAAAAGTAAATCAAAACAGCACCATGCCTACACATAGCAAGGAGAAAGGATCAAGAAGGTTTCCAGCTGGAACTACAACACCACAATATAGTTTCATAAAGAAGATATTTTTTAACTATTCCAAGTGTATTGACATTTTTCTGATATAATCAGTATAGCTCTCTTTACTCATAAGAAGAGATGAGTGAAACTTTTGAAATTTGTATTTGCCAACGTGACCAAATTTTCCCCAAAAATTAAATTTGCGTTGAATACATTTAGTTGAATTTCAATATTGGATAGCTTGAAATTGCCCATAAAATACATATGGGGGAGAGGAGAGAATGACAGAACCTTGCTGACTATAAGAGCTTACACTTTACAGGCGAGACCATGAGACCTTACAATTTTGAGTCTAGAGAGGATTCCACTGACCATAATAGCTTACACTCTACAGAAAAGAGAGGATTCTGCTCATCAAAAGAGCTTACACTTTACAGGCAATAGAGAGAGAGGACTATAAGAACTTACATTCTACAGGAAAGAGAGGACTCCACTGACAATAAGAGCTTATGATGCGCCCCTTGGGGCCGTGGGGTACTCGGTAGCCGGGCCGGTCCATTTTGGAGCAGTCACGGTGGCAGTGACCCGGTCCGTGGCCCCGGGCAGTCAAATAAAGAAAAGGGAAAGTCAATTTTGGGGATAATATTCATGACACCACCTGTGGTATGCGGCTATATGGGGCCGCCGCTGCGGTGCAGATCCACTGGAGCTGATGGTGACGCAGTAGAGTTTGTTCAGCTCTCCACAGGCAGAGCTAAGCTCCAGGGCAATAAATGATGAATTGTGGAAGTAGATGTTGTTGGTGCGGTTTAGTGCAGGGCTGAGGGCGCAGATAATGACCACCCAACAAATTAATGGCGGTTTCCTCCACCTTTACTTGTGGTTTGTCAGAGCAGACCAGGGCACTGGTACTAGCTGGTGGTGGAGATCTGGGCGGCCTAGAAGCAATTTGGGGATCCACCTCACCAGGTGGAGTTGTAGGCCTTCCCTCTGCGCTATCTCCTTTGGCCCTGCTGCTTAAAGCTATGCTCCGGCCTTGGTTCCTGAGCAAAGCGTCTATTCCTCACCCGTATGGTAGGCAGCTCGAGCCTTCTTCTGGTGTCGCTCCTTCGTGGCGGCACTGGGCCCCAGGATGCTGCTGAGCCACCGGGCATCTGGTGGGGCCTGGAGAACTGCAGTCTCCTGCCCTCCGGATTTAGCTGCCAGGCTTTCAGTGCCCGCACAACTCTGGTGTCCAATTCCTTACGCTTTTTCCTCTGGGGCGAGCTTGATCACAGCTCCCTTCCCCAGGTTCTTCCTCATCGCTCTCCTGTCTCCAACTCCCTTCAACTTACTTTTCTAACCCCGCCTCCAGGTTCCAATTTAAAGGGGATGTGCTCCCCCTTCTGGTCTGGAGCCAGGAAAGTGTTGGATGCTGGTATACCTGACCAGGGGACCAGGGGACTCCTCCTTGCTTCTAGGCATGGCATCACCCTCTGTGAGGGAGGCAATTCCAATGTGGCAACCAGACTCCTGGGGTGCCACATTCCCCCCTAGTTAAGTTCAGTACTCCTGGACTGAGGACACATTTTAGAGTTAAACAGTTAACAACGAAAACGATTCATATTCCAAAAATTTACAAAGTCTCAGAAAGGCAAAAAATTTCAGAACAACAAAAAGCCAAACAAAAATTGGGAGCAGTCATTGCGGCGCTTAGTCTTGATCTACGCAGTAGTTATTGCCATTGACCTACCCGGGTCTCTAGTGTCTACCGCTGGTGTGGTGGGAGCACTATGGACAACACTACCGGTAGGCTTGGTAGTCTTCTACGACCTCTTTGACTCACCATGGGTACGACAGATTCACCGCTAGCAGGGAGTGAATTCACTTGTTCCACTGTGGTTGTGGTATCTGTTGCTGGGGCCGCCTGGTCTTCCTGCTGTTCTGGAATCTCTGCGGCTTCCGGTAAGGCTACTTGGGGAAAGGTCAGGACAGGTACCACGATTGCTTGGTCCAAGACCCGGGAAATTCTCCAAGGATGGTTTGAACCGTCTCTTCCACCTTTTCTGTGTGCTGGGGGCACTTCCTCTTGGTGTCTCAATTGATCAGGGCATATCTTCAGGTGGTCTCTTGAGACTGCCGCCAAAGTCTCTCCTCCATCTTTACTGATGAGGCATACGTTGGTGTTGTCGAAATTTGAAGCTAAGACGGTGTATAGCTCAGCCTCCCATTGATAGTCTAATTTGTGGACTCGTCTCTTCCTTTTGAGTACCTGTTCTCCAGGTTACAAGGGAACTGCAGGTGTGTGCTGATTATAAGTTCTTTCCTGCCTCTGTCTGTCCTGGGACTAACTTTTCTCTACACATCTTGCAAATTGCGGTGTTTTTGTTGCCGCTCCGTATCCCAATCTGAATCTGGTGATGTCGTCTCAGGTGTTAAAACTCCCATGTCTAAGTCAATGGGTAACTTGCCAGGTCTTGCCCTCATGAGGTAGGTGGGTGTACAGTTGGTGGAGTTCACCGGGATGTGGTTATATAGGTCTACCAAATCCGGTAACTTCTCTAGCCACAGGCTATGTTCTTCAAGGGGCAACATCTTCATCAGGTCTATTACCACCTGGTTCATTTTCTCGCACAACCCGTTGGTCTGGGAATGATACGGCATCGTCCTTAATTTCTTGCACCCGTACAAGTTACAGAATTCCTGAAACACTTTTGCTTCAAAGGCTGGACCTTAGTCGGTAAGCACTCGTTCAGGGTAACCGTGATGGCGACAAAAGTGTTGTTGAAATGCTTTGGCTGCCGTCTTAGCCATCTGATCCTTCACTGGCACTACTATTAGGAACCAGGAGTAGTGGTCTACTATGGTGAGAGCGTAGAAATAGCCTGACTGGCGTGGTCCAAGGCTACTAGTTCAAGTGGTTGTTTGGTGATTATGGGCTGCAGGGGAGCCCTCTGGCTATCACAGTCTTTCCGTCTCAGGTTGCATGGACCACAATCTCGACACCATCTCTCGATTGCTTTCTTCAAGCCAACCCAGTAGAATCGCTCACGTAGCACGACTTCCAACTTCTTCCACCCGAAGTGTCCTGCTCTATTGTGGTACGCCTCTAAGACCATTGGCGCATCCCGCTTCGGGACTACTACCTGCCTGACCAGTTTGTGTGTCCGGGAGTTGAAACTCCTCCGACACAGTTTTCCCTTGTAAATGAACAGCTTGCCCTTACTCCTTCCACAACTGTTGGGTGTCCTGTGGAGAATTGGGACCAGGGTGCGAGTCAGCCTGTGTCAGCAACTCCTTTACTAGGTGGACAGCCGGGTCGCTATTCTGCGTTTCTGCCCATCCATGGTGGGGCAATGGGTTAAACATGGCCTCTCTATTGGCGGAGCGCTTGTCCCTTACACAGTGGGAGCACTGGGTCACCCCATGACGATGGAAAGCCGGTAGCTCTATCTCCTCCTGCTCTTCTGGGTCTTTTCCCCCATCTGGTAAGTTGGGCATCCTTGACAGCGCATCAGCATTAGCGTTTTTATGCCCCGCCTGATACTTGATGGTAAACTTGTAGTTGAAACTTCTGGGCCATCCATCGCTGCTCTCGCGCACCTACCTTCGCCGTTTCAAGGTGGGTGAGTGGATTATTGTCTGTGAAAAATGTAAACTTCACTAAAGCCAGGTAGTGTTTGAAGCACTCTGTTACAGCCCAGACTATGGCTAAAAACTCCAACTGAAAGGAACTATAGTTGTCGGGAATCCTTTCCGTATGATGGAGCTTCCTGCTGGCATAGCTCTCTCTCTGCCCTGCTGTACCTTTGACAGTACCGCTCCCAATCCCATGTTACTGGCATCCGTATAGAGTGTAAATGGTTAGCCATAGTTGGGGTAGGCCAGAACTTCGTCTCCCGTAAGAGCCACCTTCAGTCGAGTGAATGATTCTTCTTTTTCTTTACCCCACTCGAATGGAGGATTCTGGTTCTTGGCCTTCTTTGACTGGCCCACTAAGAGGTCCTGCATGGGTGCCACTATCTTGGTGAAACCCTTGATGAATTTCCTGTAGGAGCGTACCAGCCCCAGGAACTACCGCACTTCCTTGATAGTGGAGGGTCTTGGCCAGTCCTTGATCACAGTGACTTTTTCAAGGTCTGGTTCTACACCTTCGGCGCTTACCACATGACCTAGGTACTGCACCTTGGGCTTCAACAGGTGGCACTTGGACGGCTTTACTTTCAGGCCAAAACCAGATAGGGCTTCAAACACCTCGGCCAGGTGCTCCAGGTGGTCTTTGTACATCTTTGAGTAGACGATTACGGCGTCCAGGTACAGCAGAACGGTTTTGAAATTTTTGTTTCATTGGCAACACTCCATTAACCGCTGGAATGTTCCCGGAGCGTTACAGAGCCCGAATGGCATGCAGTTGAACTCATTGGTGTCGTAAACGTGGTCTTCTCTCTGTCCGCCTCTGCCACGGGAACCTGTCAATACCCACTGGTGAGATCCAAAGTGGAGAAAGAGTTAGTGGATCTCAGTGCTGCTAATGATTCTTCAATTCTGGGTAATGGGTAGGCATCCTTATGTGTAATGCGGTTAATCTGCCTATAATCAACACACATCCTCATTGTACCATCTTTCTTTCTAACGAGGACTAATGGTGCTGCCTAGGGACTACAACTATCTCTGATCACCCCAGCCTCCTTCATCTCCCGTAACATTCCCTTGGCACATTGATAGTGAGCTGGGGGTACAGGCCGGCACTTCTCTTTAATGGGCTGATGATCTCCTGTAGGGATATGATGTTGGACCCTGTTTACCTGCCCAAAGTCTAGTGGGTGTTTGCTAAAGACTCGCTCATGTTCTTGGACCACCCGGTACACCCCATGCTTTTGGTGCAAAGGGGTGGAGTCAGTGCCTACTTGTAGCTTCTGACACCAATCCTCCATCTGCCCTTTGGGGCCATTGTCTTCCACCTGTTCGGACGGAGGCAAGGGTTCCACTGCCTTTATTGTGTTGTTACTGACAGTGAACAGCGTAGCAAGGGTGGCATACCAGGGTAAATGGAACTCTTTCTCCCAACAATTCAGGATGCATATCGGTTCTCTCCCCTTGAAGACATCGACTATCCCCCTGGCTGTCAAGATGGTGGGCTTACTATCAGAGTACACAGGTTCTACCAGGGCCTGATAATCTTGACTCCGAGACCTATTGCTGTCCGACACCATGTTAACATTTCACTCCTATGGGTCATTGAAATGGGGAATGGATCACTCACTCTGACACTGCCAACTTCTCCACCAGACAGCTCCACCTGTTGTCTCTGCATCAGGGCTTTGATCTCCTTCTGCAGAACTCGCTGCTGACTAGAACTGGCAGTCTCTGCGACCTATTGCAACAAAACAATAATTTCCCCAAGACAATTCTCTATCACATTGGTGCCTAAGGTTAATATAGGGTGGCTTTCTTGGCGATCAATATCTACAATAATAAACCCTTGTGATAGCAATTCTACTCGGCCAACCTTTATGGTCACCTCTTTATACCCCACCTGAGGCAAGGCTGATTATTGCTGGCAAAGATGTTAAGGTGTTCATCTGGACTGCGGGTAATGTCTGAATCAGTCCAGTATCATTTAAAAAGGATATAAGGTATCATTGTCACCTGGGAACCAGTGTCCAGTAACGCGTTCATCGGAATGACATCAAGCACGACAGGTAGGACTGGTCGTCCTCCCATGTACTTGTCTCCCCAGCTTTGTGGGCCTGGTCATCTTACTCCTGGGGGTTGGCCCTCTGCCCCAGGGGTTGTTCATTTAAATCGCAGAATCTTGCGATGTGCCCCTCCTTTTGACAGTGGCGGCAGATGGGTTGTCCGTTCTGGTCGTAGCAATCGCTGTCTCTTCATCTGGTCGGTGGAATTCTTCTCTGCCATTGCCATGGGACGTCATCTGGACTGGAAGCCAGCTGGATCCTTTCCTTTGGAGACACTTGCATGGCCTGCACGGTTTTGGTTAGTGTAGCCACGCTTTTGGTCAGCTCCTGAACCTGAAGGCGTAAGTCTGCAGAGGGGTCATTATCTGGGGTCTGCGCGTCAGCCTCCACAGGTGCCAAGGAAAAGGACGCCGCCTCCTGGTGGTATGTGATAGCTGAGCACCGGAGGGGTGCAGTGCCACTTGGGGTTGATTCTCGCAGCACCCCGATGGCCCTGTCTTAAAATTGCGCAAAGTCCAGATCAGGGTTTTGCAGAGCCATAATGTGCAGCTGTGTCCGGTGAGCATTAGACAGGAGCCCATCGATAAACTGTTTGGTTAGCAATCTGTCCTCATCTCGCGTACTGTCGGGATCTACCTGTTTAATGGCCTGCAGCGCCTCCTGCAGGTTTAGAGCATAGTCCCGCACACTGTCCTGCACCCTTTGTTTGCACCCGTAGAGCTTCATTTTAATCTCTGCTGCTGTGCGGGTGTCATAGGTATCCTTCAACCTGGCCAGAATTTGCTTAACAGTGCTTTTGTCTCTGCCCCGCCAGGACTTCACCTCCCTCTGGGCTGCACCGATTAGCTGGCCTATAAGGATGCTGACTTTTTGCTCCTCAGACAGGGGGTAAGCTTGGAACAAACTGCGCAGTCTCTCCTCAAGTTCGCTCAGAGTGTGCGACTCCCCTGAGTACTGGGGCAACCACGCCACCCCTGGAATATACGGCATGTATAAAGGCATTACAGTTGCTGCGGCCGCGCCCACATCTAGATCCTCTTCTAGGTTGGGCATCTTCCTACCCCCATAGTGAACCTCAGCCAGGTCCTGGGTTTCTGCTGGCGTACCAGTATGCTGCTCTGCAGGTGAAAGGGATCGCTTACCCGGCGGTTCCGGATAGGGGCCTCCAGCTTCCCCTCGGCTGATGGCAAATGACGAAATTATACAGCTCAGCAAAGTCAATGGCACACAGTACCCAGTTATACTGGGCTTCGAATCCTGTTCGTGACGCCAAGTTGACTTGCCCCCTGGGGCCGTGGGGTATTCGGTAGCCGGGCCGGTCCTTTTTGGGGTAGTCATGGTGGCAGTGACCCTGCCTGTGGCACCGGGCGGTCAAATAAAGAAAAGGGAAAGTCAATTTTGGGGATAATATTCGTGACCCCACCTGTGGTATGCGGCTATATGGGGCCGCCGCTGTGATGTAGATCCACTGGAGCTGATGGTGACGCAGCTGAGTTGATTCAGCTCTCCACAGGAAGATCTAAGCTCCAGGGCAGTAAATGATGAATTATGGAGGTAGATGTTGTTGGTGCGGTTTAATGTAGGGCTGAGGGCGCAGATAATGACCACACAACAAATTAATGGCGGTTTCCTCTACCTTTACTTGCGGTTTGTCAGAGCAGACCGGGGCACTGGTACTAGCTGGTGGTGGAGATCTGGGCGGCCTAGAAGCAATTTGGGGATCCACCTCACCAGGTGGAGTTGTAGGCCTTCCCTCTGCGCTATCGTCTTTGGCCCTGCTGCTTAAAGCTATGCTCCGGCCCTCATTCCTGAGCAAAACATCTATTCCTCACCCGTATGGCAGGCAGCTCGAGCCTTCTTCAGGTGTCGCTCATTCGTGGCAGCGCTGGGCCCCAGGATGCTGCTGAGCCACCGGGCGTCTGGTGGGGCCTGGAGAACTGCAGTCTCCTGCCCTCCGGATATAGCTGCCAGGCCTTCAGTGCCCGCACAACTCCGGTGTCCTATTCCTTACACTTTTTCCTCTGGGGCAAGCTTGATCACAGCTCCCTTCCCCAGGTTCTTCCTCATCGCTCTCCTGTCTCCAACTCCCTTCAACTTACTTTTCTAACCCCGCCTCCAGGTTCCAATTTAAAGGGGAGGAGCTCCCCCTTCTGGTCTGGAGTCAGGAAAGTGTTGCATGCTGGTATACCTGACCAAGGGACCCCTCCTTGCTTCTAGGCGTGGCATCACCCCCTGTGAGGGAGGCAATGCCAATGTGGCAACCGGGACTCCTGGGGTGCCACACTTACACTCAACAGAAGAGAGAGAGAGTTACCTAGTGACTCTGGAGATGGAAAATCACTCTGCCATACAAACTGAGCTCCACTGGAAACCACTGATCTGTGATAGCTCTGGTACTAACCACCACTGTACAAGTTATGATAAGCCATAAGATGTCATAGCTGCAGGGCAATATTGGGCTTTGTGGCGCCACCATTATTCCCCAGCAACATGCCCGCTGTCTTGGGGTCATACTTGATTCAGATCAAGATTCAGATCTTTCCTTCACTCCTCACATCAAATCACTCACTCGCTCGTGTCATCTACATCTCAAAACATCTCTAGAATCAGAACTTTTCTTACCTTTGACTCGGTAAAAACTCTTACTGTAGCTCTTATTCATTCTTGTCTGGAATATTGCAACTCTTAACTAATCACTCTTTCTAAATTTTCCCCTCTCCAATCCATCCTGAATGCTGAAGCCAGGATCATATTCCTCACCAACCCATACACCGATGCCTCCACCCTGTGCCAGTCATTGCACTGGTTGCCCATCCAATACAGAGTTCAATATAAACTTATCACTCTTTCCCACAAAGCTCTCCACAATTCAGCACCACTCTACATCTCCTCCCTCGTCTCAGTCTACCACCCTACCCGTGCCCTCCATAATCCGAACCTTCCACTCCCGTCTCCAAAATTTCTCGCGTGCTGCCCCAATTCTTTGGAATGCACTACCCAGGACAATTTGATTAATTCCCAATATCCACAGTTTTAAGCTTACCCTAAAAACGTATTTCTTTAGACTTGCCTATCACCTTCACACACTTATTTAACTGTCATAGTTTGGCTCATATTCAAATTTTCTTCAAAATCATGCTCATACCATCCATGCACTGAATAGCCTCTGTCTCTACTGTACACATACTGGCGGGCGCCCAGTTCATGTAGTGTTATATACATTGCTCAAAAGATAAACACTTAAACAACAGAATATAACTCCAAGTAAATCAAACTTCTGTGAAATCAAACTGTCCACTTAGGAAGCAACACTGATTGACAATCAATTTCACATGCTGTTGTGCAAATGGAATAGACAATAGATGGAAATTATTGGCAATTATCAAGACACCCTCAATAAAGGAGTGGTTCAAGGTGGGGAACACAGACCACATCTCAGTACCAATGCTTTCTGGCTGATGTTTTGGTCACTTTTTAATGTTGATTGTGCTTTCACACTCGTGGTAGCATGAGATGGACTCTACAACCCACAGAAGTTTCTCAGGTAGTGCAGCTCATCCAGGATGGCACATCAATGCGAACAGAACACCAGGATTGGCAAAGTTGCCACTGGCGCCCTGTGCTCTTCACAGATGAAATCAGGTTCACTCTGAGCACATGTGACAGACGTGACAGAGTCTGGATATGCGGTGGAGAGCGATCTGCTGCCTACAACATCTTTCAGCATGACTGGTTTGGCAGTGGGTCAGTAATGGTGTCTGGTGGCATTTCTTTGGAGGGCCGCACAGCCCTCCATGTGCTCGCCAGAGGTAGCCTGACTGCCATTATGTACCGAGATGAGATCCTCAGATCCCTTGTGAGACCATATGCTGGTGCGTTTGGCCCTGGGTTCCTCCTAATGCAGGACAATGCCAGACCTCATGTGGCTGGAGTGTGTCAGCAGTTCCTGTAAGATGAAGTCTTTGAAGCTATTGACTGGCCCACCCATTCCCCAAACCTGAATCCGATTGAGCACATCTGGGACATCATGTCTCGCTCCATTCAACAACGTCACGTTGCATCACAGAGTGTCCAGGAGTTGGCGGATGCATTAGTCCAGGTCTGAGAGGAGATCCCACAGGAGACCATCTGCAACCTCATCAGGAACATGCCCAGGCGTTGTAGGGCGGTCATATAGGCACGTGGAGGCCACACGCAATACTGAGCTATATTTTGACTCGTTTTAAGGACATTACATCAAAGTTAGATCAGCCTGTAATGTGTTTTTCCACTTTAATTTTGGGGGTGACGCCAAATCCATGCCTCCATTGGTTAATAAATTTGATTTACATTGATGATTTTTGTGTGATTTTGTTGTCAGCACAATCAACTTTGTACAGAACAAATTATTCAATGAGAATATTTCATTCATTCAGAACTAGGATGTGTTATTTGAGTGTTCCCTTTATTTTTTTGAGCAGTGTACTTACCCTATTTAGTATATTGAGGCTGTATTATACAATATATGTACAGTACAGACCAAAAGTTTGGACACACCTTCTCATTTAAAGATTTTTCTGTATTTTCATGACTTTGAAAATTGTACATTCTCACTGAAGGCATCAAAACTATGAATTAACACATGTGGAATTATATACTTAACAAAAAAGTGTGAAACAACTGAAAATATGTCTTATATTCTAGGTTCTTCAAAGTAGCCACCTTTTGCTTTGATGACTGCTTTGTA
Organism: Phyllobates terribilis; assembly: GCF_046119375.1. Classification (NCBI taxonomy): domain Eukaryota; kingdom Metazoa; phylum Chordata; class Amphibia; order Anura; family Dendrobatidae; genus Phyllobates; species Phyllobates terribilis. The sequence continues at coordinate 377,535,396 of NW_027362763.1, read as the reverse complement.
CACTCTTGGCATTCTCTTGATGAGCTTCAAGAGGTAGTCACCGGAAATGGTTTTCACTTCACAGGTGTGCCCTGTCAGGTTTAATAAGTGGGATTTCTTGCCTTATAAATGGGGTTGGGACCATCAGTTGCGCAGAAGTCAGGTGGATACATAGCTGATAGTCCTACTGAATAGACTGTTAGAATTTGTATTATGGCAAGAAAAAGCAGCTAAGTAAAGAAAAACGAGTGGCCATCATTACTTTAAGAAATGAGGGTCAGTCAGTCCGAAAAATTGGGCAAACTTTGAAAGTGTCCCCAAGTGCAGTTGCAAAAACCATCAAGCACTACAAAGAAACTGGCTCACATGAGGACAGCCCCAGGAAAGGAAGACCAAGAGTCACCTCTGCTTCTGAGGATAAGTTTATCCGAGTCACCAGCCTCAGAAATCGCAGGTTAACAGCAGCTCAGATTAGAGACCAAGTCAATGCCACACAGAGTTCTAGCAGCAGACACATGTCTACAACAACTGTTAAGAGGAGACTTTGTGCAGCAGGCCTTCATGGTAAAATAGCTGCTAGGAAATCACTGCTAAGGACAGGCAACAAGCAGAAGTGACAAGTTTGGGCTAAAGAACCCAAGGAATGGACATTAGACCAGTGGAAATCTGTGCTTTGGTCTGATGAGTCCAAATTTGAGATCTTTGGTTCCAACCACCGTGTCTTTGTGCGACGCAGAAAAGGTGAACGGATGGACTCTATATGCCTGTTTCCCACCGTGAAGCATGGAGGAGGAGGTGTGATCGTGTTGGGGTGCTTTCCTGGTGACACTGTTGGGGATTTATTCAAAATTGAAGTCATGCTGAACCAGCATGGCTACCACAGCATCTTGCAGCGGCATGCTATTCCATCCGGTTTGCATTTAGTTGGACCATCATTTATTTTTCAACAGGACAATGACCCCAAACACACCTCTAGGCTGTGTAAGGGCTATTTGACCAAGTAGAGTGATGGGGTGCTACGCCAGATGACCTGGCCTTCACAGTCACCAGACCTGAACCCAATCGAGATGGTTTGGGGTGAGCTGGACCGCAGAGTGAAGGCAAAGGGGCCAACAAGTGGTAAGCATCTCTGGGAACTCCTTCAAGATTGTTGGAAGACCATTTCTGATGACTACCTCTTGAAGCTCATCAAGAGAATGCCAAGAGTGTGCAAAGCAGTCATCAAAGCAAAAGGAGGCTACTTTGAAGAACCTAGAATGTAAGACATATTTTCAGTTGTTTCACACTTTTTTGTTAAGTATATAATTCCACATGTGTTAATTCATAGCTTTGATGCTTCAGTGTGAATGTACAATTTTCATAGTCATGAAAATACAGAAAAATCTTTAAATGAGAAGGTGTGTCCAAACTTTTGGTCTGTACTGTACATTTTACCTTTTGTGTCTCCCCTATTTCCTTATAGACTGTAAGCTTGCTCACTCCTTTTAATATCTGAGTTATGCTTATTCTGTAACGTCTTTATGTCTGTTAAATCCCCCCTAAAATTGTAAAGCGCTGTGGAATATGTTGGCGCTATAAAAATAAAAATTATTATTATTATTATTATTATTATTATTATTATGCAGAAGACTGCTCAGCAATTAAAAATAACATTTTCCTGCTCTCTGATGCTTCAGAACAGTGAGAAATGTTTTTTTTTTTGCAAATCATTAATTGAATCTGAAAATGTTTGAATTTGCATAACACAGCACATTTCAGAAAATTGGTCTCGAACTCGATCCTCACTGAATTGATCCCCTCATCTCTACTCATAAGTAAATCAATCAGCTATAGTTAGTTTAATAGATGCTTAAATATGTAAAAATAGAGAGTAATTCTTGTTCTACTACCTTAAACTGGCTAATAAAACTATGTAACTAGAGAAATGGAAGTTTAGGTTAACTTGTGCTTCTTTTTTAATGGCTGCCATTTCGAGATACCAGATCCGAGTAACGATCCGAGAGAGACCAGAGCTGAGTAAAATCAGAGAGAGACCAGAACTGAGCAAGATCCGAGAGAGACCAGGGCCGAGTAAAGCATCCGAAAGAGACCAAACAGTTTCAAGAGAAACCAGAGCTGAGTAAAGACTCGAGAGAGACCAGAGCTGGGAGAGCTGGGCAGAGCAAACAGAACCATGGCTAAGAGACAGACAACTAGGCCACAGCAGAGGGACGTTTTTCTGAGCTGTCACTTCCAGTGTAGACATACGGTACAAAGTGAGGCCGGGGTTATACTTCAGGGAATGAAGGTAGCCAGTGTGATAAGTATATCAAGTAACTCTGGAACTTGCGGCATAGATCGTAGTATCGTTGATAGCCACTTGGGCCTGTGTGATGTTTTGTGCTGCCTAGAGAGTGACAACAGTGATGGGTCCAGTAGTGGCAGTGGCGCTTTTTAGATTGGAGTATTAGTACTAAGGCATCACTAATAATAAGTTATTTAATGGTAATAATAGAACGATAGTATGTAAATAGCATTGTGTCAATATCCTGTTCATCTGAACTATTGTATCCGTCTTGTAACATAATTTGTTTAATTTTCACCATTTGCATTATCCCTGATATTGTGCCGAAAGCACCCCTTTGATTGTGATAATCGAATAAATAGTTGTTGGTTTAAGTACCACTGTCTCCTCATTGTTTGCGCTGTTCAATCCGCATACCTATTAACACATGCTAATATTTTTATGCAACCACTGTTTTCTTTACTGCAGATCTAGCAATGCAATGCTATGAATATACAGTTAGGTCCATATATATTTGGACAGAGACAACATTTTTCTAATTTTGGTTCTAGAGATTACAACAATGAATTTTAAACAAAACAATTCAGATGCAGTTGAAGTTCAGACTTTCAGCTTTCATTTGAGGGTATCCACATTAAAATTGGATGAAGGGTTTAGGTGTTTCAGCTCCTTAACATGTGCCACCCTGTTTTTAAAGGGACCAAAAGTAATTGGACAGATTAAATAATTGTAAATAAAATGTTCATTTCTAGTACTTGGTTGAAAACCCTTTGTTGGCAATGACTGCCTGAAGTCTTGAACTCATGGACATCACCAGACGCTGTGTTTCCTCCTTTTTGATGCTCTGCCAGGCCTTCACTGCGGTGATTTTCAGTTGATGTTTGTTTGTGGGCCTTTCTGTCTGAAGTTTAGTCTTTAACAAGTGAAATGCATGCTCAATTGGGTTGAGATCAGGTGACTGACTTGGCCATTCAAGAATATTCCACTTCTTTGCTTTAATAAACTCCTGGGTTGCTTTGGCTTTATGTTTTGGGTCATTGTCCATCTGTAGTATGAAACGACGACCAATCAGTTTGGCTGCATTTGGCTGGATCTGAGCACACAGTATGGCTCTGAATACATCAGAATTCATTCGGCTGTTTCTGTCCTGTGTCACATGATCAATAAACAGTAGTGACTCAGTGCCACTTTCAGCCATGCATTCCCAAGCCATCACACTGCCTCCGCCGTGTTTTACAGATGATGTGGTATGCTTTGGATCATGAGCTGTACCACGCCTTCGCCATACTTTTATCTTTCCATCATTCTGGTAGAGGTTGATCTTGGTTTCATCTGTCCAAAGAATGTTCTTCCAGAACTGTGCTGGCTTTTTTAGATGTTTTTTAGCAAAGTCCAGTCTAGCCTTTTTATTCTTGAAGCTTATGAGTGGTTTGCACCGTGCAACCCTCTGTATTTACATTCCTGCAGTCTTCTCTTTATGGTAGATTTGGATATTGATACGCCTACCCCCTGGAGAGTGTTGTTCACTTGGTTGGCTGTTGTGAAGGGGTTTCTCTTCACCATGGAGATTATTCTGCGATAATCCACCACTGTTGTCTTCCGTGGGCGCCCAGGTCTTTTTGCATTGATGAGTTCACCAGTGCTTTCTTTCTTTCTCAGGATGTACCAAACTGTAGATTTTGCCACTCCTGATATTGTAGCAATTTCTCAGATGGGTTTTTCCTGTTTTTGCAGCTTAAGGATGGCTTGTTTGACCTGCATGGAGAGCTCCTTTGACCACATGTTTACTTCACACCAAAACCTTCCAAATGCAAGCACCACACCTCAAACCAGGCCTTTTATCTGCTTAATTGAGAATGACAAAACGAAGGGATTGCCCACACCTGTCCATGAAATAGCCTTGGAGTCAATTGTCCAATTACTTTTGGTCCCTTTAAAAACAGGGTGGCACATGTTAAGGAGCTGAAACTCCTAAACCCTTCATCTAATTTTAATGTGGATACCCTCAAATGAAAGCTGAAAGTCTGAACTTCAACTGCATCTGAATTGTTTTGTTTAAAATTCATTGTGGTAATGTCTAGAATAGAGATGAGCGTTGTTCGACTCGAACTGTTCGCCAATCTCAAATTCGAGCTGTTTTGGGCGGTGTTCGAGCCGTTCGGCGAACACGAACGATTTGAGAAAAATTCGGCTGTTCGAGGTAATGTTCGATAACTGTTCACGCACCAAAATCATAACTGGATTTTTTTCTCAGTAATGATGAAAATTAATGTTAATACGCAGTTTGAGTGTACAGCGGGGTGGGGGGAGGGGCAGGGGATGGATCTCTGCAGGAATAATGAAGATCTCCATTTTTTTTTCTCTTTCCCGCATTTACAGTGGGGAGGTGCAATCTGTCAGCCTATCAGCAGCGCACACACGGAGCGAAGTGCTTTTTTTCACACAAGCAAGGGCATGTGTCATTGGCAGTGTATGTCACATGTCCTTGCCCTATAAGACCAAGCCATTTTCCCTGTCGCCACCATTTTCTCACTGCTGCAGCTGCATGTTAGACGGCACCGCTGTTGCTGTGTGCGCTATACCTTGTTAATTTCAAGCCAATTTTCGCACAAATCTACAGATAGCTTTGGAGTAGGGAATAGTTGTGATTGCAGTCCTTTTAAGGACTAGGTTACAACATTTCCTACAACTTTTATCAGGCAGGTCTGTGCTCTTAAATAGATAGATTGTGGGAGTAAAGACTAATTGTAATTGCAGTCCTTTTCAGGACTAGGTTACATCAGTTCCTATCAGTTTTTGCCAGGCAGGTCTGTGCCAGTGCTGTGCAAGTTTTTTTCACAGCATTTGGCTGAATCTAGCAAAGCTAATCCTTTTTGGCCTATTGCAGAGTGTGTTAGTCAGTGGAGTAGCCTATCTGTGTTGCAAGATATACCACCTGTGTATAGAATACCAATTTTTTTACTGCACCTAGTGAAGTAAAATCTTTTGGGCATAGAATCATTCTATTAGTCCATCTATACTGACCTCCATCAGGTTGCAAATTGAATATAATTTTTTTCTGCATCTAGCTCTGAAAAAATATTTGGGCTTCTAGCAGTGTGTGGGACTTGTTCTATTCGTCCATCTATACTGACCTCCATCAGGTTGCAAACTGAATATAATTTTTTCCTGCATCTAGCTCTGAAAAAATATTTGGCCTTCTAGCAGTGTGTGGGACTTGTTCTATTAGTCCATCTATACTGACCTCCATCAGATTGCAACCGGAATATAATTTTTTTCTGCATCTAGCTCTGAAAAAATATTTGGCCTTCTAGCAGTGTGTGGGACTTTCTCTATTAGTCCATCTATACTGACCTCCATCAGGTTGCAAATTAAAAATAATTTATATCTGCATCGAGTTCTGAAAAAATATTTGGCCTTCTAGCAGTGTGTGGGACTTTCTCTATTAGTCCATCTATACTGACCTCCATCAGGTTGCAAACTGAATATATTTTTTTTCTGCATCTACCTCTGAAAAAATATTGGGCTTCTAGCTGTGGGTGGGACTTGTTCTATTAATCCATCTATACAGACCTCCATCAGGTTGCAAACTGAATATAATTTTTTTCTGCATCTACCTCTGAAAAAATATTTGGGCTTCTAGCTGTGTGTGGGACTTGTTCTATTAGTCCATCTATACTGACCTCCATCAGGTTGCAAACTGAATATAATTTTTTTCTGCATCTAGCTCTGAAAAAATATTTGGCCTTCTAGCAGTGTGTGGGACTTTCTCTATTAGTCCATCTATACTGACCTCCATCAGGTTGCAAGTTAAAAATAATTTATATCTGCATCTAGCTCTGAAAAAATATTTGGCCTTCTAGCAGTGTGTGGGACTTTCTCTATTAGTCCATCTATACTGACCTCCATCAGGTTGCAAATTAAAAATAATTTTTTGTCTGCATCTAGCTCTGAAAAAATATTTGGCCTTCTAGCAGTGTGTGGGACTTTCTCTATTAGTCCATCTATACTGACCTCCATCAGGTTGCAAACTGAATAAATTTTTTTTCTGCATCTACCTCTGAAAAAATATTGGGCTTCTAGCTGTGTGTGGGACTTGTTCTATTAATCCATCTATACAGACCTCCATCAGGTTGCAAACTGAATATAATTTTTTTCTGCATCTACCTCTGAAAAAATATTTGGGCTTCTAGCTGTGTGTGGGACTTGTTCTATTAATCCATCTATACAGACCTCCATCAGGTTGCAAACTGAATATAAATTTTTTCTGCATCTAACTCTGAAAAAATATTTGGGCTTCTAGCTGTGTGTGGGACTTGTTCTATTAGTCCATCTATACTGACCTCCATCAGGTTCCCATCCATTGTTTTTTTGTGCAAACAACTCCAGAGTTGTGAATTAGTTAACCACCAAAATGAGTGGAAAAGGGCCTGCTGCTGGTGGAAAGGGGAATAGGCGTGTTGGGAAGGGGAAAAAAGGTTGTGTTCGTGGGGTAGGTGTTAAAGCAACAGTAACATCTGCAGAAGAAAGACCATCTTCCAGCCAAACTAAAATGTCTACTTCTTTTATCGGACAATGTGATAAGATCCCTTTCTTACGGCCACGCCAATCGCTACAAATTCCAGATGAGGCACAAAAACAGCAGGTGCTTCAACGGATATCAAGTGCTCCTTTAAGTGGGCTCTCCTCCACATCAACTTCAACAACACAAATACTCCAGTCCTCAAAGGTGTCACCCCAATCGCACTTGCTTCCTCACAGCTCCCAAATCTCCAGCTGCCCGTCTGAGTATGAGGTAGAACAGATGGTTGAGTCTGCAGAGCTGTTTACTCATACTATAGCCTGGGAATCAGAGGTCGACTCCAGCGCTTCTGTGAATCCAGACGAGGAAATGATCTGCACTGATGCCCAGAATCTTTATGAGTCGAATCCAGGACCAGACGCAGAAGGTTCTGACCATAATGTAGACCCTCATTCCCAAACTGTAACTCCTGTTGGTGGAGACAATGAGGAAGACGATGATGAAACTCAAATACCTGATTGGAGCGACAACTTTAGTTTTTTGTCAGGGCAGGAACAGGTTGGCTCTGAGGACGACGGGTGTGATAACGCACAGGGTGATGATGATGAGGTTGGAGATCCCACTTACTGTCAACCCACAGTCAGCCAAGAGATGAGGTCAGCAGAGGAGGTGGAGGAAGATGCTAGTGACGACGAGGTCAGGTTGCGCCTTCCTGGACAGAGACGTAGTACTGGAAGCACGTCAACAACTGCATCCTCAAACACAACAAGTCGTGGTGGCTCTTCAGTAGTGTTCAGTAGTGTTGAGCCACCCCCGTAGTGTTCGAGTTCGGTTCGGTTCGTCGAACACCCGTGTGTTCGCCGAACTGTTCGTCGAACTGTTCGTCGAACACCTTCGAACACCGTTAAAACCAATGGCAGGCAAACAAAAACACATAGAAACACATAGAAAACACCTTCAAAGGTGTCCAAAAGCTGACAAACTGCTCAGAAGACACAACTAACACATGGAAAAGTGACAAGTACATATAGTCATGCGAAAAGAAAAGAGGTGGAGGAGTAAAAGGAGGGGGAGACACAGATATAGGCATGTCATGCCCTTCTAAAATCCAAAAAGTGAGAAGCCGAGACGGCCAGTCCGCTCCTGCCCGTGCCACCTCCGTGTCGCCGGGTTTGTGCCAGAGCCGCGGTGAACCCTGACGGCCAGCCCCCCTCTCCCAATACTGGTGCCTGTCCGCTGGTGGGTCGAGAGAGCCCCCCTGTGGTGGAGGCAGCTCTAAGCTTTTTAATTTAAATTGTCCCTCTAATTTGAATGAATACACTTTAAATCCATTTACAAGGATCTATTGGAGGGCAAGTCTCATGCCAGCAGCCGCGTAATTCCAGCTCCAGTAGCGTCCACTAAAGCTGCTGCAGTTAAAAAGCTTTTATAAGGATCGAGCTCGGCTGTCCACTGCAAGGCATCCTAGTGCCAGTCCCAGCCCCTATGCCTTGGGGTGCCTCCTGATGCTCTTCACTAAGTATCCCGTGGTCCCGAAGCATTTCCTTTGAAAAAATTAAGTGTCCAAACTACAGGTGGTGTAGCTTGCTTAACAGCCGGGATAATCCGCTGACTAGCAGACACTGCTACTAGGCACAAAGTATTTCCTGGGCTAGATGCAGTTAAAAATTTGTAAGTAGATACTCTCGTTGGATGCTGAGAAAGCATTCCATAGAGTCTCCTGGCACGCCATATATGATTCTCTTAAAAAGCTTGGGGTAGGGGTCTAGGGGACCCTTTTATAGCCAAAATCACGGCCCTGTATCACAATACGTCACCTAGGCTGAAGATAAATGGAACTGTAGCACCGAGGGCTCGGTTGCTACAGACGTATTGCACCTCACCCAGAGGTGTGATATCTCACTCTCAGATAAGGATGGAGTGTGGATCAGGACCCGACACCTGCATGCATTACACCACATTGCCGTGGGGCAGGGCGACCAATATGCCCCTGAGATGGGCACGACAGTCCCTGTCCCTGGCTGGAGTGGGGGGAGGGAACACTGAGGAAGGGGAACCCTGCAGTGCAGGAGCAGGGAGGAAGCAGTTCCTGGGTGCATTGAGAAGTGAGTATAAAAGGTGGGCACCATCTTAGTTCAGTGCAGAGAAGTCTGAGCAGAAGTGGCAGGGAGCAGGGGCTCTGCATGAGCTCTGCTCCGGAGGCGGGCCTAGTAACAGAGGCCCAGGCCTGCAAGAGGGAGAAGGAAGGAAGAGGAGCGGAGAAGGCTCCAGGAACGCGGAATGAAGGGATCCCAGGGGTGCGGACGGGCGAGTCGCCATCGCAAGCCCTAATCCACCTGCGTGGAGGGGTCAGGCCAAAGGGGGAGACCGGTCCCCGAACTAGTGGAGGCAGGAAACGACCCTCAGCTAGAAACCGGAGGCTCTGACATTTTATGTGGCGCAGCCCCTTGCTCCGCCCGCTAGGAAGGCACCACATAGGGTCAGGGAAACTGGCGCCAAGTTTACCAAGAGGAGGCCCGAGGCAGCCGGACAGAAGTGTTGGTAAGAAAGGCCAGACAAAGGACACACAAAGGGGGTCCTGTGAAGCGCTCCAAAGTTATCTGGGAGTTGTCTGAGCCCCTCATCTGGTGAGCACAGTACGACGTGGGCAGCCGTTACCTGCAGACGTGGTCTGGATAATAAGAACTGTGAGTAAAGGCCCTGAACTGCATCACTGACTCCGTGTCGTTACTGCTGCTGCCCTGCACCATCACCCCCATCCTCCAGATACACTGCCCTGAGGCTATACTCCTCCCGTGGGGAGTTATGCTACGCTCTGCTGCACCCACAACACCAGCCTTAGCGGTCTGCCCTGTAGCGGCGGTTCACTCTGACCGCAATCCACGGGTGGCGTAGTCGGACATTTAAACATCAAAACCACATAAATAGGTCCGCCACTGGTTTGACCGCCCTGAGCCACGGAACCGGATCGCCGCCACGAAGACTACAACCACCAGCATCCAACAAAAAGGGTCCGGCTCCGGGTGTCCCAAGGCCCAGGGGGTGCGTCAGAACATTTTCATCACCTTTCACAATCACCAATGGGACAAGGCAGGGATGTCCTCTGTCCCCTCTCTTATACATCCTAGTGACGGAGCACCTGCTCTCATCAATTCGCCATAACCCCAATATTAGGTGGATTGAGGTGGGAGGCACCGAGTACAAGTGCTCTCTATTTGCTGATGATGTCCTAGTATATATCACTCAATCACATATATCCATCCTTGCTGTTATGGCTGAAATAGATCACTTTGTTACATGGTAAAATTTTAAAATCAATGCAGCGAAGTCTGAGGCCCTCGATGTCTCCCTCCCTAAATCCATATAGGATTCCATCCAGTCCAACTTTCCCTTTGCCTGGCCCTCACAGGGTATCAAATACTTAGGAATTCCTATTCATAGAGACCTCTCCCATCTATGTTATCTTAATTTTGGGCCCTTTATTGAACAATTCCATACAGACCACGGTTGGCAAGTTAGAACTGTAAGATTCACTACGTGAACCACTGGTGTTTGTGGAAAAGCACATGTACACCGCGTTCCAAATTATTATGCAAAAAGTGTTTAGGAGTGATAAGGGAAGAATTTGTTTGTTTGTCAGTTAAACTCATTGATGGTGATGTGTGTCAGGGCTCTTTATATCACTGTAAGCAATTGCAGACACCTGTGCTAATTAGTTTGGCAGGTGTGTCCAATGAAAGGCAAGACTACTTAAGAAGGCTCTCTCACATTATTAAGCAGCCTACATTTTCTGCCAAAATGGGAAAGAAAAAGGATGTGTCGGCTGCTGAGAAGCAACAAATTGTGGAGTGTTTAGGTCAAGGCATGACTACAATCAACATTGTGCGATGATCAGGATGAAGTGTCTTGGCAATCAAGAAGTATGTAGCTGATTCACAGTACACACGTGTGCGTGCTGATAAGGGCAAATTGAGGACTCTTTCCTACAGGCAATTACATCAGGTTGAAAGAGCAGCGGCAAAAAAGCCTTGTCATAGCAGCAGACAAGTTTTTGAAGCTGCTTGTGCCGCCAACGTCCCCCGAACAACAAGATGCAGGGTCCTTCAGAGGTTTGCAGCTGTGCATACGCCATCCTGTCGACCTCCTCTATCCACTTCACACAAGCAGAAACGGCTCCAGTGGGCCAAACATTACATGAAGACTGATTTCAAAACTGTTTTGTTCACGGATGAGTGCCGTGCAGCGCTCGATGGTCCAGATGAATGGAGTGGAGGATGGCTGGTTGATGGACACCCCACGCAAACACGGCTACAGCGCCAACAAGTAGGAGGTGGAGTAATGTTTTGGGCTGGAATCATGGGGAGAGAGATTGTCGGCCCCTTTAGGATCCCTGAAGGCGCTAAAGATGAACTCCATAATGTATGTGGATTTTCTCAAACAGCACTTCCTGCCATGGTTCAAGAAGAAGAACCGTGTATTTCACAGCAAGATCATTTTTCTGCATGATAATGCACCATCTCATGCTGCACATAAAACATCTGCATCTCTGGCTGATATGGGCATAAAAGGGGACAAACTTATGGTGTGACCCCCATGCTCCCCTGACCTCTACCCCATTCAGAACCTTTGGAGCATCATTAAAAGGAGTGTCTATGATGGCGGGAGGCAGTTCACATCTAAGCAACAGCTCTGGGAGGGTATTCTGTCCTCATGCAAAACAATTGAAGCAGAAACCATCCAAAACCTGACAAATTCAATGGACGAGAGAGTTCAGAAGCTCCTTTCGAACAAGGGGTCCTATGTGAAAATGTAACATCACCTAGAATAAAGTTTTGAGTTGAAAACTGTTTGATTTCAGTTTCTAACAACCTGCTAATGCTTATAATTTCAAAAATGACCATTTTTTTGGTCTTTATTAAAATGAAAACGTTGATCGAAAAGTTTGGGGGATCTAAGAGTGTGGCAACCCAGTAGTCATGATTACTTCGAATTCTGACAATATGAGGGTCATGCTGCAGGTAGTGCAGCAAGAAGGCACTTATGTGTCTTGCGCATCTCGGAGCCCCAAAATTATTTTCCGGGCTAGATGCAGCTAAAAATTATTTTTAATTTTAAATCTGGTGAAGCTTATTATAGATGGCCTAATAGGATCAGTGCTGCACACTGCTACAAAGCCCAAATTATTTTCCAGTCAAGATACAGATAAACATGATTAGTAATTTGAAAGCTTAAAACGGTTGGTAGGGTGATTTTAACCAATCATCAAGCTTTTACTCTCCCCAGGATGACACAGGGGTAGAAAAGTCGTTTCGGATCCATGATTTGTTCATCTTTATGAACGTGAGTCTGTCTACATTATCAGTGGAGAGCCGCGTGCGCTTATCTGTCAGCACACCACCAGCAGCGCTGAACACACGTTCAGACAGAACGCTGGCTGCGGGGCATGACAAGATCTCCATGGCGTAAGTGGCTAGCTCCGGCCATTTATCCAGATTGGAAGCCCAAAAAGAGCAAGGGTCCAGTGACACAGTCGTGGCTTCAATGTTTACTTGAAGATACTCCTGTACCATCGTCTCTAGGCGTTGACTATGTGTCAGACTTCTTGTCTCCTGTGGCCTTGCAAAGGATGGGCTAAAAAAGTGGTGAAATGATTCCGCAAAATTGATGTTACCAGCAGATACTGTGGTTCTGTTACGGTTTGAGTGCTGAACACTTGACGGTCCCACGGTTGGCAAGTTGGAACTGTGAGATTCACTACGTGCACCACTGGTATTTTGTGGAAAAGCACATGTAAGATTCTGCAACAGTCTCTGCTGATACTCCTGCATGCGTGCATCCCTTTCTATGGCAGGAATAATTTCTGCAAATTTACTTTTGTACCGGGGATCTAACAGTGTGGCAACCCAGTAGTCAGGATTATTTCTAATTCTCACAATTCGAGGGTCATGTTGCAGGTAGTGCAGCAAGAAGGCACTCATGTGTGTTGCGCATCCAGGAGCACCAAGTCCCTGTTGTGTTGGTGGCGAGGTAACAATCATGCTTCCTTCCTCTGTCCTCTCCCCCCAACCTCGCACAACAGAAATGTGATCAAGGTCTCCCTCATCTGATGAGTCTTCCATCAGTTCGTCCTCCACTTCTTCCTGGGCTCCTGCACCTTCCTCACTAGTTTGGCTGCTACCATGCGCCCTGGTAAAATCATCTCCCCCACCCTCACATGCCTGCCGCCCTGGTGCTGCCGACCGTCTGGACCTTGCAGATGTTAGCCCTTCCGCATACAACTCCTCCTCCTCTACTTCCTCCACCTCCTCTTGTGCCACCACCTGACTCCGAATTCTGTTTAACATGTGCTCCAGCATGTAAATCACCGGAATAGTCATGCTGATAATGGCATCGTCAGCACTAAGCATCTTCGTCGTCATTTCAAAACTGTGCAGAAGGGTGCATAGGTCCCTGATCTGAGACCACTCCTCCAGCGTGATTTGCCCCACCTCTGAATCTCGTTGGCCCAGGCTATACATCAGAACGTATTGCACCAGGGCTTGTCGGTGCTGCCACAGTCGCTGCAACATGTGCAGAGTTGAATTCCACCGGGTAGGCACATCGCATTTTAGCCGGTGAAGTGGCAGGCCCAACGACTTCTGTAGAGATGTAAGTCGCTGAGCTGCGGGATGCGAACGGCGGAAGTGAGCACACAGCGACCGTGCCCTCTGCAGAAGGCCATCTAGTCTGGGATAGTGGGCTAAAAATTGCTGGACAACCAGGTTCAACACGTGAGCCATACAAGGCACGTGTGTGACATTGCCCCGGCGAAGGGCCGCACCCAGGTTTGCAGCATTGTCGCACACGGCCTTCCCTGGTTTCAGGTCCAGTGGAGACAACCATTCATGAAATTGGTTCTCCAGAGCTGACCACAACTCCTCAGCTGTGTGACTCACATTTCCCAGACATTTCAATGTAAAAACCGCCTGATGACGTTGAGCCCTACTGCCAGCATAGTAAGGAGGTGTGCAGGATCCCTTCTGCGCAGTTAGAAAGCTTGTGGCATGACCAGACAGGCTTTGGGTGCAGGTGGAAGACCGAGAGGAGGTTGAGGAGGCAGAAGCAGTGGAGGAAAAATGACATAAAGAGGATTGACGCACAACTCGTGGGGACGGCAAGACTTGGACAGCAGCCCCTTGTCCTGCTGTCACCATAGTTACCCAGTGCCCAGTCAGCGACATGTAACGCCCCTGTCCATGCCTACTCGTCCAAGTGTCTGTGGTGAAATGCACCCTGTCACACACAGAGTTTCTCAAAGAAGCGGTGATGTTGTGTGCGACATGCTGGTGGAGCGCAGGCACACCTTTCTTTGAGAAGTAGTGCCGACTGGGCATCTGGTACTGGGGCACTGCGACGGACATAAGGTCTCGAAAATCCTCTGTGTCCACCAGGCAGAAAGGCAGCATTTCTGTAGCCAAGAGCTTGCAGATGGTGAAATTCAACCTCTTAGCTTTCTCATGGCTAGGAGGAAATGGTCTTTTACTTGTCCACATCTGAGGGACCGAGGGCTGGCTATTGTGCTTAGACGGGGTTGATAAGGGTGTCCCCGGCAAACTGCCGGTCTGTGAGGAAGATGCAGGCGGACATGTTAGGTTGCCTTGATCCAAAGGTGGTGCTATCGATGTCGGACAGCGCTCAAGACCAGCTGGTGTTACCACCTCCAAAGAAAATGATGACCTGCCAATCACGCTGGCTGTTGCGGGTAAAGAGGTGGCAGGTCTGCGCCCCAAAACAGGTGTGACTGCTGTCCCCCCAGTCACAGAGGATGAAGAGGCCGCGGATGCACAAGATATGGCAGACGGTGGTTGGCCCGGCCGGCTAGACCGCATTGTAGCACACTGAGCTTCCCACTGCAACTTATGCTTCATGTCCATGTGCCGGTTCATGCATGAAGTACTCAAACTATGTATTTTTTGGCCTCTACTTAGCTTTTGCTGACAAATGTTACAGATAACACGAGTTGGGTCATCTTTATCGATCTGAAAAAATGCCCAGGCTATGCAAGGCTTAGCACCCATGCGACCTGAAGAGCCACCACGACTTGTGGTGAGAGGCAGAGTTGTGTTTGAGGATGCAGTTGTTGACGTGCTTCCAGTACTACGTCTCTGTCCAGGAAGGCGCAACCTGACCTCGTCGTCACTAGCATCTTCCTCCACCTCCTCTGCTGACCTCATCTCTTGGCTGACTGTGGGTTGACAGTAAGTGGGATCTCCGACCTCATCATCATCACCCTGTGCGTTATCACACCCGTCGTCCTCAGAGCCAACCTGTTCCTGCCCTGACAAAAAACTAAAGTTGTCGCTCCAATCAGGTATTTGAGTCTTATCATCGTCTTCCTCATTGTCTCCACCAACAGGAGTTACAGTTTGGGAATGAGGGTCTACATTATGGTCAGAACCTTCTGCGTCTGGTCCTGGATCCGACTCATAAAGATTCTGGGCATCAGTGCAGATCATTTCCTCGTCTGGATTCACAGAAGCGCTGGAGTCGACCTCTGATTCCCAGGCTATAGTATGAGTAAACAGCTCTGCAGACTCAACCATCTGTTCTACCTCATACTCAGACGGGCAGCTGGAGATTTGGGAGCTGTGAGGAAGCAAGTGCGATTTGGGTGACACCTTTGAGGACTGGAGTATTTGTGATGTTGAAGTTGATGTGGAGGAGAGCCCACTTAAAGGAGCACTTGATATCCGTTGAAGCACCTGCTGTTTTTGTGCCTCATCTGGAATTTGTAGCGATTGGCGTGGCCGTAAGAAAGGGATCTTATCACATTGTCCGCTAAAAGAAGTAGACATTTTAGTTTGGCTGGAAGATGGTCTTTCTTCTGCACCTACCCCACGGACACAACCTTTTTTCCCCTTCCCAACACGCCTATTCCCCTTTCCACCAGCAGCAGGCCTTTTTCCACTCATTTTGGTGGTTAACTAATTCACAACTCTGGAGTTGTTTGCACAAAAAAACAATGGATGGTAACCGAGCAGAGCTGAGTGGCCAAACTGTGGTATTAGGCCAAAACTATTGGCTGGGTTAGATGCAGAAAAAAATTATTTTTAATTTGCAACCTGATGGAGGTCAGTATAGATGGACTAATAGACCAAGTCCCACACACCGCTAGAAGCCCAAATATTTTTTCAGAGCTAGATGCAGAAAATTTTTTTATTCAATTTGCAACCTGATGGAGGTCAGTATAGATGGACTAATAGACCAAGTCCCACACACTGCTAGAAGCCCAAATATTTTTTCAGAGCTAGATGCAGAAAAAAATTATTTTTAATTTGCAACCTGAAGGAGGTCAGTATAGATGGACTAATAGACCAAGTCCCACACACCGCTAGAAGCCCAAATATTTTTTCAGAGCTAGATGCAGAAAAAAATTATTTTTAATTTGCAACCTGATGGAGGTCAGTATAGATGGACTAATAGACCAAGTCCCACACACCGCTAGAAGCCCAAATATTTTTTCAGAGCTAGATGCAGAAAAAAATTATATTCAATTTGCAACCTGCTGGAGGTCAGTATAGAAGGACTAATAGAACAAGTCCCACACACTGCTAGAAGCCCAAATATTTTTTCAGAGCTAAATGAAGAAAAAAAATATTTTTAATTTGCAACCTGATGGAGGTCAGTATAGATGGACTAATAGACCAAGTCCCACACACTGCTAGAAGCCCAAATATTTTTTCAGAGCTAGATGCAGAAAAAAATTATTTTTAATTTGCAACCTGATGGAGGTCAGTATAGATGGACTAATAGACCAAGTCCCACACACTGCTAGAAGCCCAAATATTTTTTCAGAGCTAGATGCAGAAAAAAATTATTTTTAATTTGCAACCTGATGGAGGTCAGTATAGATGGACTAATAGACCAAGTCCCACACACCGCTAGAAGCCCAAATATTTTTTCAGAGCTAGATGCAGAAAAAAATTATATTCAATTTGCAACCTGCTGGACGTCAGTATAGAAGGACTAATAGAACAAGTCCCACACACTGCTAGAAGCCCAAATATTTTTCAGAGCTAAATGAAGAAAAAAATTATTTTTAATTTGCAACCTGATGGAGGTCAGTATAGATGGACTAATAGACCAAGTCCCACAAACCGCTAGAAGCCCAAATATTTTTTCAGAGCTAGATGCAGAAAAAAATTATATTCAATTTGCAACCTGCTGGAGGTCAGTATAGAAGGACTAATAGAACAAGTCCCACACACTGCTAGAAGCCCAAATATTTTTTCAGAGCTAAATGAAGAAAAAAAATATTTTTAATTTGCAACCTGATGGAGGTCAGTATAGATGGACTAATAGACCAAGTCCCACACACTGCTAGAAGCCCAAATATTTTTTCAAAGCTAGATGCAGAAAAAAATTATATTCAGTTTGCAACCTGATGGAGGTCAGTATAGATGGACTAATAGAATGATGCTATGCCCAAAAGATTTTACTTCACTAGGTGCAGTAAAAAAATTGGTATTCTATACACAGGTGGTATATCTTGCAACACAGATAGGCTACTCCACTGACTAACACACTCTGTAATAGGCCAAAAAGGATTAGCTTTGCTAGATTCAGTCAAATGCTGTGAAAAAAACTTGCACAGCACTGGCACAGACCTGCCTGGCAAAAACTGATAGGAACTGATGTAACCTAGTCCTGAAAAGGACTCCAATTACAATTAGTCTTTACTCCCACAATCTATCTATTTAAGAGCACAGACCTGCCTGATAAAAGTCGTAGGAAATGCTGTAACCTAGTCCTTAAAAGGACTGCAATCACAACTATTCCCTACTCCCAAGCTATCTGTATATTTGTGCGAAAATTGGCTTGAAATTAACAAGGTATAGCGCACACAGCAACAGCGGTGCCGTCTAACACGCAGCTGCAGCAGTGAGAAAATGGTGGCGACGGGGAAAATGGCTTGGTCTTATAGGGCAAGGACATGTGACATACACTGCCAATCACACATGACCTTGCTTGTGTGAAAAAAAGCACTTCGCTCCGTGTGTGCGCTGCTGATAGGCTGACAGATTGCACCTCCCCACTGCAAATGCGGGAAAGAGAAAAAAAAATGGAGATCTTCATTGTTCCTGCAGAGATCCATCCCCTGCCCCTCCCCCCGCCCCGCTGTACACTCAAACTGCGTATTAACATTAATTTTCATCATTACTGAGAAAAAATCCAGTTATGATTTTGGTGCACGAACAGTTATCGAACATAACCTCGAACAGCCGAATTTTTCTCAAATTGTTCGTGTTCGCCGACCGGCTCGAACACCGCCCAAAACAGCTAGAATTTGAGATTGGCGAACAGTTCGAGTAGAACAACGCTCATCTCTACTCTTCAGGTCGCATGGGTGCTAAGCCTTGCATAGCCTGGGCATTTTTTCAGATCGATAAAGATGACCCAACTCGTGTTATCTGTAACATTTGTCAGCCAATGCAAAGTAGAGGCCAAAAAATACATAGTTTGAGTACTTCATGCATGAACCGGCACATGGACATGAAGCATAAGTTGCAGTGGGAAGCTCAGTGTGCTACAATGCGGCCTAGCCGGCCGGGCCAACCACCTTCTGCCATATCTTGTGCAACCGCGGCCTCTTCATCCTCTGTGACTGGGGGGACAGCAGTCACACCTGTTTTGGGGCGCAGACCTGCCACCTCTTTACCCGCAACAGCCAGCGTGATTGGCAGGTCATCATTTTCTTTGGAGGTGGTAACACCAGCTGGTGTTGAGCGCTGTCCGACATCGATAGCACCACCTTTGGATCAAGGCAACCTAACATGTCCGCCTGCATCTTCCTCACAGACCGGCAGTTTGCCGGGGACACCTTTATCAACCCCGTCTAAGCACAATAGCCAGCCCTCGGTCCCTCAGATGTGGACAAGTAAAAGATCATTTCCTCCTAGCCATGAGAAAGCTAAGAGGTTGAATTTCACCATCTGCAAGCTCTTGGCTACAGAAATGCTGCCTTTCCGCCTGGTGGACACAGAGGATTTTCGAGACCTTATGTCCGTCGCAGTGCCCCAGTACCAGATGCCCAGTCGGCACTACTTCTCAAAGAAAGGTGTGCCTGCGCTCCACCAGCATGTCGCACACAACATCACCACTTCTTTGAGAAACTCTGTGTGTGACAGGGTGCATTTCACCACAGACACTTGGACAAGTAGGCATGGACACGGGCGTTACATGTCGCTGACTGGGCACTGGGTAACTATGGTGACAGCAGGACAAGGGGCTGCTGTCCAAGTCTTGCCGTCCCCACGAGTTGTGCGTCAATCCTCTTTATGTCAAAGTTCCTCCACTGCTTCTGCCTCCTCAACCTCCTCTCGGTCTTCCACCTGCACCCAAAGCCTGTCTGGTCATGCCACAAGCTTTCTAACTGCGCAGAAGGGATCCTGCACACCTCCTTACTATGCTGGCAGTAGGGCTCAACGTCATCAGGCGGTTTTTACTTTGAAATGTCTGGGAAATGTGAGTCACACAGCTGAGGAGTTGTGGTCAGCTCTGGAGAACCAGTTTCATGAATGGTTGTCTCCACTGGACCTGAAACCAGGGAAGGCCGTGTGCGACAATGCTGCAAACCTGGGTGCGGCCCTTCGCCGGGGCAATGTCACACACGTGCCTTGTATGGCTCACGTGTTGAACTTGGTTGTCCAGCAATTTTTAGCCCACTATCCCAGACTAGATGGCCTTCTGCAGAGGGCACGGTCGCTGTGTGCTCACTTCCGCCGTTCGCATCCCGCAGCTCAGCGACTTTCATCTCTACAGAAATCGTTGGGCCTGCCACTTCACCGGCTAAAATGCGATGTGCCTACCCGGTGGAATTCAACTCTGCACATGTTGCAGCGACTGTGGCAGCACCGACAAGCCCTGGTGCAATACGTTCTGACGTATAGCCTGGGCCAACGAGATCCATAGGTGGGGCAAATCACGCTGGAGGAGTGGTCTCAGATCAGGGACCTATGCACCCTTCTGCACAGTTTTGAAATGGCGACGAAGATGTTTAGTGCTGACGATGCCATTATCAGCATGACTATTCCGGTGATTTACATGCTGGAGCACATGTTAAACAGAATTTGGAGTCAGGTGGTGGCACAAGAGGAGGTGGAGGAAGTAGAGGAGGAGGAGTTGTATGCGGAAGGGCTAACATCTGCAAGGTCCAGACGGTCGGCAGCACCAAGGCGGCAGGCATGTGAGGGTGGGGGAGATGGTTTTACCAGGGCGCATGGTAGCAGCCAAACTAGTGAGGAAGGTGCAGGAGCCCAGGAAGAAGTGGAGGACGAACTGATGGAAGACTCATCAGATGAGGGAGACCTTGATCACATTTCTGTTGTGCGAGGTTGGGGGGAGAGGACAGAGGAAGGAAGCATGATTGTTACCTCGCCACCAACACAACAGGGACTTGGTGCTCCTGGATGCGCAACACACATGAGTGCCTTCTTGCTGCACTACCTGCAACATGACCCTCGAATTGTGAGAATTAGAAATAATCCTGACTACTGGGTTGCCACACTGTTAGATCCCCGGTACAAAAGTAAATTTTCAGAAATTATTCCTGCCATAGAAAGGGATGCACGCATGCAGGAGTATCAGCAGAGACTGTTGCAGAATCTTACATGTGCTTTTCCACAAAACACCAGTGGTGCACGTAGTGAATCTCACAGTTCCAACTTGCCAACCGTGGGACCGTCAAGTGTTCAGCACTCAAACCCTAATAGAACCACAGTATCTGCTGGTAACATCAATTTTGCGGAATCATTTCACCACTTTTTTAGCCCATCCTTTGCAAGGCCACAGGAGACAAGAAGTCTGACACATAGTCAACGCCTAGAGACGATGGTACAGGAGTATCTCCAAGTAAACATTGAAGCCATGACTGTGTCACTGGACCCTTGCTCTTTTTGGGCTTCCAATCTGGATAAATGGCCGGAGCTAGCCACTTACGCCTTGGAGATCTTGTCATGCCCCGCAGCCAGCGTTCTATCTGAACGTGTGTTCAGCGCTGCTGGTGGTGTGCTGACAGATAAGCGCACGCGGCTTTCCACTGATAATGTAGACAGACTCACGTTCAAAAAGATGAACAAATCATGGATCCGAAACGACTTTTCTACCCCTGTGTCATCCTGGGGAGAGTAAAAGCTTGATGATTGGTTAAAATCACCCTACCAACCGTTTTAAGCTTTCAAATTACTAATCATGTTTATCTGTATCTTGGCTGGAAAATAATTTGGGCTTTGTAGCAGTGTGCAGCACTGATTCTATTAGGCCATCTATAATAAGCTCCACCAGATTTAAAATTACTAATCAGGTTTATCTGTATCTTGACTGGAAAATAATTTGGGCTTTGTAGCAGTGTGCAGCACTGATCCTATTAGGCCATCTATACTAAGCTCCACCAGATTTAAAATTAATAATAATTTTTAGCTGCATCTAGCCCGGAAAATAATTTTGGGGCTCCGAGATGCGCAAGACACATAAGTGCCTTCTTGCTGCACTACCTGCAACATGACCCTCATATTGTCAGAATTCGAAGTAATCATGACTACTGGGTTGCCACACTCTTAGATCCCCCAAACTTTTCGATCAACCTTTTCATTTTAATAAAGACCAAAAAAATGGTCATTTTTGAAATTATAAGCATTAGCAGGTTATTAGAAACTGAAATCAAACAGTTTTCAACTCAAAACTTTATTCTAGATGATGTTACATTTTCACATAGGACCCCTTGTTCGAAAGGAGCTTCTGAACTCTCTCGTCCATTGAATTTGTCAGGTTTTGGATGGTTTCTGCTTCAATTGTTTTGCATGAGGACAGAATACCCTCCCAGAGCTGTTGCTTAGATGTGAACTGCCTCCCGCCATCATAGACACTCCTTTTGATGATGCTCCAGAGGTTCTGAATGGGGTAGAGGTCAGGGGAGCATGGGGGTCACACCATAAGTTTGCCCCCTTTTATGCCCATATCAGCCAGAGATGCAGATGTTTTATGTGCAGCATGAGATGGTGCATTATCATGCAAAAAAATCATCTTGCTGAGAAATACACGGTTCTTCTTCTTGAACCATGGCAGGAAGTGCTGTTTGAGAAAATCCACATACATTATGGAGTTCATCTTTAGCGCCTTCAGGGATCCTAAAGTGGCCGACAATCTCTCTCCCCATGATTCCAGCCCAAAACATTACTCCACCTCCTACTTGTTGGTGCTGTAGCCGTGTTTGCGTGCGGTGTCCATCAACCAGCCATCCTCCACTCCATCCAACTGGACCATCGAGCGCTGCACGGCACTCATCCGTGAACAAAACAGTTTTGAAATCAGTCTTCATGTAATGTTTGGCCCACTGGAGCCGTTTCTGCTTGTGTGAAGTGGATAGAGGAGGTCGACAGGATGGCGTATGCACAGCTGCAAACCTCTGAAGGACCCTGCATCTTGTTGTTCGGGGGACGTTGGAGGCACCAGCAGCTTCAAAAACTTGTCTGCTGCTATGACAAGGCTTTTTTGCCGCTGCTCTTTTAACCTGACGTAATTGCCTGTAGGAAAGAGTCCTCAATTTGCCCTTATCAGCACGCACACGTGTGTACTGTGAATCAGCTACATACTTCTTGATTGCCAAGACACTTCATCCTGATCATCGCACAATGTTGATTGTAGTCATGCCTTGACCTAAACACTCCACAATTTGTTGCTTCTCAGCAGCCGACACATCCTTTTTCTTTCCCATTTTGGCAGAAAATGTAGGCTGCTTAATAATGTGAGACAGCCTTCTTAAGTAGTCTTGCCTTTCATTGGACACACCTGCCAAACTAATTAGCACAGGTGTCTGCAATTGCTTACAGTGATATAAAGAGCCCCGACACACATCACCATCAATGAGTTTAACTGACAAACAAACAAATTCTTCCCTTATCACTCCTAAACACTTTTTGCATAATAATTTGGAACACAGTGTACATGTGCTTTTCCACAAAACACCAGTGGTTCACGTAGTGAATCTTACAGTTCTAACTTGCCAACCGTGGTCTGTATGGAGTTGTTCAATAAAGGGCCCAAAATTAAGATAACATAGATGGGAGAGGTCTCTATGAATAGGAATTCCTAAGTATTTGATACCCTGTGAGGGCCAGGCAAAGGGAAAGTTGGACTGGATGGAATCCTATATGGATTTGGGGAGGGAGACATCGAGGGCCTCAGACTTCGCTGCATTGATTTTAAAATTTGACCATGTAACAAAGTGATCTATTTCAGCCATAACAGCATGGATGGATATATGTGATTGAGTGATATATACTAGGACATCATCAGCAAATAGAGAGCAATTGTACTCGGTGCCTCCCACCTCAATCCACCTAATATTGGGGTTATGGCGAATTGATGAGAGCAGGTGCTCCGTCACTAGGATGTATAAGAGAGGGGACAGAGGACATCCCTGCCTTGTCCCATTGGTGATTGTGAAAGGTGATGAAAATGTTTTGATGCACCCCCTGGGCCTTGGGACACCCGGAGCCGGACCCTTTTTGGTGGATGCTGGTGGTTGTAGTCTTCGTGGGGGCGACCCGGTTCCGTGGCTCAGGGTGGTCAAACCAGTGGCAGAAGTATTTATGTGGTTTTGATGTTTAAATGTCCGACTACGCCACCCGTGGATTGCGGTCAGAGTGAACCGCCGCTTCAGGGCAGACCGCTGAGGCTGGTGTTGTGGGTGCAGCAGAGCGTAGCATAACTCCCCACGGGAGGAGTATAGCCTCAGGGCAGTGTATGCGGAGGATGGGGGTGATGGTGCAGGGCAGCAGCAGTAACGACACGGAGTCAGTGATGCAGTCCAGGGCCTTTACTCACAGTTCTTATTATCCAGACCACGTCTGCAGGTAACGGCTGCCCACGTCGTACTGTGCTCACCAGGTGAGGGGCTCAGACAACTCCCAGATAACTTTGGAGCACTTCACAGGACCCTCTTTGTGTGTCCTTTGTCTGGCCTTTCTTACCAACCCTTCTGTCCGGCTGCCTCGGGCCTCCTCTTGGTAAACTTGGCGCCAGTTTCCCTGACCCTATGTGGTGCCTTCCTAGCGGGTGTAGCGAGGGGCTGCGCCACATAAAATGTCACAGCCTCCGGTTTCTAGCTGAGGGTCGTTTCCTGCCTCCACTAGTTTCGGGGACCGGTCTCCCCCTTTGGCCTGACCCCTCCACGCAGGTGGATTCGGGCGTGCGATGGCGACTCGCCCGTCCGCACCCCTGGGATCCCTTCATTCCTCGTTCCTGGAGCCTTCTCTGCTCCTCTTCCTTCCTTCTCCCTCTTCCAGGCCTGGGCCTCTGTTACAAGGCCCGCCTCCGGAGCAGAGCTCATGCAGAGCCCCTGCTCCCTGCCACTTCTGCTCAGACTTCTCTGCACTGAACTAAGAAGGTGCCCACCTTTTATACTCCTTTCTCAATGCACCCAGGAACTGCTTCCTCCCTGCTCCTGCACTACAGGGTTCCCCTTCCTCAGTGTGCCCTCCCCCCACTCCAGCCAGGGACAGGGACTGTCGTGCCCATCTCAGAGGCATATTGGTCGCCCTGCCCCATGGCAATGTGGTGTAATGCATGCAGGTGTCGGGTCCTGATCCACACTCCATCCTTACCTGAGAGTGAGATATCACACCTCTGGGTGAGGTGCAATACCTCTGTAGCAACCGAGCCCTCAGGGTGCTACAGTTCCATTTATCTTCAGCCTAGGTGACGTATTGTGATACAGGGCCGTGATTTTGGCTATAAAAGGGTCCCCTAGACCCCTACCCCAAGCTTTTTAAGAGAATCATATATGGCGTGCCAGGAGACTCTATGGAATGCTTTCTCAGCATCCAACGAGAGTATCTAATTACAAATTTTTTAACTGCATCTAGCCCAGGAAATACTTTGTGCCTAGTAGCAGTGTCTGCTAGTCAGCGGATTATCCCGGCTGTTAAGCAAGCTACACCACCTGTAGTTTGGACACTTAATTTTTTCAAAGAAAATTCTTCGGGACCACGGGATACTCAGTGAAGAGCATCAGGAGGCACCCCAAGGCATAGGGGCTAGGACTGGCAGTAGGATGCCTTGCGGTGGACAGCCGAGCTCGATCCTTATAAGAGCTTTTTAACTGCAGCAGCTTTAGTGGACGCTACTGGAGCTGGAATTACGCGGCTGCAGGCATGAGACTTGCCCTCCAATAGATCCTTGTAAATGGATTTAAAGTGTATTCATTCAAATTAGAGAGACAATTTAAATTAAAAAGCTTAGAGCTGCCTCCACCACAGGGGGGCTCGCTCGACCCACCATTGGACAGGCACCAGTATTGGGAGAGGGGGGCTGGCCGTCAGGGTTCACCGTGGCTCTGGCACAAACCCGGCGACACGGAGGTGGCACGGGCAGGAGCGGACTGAACGTGTCGGCTTCTCACTTTTTGGATTTTAGAAGGGCATGACATGCCTATATCTGTGTCTCCCCCTCCTTTTACTCCTCCACCTCTTTTCTTTTTGCATGACTATATGTACTTGTCACTTTTCCATGTGTTAGTTGTGTCTTCTGAGCAGTTTGTCAGCTTTTGGACACCTTTGAAGGTGTTTTCTATGTGTTTCTATGTGTTTTTGTTTGCCTGCCATTGGTTTTAACGGTGTTCGAAGGTGTTCGACGAACAGTTCGACGAACAGTTCGGCGAACACACGGGTGTTCGACGAACCGAACCGAACTCGAACACTACGGGGGTGGCTCAACACTAGTCTAGAACCAAAATTAGAAAAATGTTGTCTCTGTTCAAATATATATGGACCTAACTGTATATGCCTTGTATAACACTGTATAACAAGGCCCTGTATAACACTGCCCACACCCCTGATTTGCAGCTATCTGTATACACTGTACATTGACAGAAGGCTGCCAATCAGTGGTAGGGACAGTCACACAGATCAGTTGACTAAGATGCATAGACGACTAGTCTTCTAGTGATAAGCCTATGCTGATAAAACACTAATTTTATTGAGACAGCAATACATAACCTAGCAAGAGTAGGTTCCCACATGACATTTTTGCTGTTTTTGTTGCTACATTTTTTTCTGTTGCAGAAATGCTGCATTTACAGCAAAGTGAATGAGATTCAAAAATTCTCATGAACACATTTGTTTTTTTCCTTGCGTTTTTTGAGCTGCTTGCCATTTATTGAAATCTGCAGCTTATCAATTCTTTCAGCATTTTTGCAGCCTTTTTCACTCACTCCAAGGGTATGTACATATGTTAAGTATTTACAGCAGATATTTCTGCAAACAATGTGTCTCTTTGCAGGAAAAGAACTGGGTAAAAATTATGCAGTTTTGCCTGAGTTTTTGATGCAGTTTTGTTCTCATTCATTTAAATTGAAATTGCATCAAATCCGCTTGGAATACATAAATAGCATGTGCATGGAACTTCAGAAATCTCATTCACTTTGCTGGGACAATAAAACACTGCATTTTTTTGTAGCAAAAATATGCGGGGAGAAAAAAAGCAGCAAAAATGCAACATGTGAACAAGCCTTAATGAATGGGGAAAATTGCACATAAAAAGCACCAAATACGCACAAAAACGCATGAAAAAAATTTAAAAATGTGTGCATTTTGTCCAGCATTTTTTCTGCCAATGATTGATTTTTACTGCAAAAAAAAACAAGCTGAAACATTGCCACATATGAACATACCCTAAGTAACACATTATTGGAATCAGTCTCTCAGCTCCTACATATTGCTGCTTTCTGCTTACATAGTAAAAACCTGTTGACATATTCCCTTTAATAGTTTATTTTATCAATTATCAAAATGCTAAGGGATAAAGAAAGGCGAAATGTAAATCAGATCAGTATTTTGAGTGACTGACTACCCTTTACCTTCAAAACCAAACCAAATCTTCTAGGTACACTTGAAAGCAATTTTTGTAGAATCTCTACCTGACAACTTTCTGCACCCCAGTTCTAATGTTTTTGTTCAAAGTTGAGTCGCTTAGACTTGTTTCAAAGTAATGTACAAGGAAAAAATTGTGGCTCTTGTGAGCGCTTTCAAAGATATAGGAAATTCAGAGGAGCTAAGATGAATGGCTTTATTAAACTATTAAGCATTTGAGAGTTCTTCATCAGGTATGAATTGCATACATTGCATACCTGATAAAGGAGTTGGATCAACTACAAAACATGTAGTAAAATAAAGCCATTCATCTTACCTTCTCTGGATCTCCTACAGTGCGGAAAATAAGTATTTGATACGCTGCCAATTTTGCAAGTTTTCCCACCTACAAAGAATGAAGAGGTCTGTCATTTTTATTGCAGGTACACTTAAACTGTGAGACACAGTTTTTACCACCTTTTTTATATCAGTAGTTTAAGTTTATAAGTGCTATGAAACATACATGTACTTTTATTTTCTAAATGCAAGAGTAAATACATAAAACTTAAAGATCTGTCATGATCTTAATTTTTATTGGCCTAGTACTGTTTAACTTATTTTTCCTTTTTTTATGTACTAGAACATATTTTAAGATTGTTTTTGCTTGGTATCTTTTTATACCTTCTATCTTTGCTGCTCTCATTTGCCGTGTTCTTTCTATTTTATCTATTTCTTCAGTCCCTTTGAGTTTTAACAGCTTATTGCAAATATATTCTGTCTGCTTGAGTCCATATCTTCTAAAAACCACAGTTGCTCTTCATTCCTAAAATATCACAGCACATCCATCAAATATTCCTAAATTATTCTCACTTTGTCTTAATGTTATTTTTTTGACGATATATTTTCCCTTTCTAGATGTATCAGTGCTTCAGATGGCAGATTAATATTTAGATACCGTCTTTCTGAACATTTTTTATTATTTGTTGTCTTGAAAAGTAAAATAAAATGCTGCCATTACCGTACATAATTCCTGTCGCTATCACAATACAAATTTGTTCTATAAAGACTTTAAACTTTAAAACTTAAAAAAACTTTAAAAACTCAAGTATAACACAATTCTTTGTGAAAATAAAATTAAATTAAGAATTCAGAGTAACTTCTAAAAACTATGACTTACCCAATAATCTTTACTGAATGTGTGCCTTTTGCTCCTTGTTTCTTTTCACTCATGCCTGTATATTTGTAGATACCAGTTTTATAAAGAAAGAAATCTTCATGGACTGTCATTACAGCTAGAAGAACAGAAAAGTTTTATGGTTAAACTTTTAAAATTAATCATGTAAGTGTCTATAAGCTATTCATTATCACAAAGAGAAGTTATACAATAGAATAGATATATCACTATTCTACTTATCAAAGAGTGATTTTCCAAAGGGTTGTATTTTTAACTGGTGTTATTTGCTATAAAGAGGCTTGAATACACTTTGGGTCATTGCTTAGCAACAAGACTTTTTAATGTAGAAAATGATCATCAGCCTACAAACCAATGAGTGTGTTCTTTCCAGGGAAATAATTTTTTAAGGTGGCCAGTAAAAGGGGTACAGTGGAGGCATCATTAAAGAATTTTATTCTCCCTGCCAAATTGCTTCCAAAACCAAATATTTTCTGTAGTAATAACTTATATAAAAAGATATAGACAGACACAGTAATATATCAATTAATAGGTATAAACTGATAAAATGCGTGCAGTTAGATATTGTATTAACACTTTCTGTTCTGTTTTATGGTAGACTAAGGCTGAAATTATTACTCATTGAAACATCTCTTCAATACAGGTACTAGATTGGCTTGTTCAAAGACTCCACATATTACATATAAAGTATTCTGTCTTTTGACCAGCTCAAATGCCATTCAGTGGGAGCAACCCAAGACCTGCTAATCTGATAATAGTCTGGCTTATTTTGGACATTATTTATTATTATTTATTTATAAAGCGCCATTGATTCCATGGTACTGTACATAAGAAGGGGTTACATACCATATACAGAAATCACTTACAGTAAAGAAACTAACAATGATATACTGGTACAGAGGGAAGAGGACACTGCCCTTGAGGGCTTACATTTTACAGGAATGGGTAAGGAGACAGTAGGTTGGGGGGTTTCAGTAGCTCTGGTGTTGTTGAGGTGGCAGCAAGCAAGGTAATGGCAGGCTGTAAGCTTGTTTGAAGGGATGGGTTTTAGGTTCCGTCTGAAGGATCCAAATGTGGCGGATAATCAGATGTGTTGAGGCACAGAATTCCAGAGGATGGGGATATTCGGAAGAAATCTTGGAGGCAATTGGGTGAGGAATGAATAAGTGTGGAGGAGAGAAGGAGGTCTTGGGAGGACCGGAGAAGGGAATGTATTGGGAGATTAGTTCGGAGATGTACGGAGGAGAGAGGTTATGGTGTTTTTAGGTCAGTGTTAGTAGTTTGAACTGGATACGCTGGGCAATTGGGAGCCAGTGAAGGGATTTGCAAAGGGGGGTAGCAGAGGAGTAGCTAGGCGAGAGATGAACCAGTCCCGCAGCAGAGTTAAGGGTGGACTGGAGGGGTGCGAGAGTATTAGCAGGTAGGCCACAGAGGAGGATGTTGCAGTAGTCGAGGCAGGAGATGATGAGGGCATGCACAAGCAGTTTAGTAGATTAAGGGTTGAGGAAAGGACGGATTCTGGAAATATTTTTGAGTTGCAGGTGACAGGAGGTGATGAGAGCTTGGATGTGAAGTTTGAAGGGCAGAGTCAATGGTTACCCTGAGGCAGCGGATTGCCAGTACAGGGGAAAATGTGATGTAATTTATTGTGATAGAAAGAGCAGGTGGGGAAGATATGCGAGATGGGAGAAAGATGATGAGTTCAGTTTTGTCCAAATTGAGGTTGAGGAAGCGGGAGGAGGAGGAGGATATGGCTGCTAGACATGCTGGGATTCCGGACAGCAAAGAGGTGACATCTGGACCAGAGTGGTAGATCTGGGTGTCATCAGCGTACAGATGGTACTAGAAGCCATGAGATTTTATGAGCTGTCCCAGGCCAGGGTATAGATTGAGAAGAGTAGGGGTACTAGGACAGAGCCTTGAGGGACTCCAACAGAGAGGGGGCGGGGTGAGGAGGTAGTGCGGGAGTGGGAGACTCTTAATGTGCAGTTAGAAAAGTATGAGGAGATCCAAGATTGGGCAAGGCTTTTGATGCCAAAAGAAGAGAGGATCTGTAGTAGGAGGCAGTGGTCAACTGTGTTGAAAGCAGAGGACAGATCAAGAAGAGGGAATACAGAGTATTGTCGGTTAGCTTTGGCTGTAAGTCATTGGTGATTTTGGTAAGGGCAGTTTTGGGGGAATGGTGGGGGCGGAAGCCGGATTGTCGGTTGTCGAAGAGAGAGTTAGATGAGAAGTGAGAGGAAAGTTCAGAGTGAACCTTGTTTTTGATGTGTTTGGCAAAATCTTCAGCAGAGATGACGGATGTCGGAGGGGACAGTGGAGGGCGGAGGAGACAGATAAAAGTGTTGAATAGCTGTTTGGGGTTGTAGGATAAGGAAGATATGAGGGTTGTGCAGTATGTCTGTTTAGCAGAGGTGGCTGGCTGATTTGAATGCGAGTGTTGCTTGTTTGAATGCAGTGAAGTCATCATGAGAATGTGTTTACTTCCAACACCGCTCCGCCACCCTGGATGCTTGTCGAAGCTGTTTAGTGAGGTTGTTGTCCCAGGGTTGCCTATTGACTCGTTGCACTCTGCCAGGCACAAGAGGGGCGACCAAGTCAATGGCTGATGCGAGAGTGGCATTGTAGAAAGCAGTGGCGCTGTCTGAGTCGTGGAGTGAAGATATGGATGTCAGTGTTAGAATAGAGTCAGAGAGTATGTGGGTGTCTAGATGTGCAAGGTTTCTGCGAGGGTGTGCTAGTTGTTGGACATGGGCGACAGGTGAGGAGGACAGGGATGAAAAGGTGAGTAGATGGTGGTCAGATAGGGGTAGGGAGGAGGTTGTGAGGTTAGATAGGGACCAGAGTTGGGTGAAGATGCGGTCTAGTGTGTGTCTGTCTGTGTGGGTGGCTGAGTAGGACCACTGAGTAAGTCCAGAGGATGAAGTAAGCGACTGGAGTTTGGATGCTGCTGACTGGCGAGTGTCAGTGGGAATGTTAAAATCGCCCATGATGATTGTGGGAATGTCAGCAGAGAGAAAGTAAAGAATCCAGGTGGAGAATTGGTCAATAAAGGCAGTGACCGGGCCTGGAGGTCGGTATATGACAGCCACTTGGAGGTTGGATGCGGACAGAGTGGACTTCAAAAGAAGTGAGAATAAGGAAGGGTAGAGGTGGGGTAGGATTAAAGGTGCAGTTGGTAGAAACGAGAAGACCCACTTCTCCACCATGTCTGTTAGCAGCGCAGCAGGAGAGGCAGTGTCGGAGGGTGTCAGCCATGTCTCTGTGATGCCCAGGAAGGAGAGATTGCGAAAGGTATAAAGGTCGTGGACAAAAGGGAGCTTGTTGCAGACACAGCGGGCATTCCAGAGTGCTCCAGAGAGAGGGAGCAGGGGGGTGGGCGTCCAGGGCATGTATTTTATGTAGGAGAGGTTGTAGTAGTTTGCAGTTGGTTTGAGGTGATAGGTGGGGGAATTGGTGGAAGGTGTAAGCTGTGGGGGTCCAAGATTGGGAGATATGTCGCCAGCAGTGAGGAGAAGAAGAGAGAGGGAGAGCAGATGGGAGAAGGACAGTGTCCAGCTTGTGTTATGTTTTGGTAGGATAGATCTGAGATTGATGAGCAGGTCTGCAGATGAGGTCAAGTGGGGAGGTAAGAGGGAAGGAGAGATGATGATTTGGTTAGAGGGTGATGGGGTTTAGGGATAGGGAAGGAGAATGAGGATTAGTGGAGTAAAAACAGTAAGCGCCTATGTAAGCATAATGAAAGTTAAGTAAGAATGAGAAAGAGAAGCTAAGTACAATTAGTATATAGTTACTAGTATCTTCTGGTCTCTTCTGGTATATTTCATTTTTAGACCCTTTAGACATCAGGACCCAGCCCAATTTTCAAGTCTGACATGTTTAACTTTAGGTGGCAATAACTTTGGAATGGTTTTATGTATTGAAGTAAAGACAAGCCACTGTACCTTATGTGTTTTGTCTTGAATAAGATATGTCATATCTAATCCCCATATCTTCCACTCACTTCCAAATGTCTAAGATTCCCTGTGAAATGTAAATGTCCCCTAATCCTTGCTTTGTGGGAACACAATTAGCACATGAATTCTACCTCTGACACCTCACACACCACTTTTACTAGCATTTGACTGTTACCACAAATGAATGACTGTATATAATCAATGGATTATTTCCCTGATGTGACACTTTTGGAACCCAAGCTGATTAGACTTGTGCACATATTCTGACCCAAGTCCCTGTGAGCAGAAAAGCTCTTTCTTACAGAGGACTGTTAATTATAGAAATTTCATGTCTTTTTCACCCTTTTGTTTTTATTGTTGTTTTTACACGATGCTTTCATTTGTCCGTTAATTTCATTTTTTATATATATATATCAAGCTTGTAAATTTTGTGCATTTATCCTAAAACTTTAATAGCTTTACCTTGTTTCCCCAAAGAACCTAAGTGTCTTGTAAAGACTAATTGGTAGCTTGTACTTGTGACCTTTGTACAGTCTGCGGGCAATGTGCACTGAGCATCTTGGGTGTGTGGACTGGTTGGGGGTACGTGTTGTATTTTATCTGTAGTCGGAGTGAGGGTCGACTATGAGATTGAGTTGAAGACTGATGTGGATCCCTTATAGTCACCGCTTTCCCCACATCACAGAGACTAAGTGAGGGCCTTAATGTACCCACTTATCAAAATGATTCTGAGATTTTGTCTTTCATGATACATTGCACTTTCTGTTAATAGTAAATCTAGATATGTTTTGAGTAGAAATATATACATCTTCCAAAACCCAAAATATCTCCTGGCAGATCTGCTGAAATTTGACTTGGAAATTCAACTTTCATCAAACAAATGCACTGTGAATCTGATGGTAAAGAGTTAAAAAACACTAATACTCACCTCTCCCACTGCTGCCAGTCCTCCGTCCAGCATCTCTGTCTCCATTTTTCTGTCTTCTTTCTTATACAATTTTCCATTTTTGGCATCCTGTGCTGCCACTTTTCAGTAGGCCCCACACATTAGCCACACTCATGTGTTTTGCAATGCACACTGTCACAGTGTTGCAACACACGTCAATGATATCAATAATGTCCATGATGTGTATGGAGCCCCAAGTAAGAGCTGTTAAACTCACCTAATGAGGTGAATTTATGAAGATAAAATTCAAGGTGGACACAAAGACCCAGAGCATTGGCATAGCAGACTATATGGCTCTTGGAACAGTAAAAAACTGAATAACAAGTTATACTGACAGCAGACCGTCAAGGCAGGCAGGACACAATAGAAGCAACTGAACTAGGAGGGAAGATGAATAGGAATATGGAATATCTGAAGCAGAACTTAGATAGGTTGTAGAATCCGCTGTAGATTACAATATAATGTGTACATAATCTAAAAACAGTTTGTAATACATATAGCAAATGATGTGTTAACCTGCAGGTCACATAAGTAGTAAATTCCCATTGCAGAATCCACAACAGATTGCAAAGTAATGTGCACAGACACTAATAACGATATGTAATGCTTTGAGAAATCGAGGAGTTAACCAGCAGGTCATAGAAGTAGTAGATTGAAATTGAAGAATCCACAACAGATTGCAACAAAATCTCTCTCTCCAGAAAAAATTGAATAGTTGCAAACTCCAAACAAATGGCAACTGAACACATTACAGCCTCAATGCTTAGACCAAGGGATGTGTTAATATGGGCCTTAAAAGGCATTGGGATGTGATGTCACTGTGGAGTTCCAGGTTACCTGTAAGACTCAAAGTGGAGTACAACAAAGGAGTGGGATGGGAGCGAAGAAAGCGGTAACAAATTCAATTCATTATAAATTAATTCACCCATCTCTAGCTTGACATCATTATGGACACAATGATACCGATTAAAGAAGCCCTTCCACCAAATTTTTCATGTTGAATTGGAAACACAATGTCATTGTGGCTGCAGAGTGGAATAAAAAGATTTCTATTTTTTTAGAATTTCACCTCTCTGTTGCAGATTTATTAGCAATCATTTCACACCTGATGAGTGAACTTTAAGTAAGTCCAAGTTGATGATAGTTTTCACTTGGGGCATGTACTTCTGCCTCCATTATAACACTGACCAATCATAATTAGGTAAGATTATAGAAGTGCAGATGGTCCTGTGATGATATTATCAGGGTCACATGATGTATGTCCATAGGTCTTGCCAGTCCTACTGGACAGTATCTTGATGATCTCCAGTAACTCAGAGATTGCAGCATGCTTTACTAGACTATATGCACCAGTCTTATAGACAATGAAAGGAATAGTGGTGGACATGATTAATTTCCTCAATGTTTGGATGGGGTACTGGAGAGCAATAAACAGGTTGTCACTTATGAATATTTGATTGCTTGATAAAAAAATATGTAACTTAGTAGAAAACCTTTAATATTAATACATTTTGTTTTTCAGATCAGTTTTGTATAAAAATGCACTTTATTTAAGGTATGCTTAGACAATGAGTGACTTTGCTATAACTTTGATAAAAAAACAAACTTCCATGTATGATTATGTATTGGAAACTTTTAGCTGATTATACAAAGTTAAGGCACATTATGAGAAATTTATCACAGGGCAAAACCATTAAATTTAGAATATTTTACATAATTTACAAAACTTTATTATTAGACTTATGAGTGTGTCATTTACTTTAATTAAACCGCTCTATGGAAGGAAGGAAGGAAGAAAGGAAGGAAGGAAGCCTGCCAGACTTTTAGTTAATGAAATATGATTATAGAGACACTTAGAATTCACTTAATAATTGGGTTCCAGTAAAGAATTGAGTTCTAAAAATTTATTACATGTATTAGTGTTAGAAACCCAAGTTTTGTGCCTAGCTATATTAGATTGTATAACAATTAAACTAGTCAATAAAAACATGTTTGACCAATTTTAATTTTATCTGAAATCAATGTGGCAATGACCTAATGGATATTATTTTAACTACTTTCACTATAAGGTATGAATTATGTTAAACTTTTTCACAAATATTTCGTATAATTAAAGCGTAGTCATCATTTACATTTTTATTTCATAAATGAATAATATACATGAAAATAAGCAACTTTGTAATATTTTATCTTATTCTAAAAATAAAAACGACGGTTACTCTTTAACAGAGATGAGCAAACATGTTCGGAAAACGTTTGGTAATCGGCACGAACATTGCACAATCGGATTTGTGATCGGACAGCCATGCTTTTTTAATCAAATTTGGCAAAATTCGTACAAAGTTCTGTAAATGACCATGTTTCTACTAATGTACTTTTGGACTTTGGCAATGATAATGATGTTGTATGATGAGCGGGTGGACATGTTTGATGAGGGGAGGGGTAAGGAGAGGTCACAGATGCGGGGGACTGTTATTCTTAATTTTTTTTTTCTTAACATAATGTGTGGAGATTCCGGCAAGTCAATCAAGGTGCAGGAACCATCCACAACGTCCAGACAAAAGGGCTTATATCATTGGCTGCCGAAGTCACATTTCCTTCTCCATATAAAGAGTGGACATGTGGTTTTGGTGCCATTTTGTCAGTGTAACAGCGTAGAGAGGCTACTCCTGCTGTTGCTGCTGGATAGTGAGAGAGTGATATAGTTAGCTAGGTGGTTGCTTGTAAGTCAGATAGTTTAGATAGATAGGATCCTGTGTGGCTGTGAAATCGACCTTCCAGCAGATCAATCATTTTTTCTATTAGTGTGGTCCAGACAGAGACACCAGGCTACATTTCAGCATAGAACTTTGTTGTGCTGATATTATGCTCCATGCAGGAGTACACCTTTGAAACTCTATGTTTTCTGTTACTACCATGCTACATAAAGCAGTCCACATCTAAGCTTGTAATTGTTTTGCGCTGAGGTTCTATTGTATCCAGGGCTCCACATTAGAAAATTAATTTTTTATTCTGTTACTACCATGCTACATAAAGCAGGCCACATGTGAGCTTGTAATAGTTTTGCGCTGAAATTCTGCTGTATCCAGAGATCCACATTAAAAAATCTAATTTTTTCTGTTACTACCGTGCTACATAAGGCAGGCCACATCTCTGCTTGTAATTGTTTTGTGCTGAGATTCTGCTTTATCCAGGCCTCCACATTAGAAAATCTATTTTTTTCTGTTACTACCATGCTACATAAAACAGGCCACACCTGAGCTTGTAATAGTTTTGCGCTGAGATTCTGCTGCAGCCAGGACTCCACATTAGAAAATACGTTTTTTTCTGTTACTAGTGTGCTACATAAAGCAGTCCATATCTGAGCCTGTAATTGTTTTGCAATGAGATTTTGCTGTATCCAGGGATCCACATTAGAAAATCTAATTTTTTTTTGCTTATAGCGTGCTCCAGCCACACTATCTGAGCAAATAAATACTGATTGGTAATTTAGTGACAGGTGACTGACAGGTCTGGACATAGGTTTGTTAAGCAGCTGGTTAAAAGAGGGGAAGGGTACATCTAACATGAGTGGAAAAAAAGCGAGGTAGTGGTGGAAGGGGGAATAGGCATGGTTTTCAAGGTGTATAAGGGATAGGTGGAAAAGTTAGTCAAAGCTGAACAAACACCGTCATGTCCTATCCAAAGACAACTGAAAACTTCTGTTACTGGACGGACTACTCCACTCCCTTTCTTTGGCAGCCGCACAGCGGTACGCCATGTAGATGAGGGTATGAAAGAGCATGTGCTCAAGTTGAGGGCAAGGGCTGCATCAAGCGGCCTCTCCTCTTCTTCCTCCACCTCAACATCACACACAGTACAGTCCTCAGAGGTGGCACCCCAATTACCCTTGTTTCCCCCCACGTCACAACTCTGCAACTGCCCAACTGACTGTGGGGAACCACACGTGGGCTCGTCACAGAGTTGTTCACACATTCTATGCCATGGGCATCAGAGGTCTGCTCCAAAGATTCACAGACTCAAGAGGAGGAAAGCATCTGCACCGATGCCCAAAATTTTTTTCTGTTGGGTTCGGGGCAGAACAAAGTAGGGTCCAAGCAGAATCTTGACCTTCGTCACCAGACGTTAACCCCTGGCGGGAGAGGTGATCCTGAAAAGACTCAAATTCCTGACGTGCACATGGATTGTACTGTGCTGTCAGGGCAAGAAGAGGAGGAGGGTTACTCTCTGGGTGAGGAGTGGGGTAACAGAGAGGATGATGATTAGGTTGTAGATCCCACTTGGTGTGAACCCAGAGGCATGCAGCTGAGTAGCTCAGCAGAGGAGGTGGAGGAGGAGGAAGACGAGGAGGTTAAGTTGCGGCCTACGGCACAGACATGAAGTGCTGCCACCATTGTGAGCACTGCATCCTTAGCCATAACTGTGGCTGTGGCCAGTAGTAGTCACGAGTCTGCAGTTCATAGAAGCGGCAAGGGTTGCCTTGCCTGGGCCTTTTTTGAGACCACAAAGGATGACCCAACTCACGTTATCTGCCAACTTTGCAAAAAACAACTCAGTAGAGGGAAAAATTGCAATAATTTGACTAGTATATGTATGTACCGGCACATGCGCTATCAACATGTTTTCGTCTGGGAATCTCACTGCGATAAAATGTGGACCAGCAGTCCTTACCAACCATCGGCAGCCACATCAACCGCATCTGCTTCTTCTTCCTCCTCTGTCACCGTTACAAGTGTTCTCACACAGGTCTCTGGCCACAGAACCTCTACTTGTTTACCCACTACTGTCAGAGTGAGTGAGAGCCCATCAGCTGTTATGGAAGCGGACATGCCTACTGTTTTTGTTTCACCAATCACACGACATTTTTCTCAATCCACCGTAACTAGTGTTGAGCAAACATGCTCAACACTGCTCGGTACTCGCCCGAGCATCACGCTACTCGGGATGTTCGGCGAGCACCGAGCATTTCCGGGTTACTCGGGCGGGAGCTCGGGTCTCCGCCCTGCATCTTTGGCGCTCTTTACAGAGTCAATGAACATGCATGGATTGCCATCCAGTCACTGTAATGCCGCAGCCATGTTGGTTGTGGGCATTACATTGATTGGCTGGCCGCACAGCGTCACCTCAAGTATTTAAAACCGGGCGTCGCCATCTTGGACACAGACGGCTGGGATCAGACAGTGTAGGGACAGCGCTGCTAATTTAGGGAGAGATATAAACTGCGAAATAGTTAGTGTAGAGTCTGTAAAGGTCAAACAAACAGACTAATATCCATCCCAGATATCAGGCAGGCAGGCTGTATAGGAGACGCAGTGGTTATACCAGCAAATGCTGCATTACAGTCCTGTGTGCTCCTGTTGCTGAAATTGCTGGACTTAGCTCCAGGTCTCGGGGGCCAGGAAAAGTCAATTTTTTTCATCTAAATCCTCTTTTTTTTCCTCCTTCACACTGTACAAATACCCGTCTTATTAACCTTTTGGTGTCCCCCCCAAAAAAAAAGTGTGTCTGTGACAGTTCAAACACAAATATATCTGTTGAAAATAGTCTGGTGTAGGCCAGAGAAACAGAAGTGTGGTTTTGCAGTTCCACGGTTCAAACCTCTGTATTATCCACTTTTGGGCCATTTGTATCTAAAAAAAAACAGTTTGAGTGTGTCACTCACTGTTCAGCCGCAAATATATATATTTAAAAAAGTCTGGTATACACCAGTAAATTATAACTGTGGTTTTGCCGTTCCACGGTAAAAAATCTCTATTATCCAGCTTTTGTTATTTTTTCCGTAAAGAAAAACAGTAATAGCTTCTCCCTGATTGTTCAGATTGTTTAAAAGAGTCGGGTATAGGCCAGAGAAATAGAATTGTGGTTTTCCTCTTCCACGGTTGTAATCTACTTTCTATTACCCTTTTTCCATTGATAGTGCGAGTGTAAGCTATTTTACTTCCTTTACAATGGGCAAGGCGCGTGTCAAGGGACGTGGAACTGGACGTTCTGGTGATGGTGCGTGCAGAGGACGGGGCCGTGGCCAAGGTGAAAATGTGCCACAACCAACAGCCGCATCTTCTCGCTCCCACTATTTGACCAAATTACTAGGGAAGCACAGAACAACCCCAGTATTGCAAACTGATCAGTGTGAACAGGTTATTAATTGGATAGCAGATAATACTTCCAGTTACTTGGGCACCACCACCTCCGGTCTGTCTTCCACACGGTAAAATCCTAGGAGCCGTGAGTCTCGACCGCATACTCCTCCTCACCCTGATGCTCCTTCCTCCCACCATGCCGAGTGTCGTCAGACAGCAACTGATCCCACACTTGGACACTCTGAAGAGCTGTTCACTGGTCCATTTCCAGATTTGTGCCCCTCGCCTGCTCCACTTGAAGTGGTGGAAGAGCAGATCCCATGTAGCGATGCCCAAATATTTGAACAGCCATGGCCACAGGAAGTCGACGCTGGCAATTTGTCACAAGAGGTGGACGATGATGAGACACATTTGTCAGGAAGTGAGAAGGATGATCGTGGTGCGCAAGTGGAAGAGGAGGAGGTGGTGGATGATCTAGTAACTGACGCAATGTGGCAGGAGGACATGCAGAGCGAGGCCAGCAGCACACAGGGTGAGGGAGGCAGAGTACCCCAACAGGCAGGAAGAAGCAGTGTGGTGGCCGCACACAGAAGGCAGGCAACAGTTCCCCGTAACACCAACACGAGGGACGTTGCCAGTACAACCTGTAGGTCTTCCAGAGTCTGGAATTTTTTTAAAGACTGCTGATAACCCCAAAAAGGCCATTTTACCACCTGGCATGCCAGCATCAGCAGGGGTGACAAAACTACCAGCCTGACCACCACCAGCATGGTCATGCACATGGCAGCAAAGCACCCGACTTTGTGGGGTGAACCCCAGGGTCCAAGACCAGTGTCAGCGGGTGTCAACACTGCTTCTTCCGCTGTTGTGCATGCAATAGAACCCCCTGTTGTGTGTGCAAGGCAATCCCCTGTCCATACTGCATGCAAAGATGCCCCCTCCCCTCAGTCTTCACTTGTTATGGCAGTTTCTCAAGAAACAGCATCAACGTCCACGTCCACGTCCCACCGCAGCGTTCAATTGTCCATATCCCAGACCTTTGAACGAAATAAAATAATGGAAGTAGCGTAGAATATCCTCGTAAAGCAAATAGATGAAGCAGTGACTCAAGGAGAAGTCATTATTATGGGAGACTTCAACTACCCTGAAATACATTGGGGGACAGAAACATGTAGTTCAAGCAAAGGTAATAGGTTTTTGACAAATATGAGAGACAATTACCTTTCACAACTGGTTCAGGACACAACAAGAAGAGGGGCACTGCTAGACCTAATATTAAGCAATAGGCCAGACCGCATATCAAATATATGAGTTAGGGGTCACTTGGGTAATAGTGATCACAAAATAATACGTTTTCATGTAACCTTTAATAAGATGTGAAGTAGAGGGGTTACAAGGACACTAAACTTCAGGAAGGCTAATTTCCAACGGTTGAGAGATGATCTTAGTGCAATAAACTGGGACGATATCCTGAGACATAAAGCTACACAAAGCAAATGGAAGACATTTATTAACATCCTGAATAGGACCTGTGCACAATATATACCCT
This sequence comes from Phyllobates terribilis, assembly GCF_046119375.1. Lineage (NCBI taxonomy): Eukaryota > Metazoa > Chordata > Amphibia > Anura > Dendrobatidae > Phyllobates > Phyllobates terribilis. The sequence continues at coordinate 377,495,002 of NW_027362763.1, read as the reverse complement.
TTGGGAATAAACATGCTAGAAATAGGAGGAAACCACTATGGCTAAATAGAGCTGTAAGGGGTGCAATAAGTGACAAAAAAAAGCATTTAGAGAACTAAAGCAAGTAGGTAGTGATGAGGCATTAAATAAATATAGAAAATTAAATAAATTATGTAAAAAACAAATCAAGGCAGCAAAGATTGAGGCAGAGAGAATCATTGCCAGAGAAAGTAAAAATAACCCCAAAATATTCTTTAACTATATAAATAGTAAGAAACTAAAAAATTATAGTGTTGGCCCACTTAAAAATAGTCTGGGTGAAATGGTGGATGAGGATGAGGAAAAAGCCAATACGCTAAATGATTTTTTTTCAACCGTATTTACACAAGAAAATCGCTTGACAGAAAGCATGATTAGTGATAACAAATATTCTCCATTAAATGTCACTTGCTTAACCCAGCAGGAAGTACAGCGGCGTCTAAAAATCACTAAAGTTGACAAATCCCTGGGCCCGGATGGGATACACCAGCGAGTACTGCAGGAATTAAGTAACGTCATAGATAGACCATTATTTTTAATCTTTAAAGATTCCATAATAACAGGGTCTGTACCACACGACTGGCGTATAGCAAATGTGGTGCCAATATTCAAAAAGGGGCCAAAAACTGAACGTGGAAATTATAGGCCGGTAAGCTTAACCTCTACTGTGGGTAAAATCCTGGAGGGTTTCCTAAGAGATGCTATAATAGAGTATCTGAAGAAGAATAACCTCATGACCCAATATCAACATGGGTTTACGAGGGACCGTTCCTGTCAAACTAATCTGATCAGTTTTTATGAGGAGGCAAGTTCTGGACTGGACCAAGGAAATGCAGTGGATGTTGTGTATATGGACTTTTCAAAAGCTTTTGATACGGTTCCACACAAAAGGTTGATACATAACATGAGAACAATGGGGATAGGGGAAAATATATGTATGTGGGTTAAGAATTGGCTCAGTGATAGGAATCAAAGGGTGGTTATTAATGGAAAACACTCAGACTGGGTCTCAGTTAACAGTGGGGTACCACAGGGGTCAGTATTGGGCCCCCTTCTTTTTAACATATTTATTAATGACCTTGTAGGGGGCATACAGAGTAATATTTCAATATTTTCAGATGACACTAAACTCTGCAGGGTAATCAATACAGAGGAGGACAATTTTATATTACAGGAGGATCTATGTAAACTAGAAGCTTGGGCTGATAAATGGTAAATGAGCTTTAATGGGGATAAATGTAAGGTAATGCACTTGGGCAGAGGAAATAAAATGTATAATTATATGCTTAATTGTAAAACACTGGGCAAAACTGTAACTGAAAAAGACCTGGGTGTATTGGTGGACGAAAAGCTCACGTATAGTGGCCAGTGTCAGGCAGCTGCTGCAAAGGCAAATAAAATAATGGGATGCATTAAAAGAGGCATAGATGCTCATGAGGAGAACATAATTTTACCTCTATACAAGTCATTAGTGCGACCACACTTAGAATACTGTGTACAGTTCTGGTCTCCGGTGTATAAGAAAGACATAGCTGAACTAGAGCGGGTGCAGAGAAGAGTGACCAAGGTTATTAGAGGACTGGGGGGTCTGCAATACCAAGACAGGTTATTACACTTTAGGTTATTTACTGTGGAAAAAAGAAGGCTTAGGGGTGATCTTATTACTATGTACAAGTATATGAGGGGACAGTACAAAGACCTTTCTACTGATCTTTTTACTCTGAGGCCTGAGACGGGGACAAGGGGGCATCTTCTACGTCTGGAGGAAAGACGGTTTAAACATAATCACAGACGGGGATTCTTTACTGTAAGAGCAGTGAGACTATGGAACTCTCTGCCGCATGATATTGTAATGAGTGATTCACTGTTAAAATTTAAGAAGAGCATGGATGCCTTTCTTGAAAAGTATAACATTACAGGTTATAAATACTAGATTCCTTGATAGGGCGTTGATCTAGGGAACTAGTCTGATTGTCGTATGGAGTCGGGAAGGAATTTTTTTCCCCCAATGTGGAGCTTAGTGTTAGCCACATGGTTTTTTTTTGCCTTCCTCTGGATCAACATGTTAGGCTATGGGTTGAACTAGATGGACTTAGTCTTCCTTCAACCTTAAAAACTATGTTACTATATTACTATGAAAGCGCAAATTCGCAGCTAATGCCCCACAGGCCACAGTCCTAAATTCACACATTTCACGACTGGTTGCGTTGGAAATGCTGCCTTTTAGGCTGGTGGAGACGGAATCCTTCCGCAACCTTATGGCGGTGGCCGTCCCTCGGTACTCGGTCGCCAGCCGACACTATTTTGCCCGGTGTGCCATCCCCGCACTACACAAGCACGTGTCCCAAAACATCTGCCGTGCCCTCAACAACGCAGTTACTGGGAGAGTCCACCTGACAACGGACAAGTGGACAAGTGCTTGTGGCCAGGGACGGTACATCTCCCTGACGGCACACTGGGTAAACAAAGTGGAAGCCCGGACACAGTCGCACCTTGGGACGGACCACATCCTCCCCACACCGAGGATTGCGGGCCCTATGTCAGTCAGAGTTGCCTCCACAGTGTACAGCTCCTGCGCATCCTCCTCCTCCTCCTCATGTTCAGCCTCCATCTCAGATATCACCAGATCAGTTACAAGCTAGAAGCACTGCAGTACTGCCTCCGCCAAGCGGCAACAGGCTGTGCTGAAACTCATAAGCTTAGGTGAGAAACCTCACACTGCTTGTGAGTTGTGGACAACTGTGAAAGAGCAGGCAGATCTGTGGCTGAGACCGCTGAACCTACATCCAGGCATGGTCGTGTGTGACAATGGCCGCAACCTGGTGGCGGCTCTGAGGCGAGGCAAGATCACACACGTGCCATGCCTGGCTCATGTGCTTAACCTCGTGGTTCAGCAGTTTCTTAAATCATACCCCGAGTTGCCAGATCTGCTCATCAAAGTACGCCGCCTGTCAGCTCATTTTCGCAAGTCGGCTTCAGCGTCCGTCGCCCTTGTTGTGTTGCAGCAGCGTTTGCAGCTTCCGTCACACCGACTGGTGTGTGATGTCCCCACACGTTGGAACTCTACCCTCCACATGTTGCAAAGGATTTGTGAGCAGAAGAGAGCAGTTGTGGAGTACCAGCTGCAACAAGGCCGTCGATATTCAGGTCAGACTCCACACATAAGACCTCAGGAGTGGACCTGGATGTCTGACATATATACCATCTTGACAAACTTTGAGGAGTCCACCAAGATGGTGAGTGGTGATGACGCCATCATTAGTGTCAGCATCCCACTTGACTGTCTTTTGCAACGCTCTCTGCAGAGAATTAAAGAGGAGGCATTGCAGCCAGAGTATGATGAGATGGATCAAGAAGCCGTAGCGGTCTATTACACACAGCCCAGCCTCATCTCATCCCAACATGCATTGGGGGAAAATGAGGGAGAGGAGGAGGAGGAGGAAGAACAGGAGCTTGTATCATGCACTGTAGATGGTAGTACCTGTACAACTGTCATACCGTCGGTTCAGCGTGGGTGGCCTGAGGACAGGGGGGAGGAGGAGGAGGAGAGCATGGTCAGTCGTCATCTTGGTGAGGACACGGAATTCTTACCCGTTACCAGTCTGGCACGCATGGCAGATTTTATGTTACGCTGCCTTAACCGTGACCCTCGCGTTGTCAAAATGTTGGGTGACAGTCATTACTGGTTGGTGACACTTTTTGACCCCTGCTACAAGGAGAACTTTCACTCTCTTATTCCTGAGGTGAAGAGGTCTACAAAAATGGGGCAGTACCAGAAGGCCTTTGCTGCAGAACTGTTAAAAAAATTCCCATCTGAACACGCTAGCGGCAGAGGTCACAATTCGTTGCCCAACCAAGGCGTACATGTGAGAGAGACGAAACTCCAACCCAGCAGAGGAAGGGGAACACTGTCAACGTTCTGGGACAGTTTTCTCAGACCCTCCCTTCGGACAAACACTGAGGCGCGGGGTGCTCTCACAAGGAGGGGAAAGTTTCAAAAGATGGTGAGGGAGTACCTTGTCAACCGTACGAGCATGCTCCGTGATTCCTCTGTGCCTTTAAATTATTGGGTATCCAAGATGGACACTTGGAATGAACTCTCTCTGTACGCCTTGGAGGTCCTGGCCTGCCCTGCCGCTAGCGTGTTACTGGAGCGTGTTTTTAGTGCCGCTGGGGGAATTATAACTGATAAGCGCACTCGCCTGTCAACTGACAATGCTGACAAGCTGACCCTTATCAAAATGAACATGGGCTGGATTGGGCCAGACTTCTCATCACCACCAAATGACAGCAGAGTAACATAAAGTTAAATCCACTGTGTTATTTCGGGAGGTGTATTCACATGCACCGCTTCACACCCACACATGGGAATACGCTTCCTCATTTCGGCTGTTTTATGTTCTTCTCCTTATCCTCACCCTCCAACACCACTGTACCACCAGGTGACTGTGGTCCGTGTTGCCATTATTGAAAGTTCCTCCCTCCTTATTTTTGTCAGATTTTGCTTGGAAGGCATAAGCAAAGACTGTGGGAGACCCACTCCCCAATAATGGGAATAATATTTTAAAGATGCTGTACTGTATGGCTCTAGTATGGGGCATTAAAACTATCTTGTTAAGCTACTGCGACCTCCACCACTTTTCCAAGGGGCATTAAAACCGTCTCGTTAAGCTACTGGGACCTCCACGTCTCTTCCGAGGGGCATTAAAACCATCTTGTTAAGCTACTGTGACCTCCAACTCCGTTCCGAGGGGCATTAAAACCATCCTGTTAAGCTACTGTGACCTCCACATCTCTTTCGAGGGGAATTAAAACTTTCCTGTTAAGCTACTGGGACCTCCACATCTCTTTCGAGGGGCATTAAAATCGTCTTGTTAAGCTACTGTGACCTTCACGTCTCTTTCGAGAGGCATTAAAGCCGTCTTGTTAAGCTACTGTGACCTCCACCACTTTTCCAAGTGGCATTAAAAACTTCTTGTTAAGCTACTGAGACCTCCACCACTTTTCCAAGGGGCATTAAAACCGTCTTGTTAAGCTACTGTGACCTCCACCACTTTTCCAAGAGGCATTAAAACCGTCTTGTTAAGCTACTGGGACCTCCACGCCTCTTCCGAGGGGCATTAAAACCGTCTTGATAAGCTACTGTGACCTCCACGTCTCTTCCGAGGGGCATTAAAACCGTCTTGTTAAGCTACTGAGACCTCCACGTCTCTTTCGAGGGGCATTAAAACTGTAATGTTAAGCTACTGGGACCACCACGTCTCTTCCAAGGGGCATTAAAACCGTATTGGTAAGCTACTGTGACCTCCACGTCTCTTTCGAGGGGCATTAAAACCATCTTGTTAAGCTACTGTGACCTCCACCACTTTTCCAAGTGGCATGAAAAATGTCTTGTTAAGCTACTGAGACCTCCACCACTTTTCCAAGGGGCATTAAAACCGTCTTGTTAAGCTACTGTGACCTCCACGTCTCTTCCGAGGGGCATTAAAACCATCTTGTTAAGCTACTGTGACCTCCACCACTTTTCCAAGGGGCATTAAAACCGTCTTGTTAAGCTACTGGGAGCTCCACGCCTCTTCCGAGGGGCATTAAAACCATCTTGATAAGCTACTGTCACCTCCACGTCTCTTCCGAGGAGCATTATAACGGTCTTGTTAAGCTACTGAGACCTCCACGTCTCTCTCGAGGGGCATTAAAACCGTAATGTTAAGCTACTGGGACCTCCACGTCTCTTCCAAGGGGCATTAAAACCGTATTGGTAAGCTACTGTGACCTCCACGTCTCTTTCGAGGGACATTAATACCGTCTAATTAAGCTACTGTGACCTCCACCACTTTTCCAAGCGGCATTAAAACCATATTGTTAAGCTCCTGTGACCTCCACCACTTTTCCAAGGGGCATTAAAATCATCTTGTTAAGCTACTGTGACCTCCACGTCTCTTTCGAGGGGCATTAAAACCGTCTTGTTAAGATACTGTGAACTCCACCACTTTTCCAAGGGGCATTAAAACCGTCTAGTTAAGCTACAGGGACCTCCACGTCTCTTCTGAGGAGCATCAAAACCGTCTTGTTAAGCTACCGTGACCTCCACTACTTTTCCATGGAGCATTAAAACCATCTTGTTAAGCTACTGGGACCTCCACGTCTCTTCCGAGGGGCATTAAAACCGTCTTGATAAGCTACTGTGACCTCCACGTCTCTTCCGAGGGGAATTAAAACCGTCTTGTTAAGCTTCTGTGACCTCCACCACTTTTCCAAGCGGCATTAAAACCATCTTGTTAATCTACTGTGACCTTCACCACTTTTCTAAGGGGCATTAAAACCGTCATGTTAAGCTACTGTGACCTCCACGTCTCTTTCGAAGGGCATTAAAACCGTCTTGTTAAGCTGCTGGGACCTCCACGTCTCTTCCGAGGGGCATTAAAACCGTCTTGATAAGTTACTGTGACCTCCAAGTCTCTTTCGAGGGGCATTAAAACCGTCTTGTTAAGCTACTGTGACCTCCACCACATTTCCAAGGGGCATTAAAACCATCTTGTTAAGCTACTGTGACCTCCACCACTTTTCCAAGGGGCATTAAAACCGTCTTGTTAAGCTACTGTGACCTCCACCACTTTTCCAAGTGGCATTAAAACCGTCTTGTTAAGCTACTTTGACCTCCACCACTTTTCCAACGGGCATTAAAACCGTCTTGTTAAGCTACTGTGACCTCCACCACTTTTCTAAGGGGCATTAAAACCGTCTTGTTAAGCTACTGAGATCTCCACCACTTTTCCAAGGGTCATTAAACAATCTTGTTAATCTACTGTGACCTCCACCACTTTTCCAAAGGGCATTAAAACGTCTTGTTAAGCTACTGCGACCTCCACTACTTTTCCAAGGGGCATTAAAACCATCTTGTTACTCTAGTGGGACCTCCACATCTCTTCCGAGGAGCATTAAAGCCGTCATGATAAGCTACTGTGACCTCCACCTCTCTTCCGAGGGGCATTAAAACTGTCTTGTTAAGTTACTGTGACCTCCATCACTTTTCCAAGGGGCATTAAAACCGTCTTGTTAAGCTACTGTGACCTCCACTACTTTTCCAAGGGGCATTAAAACCGTCTTGTTCAGCTACAGGGACCTCCACGTCTCTTCCGAGAGGCATTAAAAGCATCTTGTTAAACCACTCTGAACTCCACAGCTCTTCCAAGGGGCATTGAAATGTTGTTTTTAATTATCTCTATCCTCCACGACTCTTCGAACGGGCATTGCAATTCCTCCTAATTTTTGGCAGGTTTTGCTTGAAAGCCATAAGCAAAGACTATGGGATACCCACTTCCCAATAATGGGAATAATGTTTCTAATATGCTGTACTGCATGGCTCTTGTAAGTGGCATTGCAAGTTCCTCTGTCTTAATTTTTGGCAGCTTTTGCTTGGAAGGCATAAGTAAAGACTATGGGAGACCCACTCTCCAATAATGGGAATAATGTTTGTAATATGCTGTACTGCATGGCTCTTGTAAGGGGCATTGCAAGTTCCTCCGTCCTAATTTTTGGCAGATTTTGCTTGGAAGGCATTAAAACCGACTTGTTAAGCTACTGGGACCTCCACGTCTCTTCCGAGGGGCATTAAAACCATCTTGTTAAGCTACTGTGACCTCCACGTCTCTTCCGAGGGGCATTAAAACTGTCTTGTTAAGCTACTGTGACCTCCATGTCTCTTTCGAGGGGAATTAAAACCGTCTTGTTAAGCTACTGTGACCTCCACCACTTTTCCAAGGGGCATTAAAACTGTCTTGTTAAGCTACTGTGACCTCCACCACTTTTCCAAGGAGCATTAAAACCGTCTTGTTAAGCTACTGCGACCTCCACCACTTTTCCAAGGGGCATTAAAACCGTCTTGTTAAGCTGCTGTGACCTCCACGTTTCTTCAAAGGGGCATTAAAAGCGTCTTTTAAAACCACTCTGAACTTGACAGCTCTTCCAAGGGGCATTGAAATGTTGTTTTTAATTACCTCTAACCTCCACGACTCTTCCAACGGGCATTGCATTTCCTCCTAATTTTAGTCAGCTTTTGCTTTTCAATGCAAAGGCGAAAACTAAGGGAGACCCACTCCCCAATAATGGGTAGAAGGTTTTTAGTACGCTGTAATCCATGTCTGTTTCAAGCGGTATTGCAGTTCTTCATAATTTTTGGACAGCCTTCCATTCACTGCTTAGGCCAACAGTGTACAGGAGACCCAGTTGCTATAAATGGAAAAAACGGTTTAGTTAAGGCCCTCTGACCTCCATGTCATTTCCAAGGAGCATTGGAGTGCCTCGAAAATTTTGGTAGGCATTGCACTCACTGTATACCCTATAACTGTGTAGCTGAACCACTCCTCTTGTTACAGAAACATATCCTACAAGACATATGTGGTTGACTGGCCTGATATTGATGTGAATGGTCCCTGTTCCTCCTGCTTTTTCTCCTTTGCCACCACCTCATCCATCATTTATAACCTGAAGCTTTGTTTTAACGAGAGTCATAGAACTGGGATAATAGCAGGAAAACATCCAGCAATCCTTGGAGGAGGTAGGATATGCGCCAAAACGCTGACCACCTCAGGCCTAGCCGCTACTACATACATGCGCTTGCATTCCAAAAAAACAAAGCAGATGCTAACTTCTATCATCATCATCATGCTCCTCACCTTGGCACTCTCAACTCCCCTGATGGAGAAGCCAAGGCCCACCGGAGGAGTCTGGTTCTCTGGTGGGCTCGGCCAATGCTGCCCTAAAGCAGGCCAGGCTAAGGAAAGGGTGTGGGAGGGTGACAGGAGAAATAGGGGCGGCTGGGGACCGTTTATGGACACCAGGCCACCCCCAGGCGGCTGGGGACCGTGTGTGGACACCCGGCCGCGGGGCGGCTGGGGACCGAGTATGGACACCCGGCCGCCCCCTGGCGGCTGGGGACTGAGTGTGGACACCTGGCCGCCAGGCGGCTGGGGACTGAGTATGGATACCAGGCCGCCAATGCTGCCATGACGTGGTGGCCAGATTCCGCCTCCACATGCCTAAAAGTCCCAATTTAAAGTGCAAGCAAGCAAGCAGTATGGTATTGCAGCCTAAGGGTGTGTTGGTGGCAGGCTGCATACTTGCGCTTGCATTGTAAGGAATGGGAGAGGTACAATTGAACACTGCCCTGGGACAAGGACTTGAACCGGGATAGTTGCAAGTCTGCAACGACAGGTGCAGGGTGGGAGGCATCTTCGCATGTACCATGAACAGGGGTTTGGCATGCACACAATACAGTGGAATAGGCTGTCCTTTCCACTAAATTCACTGGGGAGGGCACAGGTAATGCTTTGGTATGCGCGCTTAATCTTATGTATAAGGCGCACCGGGACAAATAGGGGCGGCTGGGGACCGAGTATGGATACCTCGCTGCCGAAGCAGCCATGAGGTAGTGGCCAGCTACAAACAAAGCAGATGCTTAATTCTATCATCATCATCATGCTCCTCAGCTTTGCACTTTCAACTCCTCTGTTGGAGAAGCCAGGGCCCACCGGAGGAGTCTCTGGTTGTCTGGTGGGCTCGTCCAATGCTGCCCTAAAGCAGTCCTGGCTAAGAAAAGTGTGGGGAAGGTTCCCGGGACAAATAGTGGCGGCTGGGGACTGAGTATGGAGACTTCGCCGCCGACGCAGCCATGAGGTAGTGGCCAGCTTCGGCCTCCTCCAAACTAAAATGCCCCATTTCAAGTGCAAGCTAGCAGTTTGGTATTGCAGCCTGGGGGCGGGTGGATGGCAGGCTGCACACTTATGCTTGCATTCCAAGAAAACAAAGCAGATGCTAACTTGTATCATCATCATCATGCTCCTCACCTTGGCACTCTCAACTCCCCTGATGGAGAAGCCAGGGCCCACCGGAGGAGTCTGGTTCTCTGGTGAGCTCGTCCAATGCTGCCCTAAAGCAGGCCAGGCTAAGAAAAGTGTGTGGGAAGGTGACAGGTGAAATAGGGGCGGCTGGGGACCGTTTATGGACACCCGGCCGCCCCCAGGTGGTTGGGGACCATGTGTGGACACCCAGCCACGGGGTGGCTGGGGACCAAGTATGGACACCCGGCCGCCCCCTGGCGGCTGGGGACCGAGCGTGGACACCCGGCCGCCAGGCGACTGGGGACTGAGTATGGATACCTCGCTGCCGAAGCAGCCATGAGGTAGTGGCCAGCTTCGGCCTCCTCCAAACTAAAAGGCTTCATTTCAAGTGCAAGCTAGCAGTATGGTATTGCAGCCTGGGGGTGGGTGGGTGGCAGGCTGCATATTTGCGCTTGCATTGCAAGGAATGGGGGAGGTACAATTGAACACTGCCCTGGGACAAGGACTTGCACGGGGATAGTTGCAAGTCTGCATCTTCTGATGCGGCAAGGATCACTTCTGATGGGCACACTTTTAGGCAGTGACCTGGGTGTCAGAGATGCTTCCAGAGGTCTTCCCCATGCTGTTCCCACGTCTTTTCAGCACTGTATGCATGTGTCACACAGCACATGGCCAGATAATGTTGTAAAATGTTAAAATGAATGCATTTGTCACGCTTGAAAGCAATACAAAAGTGCAAAAACGCAGGGTGCATTTCACCACAGAAATCTGGACGAGCAAGCATGGCCAGGGGTATTACATCTCGCTGACTGGGCACTGGGTGACTCTGGTTGCTGTGGAGGCAGTCGGGGAAGGGTCTGCTCCACAAGTTTTGGAATCCACAAGGTTTGCGGGACAAACCTCTGTATGTAACAATTCCTCCACTGCTTCTGCCTCCCCCCCCTACTCTAGGGCCTCCACCTGCTCCCTCAACTTGTGCCTTAATGTGACACATTCCAACAGTGCAGAGAGAATACCCCCCCTCCGTACTGCTCTGCTAAGGATCACTGCAATCAGACAGTGTTAAAATTAATATGCCTTGGAGATCACAATCATACAGCTCAAGAGTTGTGGGCAGCTATCCAGTCCGAGTTTGAGAAATGGCTGTCTCCACTGAGCTTGGAGACAGGAAAGGTCATGTGCGATAATAGTGCTAACCTGGTGGCTCACTTTCTCAACCTGGTAATACAGCAATTTCTCCACCACTATCCCAGCCTGGATGCGCTGCTACAGAAAGCACGGTCACTGTGTGGTCATTTCTGCCATTTGCTCTCTGCGGGTCATCAATTTGTATCGGTACAGAGGTCTTTGGCAATACCGGTTAACTGGTTGATATGCGATGTGCTGACATGGTGGAATTCCATTCGGCACATGCTACAGTGACTGTGGCAGCTGTGACTAGCACTGAAGCAGTATCTCATGTCACATAGCCTGGACCAACGCAGTACGGTTGTGATGCACAGATTAAGGACCTTTACACCCTTCTGCACAGTTTCAAAATGGCTACTAAGATGATTAGCGCTGATGATGCCATCATCCGCATCACTATTCCGGTCACCTACATGCAGGAGCACACTTTGAATAGTCTGATTAGATGGTGATGTCCCAGAGGAAAAGGAGGAAGTAGAGGAGGATGTGGAAGGGATAACAATGTCTCTAAGTTCCTGACTGTCCTCACACAGGCGGGTGCCAAAGGAAGGTGGATTACAGTGATCAAAGGGGGCTCGTGGTACCAGACAAACTGTTATTTAAAGTGCAGGAACCGAAGAACAAATGGAGGAGGACATGGAGGAAGAGGTGATGGGCAAACAACAGTCAGGAGATGAAGAGGATGATAATCCCCTCTCTGTTGTCCGTGGTTGGCAGGAGGGAATGGAAAAAGCACGCATTAGTGTTACCCAGCCACCAACATACCATGGGCTTGGACCTCATGGAAGAGCCCAACACATGAGTGCTGTCTTGCTGCACTATCTGCAACATGTTCCCCGTATTTTTAGGATTTGAAATAGTGCTGACTACTGGGTTGCCACTCTGTTAGATCCACATTATAAGAGTAAATTTTGCAAGATGCTTCCTGTCCTGGAAAGGGACTGATGCATGTTGGAGTATTGAAACATGATATTAGACAATCTTAAGAGTGGGTTTTCCCAGGACAGCAGTGAGGCACACAGTGTGCATTGCAGTTCTAGACTTCCAACCCCAGAAGCGTCAATTTGTCAATGCAAAAACATTAGCAGCAGTGGCAGCAGCAGTAAGTCAAAAGTCGGTGAGTCATTTCACACATTTTTTAGTCAAGCCTGTGGACCACCACAACAGAGTACAAGTCTGACACGTAGTGAACGACAGGAGAGGATGGTACAGGAGTATTTCAAGCTCAATATCAATACCATCATGGAGGGTTTGGACCCTTTTACATTTTGGTCTTCAAAAATGGAAGTGTGGCCTGAGCTCGTCTGTCACGCTTTGGAGGTTTTATTATGCCTGGCAGCCAGCGTTCTCTCAGAACATGTCTTCTGTGGTGTCCTGATGGATAAATACATCCGGCGGTCCCCTGAAAAAGTAGACCACCTAACTTTCATAAATATGTACAAGTCATGGATCTTCAAGGACTTTTGCACCCCAATTGCAGACTGTGCAGACGATGGTGTAGTTGTTACTGTGCTGCATTGATCTTGTGTTATTTTAGCCTGTGACACCTTTGTCGTGACTTCTGTGCCTGCTGTTGCTGTTGCTGACGTTACCAAATAATTTGTGAAATGTGAAGACTCCTAGTTGGTCTCTATCTAGTGTGTTTCCTGTAGTGGAAGGGATGTCGGTGCCCATTATACTATTTATACTCTGGTGAAATTGATGCCACTTTGGTGGTGTCTGCCCTTAATTTTTTTAAATCTGGAGACCCCTGATTGGGTCTCCATCTGGTGTGTTTCATGTAGTTGAACGGGTGTCAGTCCCCATTATACTATTTATACTCTAGTAAAATTGATGCCATTTTGTTGGTGTCTGCCCCTTATTTTTGGAAATGGGGAGACTCCCGATTGGGTCTCCTTCGTGTGTGTTGCCTGTAGCAGTAGGGCTCCCAGGCCGACAGAGATGCACTTACTTTCAGTGTAACTATCCTTACATTTTTCTATCAATAGTATTCAACAAAATTGATATTTGTGCCACCTGAGTGTTGCTGAGCAGAAAAGCAGTTTGATCTGTTGCATGTGGTATCAGATCTCCCAGCAAAGCAGGCCTACACTGATCCCTCACCCACCTCATCTTAATTTGAACTTAAATAAAAAGCTGTAAATGCTGGCCCAGACCCTGATACCCCATGCATGGCCCATGACTGACTGCTGCTTTGCCATTATAAAATTTGTACTGTGGGTCAATTGATACTTTTTCTGGTGTCTAACCATAATTTGAGCTGTTTTGGCAGATTTTGGACCCCTTTGAAGGTGTTGTCTATGCATTTACTTCTTATTTATTAATCTTTGCTCACTTGCACCTTTTATGCATGGTCACTTTACTATATTCCTTCACTACCATGTGAAAAGTTAGTCCGTGTAATACGCCTCCACTATTTAGTGGACTATATATATAGAGGTGCCTTTCTTAATATGTATAAGGACTTTGTTATTTACTGCTTTTGAGCCTTGACACCACTCTTTCCAATATGGATGAAGATATATCATTTGTCTTACTTCTTACCTACCTTGTGATCATTATATTCATTTCTATGGGTACTTTATTTAACATTATATAATATGGCCAATCATGTATTAATATTTATATGTCCCCGTGATGAAAATTCCATTACTATCCTAGTGCCCCACCTTCTGAATACCACCTGTTGGATTCTGCATTGTTGATATTGTCTGCCTAATTTTATAAAAAAAGTTGTTCTATTTTGCTATTATTTGCTGTTGTGCAATCTAATTGTAGGTTAATATAATAAATAGGGGGGGTAAAGGAGTATAGGTTTAGACAAATATGACTGCTTTCATCCAAAAACTCTGTGACTCCTTTCTACATGTCGTGTGTTGTATTGAAGCTCCACTCTATTAAATTGAATGGGGGCTGAGCTACAATGCCACAAATAACCTTTATACAGGTGTGGCACTGTTTCTGGCAAAAAGAAGCCTCTTTTTTCTTTAAATCTTTTTATTGAAGAACATAATTCCAACAGTATCAACGATAGCAGCTTCCATTGGGTAGCTGAGGTACCAGAATGTTGCTCCATTTTGTTGTAGTAATTGCTGTAATTCCTTTCTTCTGTATAGCTATATCCAGTGGGTCTGTTACATGGCTCTCCTACAAATCCCCAGTGAAGGATGCAATCTAGAAATGTTGCAAATATGCAGTTCTATTTCAGAGTATCCCAAGAACCACGTAAAACAAACATGTTTCTTAGCCCGTGATAGACTTCATATAGTTATTTACCTTGGTGTCTTGCTTTAATAACACTATGATATTTAAGCCAACTATTAAGAAACCACATATAAATAAAGCCCTTGAAAACCTTATATTTTCTGGTACCACATATATACTGGTAAAACATATGGAAAATAAAACAAAAGATTAGTTTTCTGAATTATTGAAGCTAGTCAGTTAAACTATGGAGGATATCAAACTTCTTTCCTGAAAATAAATGAGCCATAAAGTCCTCAAATGTTGAATAATAGTTTTAACATTCTGTATAAGGAGAGGACACTTATTGTAATGCTGTTAATATTTTGAGGGCACTTCAGCTTGGAACAGATTTCCAGAGGCAAAGGATGATTGTAAGAGCTAATGGCAGAGGTCTGTATAAAAAGTGATTTTTAATGTATAAAAGTTTCACTTTTGTTTCAAAGGAAAAGTAGCACTATTATATTTTATTTGTTTTTTTATCTTCAACTGCTACCTTTATTATAGTATCAAAGGCCAATCATGGAGTTCTTTGATAGATAGTGGTATTTATATAAAAAACTGTATTATTAAACAGTGTTTCATTGAATCTTTGTTTTCTTTTTTTATAAGCCTTTGTATTATAGTAAAAAGCCAGGTTACCATTGAATCTTTAGTAGTTTTTAAAAATTGCAGAACATTTTTAATGAGTAAGAAAGGCATGATACATTTTTAATGTAGAGTCTTGAATTTCAGTCTTGAAATTAAATGTTTTACTAATTATGTCCTTTAAAATATCCCAAAATCAAAGGGAACATGTCACCTTTATTCCACAATGACGTCGCAGAGAGGAGGCACAGATGCTGCAGCGAGAACGCCCATCAGATCGGACCATCCTCATTTACATGCAGCACAGAAACAATTAATGTTGTATTTTGGGGTTATGCAGGGGGAGTCAGATGATAGACATTTTTGTGCAATGCACTACAGGAGCAGATAAACTTGGTGCCATTTGTTCAGAGACTCAAAAACTGGTGACAGGTTCCCTTTAAAGAAAATGTTTATGTGGATGGTGGCACACAGACTGTCTGCAGCCCCATAAATCCAATATATAAACATATTATGATTTGTAAGAAACTGATGACAATATTTGGAGTCAGAATAATATTTCTTAAGGGATTATAAATTGTACATGCTTTTTCTACTATGATCTCATCAGCCCTAACTTTATGATATTTAGTCTCCTATTGGTACAGCAATTGTTCCTTTAGAATCTGAAGTTTAGATAATTTAAATAGGGAGATTAAGAGTAAATTATGTTGGCAAGCTAGAAAATGCTCAAAGTAAGGCGTGTGCATCTTAAAATCAGTTCTCACCAACAAATGTAAGGGAATCTCCGGGTCCAGGGTGTGTACCACATAAAAGCTGCTTTGGACGTTAAAGCTATAGTTGTATCCACAATCCAGAACATTGCGCCAACCAATCTTGTAATACTCTGGGTTTGTATGTTTTTACACAAATTGCAATAGAGATTTAAAACAATTATGATTATTTAGGTCAGTGGAGATTAATAAAAATAAGCTCCGAAAAGTAAGTATTCATGATTTGAAATTTGGAAGTGCAAATTTACTTATAAATGCTAGTAATGAGCGAACGTGCTCGCCACTGCTTGGTATTCGCCCAAGCATCACTGTGCTTGACAAGCTCGGCGATCGGCGAGTATTTTCAGGTTGCCGGGGAGGGAACTCGGGTCCCCTCTCTTTAGAGAGCCAATTAACATGCAGGGATTTCCTGCCACGCACTGTGATGCCATAGCCATGTTGGTTGTGGGCATTACAGTGATTGGCTGGCCGCACAGCTTCATCAGGTCTATATAAAACCTGGCACTGCTGTGCTCGTCACAGTCTACCCAGGAAACAGCCAGTGTAGGGAGAGGTGCTGCTGAGTCAGGGAGAGATTTTTTTCTTTATAGTTAGTATAGGTATTCCACAATATATATATATATATATATATATATATATATATATATATATATATATGAACTAACAGTCCTTCTGAGGACTAATCCATCTGCATATATTCAATGGTGATAGCAGGAGTTAGGCAGGCAGGGTATGTGGCAGACTGCAGTGCATGATACAGCACAAGAGGGTCCATTGAACATCCTGTTAGTATACTGTAGGTATTCCACAACATATATATATCCATCTGAACTAACAGTCCTTCTGAGGACTAATCCAGCTGCATATAATCAATGCTAAGCAGGCAGGCTGCAGTGTATGATACAGCCCAAGAGGGTCCATTGAACGTCCTGTCTGCTGCTGCTGTAATAATTGCAGATATTTGTAGACATAGCCCCAGACATAAGGGGCAAGGGCAATTTTTTTTTTAGCTTAATCCTGGTTATTTGCTTAAAAAGCAATCCAGAGTACACAATTTTTCTGCTCCATTTGCTTGTTCTCACTGCAGAATAAAGCCAGATCTGTTCCATATTTCAGCGATAAAAATCCAGAAATTTGAACTGAACGTGGAAAATATTGGCCTCCTTTTCCATTTCGTTGGAGTGTGTCAGTCAAGCTATTCACACTAGGTGTCTATGAAGAATGGTATTAGTAAATTACAGGCCTGCTATTTTAAACCGTGGTTCTCTGTCAGACATATCACCTATAAGAGTGTTCCAAAATCACCCATTTCTTTCATTTTCATTTCATTGCAGTGTGTCTGTCAAGCTATTCACACTAGGTGTATGTGAAGAATAGTATTAGTAAATTACAGGTCTGCTATTTAAAACCGTGGTTCTCTGTCAGACATATCACTAATAAGACTTTTTCCAAAATCAGTCATTTCTTCTATTTTCATTCTCTTGTAGTGTGTCGGTCAAGTTATTCACACTAGGTTTCTGTGTAGAATAATATTAGTCAATTACAGGCCAGCTATTATTATTATTATTATCATTTATGATTATAGCGCCATTTATTTCATGGCGCTTTACATGTGAAAAAGGGGTATGCATAGTAAAAAACACTTACAATAATCTTAACAGAACGAGTCAGCGACTGGTAGAGGAGGAGAGAGGACCCTGCCCGCGAGGGCTCACAATCTACAAGGGATGGGTGAGGATCCAGTACATGAGTGTAGAGCTTGTCGTGCAGTGATGTGGTGGAGCGGTGGTTACTGCAGGTTGTAGGTTTGTCAGAAAAAGTGGATCTTCAGGTTTCTTTTGAAGGTTTCCACGCTAGGCGAGAGTCTGATATGCTGAGTTAGAGAGTTCCAGAGTAGGGGGGATGCGCGGGAGAAATCTTGTATGAGATTGTGGGCAGAGGAGATAAGAGGGGAGTAAAGAAGGAGTTCTTGTGAGGATCAGAGGTTGCGTGCAGGTAAGTACCGGGAGACTAGGTCACAGATGTATGGGGGAGACAGGTTGTGAATGGCTTTGCATGCCAGGGTTAAGGTTTTGAACTGGAGTCTCTTGGTAATGGGGAGCCAGTGAAGGGATTGACAGAGGGGAGAGGCCGGGGTATAGCGGGGGGACAGGTGGATTAGTCGGGCAGCAATGTTTATGATTGACTGGAGGGGGGCAAGAGTGTTAGAAGGGAGGCCACAGAGCAGGAGGTTGCAGTAGTTGAGACAGGAGATGATGAGGGCATGTGCTAGTATTTTTGCTGATTCTTGGCTGAGGAATGTGCAGATCTGGGAGATATTTTTGAGTTGGAGTCGGCAGGAAGTAAAAAGGTCTTGGATATGTGGTTTGAAGGAGAGATCAGAGTCTAGGGTTACCCCGAGGCAGCAAGCTTGTGGGACAGGGGAGAGCAGGCAGCCCTTAATGTTGATGGATAGGTCATATGGGGGGTGTTGAGTGTGGTGGGGGAAAGCTGATGAATTCTGTTTTTTCCATGTTAAGTTTTAGAATATATCAGAGACAAAGGATGAAATAGTGGACAGATATTGTGGGATTCTGGTTAGTAAAGAGTTGATATCAGGTCCAGAGAGGAAGATCTGTGTGTCATCAGCATAGAGATGGTATTGAAAGACATGAGACTATGAGCTGTCCCAGGCCAAAGGTGTAGATGGAGAAGAACAGGGGTCCTAGGTCGGAGCCTTGGGGGACGCCGACAGATAGGGGGTGAGATGAAGAGGTGGTATGTGAGTGGGAGACGCTGAATGTTCTGTCTGTTAGGTATGAGGAGATCCAAGAGAGGGCCATTCTATTAGGGCCATGCTATTTAAAACTGTGGTTCTCTGTCAGACGTATCACATATAAGAATGTACCAAAATCAGCCATTTCTTACATTTCAATTCTGTTTCAGTGTTTCGGTCAAGCTATCCACACTAGGTCTCTGTGTAAAATAATATTAGTAAATTACTGGCTGTTTTTTAAAATCTTGGTTCTCTGTCAGACATATCACAAATAACTGCGTTCCAAAATCAGCCATTTCTCGTGAACGTGGAAAATATTGTCCGCCATTTAAAATGGGCAAGGTGGGTGGCAAGGGACGGGGAAGTGGATGTGATGGTGATGGTGCATGCAGAGGCTGAGGATGTGGCCGTGGGCAAGCTGAAATTGTGCCACAATAAACACCCACATCTTGTCGCTCGACCTTCCTTTCCCGATTACTAGGGGACCGCAGTACACCACTATTGAACCCAGAGCAGTGTCAAAAGGTTGTTGGTTGGATAGCAGATAATGCTTCCAGTCACTTTGCCGCCACCACCACTACCACCCAATCTTCCACACGGTTAAGTCTCAGTATCCTTGAGTCTGGACCGCATGTTCCTCACCCTGATCCTCCTTCCTCCCAACATGCCGAGTGCCTGGAGACTACTGATCCCACACTTGGACACTCAGAAGAACTGTTCACTTTTCCATTTGTAGATTCGGGCTTCTCGCCCATCCACATTCTAGCGAGTCAAGAAGAGAACGCGTGTAGCGATGCCCAAATATTGGAGCAGCCACGGTCACATGAAGGTGACAGTGGGAAAGTGCAATTACTGTCACAAGAGGTGGATGATGATGATGAGACACAATTGCCAGAAATTCAGGCGGAGGACCAGGGTGCGGAAGTGGAAGACAAGGTAGTGGATGATATAGTAACTGACCAAAGCTGGCAGGGGGAGATACAGAGCGAGGACAGCAGCACACAGGGGGAGGGAGGCATAGCACCACAACAGGCAGGAAGAAGCAGTGTGGTGGCCGCAGGCACAAGGTGGGAAAGCGTTCCTCGTAACACCAACACGGCAGAAGTTGCCAGTACAACTGTTACGTCTTCCCGAGTCTGGTTATTTTTTAAGACTCTGCAGATAAACCCAAAATGGCCATTGGCACCACCTGTCAGGCCAGCATCAGCAGGAGTAGCAAAACTACCAGCCTGACCACCACCAGCATGATCAGGTACATGGCAGCAAAGCAACCTACTAAGTTGGCCGAACCCCAGGGTCCAGACACAGTGTCTGCGGGTGACACTACTGCTTCTTCCACTGTTGTGCACACACGCCAATCCTCTGTCATTGGCCCATGCCAAGAAGCCTCTTGCTCTGCACCTGTCGTTGCACACTCTCAACTACCACCATTAGCAAGCATGTCCACGTCCTTGTACCAGCGCTGTGTTCAGTTGTCCCTACCTCAGTCCTTGGAATACAAGCGCCAATATGCAGCCAACGCCCCACAGGCCACACTACTAAATTCACACATTTCGTGAAAGCTTGCACTTGAAATATTGCCTTTTAGGCTCCTGTAGACGGAAGCTTTCCGCAACCTGATGGCAGCGGCCGTCCCTCGATAATCGGTCCCCAGCCGCCACTTTTTCTCCCAGTGTGCCATTCCCGCATTACATGAGCAAGTGTCCCACAACATTAGCTGTGCCCTCAACAATGCAGTTACTGGGAATGTCCATCTAACCACAGACACGTGGACAACTGCTTGTGGGCAGAGACGGTACATCTCGCTGACGGCACACTGGGTTAATATAGTGGAAGCCATCTGGGTTGCCCCCACATTCTACAGCTCCTGCACCTCCTCCTCCTCCTTTTCAGCCTCCCTCTCTGAAATTGCCACATCAGTCTCAATCTGGAAGCACTTAAGCACTGCCTCAGCTAAGCAGCAACAGGCTGTGCTGAAGCTAATATGCTTCGGTGACAAACCGCACAACGCTGAAAAATTGTGGACAGCTCTGAAAGAGCAGGCAGATCTGTGGCTGACCCTACAGCCAGGCATGGTTGTGTGTGACAATTGCTGGAACCTGGTGGCGGCTCTGAGATGAGGCAAGCTCACACACGTACCATGCCTGGCCCATGTGCTTAACCTCGTGGTTCAGCATTTTCTCAAAACTTACTCAGATCAATCAGATCTGCTGGTCAAAGTACTCTACCTTTGTGCCTATTTTAGAAAGTCAGCTATAGCTTCCACCGCCCTTGCCGTGCTTCAGCAGCGTTTGCAGCTTTCAGCTCATGATAAAAGACAAAATTTTATTTATATCATAATAATAAAAACAAGTTAAAAAACAGAAATGTCATACAAGGGACACAATGGTGACAATTAGTGATGAGCGAGCATGCTCACCACTGCTCGGTACTCACCCGAGCATCTCAGTACTTGAGATGCTCAGAGCTCACCGAGTACTTGCGCGATGCTCGGGCGGGAGCTCGGGTCCCCGTCCTACATGTTTTGCACTCTTTAGAGCACCAATCATGCAGGAATTGTCTGCCACTCACTTTAATGCCATAGCCATGGTGGTTGTGGCATTACAGTGATTGCCCAAATAGATGGGAACAGTGCTCACAGTAAACATGAAAAGCTGGCAATTCATCAGCGGCATACGTCGGTACCCGACAATTTAGTTCAGAAAGAATAGAGCATCACACATAGATTAGATAGATAGAAACATGTCAGTCACATATATAATAAGTACAGTGACAGTGTTGGTTACTGTACTTGTCATTTAGTGTTAAAGTAAAGGATTTATTAAAAAAAAAATTGGCCTGGGGTTCCTCATAGGATGTGCCAATTCTACCACTTAGCCTCACTCTTCCCACTGCCCTGTAGCGGTGGCAGTGGGGTAATAGGGCTGGGGTTGATGTCAGTTTATAATGCCTGCTGACATCAAGCCCAGGTTAGTAGTGGAGAGGCGTCTATAAGACACCCCCATTACTAACTCCATAGTGAAAGTTAAAAAAAAACACCAACACCCAGAATAAAATCCTTTAATTCTCCTACTCAAGCAGTGACATCATTTGCCGGCACCGCTTGAGCAGGAGAATTCTCCCATGCTGTCAGTGACATGCATGAGGTGAGCTGAATTCATTGGACATGAACTCGGCTCATCTGGATGCCATCACAGCCAGACACTGAAGAGCTTCACTGAGGAGCTTCTCAGTGTCTGTGGCATGGCAAGCTGGATGGCAGCATTCTGCTGCGATCCAGCCTGTCATGTCAATGTAGCAGAGCTGAAGCCGTCCTGTGAACCATGGAAAGGTAAGAATGAGGATGGTTTATTATTTTACTTTTATTGCAGGAGATCGTTGGCTCCAGCTTGAATGGGTGATACGGTAAGTAGAGTTTAATTTAGAACATTAAAGTATTGTGTCTTTATGTCAATTAAAGGACTTTATTCTGGGTGTTGGTGTTTTTTTTTAACTTTCACTATGGAGTTAGTAATGGGGGTGTCTTATAGACGCCTCTCCGCTACTAACCTGGGCTTGATGTCAGCTGGCATTGTAAGCTGACATCAACCCCAGCCCTATTACCCCACTGCCACCGCTACAGGGCTGTGGGAAGAGCGAGGCTAAGTGCCAGAATTGGCACATCCTATGGATGCGCCATTTCTGGGGCAGCTGACGCCTGGTGTTTCTAGCCTGGGAGGGGGCCAATATTCATGGCACCCTTCCTGGGCTATTAATATCAGCCCCCTGCTGTCTGCCTAGCCTTTGCTAGCTATTAAAGTAAGGGGGACCCCACGTCATTTTTTTGGGGGTCCCCCATTTTAATAGTAAAGGCTAGGTATTCAGCTGGGGGCTGATATTAGCAGCCTGGGAAGCTCCGTGGGTATTACCCCCTTCCCAGGCTTCAAACATCTGCCCTAGCCATCTGCTTAACCTCCGCTAAAGACTAAAATTACGCCACGCCAATTTTTTTTTTTATAAATCCTTTATTTTAACACTAAATGACAAGTACAGTAATCAACACTATCACTGTGCTTATTATATATGTGACTGACATGTTTCTATGTATCTAATCTATGTGTGATGCTCTATTCTTTCTGTTCTAAATTGTCGGGTACCGGGGTATGCCGCTGATGAATTGCCAGCCGGCTTTTTTAAAGAGACAGGTGCATGAAAATCGGAGGGCACTAGTGTGTTCTGAGTGCCCTGCTATGTTTTTCATGCACCCTCCTATATACCCTGCCTGCCTGTCTGCCTATATATTCTGCCTGCCTGACGTTTAATTTAGCACTGTTCCCATCGATTTGGGCAATTTTTGACCTTCTGCAGACCGCCGAGGGGGACCGCCAGAAAAATGCTCGAGTTTCCCATAGACTTACATTGGGCTCGTTGCTCGGGTCGAGCACCTGAGTATTCCAATGTGCTCGAGCATCGAGCACCCGAGCATTTTAGTGCTCGCTCATCACAAGTGACAATGAATAAGATAGAATGCAGGTAGAAATTTTCATGTAAATACGAGAGTGATATATTCTCACTGCAGGACCAAAAACCAATTAGGCGTGTGGTATTAAATATGCCATAAGCGGTTTTAAAATGGAACACACATATATAGCTCTGGCAAATATTAAGAGACCACTGAACAGTTTTCTATTGGAAAGCATGGAAAGACTGGTGGAAGGCATGCCAAGACGTATGAAAGCTGTGATTAAAAATCATGGTTAGTACACCAAATATTGCCAAATATTGATTTCACAGTTAAAACATGAGTAATTTGAGGTCTGAAAGCACTGTTTCTTTTTTAGTATTTTGACTTTTTATCATTTGATGCAAATAAATACAACATTTTTAGCTTTGAATTTCGGATACATGTTGTCAGTAGTTTATAGACTAAAACAAAAATGTACATTTTACTCAAAAATATACTTCTAAAGAAAAAAATCAGAGAAAATGTTACAGTGGTCTCTTAATTTTTGCGAGAGAAGTATATGTGCATAAATATGATAAATATGACTATATCCCTAAGAGTATTTGTGAGTAACCAAATATAGCAAAAAATATTAAGGATCAGTGTCCAAATGGAAGTGAAAGAGGGGTCGTAAGTACCATGATGAATGCAGCTGCTATGATGCGAGATAGCAAGAGAAATGGCATAGGAAGTACCTGTAAAAAGTATCGGTCCATGCAGGAGAAGAGTAAGTGTCACCACAGCGTCCTGTCACACCGACGCGTGTTTCGCTGCCTACTTCTTCGGGGGCATGTCAGGGTGTGGGACAGCTCAGGTATTTATGTCTGAAGTGGCCAATGGTTGTGCTCAAAGATCGGTACCCCTTGGGATATCCTCGCGCATGTCATCACTGACCACACGTCCCAAAATGTGAATCTTCCTTCCGGCGCTCAATGACCCGCACACATGGAATGCAATCGGGTCATGTGATGAGCGTCATCGGAAGTCACCGGAGGGCAGAAAGTGACGTATGCCCAAAACCCAAAAAGAGGGCAGTGCCAATACAACTGAGGAAAATGGACAGAAAGGCATGCAATGGATGGAGACATAATAAAAACAATAAATATAGGCCATTTGTTCATAGAAATAGTATGCATGTATGTGAGCATTGAACAAAAATGTATGTCATAAATGAAAAGAAAAGATGAAGATAGCTGTGATGGAGTGGAATGTGGTGATGGATGGGATTGCAAGATAAATTAAATCAGAATTAAAGAGGATGCATTGCAGGCAGAGCACGATGAGATGGAGCAAGGAACCATACAGGGTGATTACACACAGCCTCATCTCATCCCAGCGTGGATTGGGTGACAATGAGGAAGAGGAGGAGGAAGAGGAGGAACAGGAGCTAGTTTCCTGTGCTATAGACGGTACTACCTGCACAACTGTCATACCGTCTGTTCAGCATGGATGGCATTAGGACAGGGAGGAGGAGGAAGAGGAGGAGGATGAGGAGGAGAGCATGGTCAGTTGTCCTCTTGGTGAGGACACGGAAGTCTTGCCTCTTTGCAGTCTGGCACACATGGCTGAGTTAATATTACGCTGCCTTTCCTGTGACCCTCGCGTTGTCCAAATTTTGGGTGACAGTCATTATTGGTTGGTGACACTTCTAGACGCCCTCTACAAGGAGAACTTTCTGTCTCTTATTCCAGCACAGGACAGGTCTAATTCAAGGAGCAATATGAGAAGGCCCTTGTTGCGAAATTATTAAAAAAAATTATAGGCAGGGGAACACTGTCAAAGTTCTGGGACAGTTTTCTCAGACCCTCCCATTGTCCTCCGTGATTCCTCTGTACCTTATAATTATTGAGTATCCAAAACAGACAAGTGACATGAACTGGCTCTCTACACCTTGGAGGTCCTGGCCTCCCTTGCCACTAGCATTCTGTCAGAGCTGGTTTTTAGTGCCGCATAAGCCTGTCAACTGAAACTGCTGACAGAAGTATGAAGAAATCCGGCACCAAAGCAATATGTTCCAAAGCTTTATTCCAAAAAGTTCTTAGGTATAAAAACACAGGCCAACATTTTTTGGAGGTGGAGGGCTTAATCCAGCAAGGTCCCAGGACACTGGTTTACGCGTTTCAGGGCTATATGTGCCCCTTAATCATAACCTAGCTGTATGGCTGTGGCATGGGGATTTTAAACTAGCCGGGCAAACATGTCCCGCCTTCCTTGTCACAAGACTTACAAAACCTCTGTATCAAACACATTTTAAAATGCCAATACAAAACACAGATACAAGTTTAAAAACAAATTACAATATTGTAACAAGGTGCTATAAATGTGATTCGTGAACAGTTCTAATAGAATAGAATCAAATCCGAGCGTTTATTCAGGCCGGTGGGGTGGGCGGTCTCCATCATCAGAATCCAGTAGGTTTCCCGACTCAGGAGTTTCTGTCTCCAAGCCCCACCTCTCCTAGGTTTATTGACTCTTTCTATCCCAAAGAATTGGATACCCTTCAGATCTCCTCCATGTACTTGAAAAAAATGCTTGGATACATTGGATGGATTAGAGGCTTCACGGTTCACTGAATCACGAAGATGTTCATTAATACGCTGTCGCAATTTCCTATGTATGAGAGATTACAGAAATTGCAGGTAATTATATAAATAACATATGAGGTACTGCAGTGGATAAAATTCTGAATTTTAAACATTCCTGGTTTCGCTGCAATGTCTGTAATCTCTCATACCTTTTTTACTTTTGAAACTGCTGACAGGCTGACTCTTATAAAAATGAATAAGTGCTGGAATGGGCCAGAATTCTCAACACCACCAAATGATAGCAGCGTAACATAAACTCAAATACAGTGTCTATTTTTAGGGAGGTCTAACTCTATTTTCATGCACCTCTGTCTTCAGACCCAGACATGGTCCTGATTTTGTCTATTTGCTCTTGTCCTCCTCCTTCTCCACATCCTCGTTTTCCACCACCATTTCACCACCATATGTATCATCATCAACATATCTACGTCTCTTGCAAGAGACATTGGAGTTCATCCAAATTTTTGACAGCCGTTGCTTCACTGCATAGGCAAATAGTAGGGGAGACCCACTTCCTAATATTGGGAGAATTTTTTCAGGAGGCCCTCTGACCTCTATGTCTCTTGCAAGGGGCATTGGAGTGCCTCCAAATTTATTGCAGCCCTTGCTTCACTGCATAGGCAAGCAGTATGGGAGATCCACTTCCTAATAATGGGAGCATTTATTTTTCAGGAGGCCCTCCAACCTCTTCATCTCTTGCAAGGGGTACTGGAGTTCTTCCAAATTTTTTGCAGCTGTTGCATTGACTGCATAGGCAAACAGTATGGGAGACTCATTTCCTAATAATGAGAACATTTTTAACAGGAGGCCCTCCAACCTCTAAGTGTCTTGCAGGGGGCATTGGAGTTCCTCCAAATCTTTGGCAGCCGTTGCATTCACTGCATTGGCAAACCGTATGGGTATGGGAGACACACTTCCTAATAATGGGAACATTGTTTTCAGGAGGCCCTCTGACCTCTACATCTCTTGCAAGGGGCGTTGGAGTTCCTCCAAATTTTTGACAGCTGTTGCATTCACTGCATAGGCAAATAGTATGGGAGACAAACTTCCTAATAATGGGAATATTTTTTTCAGGAGGCCCTTCAACCTCTACGTCTCTTGCAAGGGGCATTGGAGTTCCTCCAAATTTTGGGCAGCCGTTGCTTCACTACATAGGCAAACAGTATGGGAGATCCACTTCCTAATAATGGGAACATTTTTTCAGGAGGACCTCCGACCTCTATGTTTCTTGCGAGGGGCATTGGGATTCCTCCAAATTTTTGGCAGTCATTGCTTCACTGCATAAGCAAACAGTATGGGAGACCCACTTCTTAACAATGGGAACATTGTTTTCAGGAGCCCTCTGACCTCTATGTCTTTCAAGGGGCATTGGAGTGCCTCCAAATTTTTGACAGCCATTGCAGTCACTGCATAGGCAAACAGTATGGGAGACCAGCTCCTTTCTAAAGGGAATATGTCACTACTGAGGCCCACCTCTATGTGTCTTTAAATTGTTATTGGGTTTTTCCTAAAATTTGTCAGCTGTTGGACTCACTGCATATCCTATAACTGAATAGCAGACCCTCTCCTTTCTAATGGGAACATGTCATACTCATTACTGTGGCCCAGCTCTTTGTGTCTTTAAATTATTAGTGGGGGTTTTCCTAAATTTTGGCAGCCATTGGACTCACTGCATACCCTATAACTGTACAGCAGACCCTCTCCTTTCTAATGGAAACATGTTACTGTGGCCCAGCTCAATGTGTGTGTTTAACTTGTTAGTGGAGTTTTTCCTAAATTTTGTCAGTCGTTGGACTCACTGCATACCCTATAACTGTATAGCAGATCCTCTCCTTTCTAATGGGAACATGTCATTACTGTGGCCCAGCTCTATGTGTGTTTAAATTGTTAGTGGGGTTTTTCCTAAATTTTGGCAGCCATTGGACTCACTGCATACCCTATAACTGTATAGCAGAACCTCTCCTTTTGAATGGGAACATGTTGTTACTTTGGCCCAGCTCTATGTATGTTTAAATTGTCAGTGGGGATTTTAATAAATTTTGTCAGCTGTTGGAATCACTGCATACCCTATAACTAAATAGCCTACCCTCTCCTTTTTAATGAGAACATGTCATACTCATTACTGTGGCCCAGCTGTATGTGTGTTTAAATTGTTAGTGGGGTTTTTCCTAAATTTTGGCAGCCATTGGGCTCACTGCATACCCTATAACATGTTGTTACTTTGGCCCAGCTCTATGTGTGTTTAAATTGTTAGTGGGGTTTTTCCCAAATTTTGGCAGCCCTTGTAGTCAGAGCATGGGCATTACCACTATAGGAGACCTGCTCCTTTATAATGGGAACATTTGTTTTACTGAGACACTCCTCTAAGTCTCTTCAAAGGGATATTGCATATGCAATAACAGTATAGAAGACTCACTCGTTAATAACGGGAACAACAAAGAAAAGCAGGCTGATGGCTCTCTAGCAATAGCAAGGGCCAACTGCTGGCCCTTTAAGAATAGTAAGGGCAGCCTGATGGCCCTATAAAAATAGGCTTTGTGACTTTCAACGTCCCTCCATAATAAATGAAACAGGATGTGTCGGATGATGTGTCACACACCACATGGCCAGACAAGGTTGTAAAATGTTAAAATGACATTTCCCGGTGAATGCATTTGTCTTGGTTGAAAGCAATGCAAAAGTGTAAAAACACATCAAAAACGTATACGTGTGAACATCGCCCAAGGTGTGGAGGAGCAATTTTGTTTTTGTATATTTATTTTGCCATATATACAAGTCATTGCCCTGGAAAGGATGCTCCTTAACATATTTCCCAGGAAAATCCATTTTGGTTTAGTTTTTGTATGTTTTATTGTGAGTCCATAAAAGTGGTGTAATACCTCTGACAACATTGTTGACAGCAGTGACTTGGGAGTCAGAAATTCTTCCAGGAGTCATCCCCATGCTGTTCCCATGGCATTTGAGCACTGTTTCCATCGATCTGGGCAATTTTTACGCCCTCTGCAGACCGCCAGGGGGAGCCGCCGGAAAAATGCTTGAGTTTCCCATAGACTTACATTGGGCTCGTTACTCGGACCGAGCACTCGAGCATTTCAATTTGCTCCACTCGAACAACAAGTACCCAAGCATTTTAGAGCTCGCTCATCACTAATAAACACCCATTATATTCACACTCTGTACAACTCTAATTATGACAGTCAATCCATATTCCTTTCTTTCTTTAACAAGTGAGAAAGCAGTAAATCTAGTACAGGCCGGACATGCTCCTGACATTTTACATATTTAGAATGCTTAGCAGGAGTAAAGATAAGTAGGTATTTAACGTTTAAAAACATACAGTACAGACCAAAAGTTTGGACACACCTTCTCATTTAAAGATTTTTCTGTATTTTCAGGACTATGAAAATTGTACATTCACACTGAAGGCATCAAAACTATGAATTAGCAAATGTGAAATTATATAATTAACAAAAAAGTGTGAAACAACTGAAAATATGTCTTATATTCTAGGTTCTTCAAAGTAGCCACCTTTTGCTTTGATGACCGCTTTGCACACTCTTGGCATTCTCTTGATGAGCTTCAAGAGGTAGTCTTCCACATTTGCTAATTCATAGTTTTGATGCCTTCAGTGTGAATCTACAATTTTCATTGTCATGAAAATACAGAAAAATCTTTAAATGAGAAGGTGTGTCCAAACTGTTGGTCTGTACTGTATCAGCAACTTGACTGTCTGGGTTCCTCATGCGTTACAGTGCTGCTCTACTTATACAGATGATTTTATATTAGTAACAGTCTAAGACTCTGCACATATGACAGCTGACAGCCGAGTGCTCTTTTGGCCATCAGCTATCTCCTTTCAGATCAGTCAAACATTCAAATATTTTCAAAAGGGAGAGAGAAAAATGGCTCAGTCAGTGGCTTATTGCCTAAATACCAAAAGGGTTGGGCATTAAGATTCAAACTGCCCGACCCTCAACTGTCGAAGGAGGACCCAATACACATGAGACTGTTGGCCAATCAAACCAATGTTGGCTGTTCTTCTAACTTTAGTCGAACACTTGAAGGGTGACATAAACTGTACTGCTGAATAGTAACCCCTTCGGGACCGGTCAATATTTTGCATTTGTGTTTTAGTTTTTTCCTCATCTTTTCACAAGAGCAATAACTTTTTTAATTTTTCTGTTGATATAGCCTTATGAGGGCTTGTTTTTTTAGTTTTGAATAACATTGTTCACTTTCCTTTATCTTCTACTGAAAATTGTAAAAAAAAATCCAAGTAGGCTGACATTGCGAAAATAACTGTAATTCCGGCATAGTTTTTTGGGTTTTATTTGTACACTGTTCATTTTTAAGTAAAAGTGACCAGGCAACATGATTCTCCAGGTTAGGACACGGCCCCACTATCAGTATTTGGTCAGTATTCAGTCAGTATGTTTTCTCAGGAGTGGGAGCCAAAACCAGGAGTGGGTGATAAATGTAGAATTGGTGACTTGTTTCTATTATACCTTTTCTGATTGTTCCTCACCTGGTTTTGGCTCCCACTTCTGAGAAAAAATACTGACCGAATACTAACCAAATACTGATAGTGGGGCCATGCCTTAGTAATATTATGGTGAGACAAAATTATTTATATATTTTGTAATATTATAACAGTGAACAAAAATTCTTACATTTGTAAAAATAAAAATGTTGTTTATGTTGCCATTATTTGAAACCCATAACTTTTTTTTGTTTTCTGTCAATGGAGCTGAGTGAGGGCTTGTTTTTTTTTTGCATGCTGAGCTTTAATTTTCATTGATACGATTTTGGGTTGCACATGACATACAGTATTGGTAACATTTGGTTGCATTTTTTGTTGAACTAAGTTGACAGAAAAATTGCAAATCTGTTGATTTATTTTATTCATTTATTTCTTTGGTTTTGATATTTCACGTATGTTTTAAATAATTTTATATTTTGATAGACCAGACTTTTCTGAATGTGATGATGCAAGTTATATTTATTATTATTATTATTATTATTATTACTATTATTATTATTATTATTATTATTATTATTATTATTATTTCTTTATTTTAAAACTGTTAAAAGGGAATAATTTAAACACAAATTTTTTAAAAAATATTTCTTAAAACATCATTTCTTTATTTTATTATTTAATCCCAATAGACTTTAACTAGTCACAATTGGATCACTTACACTAAATACTGTAATCCCAGAGTATTTCACAATATAACATAAATCACAGTTTCCTTTGAAGTTCAGCCTATAGTTGAGCTTCAGAGGAGAACCAGCATGGCAGTGATGAGGCTCCCAGTGATTACCTCGCTATTTATAATGCTGCTGTCATTCACTATTATATAGCAGTGATCACGTATAGTGCCAATCTCGGCTGTTACAGGCAGATGCTGACTATGTATTAGCGCCAACATTTGCTCTATATTGAATGGGCACAGCTCGTGAGCCTTCTCCAGACATTCGCACCTTGACTGTGATGTACATTAATGATGGGTGCATAAAGGGGTTAATATTTATTGCTTGAGTATATGACAGCTATATACAGGACACAGAGGGATATAAATTAAATATTTATCTATTATATAACATGCAATAATAAAACATATTTGGCCACTGTACCTTGCACGGGACCATTTTCCATTATTTCCTTCATGATCTCTCTTTCCTATATAAAAATAGAAATCTGTGAAGAAGTAGTAATATAGTTGCCCTGTTTATAGCAAACCTAAGGTTTATTTGAATTCAGTGCTACAATGTATTAAATATATACAATATATTAAAGAAAGTCTCTGGAAATGTAGCAATGTTCATTAAAGGGGTCTTCGGGAATATAAAAAATAAAGTAAGAAAATTCATTATAAATAAATTCCTGAATACCCTTAATTAGCAAACCACACTTATTTTGCCTAGGAAGGTAACCATTGTAGTAGATAATAACGGTTGCCACCTTATTACACTGCCAGAAACCTGTCTACAATATTAATAGGGCAGGTGACTGTGATCATGTGCAATAAGAAGCTTCATCCCCCTCCCTTTATGTGTAGAAACATGTGCTCACAGTGGATATTCTGATCTAATACTGGAGATAGTACACTTGCTAAGGTAAGAAAGGTTGATCACAATGCTGTCCACTCTGATGTAACATGGAAGATAATCAGGGTGAAATAAGAAGAGGCTGCTCACACTGCTGTCCACCCTGTTGTTCTGAATGTTTAGCTGCTGTTGTGACCTTGAGGGAGCTTGACAGTACATGATTTAAGTTATCTCCAGGGAGCTTCCTAGTGCACACGCTCACAGGAGGTTCCAGTCATATTAGCATTCTTAGAGAGGTTTCTGTCCATGTAAGAAGAGGGTGGCCATGTTAAAGGGAACCTGTCACGTGAAAAAACACTATTAGCCTGTAGATATTGGGTTAATCTGAAGGTTAATAGCATTCTGAACCTGCCCGGCACCGGCGCTTAGACCCACGCTACCAGGAGGGAATTAACCTTATTTTTCCCAGTAGCATTTGAGATTCAATCACTGAGGTGGCACCAGCTTGGTTTAGTCACCACTCTGTGTATAGAGAGCGGAGGCTGTAACCACGCCCCTGGCATTGACTGACAGCAGGCCGTAATGCTGAGGCGGCTGTCAGTCAGTACAGAGGTAGTGGTTACAGCCACCATTTTCTACGCCAATAGCAGTGACAGAACATGCTCCAGCGCCACCTTTATGATTGACTCTTGAATGCTACTGGGAGGAATAAAGTTAATATTCTCTCAGCAGCGGGGGTCTAAGTGCTGGTGCCGGGCAGGTTCAGAATGCCATTAACTTTCAGATTAACCCCATATCTTCAGGTTCATAGCATTTTTTCACGTGACAGGTTCCCTTTAATGTACTACCTCTTAAAACAAAAATGGGGTAATTTTCTAGTTAAAGGTATTTAGCATTTTATTTATAATGACTTTTCTTTTTATTGTATTCTGTTCATGGAGTGTCGCTTTAAGAACCGTCTGTCAGTCTTTATCCTTATGAAGTTATTGACCATGATTAGGATCAGCATTGAACAGTAGACAGTAATTTGTTTATTACTAAATGCTAAAAGGTTTTTCATTACCATAATGGAAAGGTCAATGTTAAATCACATAACTAATGTATCTTTGATAAATTGTTCTTTGCTATTTTGCAGTCAATATTGCTGAACATAACCTCTTTAAAGGTAAAAGAAATATATTAACATATCTGAATTTCTGATCAGCATGTTTTCTTTTTTCATTTTTTTAAAAAGTATGTACATTAAAGGGAATCTGTAAACAAGATTTTTCTGTTTAACCTGAGAGCAGCATAATATAGGGCAAGAGAGCCTGATTCCTATGATGTGTCACTTATTAAACTGTGTGTTTTAGTTTCAATGCAATCAATATTTTATTAGCAGGAGATTAACACTAAAGGACTACAGCTCACATGACCAGCAGTCAGACTAATCTGTGTCACGCCGCACCACCACTGATTGGCAGCTTGCTGACAATGCACTGTGTACACAGGATACTGTCATTCAGGGGTGAGGACAGGGTTATACACAGCTTAGCAATATGACCACTGCTGCATATACAGCAGATAAAATTTGGATTTTATTAAAACTACACAAGTCAGCCCAGTAAGTGATACATCTTTGGAATCAGGCTCTCTTTACCTACATTATGCTGCTCTCAGATTACAAAACACAAACCTGCTGACAGATTCCCTTTAAAGAGGAACTGTCATTAATACTGATTTGTATGGTGTAGGAAATACAAGACAAAGGTAGAAATGTAATTGTCCTACTCACCATTTCATAACAAATTGTGAAGTTTATCTGGTGCTATCCGCTGATCATTAGGTCAAAGG
This sequence comes from Phyllobates terribilis, assembly GCF_046119375.1. NCBI lineage: Eukaryota > Metazoa > Chordata > Amphibia > Anura > Dendrobatidae > Phyllobates > Phyllobates terribilis. The sequence continues at coordinate 377,461,646 of NW_027362763.1, read as the reverse complement.
GTTGGCTATGTGTGACAAATGCTTTAGAACCATTGTTTTTGTACTACTGTATACAGTATGCACTAGATCGAAGTATGCACATGCTATGAATAAGGATCTACGTATCCGAAACGCGTAAGCCTCTGCACGCTTTTATTTGCACTATGGTCTCATGTTTTTAATTTTTTCAAAATAAAGGCTATTTTTTAAGTCAATTTCACGAGTTGCTGGATAACTACCCTTTCATCACTGCCTAATGTCTCCCAGACGGGGATCTTTACAATCCGAGCACCGTGCCTCATGAGAAAGTGGACCGAGCAGGCTGACCCAGCTGAGCTGAAATATATATATATTTTTTTACATTACTTAGTATGCACTAGAGTATACACTATATAACTGAGCAAATAACATTTATTGTGGACCTAAAACTGTTAAAAATGAACATCTCAGGATGCAAATAAACAAACTATGAGAAACTAGTCACATAAAATATTGCATCCTCTTAACCTGTCTAATTAAAATGACTTACATTTGAAGGTACTCTATAAGGGGGGCTGCACTGGTACAGATAGTTGGAATCTTCTAACTGGTTTGGACATGGCTCTGTAGCATGACTTTTCCCATGTTCATCAGTAAAGCTTGAGATGTTGCATTTATTGTGTGCGTTAGTATTATCATCCATTTCATAGGGATAACATTCATGTGAAACCAGTCTGCAGGAAAAGTACAATGGATATTAAGTGCATTAATATTGATAGAAAAACAATATTAGAAGTATACACTATCAACTGTCATAAATTATCAATGTGTTTTTCTCATCCAGAATATAATATGAGCTCATGTGTCTGTAAAAGTAACTCTTATTTCAGCATTAAGAATGTAAAGGCATTAGTTTGTATGAATATAAATAAGATACAACAAAGGTACAGATTACAATCAATATGGTCATGATTAAGCTTGATGTAAAATTAATAATGTAAGCTAATGTAAGCTATACATTATACTATAATACACAGCATACACAGAAAGATCGCTATTGTTGCTTTCCTATGAAAAACTAAGAGTATTGATTCTGAAGTCTTTTAAATGAAACTTTTTTCCCTTTCAAAATTATTTATTATTGCAGGAAAAACCTATATAACTAATACTGCAACATTTAAAGACCCGCATGATAAAATGCAAAGATTACAAATTCTACATAGTGAATACAATACAAATTAAATAAAACATGCCACATTTACAATCTTTTTCCAAATCCTGCCTCCACAAAGAAAGAAAAAAATAATTGAATAAATGTTTTATACCCTAGAAAGCAAAGTGCCATACAGCTCTCTCAATAGAAAAATGTAAATGTTATGGGTCTCTAAATGTAACACCAAAGTTAATTATTTTGTGCAAGAAAAGTATTTCTATTTTGAGAAAGTAGAAAAACAGAAAAACTAATTAGTGCTTAAAAAAAAACAGCAACAATGCTATTTACCTGTAGACATACAAGCATACAGGTAAATGCCATTTGAACCATGGATGGTAGTCTAAATAGAAGCACTGCTTCAAGGAGACATTGAAGTTATATCATCTTTTCAGCCACTCTCTTCCAGTCATTGGGGAAGCATTAGGACTGTGGAAAGTTAGCGATCAGCGCACAACTTGTGCACACAGTGGGATGTAAGTCGACAAGTAGTGGGAGTGATTACAGCATACTCACATTGTGGTGAGTGTTGGCTGCTCATAGCTCCTTACACCACCCCAGTGGAAGCTAGCCGCTGCAGAGAGAATAACACTTCATTTTCTCCTTTTCTTCCTCCATGTTTCAAACAGTATCTACCTACAAAGCAACTATGTGAACAAGACCCAGGAGCGGTTCGAAACATTTAAGTTGCCTCTAACACAAGTACCTTACCTTGTCCGCCACTTGCACTTTTCTTTAATTACAATTCAATTTTTTTGCACTGAACCTTCTCAGTGTGCGGTGAAAATTTCTATACTCTAATGTTTTAAACAGAAGCTTATTTGCTTTTTATTAGTGATGAGCGAGTATGTTTTGTTAACCCTCTCGCCAAGTATGCTCGGGCGAGCACCGAGTAGTTTCAGCTGCTTGGTGTTATGTTTGAATCACTCCCGTGTGCATGATTTTCGACTGTTTGACAGCTTTAATACATGTGAGGAATGTCTATTTCTTACACATTCCTCACATGTATTAAAGCTGTCAAACAGTTGCAAATCTTGCACACGGGAGTGATACAAACTTAACACCGAGCATGTTGTAAACACTTGGTGCTCACCCGAGCTTACTCGGCGAAAGGGTTAACAAAATATACTCGCTCATCACTATTTTTTATACTTCCTGATATTTGGCTTTGATAAAACTTTATTGACATACTTATATGTGGATTACATATGTTTTTGATGCTCTTCGGCAGCGGATAAACGCTAAAAATACGTGTGCATTTTTTAACTGCAGATTTTCCACATCTGATGCAAGTCTAGGGGAAAAATCTGCACATAGAAACGCAGCGTACCCACAAGAGAAGTTGACATATGGAAGATTTGAAACCTGACTAGCGAGTCAGTTTACACTGAGTAAAAAAAAAAGCACAGTGGGCAGGAGATTTCTATAAATCCCATCCACTTTGCTGGAACTGAAAGATGCTACGTTTTTCATGCAGCAAAAATACACAGCATCAAAAACTCACTAAAAACTCACTGTGGACACACAGCCTAAAGCTTTGCACCTGCATACTTCATAGGTCTTAAATGTGCTTCTTAAACTCTTTTATATAAATTTGGTATTGCCCTACACCCGTAATGATACACAATAAAGTTATCAATGTTTTCTTTAAAACGAAAGAATGTATAAGAATGAGGCTGAAAAACCAATAATGAAAATGCTGCTTTCCCTTTGCTTTGAAAAAAATAATATTAAAAGTTATCCAGTACATTATCGGTAGCTCAAATTAGAGTTTCTATATACAGTACAGACCAAAAGTTTGGACACACCTTCTCATTTAAAGATTTTTCTGTATTTTCATGACTATGAAAATTGTACATTCAAACTGAAGACATCAAAACTATGAATTAACACATGTGGAATTATATACTTAACAAAAAAGTGTGAAACAACTGAAAATATGTCTTATATTCTAGGTTCTTCAATGTAGCCACCTTTTGCTTTGATGACTGCTTTGCACACTCTTGGCATTCTCTTGATGAGCTTCAAGAGGTAGTCACCGGAAATGGTTTTCACTTCACAGGTGTGCCCTGTCAGGTTTAGTAAGTGGGATTTCTTGCCTTATAAATGGGGTTGGGACCATCAGTTGTGTTGTGCAGAAGTCAGGTGGATACACAGCTGATAGTCCTACTGAATAGACTGTTAGAATTTGTATTATGGCAAGAAAAAAGCAGCTAAGTAAAGAAAAACGAGTGGCCATCATTACTTTAAGTAATGAAGGTCAGTCAGTGTGAAAAATTGGGCAACCTTTGAAAGTGTCCCCAAGTGCAGTTGCAAAAACCACCAAGCGCTATGAAGAAAGTGGCTCACATGAGGACCGCCCCTGGAAAGGAAGACTAAAAATCACCTCTGCTTCTGAGGATAAGTTTATCCGAGTCACCAGCCTCAGAAATCGCAGGTTAACAGCAGCTCAGATTAGAGACCAGGTCAATGCCACACAGAGTTCTAGCAGCAGACACATCTCTTCAACAACTGTTAAGAGGAGACTTTGTGCAGCAGGCCTTCATGGTTAAATAGCTGCTAGGAAACCACTGCTAAGGACAGGCAACAAGCAGAAGAGACTTGTTTGGGCTAAAGACCACAAGCAATGGACATTAGACCAGTGGAAATCTGTGCTTTGATCTGATGAGTTCAAATTTGAGATCTTTGGTTCCAACCACCGCGTCTTTGCGCGACACAGAAAAGGTGAACGGATGGACATGCCTGGTTCCCACCGTGAAGCATGGAGGAGGAGGTGTGATTGTGTGTGGGCGCTTTGCTGGTGACACTGTTGGGGATTTATTCAAAATTGAAGGCATATTGAACCAGCATGGCTACCACAGCATCTTACAGCGGCATGCTATTCCATCCGGTTTGCGCTTAGTTGGACCACCATTTATTTTTCAACAGGACAATGACCCCAAATACACCTCCAAGCTGTGTAAGGGCTATTTGACCAAGAAGGAGAGTGATGGGGTGCTACGCCAGATGACCTGTCCTCCACAGTCACCAGACCTGAACCAAATCGAGATGGTTTGAGGTGAGCTGGACCGCAGAGTGAAGGAAAAATGGCCAACAAGTGCTAAGCATCTCTGGGAACTCCTTCAAGATTGTTGGAAGACTATTTCTGGTGACTACCTCTTGAAGCTCATCAAGAGAATGCCAAGAGTGTGCAAAGCAGTCATCAAAGCAAAAGGTGGCTACTTTCAAGAACCTAGAATATAAGACATATTTTCAGTTGTTTCACATTTTTTTGTTAAGTATATAATTCCACATGTGTTAATTCATAGTTTTGCTGCCTTCAGTGTGAATGTACAATTTTCACAGTCATGAAAATACAGAAAAATCTATAAATGAGAAAGTGTGTCCAAACTTTTGGCCTGTACTGTATATATGACTTTAAACGGGAAAGGTTTATTCTGATTTCATGTCAGATATTGAGAAAAACATGCATATGTGTCTTTTTATATAGTGTATGTGAACTTCTGGTTTCAACTTTATATATATATCTAGATATATTTTTATATCTATATATCTATATATATATAATTATATAGTTCTATGCTATATTAAGCTACAATCTTTATATACAATTTCTTTAGGAGCTCTATATCTATTGAATGTACACAGTATTATACACATAGCCTAGAAGGAGAAATTACTCACAGCAGGGATTTACATTTTTAAAGATACTTTACTGAATGAGGATCTGTGCTGTATATTTTTTAATGATAAACTTTAGTCTCATGCCACTCAATGTGAAACATTAAATTATTTTTGGAGATAAAAAGAAAAGAGTCAAATGCCAAGCTAAATCCTAAATTCCTATGCTATGCCATATTCTACTCTAAATGATGTCCCTCGTCAACTCCTATCAATCAACGACATCAATTCCTGTCACACTGGAAATAGGGCCATCATAAAAAAAGGGAAGATGACATGACCCTAGAAGATTTTGTTGAACGACAACATTGAGTTTCTGTGGAAGAATTAGGCTTCAGGTTTTTGCATTAATAGCAATAATATATATATATATATATATATATATATATATATATATATATTTTATATCTTACACAGTCATACATTTGTAAGTATTGATGTGCCATGCAGCAAATATAATTATCTTTCTGATTTTTTTTCAGATTTTCAAGCAAACATGACAAAACGCATTGATATATGTAAAAATCTCCCTAATATTTACCCACGTTTTCTCAGGAACCACCAGGCACTATCTATGTGTCCTCCTCTACATCCATATTGATTGTGAACATTGCAAGAGATTAAATCCTGAGGAGACAGATTTGAAGTGTAGCGACCTTGAGAGTGTATTGCTACTCGATCAGCCGCAACACCTGAAATTAAGACATGATACATTAAAACAATAAAAATATATAATTTTTTTTATAGAGTCTTTTAAAAGGTACCAATGCTAAGCAATATGTAGATTTTGGTAATGAGGAGAGATTAAAAAAATGTAATTTCTTTAGTCTTGAGATGAGATGTCTAAGTGGGGACATTATTAACTTGTAGGAGAACATAAATGGCCCATACAAAAGCATGGTCAAAAGCTGTTACATGTAAAACCCCCTCAAAAGACGAGGGCACTCCCTCTATCAAGAGAAAGAAAAGTTCACTCTCCAGAGAAAACACGTTTTTTTACTCCTTGAGCTATTAATCAGTGGAGTAATATGGTATATCTCAAAAGCTGCTCACAGTGGGAACAATTGATGATTTCAAAAAAGGGCTTAGATGCTTTTTTAGAAGAAATTAACATAAAAAATATGTAAATATTTAAGGTCTGTCTCTGACTGTTTGGTCCAGAGGTTAGCAAATTTAGATCAAGATTGAAAGATTAATCTAGGATGTGATCTGGATCATGCATTATGGTTGAACATAAACCCCATTCCCTTGATCATTTCCAATCACTCGGCAGAACTTCTTGGGCATTTGTCTTTTTGTGTCAAGTGAAACAAACCATTTCATGAATTAAAATACAAAAATGTCATTTGAGATTAATAAAATATAGTATAACCTCAATTTATTGTCTAGGATTGTTCATTTCTATGAGGTTAACATGTATTATAGATGGTGGTCTAATATTTTAACATGTAACACTAAGGCTAGATCTACATGCCAACATTGGTAACGCGACACTGAAATTATAACGAAACAGTGCAACACTGGATTGGATGCTGTAATATGAAATGCATTGATCTTCATTACAACCTGCAACTTAGCGTGAAACAAAGTTGTGTATATTTCAAAATGTGTTATATCTTCTGTCGCAGGTCACAAGTCACACATGACACTTGTCATAGACTTGTGCAACCTTTCTGTTATATTTACAGCAAAATCAGAGCACTAAAGCAGTTGCATGACAGCAAGTCGCACACAAGTTGCAAATATTTTTGCCTCGTGACTTTTGCTGGACAACTGCTGTCGTGCGACACATGTTGCAATATAGCCTTACATTACAGTGGGGAAAATAAGTATTTGATACACTACCGATTTTGCAAGTTTTCCCACCTTCAAAGAATGGAGAGGTCTGTAATTTTTATCGTAGGTACGCTTCAACGGTTATAGACAGAATCTAAAGCTAAAAACCAGAAAATCACATTGTATGATTTTTTCATAATGAATTTGCATTTTATTGCATAAAATAAGTGTTTAATCACCGACCGACCAGCAAGAATTCTGTCTCACACTGACCAGTTAGTTTTTAATTAAGAAGTTCTTCTAGGACCTGGTCAATGACTTGAAGAGAGCTGGGACCACAGTCTCAAATATTACCATTAATAACACAGTATGCAGTCACGGCGTCATGGAGTAAAATCCTACAAGGCACGCAAGGTCCCCCTACTCACACCAGGACATGTCCACGCCCATTTGAAGTTCAACAATGACCATCTGAATGATCCAGAGGAGGCATGGGGGAAGGTTATTTGGTCAGATGAGACCCAAATAGAACTTTTTGGTATCAATTCCACTCACCGTGTTTGGAGGAAGAAGAAGGATGAGTACACCCCAATAACACCATCCCAACTCTGCAGCATGGTGGGGGAACATCATACTTTAGGGGTGCTTTTCTGCAAAGGGGACAGGACAACTGTACCGTGTTGAAGGGAAGATGGATGGGGTCATGTATCGCGAGATTTTAGCCACCAACCTCCTTCTCTCAGTAAGAGCATTGAAGATAGGTCATGCCTGTGTCTTCCAGCATGACAATGACTTGAAACACACAGCCAGGGCAACTATGGAGTGGCTATGTAAGAAGCATTTAAAGGTCCTGGAGAGGCCTAGCCAGTCTCCAGACATGAACCCAATAGAAAATCTTTAAAGGGAGCAGAAACTCAATATTACCCAGCGAAAGCCCGAAACCTGAAGGATCTGGAGAAGATCTGCATGGAGGAGTGGGCCAAAATCCCTGCTGCAGCATGTGAAAACTTGGTCAAGAACTACAGGAAACATCTGACTTCTGTAATTGCAAACAAAGGTTTCTGTACCAAATATTAAGTTCAGTTTTTCTATTGTATCAAATTCCTATGTCATGCAGTAAAATGCAAATTCATGTGATTTTCTGGTTTTTCTTTTTAGATTCTGTCTCTCACAGTTGAAGTGTACCTATGATAAAAATTACAGACCTCTCCATTCATTGTAGGTGGGAAAACTTGCAAAATCGGCAGTGTATCGAATACTTATTTTCCCCACTGTATATGCCATATTTCACTTTTTAAAATTTGATAATCCTCAAAGCAACAACCAATATGGAGAGTTTACACAAAAAGTGCCCTCAGAGCTCATATATAACATGGTTGTCTATTCATGTGAAAAGGCCCAAAGTCATGTTACATGTTGCATGCGACGGCTTCATTCTAAGAATAACCTGTCTAGATGACTCAACTACTTTGAAATAAGTATAAGATTGACTTTCACATATGCAACAAGTCTTTCATAATAAAGACCCAGTGACTTTCTAGGTCTAGAAGTCGTATCTTAGCTGACATAAGAACATTGTTAGTCCAAGGTTACATTTATGCATGTTCTATGCCTCCACTTTTCTTTATTGGATCTATTCTTTTTCTCTGAACATAACTGTTCCTTTTATTTCTCTAAGATTATATTATCAAATTTACTTATTAAAGGTGATCATTAGCTAACATTTCCAGCCATTTTAAATATGCATTTTATGACTTCTATTGTAGATTTTCTTATTCATGGGTGCATATATATATTTAGCAATAATGGCAAATGTATAGAATGAAATAAAAGATTTTATATATTACTTGCAGTAGAAAATGCCCATGATGCAGCACAATTTTTTTGATCCAAAGGTCTGTGGACATAGTCAGGCCATTTATATGAAGATATGAAAAACAGTGGGAATTCTTCATATGAAGAAACACGATGCTAAATAGAAAAAAAAACAGTATAATATATAAAATGTTATTGTTTACAATGTAGAAGTGTAAGGAAAATATGTTTATTTTTTAATATAATTGGACTTAGTAATTTAAACATAATACCAAACTATGTATTGTCTTTCAAATTATGCTGTGGAAATATTACTTTGATTCATTAGGGGTCTAATTTTTCTACCCAATATGTTATATTATAAATAAGACAGTCACAACTGTTGGAAAATGTATATTAGACAAGTAAAAAAGTATAGAAAAATCTTCATTCTGACATTCATATTCCATCTCAGATTTCTATTACCATTTCTTGGTCCTAAAACCATTCTAAGTATTCTGGAAGGAGTGGGTGATCAGTAGAGACTTTGCCCAGAATCATTTCATGAGGGAAGGTTAGGAAAAATGTAACCCAACCCAAAACAATTTGACAGCATTTATATTTTTTATGAAATCACCAAAAAGTAGAGGGAAGGCAGTCAAAAGTTAATTTCACCAGTATATTTGCGTTTGTTTTATGAATCTATAATTCAGATGTCTTCCCTATAGTTCAACTGAAACTAATTAAGATCATCATAGGATCTTACAATGATCTAATTTCACTGGTACATACAATTTAAAATATGTAAAATTGTGGGGAGCAATACACAGAAGGAATATAGAAAAGTTCATGATAAATGTATGCTTTAAATGTATAAGTTAAAGGGGCTAAAAGCTCTATTCTCATTGCATCAGTTGTATAGGAGATGAAAGATAGCATATATTTATTAAATCAAGCAATATATGTGTAAATACAAAAAATAAATAAATTGATACACTGCATATACATATTACAAGAACGACATACCATGTAGGAGAGAAATAGCATAAAGTATAGGACCTCAAGACTCCGACATATGTTGAGAAAGCTAAGGGCGAAACGTACATTGGAGTCTAGGGGCCTATACTTTATTCTACATTTCTCTCCTACATGGTATGTCATTCTTGTAATATGCATATGCAGTGTATCTATCTATTTTTTATATTTACACACGTATTGATTCATTTAATAGATATAGGCTATCTCATATATAATTGATGCAATGAGAATATAACTTTTAACCCCTTTAACTTACACATTTATTGTATACGTTTGTCGTGAACTTTCATATATTCCTTCTATGTATTGCTCCCCACAATTTTTGATATTTTAAATTGTATGTACTAATCAAATTGATATCTTTTTAATATAATTTTATCTAGTTTTTGGTTATTCACCCTATTGTGTAGTCATATATATAATTTTTGAATGTCCATTCATATAAAATAAGACTAATTTTCTTCTACTTGGGTGAGTTTCTTAATAATCTAAGTTTTGTCAAGTTTTGCTTGTAACACGAACTGATATATACCATTTTCTGGGCTGAAATGGAACCTGTCACCAAGAAAATGCAGGCATCATGTTATAGAGCAGGGGGCGCAGAGTAGATTGATCTATAGTTTTGTGAGAAAAGATTCAGTGTAACTTGTGTTTTAGTCATCTAAATTTAAGCTGCTTCTGGGATTTTGGTCCAGTGGGTGGTCCTATCAGTGACTGACAGCCATTTCTATATGCACTCTTATACAAATTAAGCTGTCAGTCACTGATAGGACTGCCCACTGGACCCAAATCCCAGAAGCAGCAGATATTTAGATGATTAAAACACACACAAAAAAAAGTTATACTGAACCTTTTCTCACAAAACTATATACCAATCTTCTCAGCGCCCCCTGCTCTATGACATGGTGCTTGGAGACTGGATGGCATTTTCACTTTGACAGGTGAAATGCACTAATTATTTATTTCATGTCTTTCACCTCTGATTTTTCTACTTAGCCATATACTGTAAAATCTTTTTAAGCAGGAAATGGATAGGTAGAAAACCAATTAAATCTGTTTTGCAGACTAAATACATGAGTAAATGTCTTGGCAAAAGAAAATATCTGACTTCATAATTGACTACAATTTGCTATCCACAATATAAACAAATGTCCTCATTCTAAGTAAAAATGACTATATCTGTACTTTAGATAATGGTAGCATATAAGCAGTCTAACACACACACACAAAAGAACATTTTCTTTGAGGTCAAACAAATGAAGAATACAATTGACTAATTAACCTTCACAAAAATAAAAGTTTAATAACTCTGCGGAAATATATGCACGTGAATAAAACGTTGTTTCATGTACTTTATAAAGGAGAATTTACATGAATAAATCTAAATATTCTGAACAAGTGATTGAGTTCCTTATGCAAAACTGCAGCAAGTTCACCAATTTTAGAGTTAGATATTTATAGTCATGTATTTATTTTGTCTTTTTAGCATTCTTGGTACATGGCTTAGGAGTCTGTATAGTAAAAGAATGGAAGTGGCCAGATCGAACTATCAACTGAAAAGTATATAGTATGTGCAAGAGGAACGAGAACAAAATAAAAGTTTAACACTTTCATTTTGAAATCCCAATATCAATACATTTATTATCTTCAGTTCAAAGATGTTTAAAGCTTTTGGGTAATTCTCTTCATGCAACTTTCAAGACAACATAATGATTTTGAAGTTGCTGAAATAACAAATTATGATTCACAGTTTGTTATTTTATGGTCTGTATGCCATAAAACCAAAGAAGCCTCAAATATGTCTTTCTCAAATAGCTATGAGACTCATTGTCCAATTAATATTTAAGTGCATTTTTCTTTTCATATACTTACAAATTATGCATATTGGTGTCAAAATGTAAAATATGTGTTAAATATATGCTTAGTATGAAGGATCAAACATTCATAAACGTACTGTAAAGAGCCTTGGTCACGTTATCAGATTATAATACTGTATATTGGAAATATTTAATTAAATTATATTCTTTACTCATTCATTATCTTGTTTAAAGGGTTTCTGGAATATTTAAAAAGGATTATTCAGAGAGTGAGTTCTGAAGAATTGTCTTCACAAGCTGATTGACATCTTCCCCAGTTTCAGCGTGTACAGAATGTGCCGGTCAGTTTCTGTGAGCAGGTCAAGACTTTCTTTTCACTCTTTTCAGGATTTACTCTGCTTTCCCCTTGGAAATCCAGCTCTAAATCACATAAACCTATTCGACTACATTTGCTGCTTTCAGATAGAGCGACATAAATCACCCTGTCAATATCCTTTTTTAGGTTATGTAGGAGTCATTTTCTTGTATCATAGTCACCTTACATTCCATGTGGCATGATTGTTGAAGACCCCACCTCTGCGACACCTATCAACCACTCCAGATGAGATTCAATGGAGCAGTGGTCACACTATGGTACTGATGGAGGTAGGCGAATGCTGTACTCAGCTACCTCTGTCCCTTAAAAATTTAATGAAGTGTAAACTGCAGGAATAACCTCATCTCCATTTAAATGCCTCTGCAACCCAGACTTTGGATCCCTGTTCTAGTCATCAATCAGGGCTCCAAGAGATCATACATTTATCAACTTTTTATCTCCTAAACTTACAGTCATTACACTCATGCTGAGGAGTGAAGAAGATGGAGATTTAGTACCCAAGCGATATTCAAATCCTTCCCTTAAAGTCATGCCCCAAAATTGACTGTAGTTGTCTGCTTTCCATCTGTAATTAAACAAATGTTATTAGTTTTACTTTATGTTATATCATGCTGAGAAATATGATGTACATAGAATGTATTAATTAACATGCTGAACCTCTCCCTATTTCAGACCAGGTTAATTTTCATAGAAAGACAATTAAACTTGGATTGTGGGAGGAAATTGAGATAATGAATGGCCGCCTTTGCTAGCAAAGGAAGATTATACTCATAATTGCATTAAAATGAAGCCAAAAGACTGATCAAACACAAAACTAAAATAACTGCCAAAAAATGCAATTTTGCTACATTTGCTCCTTCAGTATAAGGATGTTTAATTATAGTTAGCGTTTTGATAACGATATCAATGCCCATCAATTATAGCTTAAAACTGTTGCTGACCAATATATTTTATGTTAATGGCTGTAATGGGTACATTTTACTTTCCGTAAAGTATGTAGAGTGCTAGGATAGTGCTGTTATAAGACTTATCAAAGACAGAAAATAATGACTCCAAACATTCACCATTTCCAGTTCTTTCACATATTTTACATGAGAGGAAGAATTTATATTATAAAAATTTTTCATTTTCTCACCCAAAGTCACCTTTATTAATAAAGTTAATCAATTCTGGCTCAACAAGACAGGTATGGTCTGTACATCTCCACTGATTCTCATGGCAATAACTGCAAAAATAAAACAGCTTTATTAAACTAAAAAGAAGAAGGACAAATAAATAATAAAGAAAAGATAAATCTCAGCATAGCAGCTATTCTCATATTTAGCATGTCAAATTGTATAATCAATAACCTGCCATGCAAAAAGTAAAAGCACAAGTTATTATCCAGTCTTGACCATTAGGTCCCAATTGCTTCCCTATCAATAATTTACTGAAGTTTATGCCAAAGTCTTTTACTGTAATTGACATGAATCATGCCTGCTGCATGTATGTGTGAAATTGTTTTTTGCAACATATGGAGCACTGGATACCAAGGGAGCATTGTGACTTTCAAAGAGTAATAAAGCTATTATAGGTGCATTATGGCATACATAAGGGTCATTGTGATGGGATGGTGACTTTGTGACTGGTCTTGTGGGCATTATAGTTGGTAAGGGGGCATTGTGGCTGCATAAATATTATTTTTCATGGGGTTCTGTTGCTGTCATAGTGGCATTGTGGCTTTTATAGAGGCATTGTAACTCATTAAAAAATTATGATTAGCATAAATGTCACTGTGACTCTCATGAGGTGTTATTTTAATGGGGACATTGCTACAGTCATTATGACATGTTGGTGGCATTAGGAACATAATGGCTCTCATACGGGCAATCTGTTTGATTGGAATTATGTGGTGTAAAAGTAAGGAGGCTAGGCAGTAAACAGTTAAGAGGCACATGATAGTTAAATGATGCCTTTTTGCTGGTCTAGAGCAGATGGAAGACATGGGAAAGTAACTGCAATTGGGGAAAATAGTCATTGGAAACAATTTTTGCTTACTCTGACGATATACGTACAGTTAATACTGTATTTTTTCCCAAGTGAATATACACCCATCACTAGAGTTTGGTAAATTTTGTTCAATGGAATTGAAACCATGTTCTCCAGAATGCTGATTTATTGTAATTCGCTTCATGTGAATGCAGTGGCCAGCCATCATTTTGCTGAGCTGTAAAGGGCCAGCATAAGGTTAAAGGGCAAAAAATACCAATTATTCATCTTACTGTTCACATTTCCAGAAACCTCCACTGCTCATTTCCCCCCTTACTTTCCTCTGCGCTTTTTCTTACCCCCACTACACACTGAAACCTGGGGCATCTTCACACTGGGTTGGGATTTCTGGCTGCTACCTCAGGACACAGACTCTAGGCTGGGGCTTTTGTGTGGTACTATACACAGGACATTCCTGTGCCCTTACAGAGTGGATTCTAGACTAGGACTTCCGACTGTGACTAGGCCCAGGTCATCTCTGCGCATGCGCATTGTCAAGATGTGTACCGCGACCTTATGACTTTAAGCACTCTAGACTGACACTTTTGGCCGTGACCAGGTCCAGTATCTTCTTATGCAAGCACTGGGATGTCCCAGGCCCAATCACGGCCAGAAGTCCCTGCATGAAGTAAAGATACCCAGGGTTTAAGTGCGTGATGGCTGCAAGAAATGTCACCAAGAATCTTATGAGAGACAGTAAGCATCAGAGGGGAGAAGTAAGATATTAGGTCTGTTTTTCTACATCTTATGTTTATTATGCTGTGGGGTCTCTCCAGAATAAATGAGCTTCAAATCACATTTCCTGGTAAAATCTGCATGATTGGACAAATTTGAATCTCAACATATTTATTTATCTCTACTCATAACAGCTATATTCATTTGTAGAGTTTGGCATTTTTATTTTCAAAGCACCTAGCTTAAATGGAACAGTATGGTATTCTCCACAGAGCTGCTGTCCATGCATAAGTCCCACTTTACATATACAGTCCTTCTCCAGTGTAGAGAACCTAATAATTGTGCAAGCGAGCGCATGTACAGAAAGTTCAAGGACAGAGATGGATCCGAAAAATTACTGCGCATTTGTGATCCCCAAACTGGATTGCTGCTAGTGTACTTTGCTAACAAATGAATTTGCTAACAGATTGTTAACAAATTACCAGCAAAAGAGATACACGAGAAAAAATAAGACTATACCCCAAAAATTCCCCAAATAGGGCTTTTTATAGATATATTTTTATAGATATATTTTTAGATATTTTAGTATGCATTTTAAGACCTATTTATCTAAATGTAAAAAGCAATTTCATTTATTTGTGACTTTATTTTCAATCTAAATACTGTGGTGTTCAGTTTGCACAACCTACAGAAAACACCTAGTGCTCGGCATATTCCCATGTCTCTGTATCATTGTTATTCTAAATGTCTTATTTTGGTAATGGAAGAGTAAAGTGTTTACTCTGCTACAAAGTCATCAGTAATTTATGATATATCCATGAACCAGAGGACAAGTAAAGCTAACCTTCTCCTATATATTGCAGTAATTAATTTTAGGCCTCTAGTTCCCACAGCCAATTACTGCAGCACTGCATGTCCATGTAATATGCTTGTGTACTCTTTTCACCTCAATATATTCTAAAGATCAATGTTTAATCGTAATTCATGAAGAATGTATTACTATATTTGTGATGCACCATCACATAATTACAAGTTTGAGAAAAATTGTTTCAGGATGTATAAGGTCTCCTAAGTATCCTCTTGCTAATTTTACATGTAAGCTCTTATTCAGTAGGAAAGATGGAAATATGATGTAATGCTTTGATGAAAAATGAACAATCATAGAAACTAATGTCCTATTCTACTAAAGGTTCATATCCATCTCTGTCTTCACTGAATGATGCCTGAGTGAGGCATTATATTCTCCGACAGAGGCGGTCCATCAAATAGTCGACCATGTGATAATCATATAAATGCTTCTGTATAAAACAGGAGACACAAGAAATACAATATGGACCCATGGGAGACTTTGGTCATTGTGCAACAAGGATCCAAAATTCAAAAATTGTAATGTGTAGGAGACCCCCTTATATATTAAGGTAATGTAAAGGCCATATGCTCACTGGTAATAAATGTAATACCCTTTAAAAGAAAAATGTCCCTCTGGTTTTGTTAGTAATGAAATAGCATATTGCTTTGAAGGTATAATGAAAGGATGTTTAATTAATCTCATGCATGAATAAACATATTCCCAAAGTATGTTCCAAAGTTTCAATCGCTTTAAACTGTATAATAAATGGGAGAGGCATATGTGATGGTTATGGATCACTTATACTGAAGTAAAATAGTAGAATAAAATAAAACCATCATAAATAAAACATAATAAAATAATATATATATATGGAAAAAAAAAACATTAGTACCAGTCAAAAGTTCTTTATCAGCTAATTGGATTTTGTGCGATGACCACTCATCAAAAACACATAAAAATGGTTACTTAAAGGTGAAGCACAGAATTCACATGTATGCTAGTGAGGAAGGGGTTAAGGGCAATCTCTATAAATCCTGTGTTCTGGAAGACATATTATATAGTCAAAATTGCACAAAGAGATCAAGAACATATTCAAATATTTCAGAATTTGAATCTAGCAAAGACTTAGTCAAAGAAGTACAATGAAGTTCCTAACATTGGATTGGGGTACTGATTTTATTAGGATGAAATATTTGGAATTTTGCCATTAATATTTCTTTTTCTGTTATATAATTGCCTTCTTTACTTTTCTTCTAGCAGGAAAATAAAACTTTCATAATATTTACAGATATCCCCATGGTTTATGAGTAGCTAAAGTTCAACATCTAATGAGCATCTTATAAACATCTTATATATCTTCATGGACTCGTACTAATGTTTTTTTTTATAAGCATTCATCCAACATTCCTACAGATGATTATGCTATTTTTTTTTTAATATATAATTTTTATTAACTTTTTCAAAAAGAAACAAAACATACCAGATTAAGTTGATAATCAGATACCTGTTCGCAGACAGGGTATAAAGAGATAGTTCTTACATATTTGATTGGTAAAACAAAACAATATAATATAAGAACTTAATACCAATGTATCTTACATCAGTTTAATTAACATGCAATCCAGTTGATACTCTGATTTATTGAAGCCATCTTGTTAGATTAGACCACCTATGTTAGTATTATAGACCTTTGAGTCGGTCGACAGGGGTAGGGGTACTCGGATACTGGGATGGATGGGTTACTTCTGTGGGGATCACGGTTGGTCGGTTCCCAGTTCCGTACCCTGGACCGTCAGTAAAGGGATTGGGGTGAGGATGACGGTAGTATTGTGTCCTGACGCCTCCTGTGGTAACTGGTAAAATCGGTAACCAGCTCTGTGTATGGTTGCTGAGGTGATCGGCATACGGCTTGTACGAACGCTATAGGCAGTAATGTCAAAATAGGCACACACACACATTAAGTCTTTGTTTCAGTGCCTTTCTTTTACTGATGTCCGGTAACAGGTACAGTTCAGGAGGGTAACCAGGTTTTCGGTGCAGGTAGAGATATTTACCCTGGAGATTTGTGAGGCCTCCTCTAACAATGTGTGCGTTGTTTGGGATCAGTCCTGCCTTAAGCTGAACCTGCCACCTTTTACTTTCTTTGGGGTCCTTCTCCACAACTGACAATGAGGACCTTTCCTTGGAGCTACCAATTCTCTTCCTGGGCCCCTGGTCCTATGCTTGGTCAAGTTTGGTGACTCTTTCCCCTTCTTCTTCAGGGGGAGTAGATCCTCCTGATCTGTCCGGGTTTTCTATGCTATTCCTGAATTAATAGCAATCTTGGACTCCGGTGTCCGGGTGAGCTAAAGGGATAATAGTTTTATCTCTTTCTTTCTCCTTCTAGCCTCCATCCCTCTCTCTAGGGCGCTTTCACAACACAGACCTGTTTCCTAGTTCAGGGCTTAACTGGACCCCGGCCAACCGCTCTCTGTCTCTCTCCTCCTTCCTCCCTCACAAGACTAACTGCCACTTTGCTGTCTCCCTGGAAACTGACTCCTCCCCTCAGACCTGGGGTGGAAGGTGTTGTGTGTGCCCAAGTGTACATCTCTCTCTGCACCTATGGATCCTGTGGTAATCCTCCTCAGGGGTGCCACACCTTCATCAAATGATCCCTCCATTCCACTCTCCCCCCCCCTCAATCCAGGCATAATGGACATAGCTATCCCCAAGATCCTCCAGAATGTACCATGCTGTGGAAGTAAAGGGTTCCACCATTTTCTTCTTTTCATTTAATGAGCAGCAATTTACAATAAACTGTTTCCATTTCGGAAGAAATTTGCCAGCTTGCGTTTCCTTATTGCTAAGGGCATCTTGTTGCTCTATTCCCATAAAATGTTTCATTTGAGCTGTTAACTTTTCAATGGGGGGGGTGTTGGGTTCTAGCGAATATTTAAGTAATTGTTTTTTTGCCAGGATAAGTAGGGTGTGGAGCAATTTTGGTGGGTTTCCCCTTTTCCCCTCAGCGTTTTTTGTGTTGTTCAAAAAATTTAACAAGGCTAGATAAGGGGAAAAAGTATAACCCGGACCCCATATGGTGTCGATCATAGCTGATACTTGTCCCCAATATGAAACTGAAGCCGGACATGACCATAGGCCATGCATGAGGTCAGATAGTGGAAGGTGGCATTTAGTGCAAGCTGTTAGCCTGTTTGAAAGTGGGTCTTTCTGTAGGTATGTTAAATGCATAAATGGCGCCATGCATGATTTTATATTGCGTTTCCCTCCATGCTTCATTTCCAATGTGTTTTCTTATTAAATTCCAGCCTGACCTGATCTTATCAGAGATTTCCACATCCTCCAACTGTTGTCTCCAATATCTGAAGAAAGTATCTTGGTGAACTCCTAGTAGATTAGATCTCATTACAGAATAAAGGACAGAAATTGTAGACAACAGAATGACATCTAAGACATTTTGGGAGACCTCAAAGGTCACATCTTTTAAATTGGCCATAATGCATAGTTTGATTTGTTCATATTGGAAAAAATGTTGGGAAGGTAGATTGTATCTGTCTAAACACTCAGTACATGTCATCCATCTTTGCTCACTTGAGTGGAGAAGATGGGATGCATAGTCTACACCTGCTTGTCGCCATTTCAGAAATAGTTTATTTTCATTACCCTGGGGAAATTCTGGGTTTTGCCATATCGGGAGGTGCTTTGAAATCCTGAAAGAAAGGCCGTATTTTTTCCTGACTTTTTAACTGCCAAGGGAAGGAAGGTAAATCAAGAATGAAGGAGGGCAACCAGGTCAAGGGGGTATGCATAGTCGGCTTCCAACGTGTAGTCAGAATATGTACGTCTCTTATGAAACTAGTCTATTATATACTGGAAAAGGCAAGCAAGATTGTAATTTCTGATGCTTAGGAAATTAATGCCTCCGTTGTCTTTGGAAGTCATAAGTTTGCTCATACTAATCCTGGGACATTTTCCTTTCCAAATAAAGTGACTGAACGCTCTATTGAGTATAGTTACGTCCGTGTGTTTCAGGAGTAATGATAAGGTTTGTAGTTGATACATAATCCTGGCTGTAATAATCATTTTTACCAAATGTGCTGTACCCATAAAAGATAGAGGCAAATCTTTCCATGACTTTAATTGATTGACGATTTTTTTTATAAGAGGAGGGTAGTTTAAGGTGTATATAGATGAAGGCAAACGGCCTATTTTAATTCCTAGGTAGGTGATATGTGTGGGTGTTAGGGATATACCATTTAAAGACCTATCTGGGCAGAGTTTTGTTCCCTTTTCGGTTAATGGGAGTATTTCACATTTTTTAACATTGATTTTAAACCCCTAGTAAGAGCCCAAATTTTTAAGTAAGTGTAATACTATAGGTAGATGTCGGGTGGGGTCAGACATAAATAAAATGACATCATCAGGAAAAAAAGCCGCCTGAATTGATTTCCTAGTAAACTGAATGTCTGTGAAAGTGCTTGGATCAGACAAGATGTGGACTAAGGGCTCAAGAGATAAGTTGAAGAGGACTGGGGACAATGGACAACCTTGTCTCATTCCTTACTCAAGGGGGAATGGAGTGGACAGGAAACCCAGGGTGTAAACCTGAGCCCTTGGAGATGAATATCGATTACGAATGTAGTTAAAGAAGGTGCCTGCTAGTGACATTTTTGTTAAGACCATATATAGCCACTCCCAATTTATATTATCAAAAGCTTTTTCAGCACCCAAGGAAACAATCGCTGGGGAGCCCTTTAAATCTGGTGAGGAGTGAATTTTATCTAGTACCAGTAGTACTTTTCTGATATTTAGTGTGGCCGAGCGACCTTTTACAAAGCCCGTCTGGGCAGGGGAAATGAGATGGGGTAAGATGGAGGCCAACCTGTCAGCCATTACTTTAGACATGATCTTAATATCAGTATTAATGAGAGAGATTGGTCTGTATGAGCTGGGGGATAATGGGTCTTTATCTGGTTTTAGTAGTAATTTAATATACGCTGTGTTTGCAGAAGGAAAAATGGGGTTGCCTTGAGATAGTTTATTAAAAATTGATTGTAATAATGGGGAAATTTCCTCTCTCAGAGATTTAAAAAATTAATTTGTGTAACCTTCTGGGCTGGGTGCTTTGTTCAGTTTTAGGTTCTTAATTGTATTCGTGACCACTTCCAAAGAGATAGGTTTGTTTAAAATAGCTTTTTGTTCCTCTGAGAAGCTGGGTAGCTTAACTATATCTAAAAGTGTAATTGAGGAGGAAGGGATTTGATTTGAATTTTTGTAGAGATCTTTATAAAAAGAACCTAATATCTCGTTTATTGTTTTAGGGTTGGTGTGGATTTCGCCGTTGGTACTTTTTAATTGAAAAATTCCCTGTGGTTTTCTCATCCCCTTAGCTAAATTAGCCAACATCCGCCCCGATTTATTTCCGAATCTATAAAATAAGCTTCAGATTTGGATAAGTGAAATTTTTCCCTCAAGTCTGCGTATTGATTGAATTCCACTTGTTTTTGCAACCAGTGGATTTTATTTATGATGGATGGGTCAAGCAAGCATTTGGTGTAGGCTTGTTTTAAGTCAGTAGAGAGTTCCCCATATCTCTTTAGAACTTTTTTTTGTGGGAAAATGTATACACCAAAATTTTCCCCGAGCACCGCCTTCGCCGACTCCCACAGTAATATTGGGTTGTTTTGGTATCCAGCGTTGTCTGAAATAAATTCTTGCCACCATAATTTGAGGGAGAAGGTAAAAGAGTCATCTTTACAGAAGTAATTGGGAAATCTCCATAGAAAATCTGTGCCTCTGGGAAAAGACTGTGATAGCTCCAGAATTACTGGAGCATGGTCCAAAATAGCGATATTGTCTATGTGTACAGAGATCAATTTGGCCAACAGGGAAGGGGAAACAAACATATAATCGTTTCGGGACCATGAATCATTGGCGTGAGAGAAATGTGTAAATTCTCTATTGCTAGGATTAAGGAACCTCTACGAGTCGACTAAGTGACATGTGGACATGAGAGGTGATAGCATCTTGTCATGTGTAGTTGTTGACTGTATAATGCCTGTAATATTTTTCCTGTCTTCATGTACTGACACCACTGAATTGAAGTCACCCCCTACTATTTTATTGAAGTTGGGGTCTAGCAAAAGTCTAGTTTCCAACTGTTTGAAAAAGGATTTATTTCCTTCATTAGGTGCATATACATTATAAACGGATAAAACCCCGCAGGGCGTAGATATTGTTAAGTGAACCAATGTCCCCTCACTATCTATTTGTTGGCTAATAATCTGGTGTGTGAAGTGTTTGTTGATAAGAATTAGGACCCCAGCCTTTTTATTCACTGAAGATGAACCATAAATGGCGCCCACTCATAACTTCTTCACCCGAGGGAAATTTGTCTCTGGAAGATGTGTTTCCTGAAGGAGGGCTATGTCGGGTTTTAGGCGGTTTAGATGTCAGAGGATTTTCATATGTTTTTGGGGAGATCTCAAACCCTTAACATTCCTTGATACAATATACATAAATAGAAGTAATATGGTCAAATCGAATTGGTGGAGTATTTGTAAAATAAAGATGGCAGTGATGACATTCAACTGGAATAAAGAAATGGAAATCATTCTCAACATTATATACCAAAATTGAACAACAAACATTCAAAACAGTAGAACATATTAGTTCTAGCATGAGCTGAGGCATTTTGTCCCAGCTTGCTAGGAAAAACCTTTCCTCTGGTCTTCACTTCTGCCTGACCATGTGTATAAGATTTTCAAATAAAATCTCCCCTGTTTAGTTATTTTCATTTTTTTTGCTTTTTCCCCTCATTTGCTCCCCGTTCTATCCCTCCTCCCCCAATTAGTAAAACTTGTCATTTACTGTATTAGGAGTCCAAAGAGAGAGAGGGAAGGGTGGGAGCAGTAATTTCCAATTGGCCACTCAGATCGAGGCGTCAAATGTGTAGAGAGGATAATTTCCTGAATAATTAACTTTTTTTTGTCACGTTTTTGTTATGTCTCCGTTCTCCTTTACCTGTTCGGCTTCCGAATCTCTCTGAGGTTCTTGGACATGAAGCCTCATTGTCATCTTGAGGGGTCCAATCCAGGCTGACCCCTGGGCACAGCAGGTTATTGACAAAAGTTTTGGCTTTGTCCGGAGATATGAATTCACGAAAAGAGCCATTTGAGTATTTCAATCGTAGAGTAGCTGGGCAGCGGAGTTGAAAGCGGACCTTTTCTTTATGGAGTCCAGTGCAGATGGAGCTAAATGCTTTGCGTTTTCTGGTCACCTCAATGAAGTAATCCTCAAAGAGCAAAATTTTATGACCCTGAATGACCAACGGGTGACTGAGTTGTTTATAAGCTGATATAATGTCTGCTTTATCGTTAAAATCCAGGAATTTCATGATGACCTGTCTAGGTCTGAATGTGCCCCAGTTCGTGGATGTTGAGGGTGGGGAGCCATTCCAGTGTACTCTTTCCACCTTTCAGCCCTTAGGTAATTTTAGAGCCTTTGGGATATCGTTTTCACATAGTGGTTTCAGTACACTTTGGGGATATGATTCCGGTAGTCCCACCAGATGCAAGTGGCTCCTCCGGGAGCGATTCTCCAGGTCATCAATATGGTCTCTCAGGATCATGTTTTCACGAGCAATAGCTGTCCCTTTTGCTTGGTCCTCCTTTGAGTCATCCTCAATGGTCGATACCCGCAATTCTAAATCAGTCTGTTCGGCTTGTTCATCTTACCTAACCTGTAAGTCCATCAGGGAAGAATTAAGTGTAGATTGAATGATAGATTTAATTTCCGGTAGCAATTTAGCCTTGACCTCAGCTGCCAGTTCCGATGGGTCCATTTGTGTGTTCCCTTTCCTTACCGAAGAGGTGCGGGGTGGTCTAAGGGAGTGGCATGCCTCCTCGTCACCATCTATTTGGGAGAGTTGTTTCTCTTGATCAAGAATTGAGGCCATCTTGGTATGATTAGAAATATCAATATGGCGAGAAGAGGTGGGCTGCTTTTGCCTTCTACGAAGGAGGTAGCGGTTCATAAACATATTTAAAGATAGCCTTCAGCTAGGTGACGACAACAAAGACCTTGAGGGTTCTGAATGTGGGGATCAGATGGTTAAATGGGAAACCATAGGAGAGAACATAAGCTGTTATTTGGAATTCACATGATCGGCGCCTGAACCAGAAGACTTACAGATTCATATTTTGCAGGTTGTTCTTATTTCATGGTCATCAGAGCAAGCTGCCTATTGTCCATTTATAGATTTTATAGATTTTATGCCTCACCGTGGCTGGCTATTAGAAGCTAGCAGTAATAAATCTTGGATGCAGTACCGGGTTAAGACTGGTTATGGTGTTATTTTGCATATATCCACAAGATGCTGCCAGAGACTCTGCGATGGTGATATTAGAGAGCTTCAGTATATTAGGAAATAGAGAAAAGGAGCCCACTGCAGGATTTTCATGTGCACAGGCTTTTTTTCTTTTTTTCCACCTATAGAGCAGAATCTATGTGTCTATAGAGGTTTTATAGTGGAAGGGTGATGCCACATATAGGACCCTTTTCTATTGGATTGACCAGTGTGGATTTATTGTGGCCTCTGTCAGAGTCTGTGCTGCTAATAACCAGCTTCTCCTCGGGTCTCACTCTCCCCAAGATGGTGGGCGCTTCTGTGGCAGGCGGCAGATGTGGCTCAGGGTCTTCCCCTACCTCCGCTCCGGATCTTACCGGACAGCGACTCAGCAGTCACAGTGCTTCTCTCCGGTCACCAATTCTTGTCCTTTGCAGCAGGAGGGAGCCAAATCCCAAGTGATCCTCAGAGCCTTCGCGTGACCTCCCCAGTCAGGACTGCCGGCACCCTCGTGGGCGCGCTCCTGGACTGCCCAGCAGGAAAGACCGCGGCTTCAGGGATCCAGGTAGGGCGAATCTCAGAAATTGATACCGCTGCTCTTGGAGGCTCTCCGAGGGATGCCTTCCGATCCTGGGTTGTTACCTGAGATGTTAGAACGGTGGATTGACCCGAGAAACTTCCATATGCTATTTTAGTACTATTAATATTGATATTTTTTATCTTTTGAATGTATCTAGAGAGACAGATTGTTATTTAAACTCTATTAAGGAGTCATATTACATCTATGCTCCACTTTTTGCTTGCTTCATGCTCCATTTAGGGCAGAAAAACATATTGTCACTTATAAAAGTCCAACTTGCATCCCCTTCAATTTCTATATATTTTACCACTATCTCTGATAGATAAAGAATATTTATCTATACATTTTAAATAGATCAATGGCTATTAGCTGATTGTCAATCTCAGAATTTGTATGTAGTTCTACCACACTTTCCCAAAGGAAGAAAAATAATGAAAACAACAGACAGGTGAGCTAAATCAATAAGATCATTTCATTTGTAGTTTTTTGCTGCTTTAGGATACATGTTAAAAATAGAAACCTTTTCTTTAGAAAGGAAAGATTTTATATTGAAGATAAAGGGCAGTCCAAACTTCCAACACCAGGGAAATACTTTTGAACATACACACCTGTTCATGCAGTGATTTTCCTTGTTCTTACTGAAATGTGCACATTATACAGTAGGTTGAGACTGAAGGCAGAAAAACTATGTAGGAACACATATGGAAAAAAGAAGTAAAACACATGTGAAAGAAACCAAAATGTATTAAACCTTAGATTTCTCAAAATACTCCCCTTTTACTCTAATGACAAACACACCCATGGCATTCTCTCAAACAACTACACCAGGGAGTCACCAAGAATGATTTTCCAACAATCTTGAAGGTGTTTCCAGAGATGCTGAACACTTGTTGGCTTCTTTTCCTTTACAATGTGGACCAACTCATTCAAAATTAATCTCAATTAGATTGCGGTCAGTAAATTATGGAGGCAATTTCATCTGATGCAGCACTCCACCCCTCACCTTCTTGGTCACATAGCCCTTACATAGGCTAGCGATGTGTTTTAGGTCATTGTCACCTTGCAACACAAATAAAAGTCCCATTAAGTGCAAACGAGATTGGATGGCATGTCATTACACAATGCTGTGGTAGCCATGCAGCATAAGTGAGCCTTGAGTTTAGATGAAATCAATACAAGTGTCACCAGAAGATCAGCCCCACGCAAACTTACCTCCCCCTCCATGCTTCAAAGTGCACACCACACATGTAGAAAACATCTGCGTACATTTTCTGCCTTTTCTGAGGCTGGTAACTCTGATGAATGTTTACTCTGTAGCAGAGTTAATTATGTGTTTTCCTTTCCTGGCACAGTCTTCATGAGAGTCAATTTCTTCATGGCAATTGATGGTTTTCATGACTGCACTTCAAGATACCTTCAAAGTTCTGGCAATGTTACAAATTTACTTAAAGTAATGATGGACTGTTGTTTCTCTTTACTTATTTGAGTGATTCTTCCATTATTCTGGCTTAGATCAGTTATGGAAAAGGGCTCAGCCATGTGTGGAACTATATACCAACACTGCCTCCGCAAAACACCTTTTGATGGTGGCAAAACCTTTACAAAAGCCAGTGATTCCACAAATGCACTTTTGACATGCACTTTTGACAATGTTAATTGGAAGCAATATCAAGTGATTAAAAGATGAAACTGCTTGAGAAAATGGCAAACGGTGCAAATGTTTTAGAGTAAAAGGAGGTTACTTTCACTAATAGAAGGTTTAACACATATTCAGGTCATTTTCACATGTGTTTCTTTACCCATCTTTCCATATGTATTTCTTTGTGGTTTTCTGCTTTCAGTCTGAAACTAAAATGTGCACATTCCAATAAGAAAAAGGAAAACCATTGAATGAATTGGTGTGTCCAAACTTGTGACCTATACTGTACACAAGCAACAATTTGCTTTATTGGATGCATAAACTATATATTTTAGCTGACAGTACTTAGTTTCCATATCTATAGTAGAATTGAATGGTTTACTCAGTATATGAAAGATAAGGGTAAGTTTGTCAAATAGGATATATTCAAATTGTTTGACTAATCCATCCTTGGCCTAATATTTTCTTAAAGCATTGCTAATTAGTATTGTTCAACATATTTATTTATTTTACCATACCATCAAGCATCTGTGTATTGTAAATGAGTAGTTGTTTATTAACATCAGTATTACAAATTGCTGAAATTGTGATATTAAAGGGAATATGTCAGGAGGATCAATCTCCCCAAACCGCTTAAATGGTTATGTACCTCTTTCAAAGATGGACTTTTCCTTACTTTTATTTATAAAATCCACCACTCCATAACCAAAAAATCCACATTTTAATACATATGCAACAGAGGTTAAAGTGCCCTGGGCGTGATCGGAGCACTTCCAAGCCTCTTCATTCCCGTTTCTATTGACCTTGCTAGCTCCACCTTCTTCTGTTTGAGTGACAACTTATTGGTTGTGTAGTCTAGTTAGTGAGCAGTCAGGTAACCTGAAGAAGGTGGCATTAGGCAGGTGGTGCAAAGAATTATACCTGCACTATTAGCAGAATTAGAAATATACAGTAAAATACAAAGCTTTAAAATCAATTACAAATGCTTAACATGAACACAGCACAAATAATTTACTTATAGTATCTAGGGATTAAATTATGCACAAAATATAAAAACCTAAGTAATAGTTAGCTTAACTATTTACCATTACTACTGATTTGGAGCATATACAGTATGAAAATATTTTATTTTAACCCCATTACCACCTTGGACATATGAGTACATCCAAAGTCGTATCCCCGCACTCCATGCGGGCTCCGACACTGAGCCCGCATGTTTTCAGGCACATGACTGCAGATCTGTACAGCTGACATGTGCCCCTAACATTCACAATGCATCCACGGCTGTTAACATGTTAAATGCCGGTGTCAATCTCTAACAGCGGCATTTAACATGCACGCGCCGGAAGCAGGTAACTAATCCTGCCCATCGGCCACTTGCAGTCATGTGACACGGGCGCCGGTTGGCATGACAACCCGGGGTCTGCAGGAGACCCCTGTGGTTGTCATAGAAGATCTGCTATAAGCACCTCCCAGCGGTCGGTGCTCGTAGCAAGTGAGCATTTTTGCTAAATACAGCAGGGCTATGTGATGAGCGCAGCTTCTAGTCTCCCATAAAGACTATTGAAGCTAGTGAAAAACAGAAAAAAATGTTTTTCAAAATATTAAAAAATATATAAAAGTTCAAATCACCCCCCTTTCGCCCAGTTCAAAATAAAACAATAAAAAATATCAAATATACACATATTTGGTATCGCCACGCTCAGAATCGCCAGATCTATCAATATATAAAAAGAATTAATACTATTGGCAAACGGCGTAACGAGAAAAAAATCAAAATGCCAGAATAAGGTCTTTTTGGTCACTTCAACATTGCAATAAAATTGTATGTACCCCAAAATGGTATCAATACAAAAGTCAGTTTAACGCGCAAAAACTAAGCCCTGACCCAGGCGGAGATTCCGAAAAATGGAGACGCTACGGGTCTCGGAAAATATCAACTTTTTTTTTTTTCAACTTTGGATTTTTTTTCACCATTTAAATAAAAAAGAACCTATTCATGTTTGGTATCTGTGAACTTGCAATGAACAGGAGAATCATAATGGCTGGTCTGTTTTAGCATTTAGTGAACATGGTGAAAAAACAAACAATTGTGGAATTGCACTTTTTTTGCAATTTCACCGCACTTTGAATTTTTTTCCCATTTTCTAATACACAATATGCTAAAAATAATGGTGTTGTTTAAAGTACAACTTGTTCCGCAAAAAAAAAGCCCTCATATGACTGAATTGACCAAAAAATCTAAAAAGTTATGGCTCTAGGAAGATAGGGAGCAAATAACGAAAACGCAAAAATGGAAAAACCCAAGGTGGTAAAGAGGTTAATCAAATGTGGACAAAATACAAGCATTTTCAGAAATGATAGTAGGACACTGCACACTAAGGAAGCAAATGAGAAATTTCTAAGATACATCAATAAAAAAAAGTACATTTAAACAAAATAAAATGGTGCTAAGCTCTTTTATGTTATATAAAATATCTTACTAGGTACTCTAAATACAACGTTAAAGAGTTGTTAGCACTAAAACAATTTTCGTAGAAAGGCTTCCTAATGGCAAGCCGATAACAGGATAGCCCACTACTGGTATATCTCGCTATCAGTTGCAATCTGTGGGGAACCTTAACATCAAGTATTGAATTACTAGAAAAAAATTCAAAATTAAGAAATTGAAACATTATCTAGTTCCCATTGACAAGGCTGTACATGCAATGCTTGGATGTTAAAGGTCCTCCAGAATAAGAGATGCTATTTGTGTTTACTCTCCTCTCAGGCTAATAAATGAGGGTCCTAAACACAATATCCTTACCCACGCCCTCGACTTTTATTAATTTGAATATTCAGTTGAGGCAATCCAACTACTCTGTTTCCCTGAAAACATGACAATAATATTTTTTGCTCAGAAACAAGGGTTAGGGCTTGTTTTTAGGAGATGTCTTATTTTTTTTCCACGAACAACAATACGCATAATCAAACAATATTTATTCAAATATAATCATGTCATCACACACACTGTACATGCTCATACAGTGGGTACGGAAAGTATTCAGACTTCTTTAAGTTTTTCACTCTTTGTTTCATTACAGCCATTTGGTAAATTCTAAAAAGTTCATTTTTTTTTTCATTAAAGTACCGTATTTTTCGGACTATAAGACGCACTCTTTTCCTCCAAAATTTGGAGGAAAATGGGGGGTGTGTCTTATAGTCCGAATGTTGGGGGGGTGTATATATATGTGGAGGGTGGGGGGAATGGTAGCAGTGGAGGAGCGGGGCACAGGAGGCAGCAGCCGCCAGCTGCAGCCTACACTGTCCCCGCTGCTAAAGAAAATGAATATTCACTGCTCCCCATGCCCATGGGGCGTGGGGAGCACTGAATATTCATGCTCCTTAATAGCAGCACACAGTGTAGCCACAGTACGGCTCCTGCTGCTGCCGGAATTGCCTGTGCCCGCTGTTAAAGGACATGAATATTCTACCTCTCTCCACGCCCATGGGAATGGAAAGGGGTGAATATTCATGCCCTTTAATAAGCGGGCACACGCAATAGCCCGGCAGCAGCAGGAGCTGCAGCGCGGCAACACTGTGTGCCGCCTATAAAGGAGAGCGAAGTCACTGCTCCCCGCGCACAGAGTCCCGGCGTGGGGAGCAGTGACTTCTGGCAGCTGATCTCTCCATGTGAGCCGCTCATGGCAGTGACGTCATGCGCGGCTCACATGGAGAGATCAGTGCGGACAGACAGGACGCAGAGCTGGAGGAGAGAAGAAAGGTGAGTAGGACTGTTTATTTTTTTTTTATGTGCAGTCTGATGGGGATTAGGGGGAACATGCATATTAGGATAAGGATGAGGGGGCCATGCATACCAGGGTAAGGATGAGGGGGCCATATATACTAGGATAAGGATGAGGGGGCCATACATACCAGGATAAGGATGAGGGGTGCCATGCATACTAGGATAGGGATTAGGGGTGCCATGCATACCAGGATGGGGATTAGGGGTGCCATGCATACCAGGATAGGGATTAAGGGTGCCATGCATACCAGGATGGGGATTAGGGATGCCATGCATACCAGGACAGGGATGAGGGGTGCCATGCAAACCAGGACAGGGATGAGGGGTGCCATGCATACCAGGACAGGGATGAGGGGTGCCATGCATATCATGATAGGGATGAGGGGTGCCATGCATACCAGGACAGGGATGAGGGGTGCCATGCATATCAGGACAGGGATGAGGGGTGCCATGCATATCAGGATAGGGATGAGGGGTGCCATGCATACCAGGATGAGGATTGCTGTGGCATGCATACCAGGATAGGGATTAGGGGTGCCATGCATATCAGGATAGGGATTAGGGGTGCCATGCATACCTGGATAGGGATTAGGGGTGCCATGCAAACCAGGATGGATGGGGATCGAGGGTGCCATGCATACCAGGATAGGGATTAGGGGTGCCATACATACCAGGACAGGGATGAGGGGTGACATGCATACCAGGACAGGAATGAGAGTTGCCATGCATACCAGGATAGGGATGAGGGGTGCCATGCATACCAGTATAGGGATGAGGGGTGCCATGCATACCAGGATGGGGATGGGGATCACGTATAAAAGGAAGGTGGGGCATATTTACCAGGATGGGGGATATTGTCAGAATTGGGGGACATTATCCCTATACCAGTGTCAGCAGAAGACCCCCTCCCCCTTAAAAGTGCATCATGAACACATTTTTTGCTTAAATTTTTTTTTTTAATTTTCCTCCTCTAAAACCTAGGTGCGTCTTATGGTCCGGTGCGTCTTATAGTCCGAAAAATACGGTACATTCTGCACCCCATCTTGACTGAAAAAAAAACATAAATGTAGACATTTTTGCAAATTTATTAAAAAAGAAAAACTGAAATACCCCATGGTCATAAGTATTCAGACCCTTTGCTCAGTATTGAGTAGAAGCACCCTTTTAAGCTAGTACAGCCATGAGTCGTCTTGGGAATGATGCAACCAGGTTTTCACACCTGGATTTGCGGATCCTCTGCCATTCTTCCACACCTGGATTTGCGGATCCTCTGCCATTCTTCCTTGCAGATCTTCTCCAGTTCCGTCAGGTTGGATGGTGAACGTTGGTGGACAGCCATTTTCAGGTTTCTCCAGAGATGCTCAATTTGGTTTAGGTCAGGGATCTGGCTGGGCTAGTCAAGAATGGTCACAGAGTTGTTCTGAAGGCACTCCTTTGTTATTTTAGCTGTGTGCTTAGGGTCATTGTCTTGTTGGTAGGTGAACCTTCGGCCAAGTCTGAGTTCCAGAGTATTTTGGAAGAGGTTTTCATCCAGGATATCTCTGTACTTGGCCACATTCATGTTTCCTTCAATTGCAACCAGTCGTCCTGTCCCTGCAGCTGAAAAACAACCCCATAGCATGATGCTGCCACAACCATGTTTAACTGTTGGGATTGTATTGAGCAGGTGATGAGCAGTGCCTAGTTTTCCCCACACATACCGCTTAGAATTATCACCAAAAAGTTCTCTCTTTGTCTCATCAGACCAGAGAATCTTATTTCTCATAGTCTGGGAGTCCTTCATGTGTTTTTGAGCAAGCTCTATGCGGGCTTTCATATGTCTTGCACTAAGGAGATGCTTCCGTCGGGCCACTCTGCCATAAAGGCCTGACTGGTGTAGGGCTGCAGTGATATTTGACTTTGTGGAACTTTCTCCCATCTCCCTACTGCATCTCAGGAGCTCAGCCACAGTGATCTTGGGGTTCTTCTTTACCTCTCTCACCAAGGCTCTTCTCCCACGATTGGCTAGACGGCCAGGTCTAGGAAGACTTCTGGTGGTCCCAAACTTCTTCCATTTAAGGATTATGGAGGCCACTGTGCTCTTAGGAACTTTGAGTAATGCAGAAATTCTTTTGTAACCTTGGCCAGATCTGTGTCTTGCCACAATTCTGTCTCTGAGCTCCTTGGGCAGTTCCTTTAAGTTCATGATTCTCATTTGGTCTGACCTGCACTGTGAGCTGTGAGGTCTTATATAGACAGGTGTGTGCCTTTCCAAATCACGTCTTATCAGTTTAATTAAACACAGCTGGACTTCAATGAAGGAGTAGAATCATCTCAAGGAGGATCACAAGGAAATGGACAGCTTGTGGCTTAAATATGAGTGTCTAAGCAAAGGGTCTGAATACTTATGACCATGTGATATTTCAGTTTTTCTTTATTAAAAATTTGCAAAAATTTCTACATTTCTGTTTTTTTTTCAGTCAAGATGGGATGCAGAGTGTACTTTAATGAGAAAAAAATGAACTTTTTAGAATTTACCCAATGGCTGCAAAGAAACAAAGAGTGAAAAATGTAAAGGGGTCTGAATGCTTTCCGTACCCACTGTATATATACATACACACTGCACATACACATGTTGTGGGGCAGTAAGGGGAATTATATGCGAGGGACGGTATGTATCCCCTAGCATGCGCATAGAGGTATATTGAACCCTCTGGAGTGCATTGCAATTACAGACACACCTGTGGTTGCAGTGCAAAATAACGGTAAGTTTGAACTTGGTCAAACTATTTGACCAAGTCGAATTTAAGAAAATCCAGCATTGGCTTTTATTTTTGGAGTGAACTACAGGATGGCAGTGGGGCAGTTCACTCCCTCCAGCCCAGGTCTAGCATATGGCTCATGTCCGCAGTTTTCATTTAAAACTTGCAGCAAAGGTTTGGGTGTGTCAGTTTTGTGTTTGCAAGCTGCAGAGCAGAAGGCTCTGCAATAGTGGCCTGTGTGACCTGAACACAGAGCCCAAGAGGAAAGCAAAACTCCAGGCGTACGTCAGCACACACAGAGTGGTGCAGTCACCCACGGTAACGGATTTGGAGACGGACTGTGTTACGACCCGGCTGCGATCCAGAGGATACCGTTTACCTTTACTTTGTGAGTTTTTGGAAAATAAAAACATTTAAGTTGAACTTTACTGGGTCACTGCTAGTGTTGAGCCACCCCCGTAGTGTTCGAGTTCGGTTCGGTTGGTCGAACACCCGTGTGTTCGCCGAACTGTTCGTCGAACTGTTCGTCGAACACCTTCGAACACCGTTAAAACCAATGGCAGGCAAAAAAAAAACACATAGAAACACATAGAAAACACCTTCAAAGGTGTCCAAAAGCTGACAAACTGCTCAGAAGACACAACTAACACATGGAAAAGTGACAAGTACATATAGTCATGCGAAAAGAAAAGAGGTGGAGGAGTAAAAGGAGGGGGAGACACAGATATAGGCATGTCATGCCCTTCTAAAATCCAAAAAGTGAGAAGCCGACACGGCCAGTCCGCTCCTGCCCGTGCCACCTCCGTGTCGCCGGGTTTGTGCCAGAGCCACGGTGAACCCTGACGGCCAGCCCCCCTCTCCCAATACTGGTGCCTGTCCGCTGGTGGGTCGAGCGAGCCCCCCTGTGTGGAGGCAGCTCTAAGCTTTTTAATTTAAATTGTCACTCTAATTTGAATGAATACACTTTAAATCCATTTACAAGGATCTATTGGAGGGCAAGTCTCATGCCAGCAGCCGCGTAATTCCAGCTCCAGTAGCGTCCACTAAAGCTGCTGCAGTTAAAAAGCTTTTATAAGGATCGAGCTCGGCTGTCCACCGCAAGGCATCCTACTGCCAGTCCCACCCCCTATGCCTTGGGGTGCCTCCTGATGCTCTTCACTGAGTATCCCGTGGTCCCGAAGCATTTCCTTTGAAAAAATTAAGTGTCCAAACTACAGGTGGTGTAGCTTGCTTAACAGCCGGGATAATCCGCTGACTAGCAGACACTGCTACTAGGCACAAAGTATTTCCTGGGCTAGATGCAGTAAAAAATTTGTAATTAGATACTCTCGTTGGATGCTGAGAAAGCATTCCATAGAGTCTCCTGGCACGCCATATATGATTCTCTTAAAAAGCTTGGGGTAGGGGTCTAGGTGACCCTTTTATAGCCAAAATCACGGCCCTGTATCACAATACGTCACCTAGGCTGAAGATAAATGGAACTGTAGCACCCTGAAGGCTCGGTTGCTACAGAGGTATTGCACCTCACCCAGAGGTGTGATATCTCACTCTCAGGTAAGGATGGAGTGTGGATCAGGACCCGACACCTGCATGCATTACACCACATTGCCGTGGGGCAGGACGACCAATATGCATCTGAGATGGGCACGACAGTCCCTGTCCCTGGCTGGAGTGGGGGGAGGGAACACTGAGGAAGGGGAACCCTGTAGTGCAGGAGCAGGGAGGAAGCAGTTCCTGGGTGCATTGAGAAGGGAGTATAAAAGGTGGGCACCATCTTAGTTCAGTGCAGAGAAGTCTGAGCAGAAGTGGCAGGGAGCAGGGGCTCTGCATGAGCTCTGCTCCGGAGGCGGACCTAGTATCAGAGGCCCAGGCCTGAAAGAGGGAGAAGGAAGGAAGAGGAGCGGAGAAGGCTCCAGGAACGAGGAATGAAGGGATCCCAGGGGTGCGGACGGGCGAGTCGACACCGCACGCCCGAATCCACCTGCGTGGAGGGGTCAGGCCAAAGGGGGAGACCGGTCCCCGAAACTAGTGGAGGCAGGAAACGACCCTCAGCTAGAAACCGGAGGCTGTGACATTTTATGTGGCGCAGCCCCTCGCTACACCCGCTAGGAAGGCAGCACATAGGGTCAGGGAAACTGGCGCCAAGTTTACCAAGAAGAGGCCCGAGGCAGCCGGACAGAAGGGTTGGTAAGAAAGGCCAGACAAAGGACACGCAAAGGGGGTCCTGTGAAGCGCTCCAAAGTTATCTGGGAGATTGTCAGAGCCCCTCACCTGGTGAGCACAGTACGACGTGGGCAGCCGTTACCTGCAGACGTGGTCTGGATAATAAGAACTGTGAGTAAAGGCCCTGGACTGCATCACTGACTCCGTGTCGTTACTGCTGCTGCCCTGCACCATCACCCCCATCCTCCGCATACACTGCCCTGAGGCTATACTCCTCCCGTGGGGAGTTATGCTACGCTCTGCTGCACCCACAACACCAGCCTCAGCGGTCTGCCCTGCAGCGGCGGTTCACTCTGACCGCAATCCACGGGTGGCGTAGTCGGACATTTAAACATCAAAACCACATAAATAGTTCCGCCACTGGTTTGACCACCCTGAGCCACGGAACCGGGTCGCCGCCACGAAGACTACAACCACCAGCATCCACCAAAAAGGGTCCGGCTCCGGGTGTCCCAAGGCCCAGGGGGTGCATCAGAACATTTTCATCACCTTTCACAATCACCAATGGGATAAGGCAGGGATGTCCTCTGTCCCCTCTCTTATACATCCTAGTGACGGAGCACCTGCTCTCATCAATTCGCCATAGCCCCAATATTAGGTGGATTGAGGTGGGAGGCACCGAGTACAAGTGCTCTCTATTTGCTGATGATGTCCTAGTATATATCACTCAATCACATATATCCATCCATGCTGTTATGGCTGAAATAGATCACTTTGTTACATGGTCAAATTTTAAAATCAATGCAGCGAAGTCTGAGGCCCTCGATGTCTCCCTCCCCAAATCCATATAGGATTCCATCCAGTCCAACTTTTCCTTTGCCTGGCCCTCACAGGGTATCAAATACTTAGGAATTCCTATTCATAGAGACCTCTCCCATCTATGTTATCTTAATTTTGGGCCCTTTATTGAACAACTCCATACAGACCACGGTTGGCAAGTTAGAACTGTAAGATTCACTACGTGAACCACTGGTGTTTTGTGGAAAAGCACATGTACACTGTGTTCCAAATTATTATGCAAAAAGTATTTAGGAGTGATAAGGGAAGAATTTGTTTGTTTGTCAGTTAAACTCATTGATGGTGATGTGTGTCAGGGCTCTTTATATCACTGTAAGCAATTGCAGACACCTGTGCTAATTAGTTTGGCAGGTGTGTCCAATGAAAGGCAAGACTACTTAAGAAGGTTGTCTCACATTATTAAGCAGCCTACATTTTCTGCCAAAATGGGAAAGAAAAAGGATGTGTCGGCTGCTGAGAAGCAACAAATTGTGGAGTGTTTAGGTCAAGGCATGACTACAATCAACATTGTGCGATGATCAGGATGAAGTGTCTTGGCAATCAAGAAGTATGTAGCTGATTCACAGTACACACGTGTGCATGCTGATAAGGGCAAATTGAGGACTCTTTCCTACAGGTAATTACGTCAGGTTAAAAGAGCAGCGGCAAAAAAGCCTTGTCATAGCAGCAGACAAGTTTTTGAAGCTGCTGGTGCCTCCAACGTCCCCCGAACAACAAGATGCAGGGTCCTTCAGAGGTTTGCAGCTGTGCATACGCCATCCTGTCGACCTCCTCTATCCACTTCACACAAGCAGAAACGGCTCCAGTGGGCCAAACATTACATGAAGACTGATTTCAAAACTGTTTTGTTCACGGATGAGTGCCGTGCAGCGCTCGATGGTCCAGATGGATGGAGTGGAGGATGGCTGGTTGATGGACACCCCACGCAAACACGGCTACAGCGCCAACAAGGAGGAGGTGGAGTAAGGTTTTGGGCTGGAATCATTGGGAGAGAGATTGTCTGCCCCTTTAGGATCCCTGAAGGCGCTAAAGATGAACTCCATAATGTATGTGGATTTTCTCAAACAGCACTTCCTGCCATGGGTCAAGAAGAAGAACCGTGTATTTCACAGCAAGATCATTTTTTTGCATGATAATGCACCATCTCATGCTGCACATAAAACATCTGCATCTCTGGCTGATATGGGCATAAAAGGGGACAAACTTATGGTGTGACCCCCATGCTCCCCTGACCTCTACCCCATTCAGAACCTCTGGAGCATCATCAAAAGGGGTGTCTGTTAGAACCTTGCTCTTAGGTTTTTTCCTTTGCTGGTCACATGACCTTGTTGGCCTATTTAATCCTGCTCCACCCTTCTGGCTTTGCTGGACTTCATTGTATAACTACTTTCTAGCTAGCCTGTGCTCTGTATCTAACTCTGTTAGTTTGCTTGGTCTACGGACCTCTATGTTCTATATATTTTGTTTGTTCGTCTGTCTGCTACTATTTCTGTTAGGAGGTGTCCCATTTTCCTCCCAGTCCTTAGTACTTGTAGGGATTCCTTCCCCACATCTATAGGTCTCCGTACAGACTAGCTTAGGACTTTAGCAGGTCTGATCGCAGGATCAGGTTCCCTGTTACATCGTAGGGATTCAGCTGAGTTCTATCGTAGGGACAGATCTCCTCTCTTTCCTTAGCTCTGGTAGCAGAACATAACAGTAAGTCCAGCCTGCAAATTCTCTAAGGAAAGATTTTTCTGTTCCATCATGGTGTCGGTTCAGGATTTGGCTCATCGCCTGCAGGGACTCTCTCTGGAGGTGGCCGAGCTCCGTCAGCACGTGAGTAACTGTCCTGGAGCACATTTCTTGGAGCCTAAGGTATGTTTGCCGGATTTATTTTTTGGTGAACACCGAGAATTTTTTTCATTTAAAAATGCTTGCTTATTGTATTTTCGTTTGAGACCCAAGTCCTCTGGAGATGAATCCCAGCGCATAGGGTTCATAATGTCACTTTTGCGCAAAGAGCCTCAGGAGTGGGCCTTTTCTTTGCAACCTAGTGATACATGCTTCAGATCAGTGGATAGTTTTTTTTCTGCTTTGGGACTATTATATGATGATCCTGACCGTGTCGCATCAGCTGAGACTGAGTTGAGACGTTTGAAACAGGGATCAAGTAATGTGGAAAAATATTGTACTCATTTCCGTCGTTGGTCTACTCAAACAGGGTGGAACGATTCTGCTCTGAAAAGTCTATTTCTTGCTGGGCTCAATGAAAGGGTTAAAGACCTGCTAATTGCTTATCCTACACCTGAAGATTTGCAACAGGCTATGCAATTAGCTATACGGGTGGATAGGAGACTGCGTGCAAGGGTTAATGAGAGCAAATCCTCTGCTATGTCAGTTTCTGGTTATGAGAATGTGTGTACTAACAGTGGTGAACCGATGGAGATTGGATCGGTGGCACTTCGCTCTCAAGAAAAAGACCGTAGATTTTTTGAAGGCTTGTGTTTCTATTGCGGAAAATCTGGTCATTTGATTAAAGGCTGTGAGCTTCGTATGAAGAAAAAAAAAAAAATGGTCAGTCATGCCCGTATTGCCTGTTTAAATTCCAAGGGTGTATTTTTAGCTGCTTCCACGATTGCTCAGGAAAAATTAATGGAATTTCGGGTGTTTGTTGATTGTGGGTCTACTCTGAATGTAATTGATGGGGGATTCTTGGAAAGACTCAATTTAAAACCCGAACCTTTATCATCCCCCATTGCTGTGGTTTCTGTGGATGGTTCCCCTTTGAAGAATATTACTCTCAAGGTCTGTGAATTTCCTCTCACTATTAATGGTGTTCACCATGAGAAATTGGATTTGGTAGTTTTGAATAACTTGCCTTCTCCAGTAATATTGGGATTGCCCTGGTTAAAATTTCATAATCCTGTACTGGATTGGTCTACCAGTGAAATTAAATCCTGGAGCAATAAATGTTATGACAAGTGTTGTAACGGGCGTATTGCAGCTTTGGATAGGGGAGAATTGCCTGTTCCTATTCAGGATTTTTGGAGAGTTTTTTTCTGAGAAGGAATCGCAGGTTTTGCCTCCCCATAGAGACTATGATTGTTCTATTGAATTTGTCCCTGGAGCGACTCTTCCTAAAAGTCGTTTATTTAACCTTACTATTCCTGAGAGGAAGGCTTTGGAGGAATACATACAGACAAGTTTGGCCGCCGGTCACATTAGGCCCTCTAAGTCTCCTGTGGCGGTTGGATTTTTTTTTGTAAAAAAAAAGGACGGCGGTTTACGTCCTTGTCTGGATTTTCGTGAGATTAACAAAATTACTGTACGCAATCCTTACCCACTGCCATTGATTCCTGATCTGTTTAACCAGTTAATGGGGGCCAAGTGGTTCTCTAAAATTGACCTTAAGGGGGCATACAATCTGTTGCGCATGAAGGAGGGTGACGAATGGAAGACTGCTTTTAACACTCCTGTGGGTCATTTTGAGAATCTGGTTATGCCTTTTGGTCTTACTAATGCTCCTGCATTTTTTCAGAATCTTATTAATGACATCCTTAGACCTTTGATCGGCAAAAATGTGGTTGTGTATTTGGATGACATTTTGATTTATTCGCCGGATCTGGAGTCACATTGGCGGAGCGTACGTGAGGTATTACAGTTATTAATGGACAATTCGCTTTTTGCTAAGCTGGAGAAATGTGAGTTCGCTGTACAGAGAATTAGTTTTTTGGGTTACGTTATCTCCAGCGATGGTTTTGAGATGGACCGGTTAAAGTTCAAGCTGTACAGGAATGGCCTAGGCCTATTGGTTTGAAATCGATACAGAGGTTTTTAGGTTTCGCCAATTATTACAGAAAATTCATAAAAAATTTTTCTAGTATTGTCAAACCTCTGACCGATCTCACCAGGAAAGGTGCTGATGCTGTTCAGTGGTCTTCTGAGGCCATTGAAGCTTTTGTGTATCTCAAGGAGAGGTTCACCTCTGCTCCCATCCTTATGCAGCCTGATGTGACTAAGCCGTTTTTGGTTGAGGTTGATGCTTCCTCTGTGGGGGTTGGCGCAGTATTGTCTCAGGATAACGGGGATGGATTACATCCCTGTGCCTTTTTTTCAAAAAAATTTTCGGAGACTGAACTGAATTACGATATTGGTAATCGGGAATTATTGGCTATTAAACTCGCATTTGAACACTGGCGCCACTTCTTGGAAGGTGCGGAATTTCCCGTTCAGGTTCTTACGGATCATAAAAATCTGATATATCTTGATGCTGCCAAGCGCCTGAATGCCCGTCAGGCTAGGTGGGCACTGTTTTTCTCGCGGTTTAATTTCTCCGTTACTTACATCCCTGGTACTAAGAATGTTAAGGCGGATGCCTTGTCTCGCAGTTTTTCTCCCATAGTCGGTGCTGAGAAAGAGGAGAACATTTTACAAGAAGGTGTTGTGATAGCTGCTTTGGACTCTGTTTTGGAAGATGAGATTCTTAAAGCACAGGAGAATGCCCCATCTAACACTCCTCATGGGAGGTTGTTTGTGCCTGGGACCTTTAGGAGAGATTTGTTTGTTGAGTGTCACGAGTCTCGGTTGGCAGGTCATCCCGGAATCTCTGAGACCAAGAGACTGGTGGGTCGCAGTTTTTGGTGGCCTGGATGGCAGAAGGAGGTCATTAAGTGGGTGCGTCAATGTACTATATGTGCTAGATCTAAGTCCTCACATACTCCTGCTGCGGGGTTGCTTTGTCCTTTGGAGGTTCCCAGTGCTCCTTGGACACATTTGGCTATGGACTTTATAACTGACCTTCCCCCCTCTGAGGGTTTTACTGTCATCTGGGTGGTCGTGGACCGTTTTAGCAAGATGTGTCACTTGGTTCCCTTCGTCAAACTGCCCTGCGCTAAAACTCTCGCTAAGGCCTTTGTCAAGGAAATTGTCAGACTTCATGGCGTTCCTACTGACATTGCTTCTGATAGGGGTCCTCAGTTCGTGGCTCGTTTTTGGCGTGCCTTTTGTGACAGGTTGGGAGTTCATTTGTCGTTCTCGTCCGGATATCATCCTGAATCTAATGGCCAGACAGAAAGGAAAAACCAGGATATTGAGCAGTTCTTGCGTTGTTTTGTGGCAGACAATCAAGAGGGGTGGTCTGAGTTTC
The DNA here is from genome assembly GCF_046119375.1 of Phyllobates terribilis. NCBI lineage: Eukaryota > Metazoa > Chordata > Amphibia > Anura > Dendrobatidae > Phyllobates > Phyllobates terribilis. The sequence goes on along the minus strand of NW_027362763.1, from coordinate 377,421,203 downwards.
TGCCACTTGGTGAATTTGCTCTGAACAATCATACATCTTCTTCTGCTGGTTGTTCGCCTTTTTTTTGTTGTTCTGGGAGACATCTGTCGTTTGGGTCGTTCTCCAAGTTGGGATCCGCCGTGCCTGAGGAGGAGAATTTTTCCGGTGATTTGGAGAGAGTTTGGACGGATGTGCGTGGTAATCTTCAGGAGGCCAACAGAAAATCTAAAGACTACTTTGATAGGAAACGACAGGAGGTTTTGTTCGCTGTTGGTGACATGGTTTGGTTGTCCTCTAGGAATCTGCGGTTGAGGATTCCTTCTAAGAAATTGGGTCCCAAGTTTGTAGGGCCCTTTAAGGTGCTTCAGGTTGTCAACCAATCTGCTGTTAGGTTGGAGGTTCCTACCTCCTGGAGAATTAATCCGGTATTTCATGTCTCTCTGTTAAAAAAAGCTGTTGTGTCGGATGGTGATGCCTCTGCCTCTGTTCCTCCGGTGGTGGAGGATGGGGAATATGAAATTTCTCGCATCCTTAACTCTAGACGGTATAGAGGTAGTTTGCAGTATCTTGTGGCCTGGAAAGGTTTTGGACCCGAGGATAACTCTTGGGTGAGGTCAGATGATGTTTCCGCGTCCAGACTTATCAGAGCGTTTCACAGGAGATTTCCTGATAAGCCTGGTCCTAGGGGATCCGGAGGATCCTCTTAGAAGGGGGGGTACTGTTAGAACCTTGCTCTTAGGTTTTTTCCTTTGCTGGTCACATGACCTTGTTGGCCTATTTAATCCTGCTCCGCCCTTCTGGCTTTGCTGGACTTCATTGTATAACTACTTTCTAGCTAGCCTGTGCTCTGTGTCTAACTCTGTTAGTTTGCTTGGTCTACGGACCTCTATGTTCTATATATTTTGTTTGTTCGCATGTCTGCTACTATTTCTGTTAAGAGGTGTCCCATTTTCCTCCCAGTCCTTAGTACTTGTAGGGATTCCTTCCCCACATCTATAGGTCTCCGTACAGACTAGCTTAGGACTTTAGCAGGTCTGATCGCAGGATCAGGTTCCCTGTTACATCGTAGGGATTCAGCTGAGTTCTATCGTAGGGACAGATCTCCTCTCTTTCCTTAGCTCTGGTAGCAGAACATAACAGTGTCTATGATGGCGGGAGGCAGTTCACATCTAAGCAACAGCTCTGGGAGGGTATTCTGTCCTCATGCAAAACAATTGAAGCAGAAACCATCCAAAACCTGACAAATTCAATGGACGAGAGAGTTCAGAAGCTCCTTTCGAACAAGGGGTCCTATGTGAAAATGTAACATCACCTAGAATAAAGTTTTGAGTTGAAAACTTTTTGATTTCAGTTTCTAATAACCTGCTAATGCTTATAATTTCAAAAATGACCATTTTTTTGGTCTTTATTAAAATGAAAAGGTTGATCGAAAAGTTTGGGGGATCTAAGAGTGTGGCAACCCAGTAGTCATGATTACTTCGAATTCTGACAATATGAGGGTCATGTTGCAGGTAGTGCAGCAAGAAGGCACTTATGTGTCTTGCGCATCTCGGAGCCCCAAAATTATTTTCCGGGCTAGATGCAGCTAAAAATTATTATTAATTTTAAATCTGGTGGAGCTTAGTATAGATGGCCTAATAGGATCAGTGCTGCACACTGCTACAAAGCCCAAATTATTTTCCAGTCAAGATACAGATAAACATGATTAGTAATTTTAAATCTGGTGGAGCTTATTATAGATGGCCTAATAGAATCAGTGCTGCACACTGCTACAAAGCCCAAATTATTTTCCAGCCAAGATACAGATAAACATGATTAGTAATTTGAAAGCTTAAAACGCTTGGTAGGGTGATTTTAACCAATCATCAAGCTTTTACTCTCCCCAGGATGACACAGGGGTAGAAAAGTTGTTTCGGATCCATGATTTGTTCATCTTTATGAACATGAGTCTGTCTACATTTTCAGTGGAGAGCCGCCTGCGCTTATCTGTCAGCACACCACCAGCAGCGCTGAACACATGTTCGGACAAAACGCTGGCTGCGGGGCATGACAAGATCTCCAAGGCGTAAGTGGCTAGCTCCGGCCATTTATCCAGATTGGAAGCCCAAAAAGAGCAAGGGTCCAGTGACACAGTCATGGCTTCAATGTTTACTTGGAGATACTCCTGTACCATCGTCTCTAGGCGTTGACTATGTGTCAGACTTCTTGTCTCCTGTGGCCTTGCAAAGGATGGGCTAAAAAAGTGGTGAAATTATTCCGCAAAATTGATGTTACCAGCAGATACTGTGGTTCTGTTACGGTTTGAGTGCTGAACACTTGACGGTCCCACGGTTGGCAAGTTGGAACTGTGAGATTCACTACGTGCACCACTGGTGTTTTGTGGAAAAGCACATGTAAGATTCTGCAACAGTCTCTGCTGATACTCCTGCATGCGTGCATCCCTTTCTATGGCAGGAATAATTTCTGCAAATTTACTTTTGTACCGGGGAGCTAACAGTGTGGCAACCCAGTAGTCAGGATTATTTCTAATTCTCACAATTCGAGGGTCATGTTGCAGGTAGTGCAGCAACAAGGCACTCATGTGTGTTGCGCATCCAGGAGCACCAAGTCCCTGTTGTGTTGGTGGCGAGGTAACAATCATGCTTCCTTCCTCTGTCCTCTCCCCCCAACCTCGCACAACAGAAATGTGATCAAGGTCTCCCTCATCTGATGAGTCTTCCATCAGTTCGTCCTCCACTTCTTCCTGGGCTCCTGCACCTTCCTCACTAGTTTGACTGCTACCATGCGCCCTGGTAAAACCATCTCCCCCACCCTCACATGCCTGCCGCCTTGGTGCTGCCGACCGTCTGGATCTTGCAGATGTTAGCCCTTCCACATACAACTCCTCCACCTCTACTTCCTCCACCTCCTCTTGTGCCACCACCTGACTCCGAATCCTGTTTAACATGTGCTCCAGCATGTAAATCACCGGAATAGTCATGCTGATAATGGCATCGTCAGCACTAAACATCTTCGTCGCCATTTCAAAACTGTGCAGAAGGGTGCATAGGTCCCTGATCTGAGACCACTCCTCCAGCGTGATTTGCCCCACCTCTGGATCTCGTTGGCCCAGGCTATACGTCAGAACGTATTGCACCAGGGCTTGTCGGTGCTGCCACAGTAGCTGAAACATGTGCAGAGTTGAATTCCACCGGGAAGGCACATCGCATTTTAGCCGGTGAAGTGGCAGGCCCAACGACTTCTGTAGAGATGTAAGTCGCTGAGCTGCGGGATGCGAACGGCGGAAGTGAGCACACAGCGACCGTGCCCTCTGCAGAAAGCCATCTAGTCTGGGATAGTGGGCTAAAAATTGCTGGACAACCAGGTTCAACACGTGAGCCATACAAGGCACGTGTGTGACATTGCCCCGGCGAAGGGCCGCACCCAGGTTTGCAGCATTGTCGCATACGGCCTTCCCTGGTTTCAGGTCCAGTGGAGACAACCATTCATGAAATTGGTTCTCCAGAGCTGACCACAACTCCTCAGCTGTGTGACTCACATTTCCCAGACATTTCAAAGTAAAAACCGCCTGATGACGTTGAGCCCTACTGCCAGCATAGTAAGGAGGTGTGCAGGATCCCTTCTGCACAGTTAGAAAGCTTGTGGCATGACCAGACAGGCTTTGGGTGCAGGTGGAAGACCGAGAGGAGGTTGAGGAGGCAGAAGCAGTGGAGGAACTTTGACATAAAGAGGATTGACGCACAACTCGTGGGGACGGCAAGACTTGGACAGCAGCCCCTTGTCCTGCTGTCACCATAGTTACCCAGTGCCCAGTCAGCGACATGTAACACCCCTGTCCATGCCTACTCGTCCAAGTGTCTGTGGTGAAATGCACCCTGTCACACACAGAGTTTCCCAAAGAAGCGGTGATGTTGTGTGTGACATGCTGGTGGAGCGCAGGCACACCTTTCTTTGAGAAGTAGTGCTGACTGGGCATCTGGTACTGGGGCACTGCGATGGACATAAGGTCTCGAAAATCCTCTGTGTCCACCAGGCGGAAAGGCAGCATTTCTGTAGCCAAGAGTTTGCAGATGTTGAAATTCAACCTCTTAGCTTTCTCATGGCTAGGAGGAAATGGTCTTTTACTTGTCCACATCTGAGGGACCGAGGGCTGGCTATTGTGCTTAGACGGGGTTGATAAGGGTGTCCCCGGCAAACTGCCGGTCAGTGAGGAAGATGCAGGCGGACATGTTAGGTTGCCTTGATCCAAAGGTGGTGCTATCGATGTCGGACAGCGCTCAACACCAGCTGGTGTTACCACCTCCAATGAAAATGATGACCTGCCAATCACGCTGGCTGTTGCGGGTAAAGAGGTGGCAGGTCTGCGCCCCAAAACAGGTGTGACTGCTGTCCCCCCAGTCACAGAGGATGAAGAGGCCGCGGATGCACAAGATATGGCAGACGGCGGTTGGCCCGGCCGGCTAGGCCGCATTGTAGCACACTGAGCTTCCCACTGCAACTTATGCTTCATGTCCATGTGCCGGTTCATGCATGAAGTACTCAAACTATGTATTTTTTGGCCTCTACTTAGCTTTTGCTGACAAATGTTACAGATAACACGAGTTGGGTCATCTTTATCGATCTGAAAAAATGCCCAGGCTATGCAAGGCTTAGCACCCATGCGACCTGAAGAGCCACCACGACTTGTGGTGAGAGGCAGAGTTGTGTTTGAGGATGCAGTTGTTGACGTGCTTCCAGTACTACGTCTCTGTCCAGGAAGGCGCAACCTGACCTCTTCGTCACTAGCATCTTCCTCCACCTCCTCTGCTGACCTCATCTCTTGGCTGACTGTGGGTTGACAGTAAGTGGGATCTCCAACCTCATCATCATCACCCTGTGCGTTATCACACCCGTCGTCCTCAGAGCCAACCTGTTCCTGCCCTGACAAAAAACTAAAGTTGTCGCTCCAATCAGGTATTTGAGTCTCATCATCGTCTTCCTCATTGTCTCCACCAACAGGAGTTACAGTTTGGGAATGAGGGTCTACATTATGGTCAGAACCTTCTGCGTCTGGTCCTGGATCCGACTCATAAAGATTCTGGGCATCAGTGCAGATCATTTCCTCGTCTGGATTCACAGAAGCGCTGGAGTCGACCTCTGATTCCCAGGCTATAGTATGAGTAAACAGCTCTGCAGACTCAACCATCTGTTCTACCTCATACTCAGACGGGCAGCTGGAGATTTGGGAGCTGTGAGGAAGCAAGTGCGATTGTGGTGACACCTTTGAGGACTGGAGTATTTGTGATGTTGAAGTTGATGTGGAGGAGAGCCCACTTAAAGGAGCACTTGATATCCGTTGAAGCACCTGCTGTTTTTGTGCCTCATCTGGAATTTGTAGCGATTGGCGTGGCCGTAAGAAAGGGATCTTATCACATTGTCCACTAAAAGAAGTAGACATTTTAGTTTGGCTGGAAGATGGTCTTTCTTCTGCAGATGTTACTGTTGCTTTAACACCTACCCCACGGACACAACCTTTTTTCCCCTTCCCAACACGCCTATTCCCCTTTCCACCAGCAGCAGGCCTTTTTCCACTCATTTTGGTGGTTAACTAATTCACAACTCTGGAGTTGTTTGCACAAAAAAACAATGGATGGGAACCGAGCAGAGCTGAGTGGCCAAACTGTGGTATTAGGCCAAAACTATTGGCTGGGTTAGATGCAGAAAAAAATTATATTCAATTTGCAACCTGATGGAGGTCAGTATAGATGGACTAATAGAACAAGTCCCACACACAGCTAGAAGCCCAAATATTTTTTCAGAGGTAGATGCAGAAAAAAATTGTATTCAGTTTGCAACCTGATGGAGGTCAGTAAAGATGGACTAATAGAACAAGTCCCACACACAGCTAGAAGCCCAAATATTTTTTCAGAGGTAGATGCAGAAAAAAATTGTATTCAGTTTGCAACCTGATGGAAGTCAGTAAAGATGGACTAATAGAACAAGTCCCACACACAGCTAGAAGCCCAAATATTTTTTCAGAGGTAGATGCAGAAAAAAATTATATTCAGTTTGCAACCTGATGGAGGTCTGTATAGATGGATTAATAGAACAAGTCCCACACACAGCTAGAAGCCCAATATTTTTTCAGAGGTAGATGCAGAAAAAATATATATTCAGTTTGCAACCTGATGGAGGTCAGTATAGATGGACTAATAGAGAAAGTCCCACACACTGCTAGAAGGCCAAATATTTTTTCAGAGGTAGATGCAGATAAAAATTATTTTTAATTTGCAGCCTGATGGAGGTCAGTATAGATGGACTAATAGAGAAAGTCCCACACACTGCTAGAAGGCCAAATATTTTTTCAGAGCTAGATGCAGACAAAAAATTATTTTGAATTTGCAACCTGATGGAGGTCAGTATAGATGCACTAATAGAGAAAGTCCCACACACTGCTAGAAGGCCAAATATTTTTTCAGAGCTAGATGCAGACAAAAAATTATTTTAAATTTGCAACCTGATGGAGGTCAGTGTAGAAGGACTAATAGAGAAAGTCCCACACACTGCTAGAAGGCCAAATATTTTTTCAGAGCTTGATGCAGAAAAAAATTATATACAGTTTGCAACCTGATGGAGGTCAGTATAGATGGACTAATAGAACAAGTCCCACACACAGCTAGAAGCCCAAATATTTTTTCAGAGCTAGATGCAGATAAAAATTATTTTTAATTTGCAACCTGATGGAGGTCAGTATAGATGGACTAATAGAGAAAGTCCCACACACTGCTAGAAGGCCAAATATTTTTTCAGAGCTAGATGCAGACAAAAAATTATTTTGAATTTGCAGCGTGATGGAGGTCAATATAGATGGACTAATAGAACAAGTCCCACACACTGCTAGAAGGCCAAATATTTTTTCAGAGCTAGATGCAGAAAAAAATTATATTCAGTTTGCAACCTGATGGAGGTCAGTATAGATGGACTAATAGAATGATGCTATGCCCAAAAGATTTTACTTCACTAGGTGCAGTAAAAAAAATTGGTATTCTATACACAGGTGGTATATCTTGCAACACAGATAGGCTACTCCACTGACTAACACACTCTGCAATAGGCCAAAAAGGATTAGCTTTGCTAGATTCAGCCAAATGCTGTGAAAAAAACTTGCACAGCACTGGCATAGACCTGCCTGGCAAAAACTGATAGGAACTGATGTAACCTAGTCCTGAAAAGGACTGCAATTACAATTAGTCTTTACTCCCACAATCTATCAATTTAAGAGCACAGACCTGCCTGATAAAAGTCGTAGGAAATGCTGTAACCTAGTCCTTAAAAGGACTGCAATCACAACTATTCCCTATTCCCAAGCTATCTGTAGATTTGTGCGAAAATTGGCTTGAAATTAACAAGGTATAGCGCACACAGCAACAGCGGTGCCGTCTAACACGCAGCTGCAGCAGTGAGAAAATGGTGGCGACGGGGAAAATGGCTTGGTCTTATAGGGCAAGGACATGTGACATACACTGCCAATGACACATGCCCTTGCTTGTGTGAAAAAAAGCACTTCGCTCCGTGTGTGCGCTGCTGATAGGCTGACAGATTGCACCTCCCCACTGTAAATGCGGGAAAGAGAAAAAAAAAATGGAGATCTTCATTATTCCTGCAGAGATCCATCCACTGCCCCTCCCCCCACCCCGCTGTACACTCAAACTGCGTATTAACATTAATTTTCATTATTGCTGAGAAAAAATCCAGTTATGATTTTGGTGCACGAACAGTTATCGAACATAACCTCGAACAGCCGAATTTTTCTCAAATCGTTCGTGTTCGCCGAACGGCTCGAACACCGCCCAAAACAGCTCGAATTTGAGATTGGCGATCAGTTCGAGTCGAACAACGCTCATCTCTAGTCACTGCCTCATTACCGTACAGTGTGAACACCACCGCACTTCAATGTATACACAAAAACAACGCACATACACACGTGTGTATATATACACGCATGCTGTACATCCCCAAGTACATTGGGGAATATAAGTATTTGCTACACTGCCAATTTTGCAGAATGGAAAGGTCCGTAATTTTTAAAAAAAGTATACTTCAACAGTGAGAGACTGAATGTTAAAAAAATACAGAAAATCACATTGTATGATTTTAACATAATGAATTTGCATTTTATTGCATGAAAAAGTATTTAATAAGTAGTTAATACAATAGAAAAACTAAACTTAATATTTGGTACAGAAACTTTTGTTTAGAATTACAGAGGTCAGCTGTTTCCTGTAATTCTTGTCCAAGTTTACACACACTGCAGAAGGGATTTTGGTTCATTCCTCCTTACTAGTGATGAGCGAATGTGCTCGCCACTGCTCGGTACTCACCCGATCATCACTGCGCTCGACGAGCTCAGCGTTCAGAGAGTATTTCCGTGTTGCTCGGACGGGAACTCGGGTCCCCTCCCTGCATGTTTGGCGCTATTTAGAGAGCCAATGAACATGCAGGGATTGTCTGCCACTCACTTTAATGCGGTAGCCATGTTGGTTGTAGGCATTACAGTGATTGGCTGGCTGCACAGCATCATCAGTTGTATATAAGACCGGGCGCTGCCATGCTCATCACAGTGTACCCTGGAATCAGGCAGAGTAGGGAGAGCTACTGCTGCGTAAGGGAGAGATTTGCTTGTTTATAGTTAGTATAGTTATTCCACAACATATATCTATATCCATCTGAATTAACAGTTCTTCTGAGGATTAATCCAGTTGCATATAATCCGTGCTAGGCAGGCAGGCAGTGTATGTTGCAGACTGCAGTACATGATACAACACAAGAGTGTCCATTGAACGTCCTGTTAGTACAGGTATTCCACAACATATATATATGCATCTGAACTAACAGTCCTTCTGAGGAATAATCCAGATGCATATAATCAGTGCTAGGCAGGCAGGCAGTGTATGTGGCAGACTGCAGTGTATTATGCAGCACAAGAGGTTCCATTGAATGTCCTGTCTGCTCCTGCTGTAATAATTACAGATATTTCTAGACATAGCCCCAGATATCAGGGGCCAGGGCAAATTTTTTTTACATTAATCCTGGTTATTTGTTAAAAAGCAATCCAGAGTACATCATTTTTTTGCTCACTGCAGAATAAAGCCAGATCTGTTCCATATTTCAGCGATAAAAATCCAGAAATTTTAACTGAACGTGGAAAATATTAGCCTCCTTTTCCATTCTGTTGCACTGTGTCGGTGAAGCTACTTACACTAGGACTCTGTGTAGAATAATATTAGTAAATTACAGCCCTACAATTTAAAGCCATGGTTCTCTGTCAGACATATCACCTAAAAGACTGTTCAAAAATCATACATTTGTTCCATTTTAATTTCATTGCAGTGTGTCATTGAAGCTATTCAGACTAGGTCTCCGTGTAGATTAATATTAGTAAATTACAGCCCTAAAATTTAAAGCCGTGGTTCTCTGTCAGACATATCACCTAAAAGACTGTTCAAAAATCATACATTTCTTCCATTTTCATTCCGTTGCAGTGTGTCGGTGAAGCTATTCACACTAGGTCTCCGTGTAGAATAATATTAGTAAATTACAGGCCTTCAATTTAAAGCCGTGGTTCTCTGTCAGACATATCACCAAAAAGACATAAAAAATGATACATTTCTTCCATTTTCATTCCGTTGCAGTGTGTCGGTGAAGCTATTCACACTAGGTCTCCATGTAGAATAATATTAGTAAATTATAGACCTACAATTAAAAGCCATGGTTCTCTGTCAGACATATCACCTAAAATACTGTTCAAAAATCATACATTTCTTCCATTTTCATTCCGTTGCAGTGTGTCAGTGGAGCTATTCACACTAGGTCTCCTTGTCGAATATTATTAGTAAATTACAGGCCTTCAATTTAAAGCTGTGGTTCTCTGTCAGACATATCACCTAAAAGACTGTTCAAAAATCATACATTTCTTCCATTTTCATTCAGTTGCAGTGTGTCGGTAAAGCTATTCACACTAATTCTCCATGTAGAATAATATTAGTAAATTACAGACCTGCTACTTAAAATCGTGGTTCTCTGTCTGACATTTCACTTATAACTGCGTCTCAAAATCAGCTATTTCTCGTGAACGTGGAAAATATTGTCCTCCATTTAAAATGGGCAACGTGTGAGGCAAGGGACGGGAAAGTGGATGTGATTGTGATGGTGCATGCAGAGACTGAGGATGTTGCCATGGGCAAGGAGAAATTGTGCCACAACAAACATCCACATCTTGTCGCTCGACCTTCCTGTCCCAATTACTAGGGTAGCACAGAGCTCTAATATTGAACACAGAGCAGTGTGAAAAGGTTATTGTTTGGATAGCAGATAATGCTTTCAGTCACTTGGCCGCCACCACATCCACCCTGTCTTCCACACGGACAAGTCTCAGTAGCCGTGAGTCTGGACCGCATATTCCTCATCCTGATCCTCCTTCCTTCTACCATGCTGAGTGCCCGGAGACAACTGTTCCCACAATTAGACACTCAGAAGAGCTGTTCACTTTTCCAATTGCAGATTCGGACCTATCGCCCTGCCAGCTTCAAGCGAGTCAAGAGGAGAATGCGTGTAGCAATGCCCAAATATTGGAGCAGCCTTGGTCGCATGAAGGCGATGGTGGTAAAGTGCAATTACTGTCGCAAGAGGTGAATGATGATGATGAGACACAATTGCCAGAAAGTCAAGAGGAGGACCAGGGTATGAAAGTGGAAGATGAGGTGTTGGATGATATAGTAACTGATCCAACCTGGCAGGGGGACACACAGAGTGAGGACAGGAGCACATAGGAGGAGGGAGGTGTAGCACCACAACAGGCAGGAAGAAGCAGTGTGGTGGCCGCAGACACAAGGTGGGAAAGTGTTCCTCGTAACGCCAACATGACGGCAGTTGCCAGTACAACTGTTAGGTCTTCCAGAGTCTGGTTATTTTTTTAAGACTCTGCAGATAACCCCAAAACGGCAATTTGCACCACCTGCCAGACCAGCATCAGTAGGGGTAGCAAAACTAGCAGCCTGACCACCACCAGCAGGCACATGGCAGCAAAGCACCCGACTAAGTGAGCCGAACCCCAGGGTTCAGCAACAGCGTGCGCGGGTGACACCACTGCTTCTTCCACTGTTGTGCGTGCACACAAATCCCCTGTCCATGGTGCATGCCAAGATGCCTCCTGCCCTGCACCTGTCATTGCACACTCTCAAGTAGCACCATCAGCAAGCACGTCCCTGTCCCAGTGCAAAATTTAGTTGTCCCTACCCCAGTCCTTGGAACGCAAGCGCAAATACGCAGCTAACGCCCCACAGGCCACACTACTAAATTCACACATTTTGCAAAAGCTTGCACTCGAAATGTTGCCTTTTAGGCTTGTGGAGACGGAAGCTTTCCACAACCTGATGGCGGCAGCTGTCCCTCAGTACTCGGTCCCCAGCCGCCAATATTTCTACCTGTGTGCCTTCCCCGCATTACATGAGCATGTGTCCCACAATATTAGACATGCACTCAACAATGCAGTTACTGGGAAAGTCCACCTAACCACGACACATGGAGAAGTGCTTGTGGGCAGAGATGGTAAATCTCGCAGACGGCACACTGGGTTCATATACTTGAAGCCGGGACCCAGTCAGACATTGGGACGGGACACGTCCTCCCGATGCCAAGGATTGCGGGCCCTGGGTCAATCAGGGTTGCCCCAACATCCTCCTCTTCAGCCTCCATCTCCAAAATGACAACATCAGTCACAAGCTGGAAGCACTGCCTTTTTCAAGCTGCAACATTCTGTGCTGAACTAATATGCTTAAGTGACAAACCACACAACGCTGAAGAGTTGTTGACAGCTCTGAAAGAGCAGACAGATCTGTGGCTGACACCGCTGACCCAACAGCCAGGCACAGTCGTTTGTGACAATGGCCAGAATCTGGTGGCGGCTCTGAGGCGAAGCAAGCTCACACACATACCATGCCTGGTCCATGTGCTTAACCTCGTGGTTCAGCGATTTCTCAAAACCTACCCGGATCGGTTGGATCTGCTTGTCAAAGTTCGCCTCCTGTGTGCCCATTTTAGAAAGTCAGTTACAGTTTTCGCCGCCCTTGCAGTGTTTCAGCAGCATTTGCAGCTTCAGGCTGACCGACTGATCTGCGATATCCCCACGCATTGGAACTCTACATTGCAGATGTTGGAAAGGATTTGTGAGCAGAAGTTGGCAGTTGTTGACTACCAGCATCAACAAAGCCATCAGTATTCAGGTCAGACTCCACACATAAAACCACAGGAGTGGACATGGATGTCAGACATGTGTACCATCCTCCAGAACTTTGAGGACTCCGCCATAATTAGCGTCATCATCCCACTTCTCTGTCTTCTGAAACGCTCTCTGCTCGCAATTAAAGAAGATGCATTGCAGATGGAGCATAATGAGATGGAGCAAGGAACCATACAGGGTGATTACACACAGCTCAGCCTCATTTCATCCCAACGTGGATTGGGTGACAATGAGGAAGAGGAGGAGGAGGAAGAACAAGAGCTACTTTCCTGCGCTATAGATGGTACTACCTGCACAACTGTCATACCGTCTGTTCAGCGTGTATGGCCTAAGGACAGGGAGGAGGAGGAAGAGGAGTAGGATGAGCAGGAGAGTATGGTCAGTCATCCTTTTGGTGAGAACACGGAAGTCTTGCCTCTTTGCAGTCTGGCACACATGGCTGATTTTATGTTACATTGCCTTTCCCGTGACCCTCGCATTGTCCAAATTTTGGGTAACACTCATTACTGGTTGGTGACACTTGTAGACTCATGCTACAGGGAGAACTTTCTGTCTCTTATTCCCTTGAAGGACAGGCCTAATGAAATGGTGCAGCACGAGAATGTCCTTGTTGGGGAATTATTAAAAAAAAATCCCATCTGAAAACGCTGGTGGCAGAGGGCACAGTTCGTTGGACAACCAAGGTGTAAAGGCGAGAGAGTCACAAATGCAATCCAGCAGAGGCAGGGGAACACTGTCCCATCGCACAAGCCCTGAGGCGTGGGTTACTCTCCCAAGGAGTGCAAAGTTTCGGAAGATTGTGAGGGAGTACCTTGCCGACCATACCAACGTCCTCCATGATTCCTCTGTGCCTTATAATTATTGGATATCCAAGCTGGACACATGGCATGAACTGACTCTCTATGCCTTGGAGGTCCTGGCCTGCCCTGTGGCTAGCGTTTTGTCAGAGCGTGTTTTTAGTGCCGTCGGTGGAATTATAACCGATAGGCGCATTTGCCTGTCCACTGAAAATGCTGCCCTGCTGACTCTTATAAAAATGAACAAGGGCTGGATTGGGCCAGACTTCTCAACACTACCGAATGATAGCAGCGTAACATAAACTCAAATACTTTGTTTTTCTGGAAGGTCTAACTCTATTCCCATGCACCTCTGTCTTCACACCCACACATGGGTATACGATTTCTGATTTTGTATATTTGCTCTTGTCCTACTCCTTCTCCGCATTCTGATCCTCCACCACCATATCACCATCATATGTACCATATCAACATATCTACATCTTTTGCAAGGGGTATTGGAGTTCCTCCAATTTTTTGGCAGACGTTGCTTCACTGCATAGGCAAACAGTATGGGAGACACACTTCCTCTAAGACCTCTAAGTCTCTTGCAAGGGGCATTGGAGTTCCTCCAAATTTTTGGCAACCATTGCATTCACTGCATACCTGTCACGCCAGGGATGAGTGCAACACATAGAGTCACGGCAGGTGTTTGTGCAACACAGAGGGGAAAGGGAAGGGAGCCCAGACACTAGGGAAAGGGGGACAAGGTGACCTCCTTATCTGGACAAGCTTTACCCTGTCTCCCCCTAACGTCCCTATACAGCCTCCTCAGCTGTCGCCGATCAGGTGCCTCACCCCACTATCCCTGGCGTAAGGCTATAGCTGGGGGTGGAAAGAGAAGAGTACTAGTCAACCTCAGCTAGCACTCTAAAGACAAAAGGTGAAGACAACACAAGGGAACAAAAACTCACCTTTAGAAGTACTCCGACAGGGCACATGGCCTCACGACTCCAGAGAGGACGTGATGCTGCTTCAGCCAAGTTCCAAGTAGAAATGAGTATAATCGGCGACACCCACCAAGATACACCAGGTATATATACACCCAGACTAAAGGGAGGTAGTCGCTGGGTCCTAAACACAGCCTCCTATCTAGGCAGCTGTCTGCATTGCAAAATGTGGAGATCTCCTGCAAACCATTGCAGAGCGACTGTCTATCACCTCTGACACACCCGTGACAATACCCTTTAACTGTATAGCAGAACCTCTCCTTTCTAATGGGAACATGTCATTACTGTGGCCCAGCTCTATGTGTCTTTAAATTGTTAGTGGGGGTTTTTCCCAAATTTTGGCAGCCCTTGCAGTCACAGCATGAGCATTACCACTATAGGAGACCCGCTCTTTTATAATGGGAACATTTTGTTTACTGAGACCCTCCTCTATGTCTCTTCAAAGGGGTATTGGGTTGCGTCCAAATTTTTGGCAGCCCTTGCAGTCACTGCATACGCAAAAACAGTATAGGAGACCCACTCGTTAATAATGGGAACACCAAAGCATAGCCTGCTGATGGCTCTCTAACAATAGCGAGGGCAGACTGCTGGCCCTTGAATACTCAAGCATTTTTCAGGTGGCTCCCCTCGGCGGTCTGCAGAGGGCCTAAAAATTGCCCAAATCGATGGGAACAGTGCTCAAATGACATGGGAACAGCATGGGGAAGACCCCTGGAAGCATCTCTGGCTCTCAGATCACTGCTGTCAACAACATTGTCAGAGTATTACGCCACTTTTACGGACTCACAATAAAACATACAAAAACGAAACCAAAATAGATTTTCCTGGGAAATATGTTAAGGAACAACCTTTCCAGGGTAATGACTTGTATATAAGGCAAAATAACCAAAAACAAAAATACTCCTCCACGCCTTGGGCTATGTTCACATGTAGCGTTTTAAGAGCGTTTTTGCACTTTTTCATTGCTTTCAACTAAGACAAATGCATTCACCAGGAATTGTCATTTTAACATTTTACATCCTTATCTTGCCATTTGGTGTGTGACATATCATCAGACACATGCATACAGTGCTGAAAAGACATGGGAACAGCATGGGGAAGACCTCTGGAAGCATTTCTGACTCCCAGGTCACAGCCTAAAGTGTGCCCATCATAAGTGATCCTTGGCTCATTCGAAGATGCCTCCCGCCGTGAACCTGTAGTTGCAGACTTGCAACAATTCCCTTCTAAGTCCTTGTCCCAGTGCAGTGTTCAGTTGTCCCTATCCCATTCCTTGGAATGCAAGCGCAAGTATGCAGCCAGCCACCCACCAACCCACAGGCTGCAATATTATACTGCCATATTTTTGACACCTGCTTGCACTTTAAATGTGGCCTTTAAGACTCGTGGAGGTGGAAGCTTTTCATAACTTCATGCCGGCGGCGGCCGGGTGTCCATACTCGGTCCCTAACCACCACTGTTTCTCCCGGTGTCGTCCCCGCCTTCCACAAGCATGGGTCCCACAACATTACCCGTGCCCTCCCCACTGCACTCACTGGGAAGGACCACCTAACCACAAACACGTGGACAGGTGAATGTGGCCAGGGACGGTACGGAGCCAGTCCACAGCTTTTTTTGCTGAGTTGTATTTCACCACAGCCATATTCTTTAGCTTGGTGAAAGGACTTGGGAAACCATATCTACCCAGCTGTCATTTCTCCCAGGAAGTCCTCTAAAGCTGCTTTCACTTGAAATGTGGCCTTTTAGGCTCGTGGAGGCGGAAACTTTTCATAACTTCATGCCAGCAGCGGCCGGTTGTCCATACTCGGTCCCCAGCCGCCACTGTTTCTCCCGGTGTCGTCTCCGCCTTCCACAAGCACGGGTCCCACAACATTACCCGTGCCCTCCCCAGTGCACTTACTGGGAAGGACCGCCTAACCACAAACACATGGACAGGAGAATGTGGCCAGGGACGGTACGGAGCCAGTCCACAGCTTTTTTTGCTGAGTTGTATTTCACACACTGCCATGCCTGGCTGTATGTTCAGCGGTGAAAGCCACAGATCAAGCACCTGTGTTACAGCTTTCAACAACTCTGCAGCGCAGGGCGGTTTGTCACCTAAGCATTAAGCATGTTATCTTCAGCACAGCCTGTTGCCGCTTGGCAGTGCTGGAGTGCTTTCAGCTTGTGACTGATGTGGTCATTTTGGAGATGGAGGAGGAGGTGCAGGAGCTGAACAATGTGATTACATTGAGGTTACATTGGCGACTCTGTTTTTATACAAAAGAAAGATCCTACTGTTTTTTTTTTTACCTTATTTTTTAAGGCAAATGCATTCGCCGGGAAATGTCATTTTAACATTTTACAACCTTATCTGGCAATGTGGTGTGTGACACATAATCAGACACATCCTGAAGAGGAGGAGGAGGCTGAGGAGGATGAGGTGCAGGAGCTGTAGACCGTGGGGGCAACCCTGATTGACCTAGGGCCCGCAATCCATGGCGTCGGGAGGACGTGTTCCGTCCCAAGGTCCGACTGGGTCCCGTCTTCCACAATGTTAGCCCAGTGTGCCGTCAAGGAGATGCACCATTCCTGCCTACAAGCACTTGTCCACGTGTCCGTGTTTAGGTGGACTTTCCCGGTAACTGCATTGTTGAGGGCACGGCTAATGTTTTGGGACACGTGCTTGTGTAATGCGGGGACAGCACACCGAGAGAAATATTGGCGGCTGGGGACCAAGTCCCGAGTGACGGCCGCCGCCATCAGGTTGAGGAATGCTTCCGTCTCCACGAGCCTAAAAGGCAACATTTCGAGCGAAAGCAGTCGTGAAATGAGAGAATTTAGTAGTGTGGCCTGTGGGGCATTGACTGTATATTTGCGCTTGCGTTCCAAGGACTTGGGTATGGACAATTGAACACTGCGCTGGGACAAGGACATGGATGTGCTTCCTGATGCTGCTACTTGAGAGTGCGCAACGACAGGTGCAGGGCAGGAGGCATCTTTGCATGCACAATGGACAGGGGATTGGCTTGCATGCACAACAGCAGAAGAAACAATGGTGCAACCCGCAGACACTGTTCCTGGACCCTGGGGTTCGGCCCACAAAGTCGGGTGCTTTGCTGCCATGTGCATGATCATGCTGGTGGTTGTCAGGCTGGTCGTTTTGACACCCCTGCTAATGCTGGCCTGGCAGGTGGTGCAAATGGCCTTTTTGGGGTTATCGGCAGAGTCTTTAACAATTGTACTGGCAACTTCATTCGTGTTGGTGTTACGGGGAATGGTTGCCTGCCTTCGGTATGCGGCCACCACACTGCTTCTTCCTGCCTGTTGGGGTGCTCTGCCTTTCTCCCCCTGTGTGCTGCTGTCCTCGCTCTGCTTGTCCTCCTGCCAGGTTGGGTCATCTACTACATCATCCACCACCTCGTCTTCCACTTCCGCACCCCGGTCCTCCTCCTGACTTTCTGGCAATTGTGTCTCATCATCGTCCACCTCTTGTGACATTTTCCCACCGTCGCCTTCATGTGACCGTGGCTGCTCAAATATTTGGGCATCGCTACACGCGATCTCCTCTTGCCCCGCTTCAAGTGGACCGGGCGAGAGGCCCAAATCTATAAATGGAAAAGTGAACAGCTCTTCAGAGTGTCCAAGTATGGGATCAGTTGTCTCCGGGCACTCGGCATGGTGGGAGGAAGGAGGATTATGGTGAGGAATATGCGGTCCCGACTCACGGCTACTGAGACTTGACCGTGTGGAAGACAGGGTGGTGGTGGTGGTGGCTAAGTGACTGGAAGCATTATCCGCTATCCAACCAACAACGTTTTGACACTGCTCTGGGTTCAATAGTGGTGTGCTGCGGTCCCCTAGGAAATGGGACAGGAAGGTCAAGTGAGAAGATGTGGATGTTTGTTTTGGCACAATTTTAGCTTGCCCACAGCCTTGTCCTCGGCCTCTGCATGCACCATCACCATCACGTCCAGTTCCCTGTCCCTTGCCACGTGCCTTGCCTATTTTAAAAGGAGGACAGTATCTTCCACGCTCACTACAAATGACTGATTTTGGAGTGAACTTATATGTGATCCGTGTGACTGAGAAAACAGAGTTTTAAATACCTGGCCTGTAGGTAAGTAGTTTGAAAAGCAAACTGGTGGGAATTGCTTCACTGCACACTCTGCAAGAAATTTTTAATGGAGGCCAGAAATGGCAGTATTTTCTGACAACGTACATGTGATCCGTGTGACGGAGAAAACAGAGTTTTAAATACCTGGCCTGTAGGTAAGTAGTTTGAACAGCAAACTGGTGGGAATTGCTTCACTGACACACTGAAAGAAATTTTTAATGGAGGCCAGAAATGGCAGTATTTTCTGACAACGAATATGTGATCTGTGTGATAGAGTTAACAGAGTTTTAAATACCTGGCCTGTAGGTAAATAGTTTGAACAGCAAACTGGTGTGAATTGCTTCACTGACACACTAAAGGAAATTTTTAATAGAGGCCAGAAATGGCAGTTTTTTCTGACAACGTATATGTGATCCGTGTGACGGAGCAAACAGAGTTTTAAGTAACTGGCCTGTAGGTAAGTAGTTTGAACAGCAAACCGGTGTCAAAAATGTTACTGACACAGTGAAAAAAAAATTGGAATGGAGGCCAAAAATGGCAGTATTTTCTGAAAAAGTATATGTGATCCGTGTGACGGAGAAAACACAGTTTTAAATAGCTGGATTTCTAGCGCTGTAATATGGAAAGGATCTGGCTGTATTCTGCAGTGCCAACGAGCAAATGGCACAGAAAAACTGTTTTCTGGATTGCTTTTTAAGCAAATAATGAGGATTAAGATCCAAAAAATAGTATTCCTGGCCCCTGAGACCTGGGCCTTTCTATAGAAATATCTAACAGCAGCAGAAGGCAGAATTGGAATGTAGCCTCTTGTGCTATATGCACTGCAGTCTGCTATATACCCTGTCTTCCTATATTCACTGCCTGCCTGATATCTCTGCAGATGGATTAGTTAGTCCTCAAAAGGACTGTTTGTTAAGATGGATATGTGTAATGTACGGTTTTTCTCCCTACGCTACCTAATACACAAGCAAATCTCTCCCTGATGCAGCAGCACCTCTCCCTATTCTGCCTGACTCCGGTGCCTGATTCCGGAGTAACTGTGACGAGCACAGCGTCGCCAGGTCTGATATAGACCTGATGACGCTGTGCGGCCATCCAATCACTGGCTGCGGCATTACAATGAGTGGCAGGCAATCCCTGCATGTTGATTGGCGCTCTAAAGAGCGCCAAACATGCAGAGAGGGGACCCGAGCTCCCATCGAGCAACCCCGGAAATACTCGGCGAGCGCCAAGCATCTCGAGCGGCGAGATGTTCGGGTGAGCACTGAACCAGTAGCCAGCATGCTCGTTCATCACTAGTCACAAGCTGAAAGCACTGCAACAATGCCTTGGCCAAGCGGCAACAGGCTGTGCTGAAGATAACATGCTTAATGCTTAGGTGACAAACCGCCCACCGCTGCAGAGTTGTTGAAAGCTGTAACACAGCTGCCTGTTCTGTGACTCTCACTACTGAACATACAGCCAGGCATGGTCATGTGTGACAATGGGCGAAACCTGGTGATGCCGGAGAAATGACAGCCGGAGTAGATACGGTTTCCCTCTATGCCAGCTTTTCACCAAGCTAAAGAATATGGCTGTGGTGAAATACTACTCTCACTGAGAAGCAGTTTCAAACGGAAAAACATTGGGCCCACCAGGGAATTTGATTCTTAGGGTTCAACTTTCTCCCCCGCTCAAGAGCCCCATAGCTGCTGCAAAGTTTGCACTCTGAACTCTCCCAATGGAGAAGCCAAGGCCCACCCGAGGATTTTCTGGTGGACCCGTCCAACCCTGCCGAGAAGCAGCCCTGGCTGTTTTTGGGAGGTTTCCCGGACACTCTATGGCTGCATTTTTAATGTGGAGTGACTCCGTACCGTCCCTGGCCACATTCACCTGTACATGTGTTTGTGATTAGGCGGTACTTCCCACCTAATAGCATGGGTAACACATCAAAAACGCTACGTGTGAACATAGCCCAAGGTGTGGAGGAGGATTTTTGTTTTTGATTATTTATTTTACCTTATATTCAAGTCATTACCCTGGAAAGGATGTTCTTTAACACATTTCCCAGAAAAATCCATTTTGGTTTCGTTTTTGCATGTTTTATTGTGAGTCCGCAAAAGTGGCGGAATATCTCTGACAACATTGTTGACAGCAGTTACCTGGGAGTCAGAAATGCTTCCAAGGGTGTTTCCCATGCTGTTCCCATGTCATTTCAGCACTGCTCCCATCAATTTGGGCAATTTTTAGGCCCTCTGCAGACCGCTGGGGGGAGCTGCCTGAAAAATGCTCAGTTTCCCATAGACTTTTATTGGGCTCTTTACTCGGACCGAGCACTCGAGCATTCCAATTTGCTCGACTCGAGCAATGAGTATCCGATCATTTTAGTGCTCGCTCATCACTACTCCATAAAGATCTTTTCCAGGTCTTTCAGACTCCCTGTCTCTGGGCAACATTGATTTTCAGCTCCCTCCAAAGGTTTTCTACTGAGTTCAGGTCTGGAGACTGGCTAGGCCACTCCAGGACCCTGAAATACTTCTTAGGGAGCCACTTCTTAGTTGCCTTGACTGTGTGTTTTAGGTCATTGTCATGCTGGAAGACTCTGCCACGACCCATCTTCAATGCTCTTACTGAGGGAAGGAGGTTGTTGGCCAATATCTTGCAATACGAATTGAGACAATACGGCGCCGGACTACTGGCAGCCCATTGCAGCAGCAGAAGCTTCTACTTTATTTCAGTTACAGTTTTGTTACAGTTATTTTATTTTATTATTTTATTACCTTCTCTGGATTGCAACGTTCCTGTATACTCGTCCATTGGGGATGGAAGATACAACACTTCCCACACTATCAACTGCTGCTGGGCACACAGCACGAGATCTGCACCTGGATCTTCTTCCACCACTTACAAGTCTCCTGCAGGTACAGACACTCTGGGGCACGCAATACGGACCATCTCAGATAATGCTACTGAAGGATGCATGCTGCTACCCACAGCCTGTGACAGGGATACAGCCATATGTGAGCGGTGGAGGTCACTGCATACGATCTGCCATGGAGAGGACTGGTGTGACGGGTGGAAACAATGACGGGATGGTGGACCCTAGGTCTGTTGCTAAACGAGCAGTGTATTCTAGGGATCGTCTTCTGGAACTGCGCAGGATAAAGTCTTCTCCAGCAGTGGCAATACTGAATGTTCCATGGGAAATAAGGAGACCTTTCAGAGGCTGCAGAGCAGGCAAGAAGATCAAGTCCTGGAGGAGAAGGTTTAAACCAGTGGTCCCATCCATTATCATGGGTAACGTACGATCGCTGGGAAATAAGTCGGATGAACTGCTGGCTCTGAGTAAGACCCAGAAGGAGTTTAGGGAATGCAGTCTCATGTGCTTTACAGAAACCTGGCTGCATGAGGAGGTCCCAGATTCATGTGTCTCGGTACCAGGGTTTCAAATGGTTCGGGCTGATAGAGAGAGAGTTAGATGCGGCAAGAAAAAAGGTGGAGGAGTGATACTCTACATTAACAACAGATGGTGCAATCAGGGGCATGTAACTGTTAAGGAGAAACATTGCAGTCCAAATATTGAACTGTTAGCAGTGGGCCTCAGGCCTTACTATCTGCCTAGAGAATTCACTCTTGTTATTGTAGTTGTGATGTATATACCACCATGTGTGAACCCAGAGGCTGCTGGGGATGTGTTGTCAGGGGTGATGGCCCGGCTTCAGACTAAACACCCAAACTCTCTAACTGTAATTTCTGGGGATTTCAATCGAGTAAAGATCTCATCTGCAATACCAAAGTTCTATCAATATGTCAAATGTCCTACACGGGACAACAACACACTGGATCTCCTCTTTGCTAGTGTTAAGAATGCTTATTCATCGGCTGCATTACCCCCCCTGGGGAAATCTGACCACAACCTCATACTATTGTCTCCTGCTTACCAACCAGACGTCCGCAAACAACCAGTGACAATTAAAAAGATAAGGAAGTGGTGTCCAGAAGCAGAGGAGGCGTTACAAGACTGCTTTGATTGTACAGACTGGGAGGTGTTGTGTACCATGAAAGAGAATTGTGATGTTAATGAGATTACTGGCAGAGTTACTGATTACATCAACTTCTGTATGGACATTGTAGTACCTGTTCAAGAGATTCGGTGTTATGCAAACAATAAGCCATGGATTACAAAAGAGTTGAAACATTTACTAAACATGAAAAAACTGGCTTTTAAAAGGAAGGACAAGGAGGCATTGAAAATTATACAGCGAGACCTAAAGGGGAAAATTAAGATTGCCCGTGAGGCATTCAGAGTTAAATTAGAAAATCAATTTGCACAAAAAAGCTCAAGAGAGGTGTGGGCTGGAATGAAGCTAGTGACTGGGTTTAAGGCAAGGTCGGAGCAGGGGGGTGGTGGACTTAGAATGGCTAATGAAATGAATGAGTTCTTCAATAGATTCAGCAATAAAGGTGCGGTAGCAGCAGGGAAGGGGGAGGAGGCCGGGGAACAACTAGCTAAATTAACAGGGGGTGAAATAGATCATTTCTCGGTCTCCAAAAATGACGTGAGGGACCAGTTTAGTAAGCTGGCCATTGGCAAAGCAGCAGGACCTGACGGTCTCAGTCCACGTGTCCTCAGAGTGTGTGCAAATGAGTTGTGTACTGTCTTCCAGCATCTCTTTAACCAGAGCTTACAATCAAAGAGAGTACCAGTGCTATGGAAGACTTCCTGCCTGGTGCCGGTTCCCAAGACTACCTTCCCGGCTTCCCCGGGGGACTATAGACCGGTGGCCTTAACATCGCATGCGATGAAGTCCTTGGAGAGAATAGTACTTGCTCACTTGTGTCCGAGGGTGATGGCGCATACTGATGCTCTTCAGTTTGCGTACCGGCAGGGACTGGGGGTGGACGATGCTGTAGCGTATCTGCTACAAACAGTACATTCCTTTTTGGACAATGATGGAACCACAGTGCGTGCTTTGTTCTTTGATTTCTCTAGTGCGTTCAACACATTACAGCCACTCTTACTGCGTGGAAAGTTGATTAAAATGGCGGTGGATGAGGGACTTGTGAATTGGATAATTGACTACCTGTCGGATAGGCCACAGTTTGTTAGGTGGGGGACGGCTACATCAGATAGTGTACTGAGCAGTGTCGGAGCCCCGCAGGGAACAGTGCTGTCGCCATTCCTCTTTACATTGTACACAGCTGACTTTCAGTATAAATCAGACCGTTGTCACCTCCAGAAGTACTCGGATGACTCTGTGATAGTTGGCGGTATTGGGAAGGACCAGGATGAAGAGGAATATAGAAGGGTGGTTGCGGACTTTGTAGTATGGTGCCAGGCTAACCATCTAGAACTAAATGTTAAGAAAACCAGGGAGTTGGTGATGAGCTATGGAAGGTGCAAGAAGGTATGCCTACCTGTTACCATTGACGGTCAGGATGTGGAGATGGTGGACAGTTTCAAATATTTGGGGTTTTACCTGGATAGCAAGCTAGACTGCCACATGGAGAAGGTCTACAAGAAGGGGATGAGTAGATTGTACTTCCTAAGGAAGTTAAGGTCTTTTAATGTGTGTGGCAAAATGCTTGAGGTGTTCTACCAATCCATTGTGGCTAGTGCCACCTTTGCGGCAATAATTTGGTGGGGTAACAGTGTGCGTGTTGCTGACGCCAACAAGCTCAACAAACTTATAAAGAAGGCTAGCGCGACGGTGGGCCTACAGCTTGGGACTTTTGAAGAGGTGGTAGAGGATAGGATTAAGAAGAAGTGCAGAGCTATAATGGGCAACAACACACACCCGCTTTATGAACTGTTTGCGAAACAGAAGAGCACATTCAGCAATCGCCTAATACAACTAAGGTGTAAAAAGGAAAAATACAGGAGATCATTTGTTCCAACAGCTATGGGGGTGTTTAACAAATGTCTGAAAAGCAATGCCTAAAGCATTCCAAATGTTATGTTATCATATGTGTCATGTTCGAGATCTGTGATACCGCAATTTCCTCCGGGATAAATAAAGTATATCTTATCTTATCTTATCTTAATACATGACCCCATCCATCCTCCCTTTAATATGGTGCAGTAGTCCTGTTGCATTTGCAGAAGAGCACCCCCAAAATATGATGTTTCCACAACCATGCTTCATGGTTTGGACAATCTTCTTGTGGTTGTACTCATCCTTCTTTTTCCTCCAAACACGGCGAGTGGAGTTGATACCAAAAGGTTCTATTTTGGTCTCATCTGACCACATGACATTCTCCCATGCCTCCTCTGGATCATCCAGATGGTTATAACGAACCTCTAATGGGCCTGGGCATGGGCTGGCGTGAGCAGGAGTACTTGTGTGCCGTGTAGGAATTTAATTCATGACAGCATAGTATGTTACTAATGGTAATGTTTGAGACTGTGGTCCCAGATCTCTTCCGGTCATTGACCAGGTCCTCCCATGTAGTTCTGGGCTGATTCCTTACCTTTTTCAGAATCATCCTTGAGATCTTGCATGGAGCCCCAGACCGAGGAAGATTGACAAGTCATTTGGTATTTCTTCCATTTTCTAATAAATGTGCCATCTGTTGATGCCTTCTTACCAAGCTGCTGGCCTATTGTCCTGTAGCCTATCCTAGCATTGTGCAGGTCTATAATTTTGTCCCTGGGGTCCTTAGACAGCTCTTTGATCTGGGCCATGGTGGAGAGATTGGAATGTGATTGATTGAGTGTGTGGACACGTGTCTTTTATACAGGTAACGAGTTAAACAGGTGCAATTAATATAGGTAATGAGTGCAGAGTAGGAGGGCTTCTTAAAGAAAAACTAACAGATCTGTGAAAGCCATAATTCTTGCTGGTTAGTAGGTTACGAAATACTTATTTCATGCAATAAAATGCAATTTAATTATTTAAAAATCATACAATGTGATTTTATTTTTTTTAGATTATAACTCTCGCAGTGTACCTAAGCTAAAAATTGCAGACCTCTCTATTCTTTGTAGGTGGAAAAACGTGCAAAATTCGCAGTGTATCAAATACACAACACAAACACATACACTGCACGTACACATGTATATACACACACTGCAAATAAAATACAGTGGTGTGAAATAGTGCTTGCCCCCTTCCTGATTTCTTATTCTTTTGCATGTTTGTCACACTTAAAAGTTTCAGATCACAAAACAAAATAAAATTTTAGACAAAGATAACACAAGTAAACACAAAGTGCAGTTGTTAAATGAAGGTCTTTATTATTAAGGGAAAAAGAAATCCAAACTGACAGGGCCCTGAGTAAAAAAGTGATTGCCCCCTAAATCTAATAACTGATTGTCCCAACTGCAATCAAGCATTTCGATAACTGTCAGTGAGTCTTTTGCAATGCTATGGAAAAATTTTTGCCCGCTCATCTTTGCAAAATTGTTGTAATTCAGCCACATTAGAGGGTTTCCGAGCATGAACCGCCTTTTTAAGGTCATGACACAGCATCTCAATTGGAGGTCAGGATTTTGACTAGGCCACTCCAAAGTCTTAATTTTGTTTTTCTTAAGCCATTCAGAGGTGGACTTGCTCTGTGTTTTGGATCATTGTTCTGCTGCATAACCCAAGTGCGCTTCATCTTGAGGACACGAACAGATGCCCGGATATTCTCCTTCAGGATTTTTTGGTAGACAGCAGGATTCATGGTTTCATTTACCACAGCAAGTCTTCAAGATCCTGATGCAGCAAAACAGCCCCAAGCCATCACATTACCACCTTCATAGTTTACTGTTGTTATGTTCTTTTTCTGAAATGCTGTGTTACAAGTACGCCAGATGTAATGGGACATAAACCTTCCAAAAATTAAAATTTTTGTCTCGTCAGTCCACAGAGTTTTATCCCAAAAGCCTTGGCAAACATCAAGATATTTTCTGGCAAAACTGAGACAAACATTTATGTTCTTTTTGCTCAGCAGTGGTTTTTGTCTTGGAACTCTGCCATGCATGCCATATTTGCCCAGTCTCTTTGTTATGGTGGAGGTATGAACATTAACTGTAACTGAGCCAAGTGAGGCCTGCAGTTCTTTGTATGTTGTTGTGGGGTCTCTTCCTCTTGGATGAGTCATTGCTGCGCTGCTGGGGTAATTTTGGTCAGCTGGCCACTCCTGGAAAGGGTCTCCACTGTTCCTTGTTTTTGCCATTTGTGGATAATGGCTCTCATTGTGGTTCACTGGAGTTGCAAAGCTTTAGAAATGGGTTTATAACCTTTTCCAGACTGATAGAACTCAATTACTTGGTTTCTCAATTGTTCCTGAATTTCTTTGGATTGCAGCATGATGTCTAGCTTTTGAGAATCTTTTGGTCGACTTCACTTTGTCAGGCAGGTCCTATTTAAGTGATTTCTTGATTGAGAACAAGTGTGGCAGTAATCAGGTCTGTGTGCAGTTAAGGAAAATTAAATCAACTTCCCAATGATGTGATAAACTACAGTTAATTTATGTTTTAAGGGGGGAAGGGCAATCACTTTAAACACAGGTTCCTGTCGTTTTTTATTTCTATTTCCCTTAATAATAAAGACCTTCATTTAAAAACTGCATTTTGTGTTTACGTATGTTATTTTTGTCTAATATTTAAATTTGTTTTGTGAGCTGAAACATTTAAGTGTGACAAACATAAAAAAGAATATGAAATCAGGAAGGTGCAAACACTTTTTCACACCACTGTACATACCAGCCTGTCTCCTCTTTATTTCCTCTAGATGGCTGCTGCAAAAAAACCTTTGGTGACATAAAGGTCACGTAATGTTACCAAAGGTCCTTATTAGAGATGAGCGTTGTTCTACTCGAACTGTTCGCCAATCTCAAATTCGAGCTGTTTTGGGCGGTGTTCGAGCCGGTCGGCGAACATGAACAATTTGAGAAAAATTCGGCTGTTCGAGGTTATGTTCGATAACTGTTCGTGCACCAAAATCATAACTGGATTTTTTCTCAGTAATGATGAAAATTAATGTTAATACGCAGTTTGAGTGTACAGCGGGGCGGGGGGAGGGGCAGGGGATGGATCTCTGCAGGAACAATGAAGATCTCCATTTTTTTTTCTCTTTCCCGCATTTGCAGTGGGGAGGTGCAATCTGTCAGCCTATCAGCAGCGCACACACGGAGCGAAGTGCTTTTTTTCACACAAGCAAGGGCATGTGTGATTGGCAGTGTATGTCACATGTCCTTGCCCTATAAGACCAAGCCATTTTCCCCGTCGCCACCATTTTCTCACTGCTGCAGCTGCGTGTTAGACGGCACCGCTGTTGCTGTGTGCGCTATACCTTGTTAATTTCAAGCCAATTTTCGCACAAATATACAGATAGCTTGGGAGTAGGGAATAGTTGTGATTGCAGTCCTTTTAAGGACTAGGTTACAGCATTTCCTACGACTTTTATCAAGCAGGTCTGTGCTCTTAAATAGATAGATTGTGGGAGTAAAGACTAATTGTAATTGGAGTCCTTTTCAGGACTAGGTTACATCAGTTCCTATCAGTTTTTGCCAGGCAGGTCTGTGCCAGTGCTGTGCAAGTTTTTTTCACAGCATTTGGCTGAATCTAGCAAAGCTAATCCTTTTTGGCCTATTGCAGAGTGTGTTAGTCAGTGGAGTAGCCTATCTGTGTTGCAAGATATACCACCTGAGTATAGAATACCAATTTTTTTACTGCACCTAGTGAAGTAAAATCTTTTGGGCATAGCATCATTCTATTAGTCCATCTATACTGACCTCCATCAGGTTGCAAATTAAAAATAATTTTTTTCTGCATCTAGCTCTGAAAAAATATTTGGGCTTCTAGCAGTGTGTGGGACTTGGTCTATTAGTCCATCTATACTGACCTCCATCAGGTTGCAAATTAAAAATAATTTTTTTCTTCATTTATCTCTGAAAAAATATTTGGGCTTCTAGCAGCGTGTGGGACTTGTTCTATTAGTCCATCTATACTGACCTCCATCAGGTTGCAAATTAAAAATAATTTTTTTCTGCATCTAGCTCTGAAAAAATATTTGGGCTTCTAGCAGTGTGTGGGACTTGGTCTATTAGTCCATCTATACTGACCTCCATCAGGTTGCAAATTAAAAATAATTTTTTTCTGCATCTAGCTCTGAAAAAATATTTGGGCTTCTAGCAGTGTGTGGGACTTGGTCTATTAGTCCATCTATACTGACCTCCATCAGGTTGCAAATTGAATAAAAAAATTTTCTGCATCTAGTTCTGAAAAAATATTTGGGCTTCTAGCGGTGTGTGGGACTTGGTCTATTAGTCCATCTATACTGACCTCCATCAGGTTGCAAATTAAAAATAATTTTTTTCTGCATCTAGCTCTGAAAAAATATTTGGGCTTCTAGCAGTGTGTGGGACTTGGTCTATTAGTCCATCTATACTGACCTCCATCAGGTTGCAAATTGAATAAAAAAATTTTCTGCATCTAGCTCTGAAAAAATATTTGGGCTTCTAGCGGTGTGTGGGACTTGGTCTATTAGTCCATCTATACTGACCTCCATCAGGTTGCAAATTAAAAATAATTTTTTTCTTCATTTAGCTCTGAAAAAATATTTGGGCTTCTAGCAGTGTGTGGGACTTGTTCTATTAGTCCTTCTATACTGACCTCCGGCAGGTTGCAAATTGAATATAATTTTTTTCTGCATCTAGCTCTGAAAAAATATTTGGGCTTCTAGCGGTGTGTGGGACTTGGTCTATTAGTCCATCTATACTGACCTCCATCAGGTTGCAAATTAAAAATAATTTTTTTCTGCATCTAGCTCTGAAAAAATATTTGGGCTTCTAGCAGTGTGTGGGACTTGGTCTATTAGTCCATCTATACTGACCTCCATCAGGTTGCAAATTAAAACTAATTTTTTTCTTCATTTATCTCTGAAAAAATATTTGGGCTTCTAGCAGTGTGTGGGACTTGTTCTATTAGTCCATCTATACTGACCTCCATCAGGTTGCAAATTAAAAATAATTTTTTTCTGCATCTAGCTCTGAAAAAATATTTGGGCTTCTAGCAGTGTGTGGGACTTGGTCTATTAGTCCATCTATACTGACCTCCATCAAGTTGCAAATTAAAAATAATTTTTTTCTTCATTTATCTCTGAAAAAATATTTGGGCTTCTAGCAGCATGTGGGACTTGTTCTATTAGTCCATCTATACTGACCTCCATCAGGTTGCAAATTAAAAATAATTTTTTTCTGCATCTAGCTCTGAAAAAATATTTGGGCTTCTAGCAGTGTGTGGGACTTGGTCTATTAGTCCATCTATACTGACCTCCATCAGGTTGCAAATTAAAAATAATTTTTTTCTTCATTTAGCTCTGAAAAAATATTTGGGCTTCTAGCAGTGTGTGGGACTTGTTCTATTAGTCCTTCTATACTGACCTCCAGCAGGTTGCAAATTGAATATAATTTTTTTCTGCATCTAGCTCTGAAAAAATATTTTGGCTTCTAGCGGTGTGTGGGACTTGGTCTATTAGTCCATCTATACTGACCTCCATCAGGTTGCAAATTAAAAATAATTTTTTTCTGCATCTAGCTCTGAAAAAATATTTGGGCTTCTAGCAGTGTGTGGGACTTGGTCTATTAGTCCATCTATACTGACCTCCATCAGGTTGCAAATTGAATAAAAAAATTTTCTGCATCTAGCTCTGAAAAAATATTTGGGCTTCTAGCGGTGTGTGGGACTTGGTCTATTAGTCCATCTATACTGACCTCCATCAGGTTGCAAATTAAAAATAATTTTTTTCTGCATCTAACCCAGCCAATAGTTTTGGCCTAATACCACAGTTTGGCCACTCAGCTCTGCTCGGTTACCATCCATTGTTTTTTTGTGCAAACAACTCCAGAGTTGTGAATTAGTTAACCACCAAAATGAGTGGAAAAAGGCCTGCTGCTGGTGGAAAGGGGAATAGGCGTGTTGGGAAGGGGAAAAAAGGTTGTGTCCGTGGGGTAGGTGCAGAAGAAAGACCATCTTCCAGCCAAACTAAAATGTCTACTTCTTTTAGCGGACAATGTGATAAGATCCCTTTCTTACGGCCACGCCAATCGCTACAAATTCCAGATGAGGCACAAAAACAGCAGGTGCTTCAACGGATATCAAGTGCTCCTTTAAGTGGGCTCTCCTCCACATCAACTTCAACATCACAAATACTCCAGTCCTCAAAGGTGTCACCCAAATCGCACTTGCTTCCTCACAGCTCCCAAATCTCCAGCTGCCCGTCTGAGTATGAGGTAGAACAGATGGTTGAGTCTGCAGAGCTGTTTACTCATACTATAGCCTGGGAATCAGAGGTCGACTCCAGCGCTTCTGTGAATCCAGACGAGGAAATGATCTGCACTGATGCCCAGAATCTTTATGAGTCGGATCCAGGACCAGACGCAGAAGGTTCTGACCATAATGTAGACCCTCATTCCCAAACTGTAACTCCTGTTGGTGGAGACAATGAGGAAGACGATGATAAGACTCAAATACCTGATTGGAGCGACAACTTTAGTTTTTTGTCAGGGCAGGAACAGGTTGGCTCTGAGGACGACGGGTGTGATAACGCACAGGGTGATGATGATGAGGTCGGAGATCCCACTTACTGTCAACCCACAGTCAGCCAAGAGATGAGGTCAGCAGAGGAGGTGGAGGAAGATGCTAGTGACGACGAGGTCAGGTTGCGCCTTCCTGGACAGAGACGTAGTACTGGAAGCACGTCAACAACTGCATCCTCAAACACAACTCTGCCTCTCACCACAAGTCGTGGTGGCTCTTCAGGTCGCATGGGTGCTAAGCCTTGCATAGCCTGGGCATTTTTT
This sequence comes from Phyllobates terribilis, assembly GCF_046119375.1. Classification (NCBI taxonomy): domain Eukaryota; kingdom Metazoa; phylum Chordata; class Amphibia; order Anura; family Dendrobatidae; genus Phyllobates; species Phyllobates terribilis. The sequence goes on along the minus strand of NW_027362763.1, from coordinate 377,390,294 downwards.
CAGATCGATAAAGATGACCCAACTCGTGTTTAGAGATGAGCGGTGTTCGACTAGAACTGTTCGCCAATCTCAAATTCGAGCTGTTTTGGGCGGTGTTCGAGTTGTTCGACGAACCCGAACGATTTGCAAAAAATTCGGCTGTTCGAGGTTATGTTCGATAACTGTTCGTGCACCAAAAGCGTGTCCTGCATGTCTGGCGCTATTTAGAGCACCAATCATGCAGGGATTGTCTGCCACTCACTGTAATGCCACAGCCATGGTGGTTGTGGCATTACAGTGATTGCCCAAATCGATGGGTACAGTGCCAACAGTGAAACATGAAAAGCCGGCAATTCAGCAGCGGCATACACCTGTACCCGACAATTTAGAACCGAAAGAATAGAGCTTCACACATAGATTAGATAGATAGAAACATGTCAGCCACATATATACGAAGTACAGTGACAGTGTTGCTTACTGTACTTGTCATTTAGCGTAAAGGATTTATCAAAAAAAATAATAGTGTTTTCATGCACCGTCTCTTTAAAAAAGCCGGCCGGCAATTCAGCAGTGGTACCCGACAATTTATAACAGACAGAATAGAGCTTCACACATAGATTAGATAGATAGAAACATGTCAGTCACATATATATGAAGTACAGTGATAATGTTGGTTACTGTACTTGTCATTTAGTATTAAAATAAAGGATTTATTATTAAAAAAATTGGCGTGGGGTTCCCCTTAATTTTAGGCTCTAGCGGAGGTTAAGCAGACGGCTGGGGCAGATGTTTGAAGCCTGGGAAGGGGGTAATACCCACGGAGCTTCCCAGGCTACTAATATCAGCCCCCAGCTGAATACATAGCCTTTACTAGCTATTAAAATGGGGGACCCCCCAAAAAAAATGACGTGGGGTCCCCCCTAATTTAATAGCTAGCAAAGGCTAGGCAGACAGCTGGGGGCTGATATTAATAGCCCAGGAAGGGAGCCATGAATATTGGCCCCCTCCCAGGCTAGAAACACCAGCCGTCAGCCGCCCCAGAAATGGCGCATTCATAGGATGCGCCAATTCTGGCACTTAGCCTCGCTCTTCCACGCTGCCCTGGTGCGGTGGCAGGGGGTAATAGGGTTGGGGTTGATGTCAGCTTATAATGCCAGCTGACATCAAGCCCAGGTTAGTAAGGGAGAGGCGTCTATAAGACACCCCCATTACTAACCCCATAGTCAAAGTTAAAAAAAACACAAACACCCAGAATAAAGTCCTTTAATTGAAATAAAGACACAATCCTTTATTGTTCTAAATTAAACCATACTTACCGTCACGCCCATTCCAGCTGAAGCCAACGATCTCCTGCAATAAAAGAAAAATAATAAAGCAACCTCATCCTTACCTTTCCATGGTTCCCACGACAGCTTCAGCTCTGCTACATCGAGATGACAGGCTGGACCGCAGCAGAACGCTGCCATCCAGCCTCTCATCCCGCAGACACTGAGAAGCGCAGACTTGCTTGCGCTGCTCAGCGTCTCTCTGTGACGACATCCAGATGAGCCGAGTTCATGTCCAATGAACTCGGCTCACCTCATGCACGTCACTGACAGCGTGGGAAAATTCTCACGCTGAAGCGGTGAGTGCAGGAGAATTCTCCCACGCTGTCAGTGACGTGCATAAGGTGAGCTCATGTCCAATGAACTCAGCTCACCTCCTGCATGTCACTGACAGCGTGGGAGAATTCTCCTGCACTCAGCGCTTCAGCGTGAGAATTCTCCCACGCTGAAGCGCTGAGTGCAGGAGAATTTTCCCACGCTGTCAGTGACGTGCATAAGGTGAGCTCATGTCCAATGAACTCAGCTCACCTCCTGCACGTCACTGACAGCGTGGGAGAATTCTCCTGCACTCAGCGCTTCAGTGTGAGAATTCTCCCACGCTGAAGCGCTGAGTGCAGGAGAATTTTCCCACGCTGTCAGTGACGTGCATGAGGTGAGCCGAGTTCATTGGACATTAACTCGGCTCATCTGGATGCCCTCACAGAGAGACACTGTGGAGCGCAAGCAAGCCTGCGCTTCTCAGTGTCTGCGGGATGACAGGCTGGATGGCAGCGTTCTGCTGCGGTCCAGCCTGTCATCTCGATGTAGCAGAGCTGAAGCTGTCATGGGAACCATGGAAAGGTAAGGATGATGTTGCTTTATTATTTTTCTTTTATTTCAGGAGATCGTTGGCTTCAGCTGGAATGGGCGTGATGGTAAGTATGGTTTAATTTAGAACAATAAAGAATTGTGTGTTTATTTCAATTAAAGGACTTTTTTCTGGGTGTTGTGTTTTTTTTAAATACTTTACTAGAAATTCATGGTGGTCATGTCTAATATTGGCGTGACCCCATGAATTTCGGGCTTAGGGCCAGCTGATAATGCCAAGCTGGCCCTAACCCCTTTATTACCCAGTGAGCCACCGCATCAGGGCCCTGGATGAGTTGGGTACAGCGCCAGAAGATGGCGCTTCTATGAACGCGCCATTTTCCGGGCTGGCTGCGGACTGCAATTTGCAGCGGGGGTGGCCCAGAAAGCTTGGGCCTCCCTGCGCTGCGGATTCCAGCCCCCAGCTGCCTAGTTGTACCTGGCTGGACACAAAAACAGGGCGAAGCCCCACGTCAATTTTCTTTAAATTATTTCATGAAATAATTAAGAAAAAAAGGGCTTCCCTATATTGTTGTGTCCGGCCAGGTACAAATAGGCAGCTGGTGGTTGGGGGCAGCCCGTTCCTGCCTGCTGTACCTGGCTGGACACAAATATAGTGCGAAGCCCCACGTCAATTTTTTTTAAATTATTTCATGAATTTCCTGAAATAATTAAAAAAAATTGAAGTGGGGCTTCGCACTATATTTGTGTCCAGCCAGGTACAGCAGGCAGGAACGGGCTGCCCCCAACCACCAGCTGCCTATTTGTACCTGGCCGGACACAACAATATAGGGAAGGCCTTTTTTTCTTAATTATTTCATGAATTTCATGAAATAATTAAAAAAAAAGTACGTGGGGCTTCGCCCTATTTTTGTGTCCAGCCAGGTACAACTAGGCAGCTGGGGGCTGGAATCTGCAGCGCAGGGAGGCCCAAGCTTTCTGGGCCCCCCCCCGCTACAAATTGCAGTCCGCAGCCACCTCGGAAAATGGCGCGTTCATAGAAGCGCCATCTTCTGGCGCTGTACCCAACTCATCCAGGGCCCTGGTGCGGTGGCTCACTGGGTAATAAAGGGGTTAAGGCCAGCTTGGTATTATCAGCTGGCCCCAAGCCCAAAATTCATGGGGTCACGCCAGTATTAGACATGACCGCCATGAATTTCTAGTAAAGTATTTAAAAAAAACACAACACCCAGAATAAAGTCCTTTAATTGAAATAAAGACACAATTCTTTATTGTTCTAAATTAAACCATACTTACCATCACACCCATTCCAGCTGAAGCCAACGATCTCCTGCAATAAAAGAAAAATAATAAACCAACCTCATCCTTACCTTTCCATGGTTCCCACGACAGCTTCAGCTCTGCTACATCGAGATGACTGGCTGGACCGCAGCAGAACGCTGCCATCCAGTCTGTCATCCCGCAGACACTGGGAAGCGCAGGCATGCTTGCGCTCCTCACTGTCTCGCTGTGACGGCATCCAGATGAGCCGAGGTCATGTCCAATGAACTCGGCTCACCTCATGCACGTCACTGACAGCGTGGGAAAATTCTCACGCTGAAGTGCTGAGTGCAGGAGAATTCTCCCACGCTGTCAGTGATGTGCATGAGGTGAGCTCATGTCCAATGAACTCAGCTCACCTCCTGCACGTCACTGACAGCGTGGGAAAATTCTCCTGCAATCAGCGCTTCAGCGTGAGAATTTTCCCACGCTGTCAGTGACGTGCATGAGGTGAGCCGAGTTCATTGGACATGAACTCGGCTCATCTGGATGTCGTCACAGAGAGACGCTGAGCAGCGCAAGCAAGCCTGCGCTTCTCAGTGTCTGCGGGATGACAGGCTGGATGGCAGCGTTCTGCTGCGGTCCAGCCTGTCATCTCGATGTAGCAGAGCTGAAGCTGTCGTGGGAACCATGGAAAGGTAAGGATGAGGTTGCTTTATTATTTTTCTTTTATTGCAGGAGATCGTTGGCTTCAGCTGGAATGGGCGTGATGGTAAGTATGGTTTAATTTAGAACAATAAAGGATTGTGTCTTTATTTCAATTAAAGGACTTTATTCTGGGTGTTTGTGTTTTTTTTAACTTTGACTATGGGGTTAGTAATGGGGGTGTCTTATAGACGCCTCTCCATTACTAACCTGGGCTTGATGTCAGCTGGCATTATAAGCTGACATCAACCCCAACCCTATTACCCCCTGCCACCGCACCAGGGCAGCGTGGAAGAGCGAGGCTAAGTGCCAGAATTGGCGCATCCTATGAATGCGCCATTTCTGGGGCGGCTGACGGCTGGTGTTTCTAGCCTGGGAGGGGGCCAATATTCATGGCTCCCTTCCTGGGCTATTAATATCAGCCCCCAGCTGTCTGCCTAGCCTTTGCTAGCTATTAAATTAGGGGGGACCCCACGTCATTTTTTTTGGGGGGTCCCCCATTTTAATAGCTAGTAAAGGCTATGTATTCAGCTGGGGGCTGATATTAGTAGCCTGGGAAGCTCCGTGGGTATTACCCCCTTCCCAGGCTTCAAACATCTGCCCCAGCCGTCTGCTTAACCTCCGCTAGAGCCTAAAATTAAGGGGAACCCCACGCCAATTTTTTAATAATAAATCCTTTATTTTAATACTAAATGACAAGTACAGTAACCAACACTATCACTGTACTTCATATATATGTGACTGACATGTTTCTATCTATCTAATCTATGTGTGATGCTCTATCTTTCTGTTCTAAATTGTCGGGTACCGCTGCTGAATTGCCGGCCGGCTTTTTTAAAGAGACAGTGCATGAAAACACTATTATTTTTTTAAATAAATCCTTTACACTAAATGACAAGTACAGTAAGCAACACTATCACTGTACTTATTATATATGTGACTGACATGTTTCTATCTATCTAATCTATGTGTGAAGCTCTATTCTTTCTGTTCTAAATTGTCGGGTACAGATGCTGAATTGCCGGCCGGCTTTTTTAAAGAGACGGTGCATGAAAACACTAATATTTTTTTTAATAAATCCTTTACACTAAATGACAAGTGCAGTAACCAACACTGTCACTGTGCTTCTTATATGTGTGACTGACATGTTTCTATCTATCTAATCTATGTGTGATGCTCTATTCCTTCTTGTCTAAATTGTCGGGTACCGGTGTATGCCGCTGCTGAATTTGCCGGCCGGCTTTTTTAAAGAGAGTGTCTTCTGAGCAGTTTGTCAGCTTTTGGACACCTTTGCAGGTGTTTTCTATGTGTTTCTATGTGTTTTTGTTTGCCTGCCATTGGTTTTAACGGTGTTCGACGGTGTTCTAAGGTGTTCGACGAACAGTTCGACGAACAGTTCCTCGAACATCCCGGTGTTCGACGAACCGAACCGAACCCGAACACTACGGGGGTGGCTCAACACTACTCGTGTTATCTGTAACATTTGTCAGCAAAAGCTAAGTAGAGGCCAAAAAATACATAGTTTGAGTACTTCATGCATGAACCGGCACATGGACATGAAGCATAAGTTGCAGTGGGAAGCTCAGTGTGCTACAATGCGGCCTAGCCGGCCGGGCCAACCACCGTCTGCCATATCTTGTGCATCCGAGGCCTCTTCATCCTCTGTGACTGGGGGGACAGCAGTCACACCTGTTTTGGGGCGCAGACCTGCCACCTCTTTACCCGCAACAGCCAGCGTGATTGGCAGGTCATCATTTTCTTTGGAGGTGGTAACACCAGCTGGTCTTGAGCGCTGTCCGACATCGATAGCACCACCTTTGGATCAAGGCAACCTAACATGTCCGCCTGCATCTTCCTGACAGACCGGCAGTTTGCCGGGGACACCCTTATCAACCCCGTCTGAGCACAATAGCCAGCCCTCGGTCCCTCAGATGTGGACAAGTAAAAGACCATTTCCTCCTAGCCATGAGAAAGCTAAGAGGTTGAATTTCACCATCTGCAAGCTCTTGGCTACAGAAATGCTGCCTTTCCGCCTGGTGGACACAGAGGATTTTCGAGACCTTATGTCCGTCGCAGTGCCCCAGTACCAGATGCCCAGTCGGCACTACTTCTCAAAGAAAGGTGTGCCTGCGCTCCACCAGCATGTCGCACACAACATCACCGCTTCTTTGAGAAACTCTGTGTGTGACAGGGTGCATTTCACCACAGACACTTGGACGAGTAGGCATGGACAGCGGCATTACATGTCGCTGACTGGGCACTGGGTAACTATGGTGACAGCAGGACAAGGGGCTGCTGTCCAAGTCTTGCCGTCCCCACGAGTTGTGCGTCAATCCTCTTTATGTCAAAGTTCCTCCAATGCTTCTGCCTCCTCAACCTCCTCTCGGTCTTCCACCTGCACCCAAAGCCTGTCTGGTCATGCCACAAGCTTTCTAACTGCGCAGAAGGGATCCTGCACACCTCCTTACTATGCTGGCAGTAGGGCTCAATGTCATCAGGCGGTTTTTACATTGAAATGTCTGGGAAATGTGAGTCACACAGCTGAGGAGTTGTGGTCAGCTCTGGAGAACCAATTTCATGAATGGTTGTCTCCACTGGACCTGAAACCAGGGAAGGCCGTGTGCGACAATGCTGCAAACCTGGGTGCGGCCCTTCGCCGGGGCAATGTCACACACGTGCCTTGTATGGCTCACGTGTTGAACCTGGTTGTCCAGCAATTTTTAGACCACTATCCCAGACTAGATGGCCTTCTGCAAAGGGCACGGTGGCTGTGTGCTCACTTCCGCCGTTCGCATCCCGCAGCTCAGCGACTTACATCTCTACAGAAGTCGTTGGGCCTGCCACTTCACCGGCTAAAATGCGATGTGCCTACCCGGTGGAATTCAACTCTGCACATGTTGCAGCGACTGTGGCAGCACCGACAAGCCCTGGTGCAATACGTTCTGACGTATAGCCTGGGCCAACGAGATTCAGAGGTGGGGCAAATCACGCTGGAGGAGTGGTCTCAGATCAGGGACCTATGCACCCTTCTGCACAGTTTTGAAATGGCGACGAAGATGTTTAGTGCTGACGATGCCATTATCAGCATGACTATTCCGGTGATTTACATGCTGGAGCACATGTTAAACAGAATTCGGAGTCAGGTGGTGGCACAAGAGGAGGTGGAGGAAGTAGAGGAGGAGGAGTTGTATGCGGAAGGGCTAACATCTGCAAGGTCCAGACGGTCGGCAGCACCAAGGCGGCAGGCATGTGAGGGTGGGGGAGATGATTTTACCAGGGCGCATGGTAGCAGCCAAACTAGTGAGGAAGGTGCAGGAGCCCAGGAAGAAGTGGAGGACGAACTGATGGAAGACTCATCAGATGAGGGAGACCTTGATCACATTTCTGTTGTGCGAGGTTGGGGGGAGAGGACAGAGGAAGGAAGCATGATTGTTACCTCGCCACCAACACAACAGGGACTTGGTGCTCCTGGATGCGCAACACACATGAGTGCCTTCTTGCTGCACTACCTGCAACATGACCCTCGAATTGTGAGAATTAGAAATAATCCTGACTACTGGGTTGCCACACTGTTAGATCCCCGGTACAAAAGTAAATTTGCAGAAATTATTCCTGCCATAGAAAGGGATGCACGCATGCAGGAGTATCAGCAGAGACTGTTGCAGAATCTTACATGTGCTTTTCCACAAAATACCAGTGGTGCACGTAGTGAATCTCACAGTTCCAACTTGCCAACCGTGGGACCGTCAAGTGTTCAGCACTCAAACCGTAACAGAACCACAGTATCTGCTGGTAACATCAATTTTGCGGAATCATTTCACCACTTTTTTAGCCCATCCTTTGCAAGGCCACAGGAGACAAGAAGTCTGACACATAGTCAACGCCTAGAGACGATGGTACAGGAGTATCTCCAAGTAAACATTGAAGCCATGACTGTGTCACTGGACCCTTGCTCTTTTTGGGCTTCCAATCTGGATAAATGGCCGGAGCTAGCCACTTACGCCTTGGAGATCTTGTCATGCCCCGCAGCCAGCGTTCTGTCTGAACGTGTGTTCAGCGCTGCTGGTGGTGTGCTGACAGATAAGCGCACGCGGCTCTCCACTGATAATGTAGACAGACTCACGTTCATAAAGATGAACAAATCATGGATCCGAAACGACTTTTCTACCCCTGTGTCATCCTGGGGAGAGTAAAAGCTTGATGATTGGTTAAAATCACCCTACCAACCGTTTTAAGCTTTCAAATTACTAATCATGTTTATCTGTATCTTGACTGGAAAATAATTTGGGCTTTGTAGCAGTGTGCAGCACTGATCCTATTAGGCCATCTATAATAAGCTTCACCAGATTTAAAATTAAAAATAATTTTTAGCTGCATCTAGCCCGGAAAATAATTTTGGGGCTCCGAGATGCGCAAGACACATAAGTGCCTTCTTGCTGCACTACCTGCAGCATGACCCTCATATTGTCAGAATTCGAAGTAATCATGACTACTGGGTTGCCACACTCTTAGATCCCCCAAACTTTTCGATCAACCTTTTCATTTTAATAAAGACCAAAAAAATGGTCATTTTTGAAATTATAAGCATTAGCAGGTTGTTAGAAACTGAAATCAAACAGTTTTCAACTCAAAACTTTATTCTAGGTGATGTTACATTTTCACATAGGACCCCTTGTTCGAAAGGAGCTTCTGAACTCTCTCGTCCATTGAATTTGTCAGGTTTTGGATGGTTTCTGCTTCAATTGTTTTGCATGAGGACAGAATACCCTCCCAGAGCTGTTGCTTAGATGTGAACTGCCTCCCGCCATCATAGACACTCCTTTTAATGATGCTCCAAAGGTTCTGAATGGGGTAGAGGTCAGGGGAGCATGGGGGTCACACCATAAGTTTGTCCCCTTTTATGCCCATATCAGCCAGAGATGCAGATGTTTTATGTGCAGCATGAGATGGTGCATTATCATGCAGAAAAATGATCTTGCTGTGAAATACACGGTTCTTCTTCTTGAACCATGGCAGGAAGTGCTGTTTCAGAAAATCCACATACATTATGGAGTTCATCTTTAGCGCCTTCAGGGATCCTAAAGGGGCCGACAATCTCTCTCCCCATGATTCCAGCCCAAAACATTACTCCACCTCCTCCTTGTTGGCGCTGTAGCCGTGTTTGCGTGGGGTGTCCATCAACCAGCCATCCTCCACTCCATTCATCTGGACCATCGAGCGCTGCACGGCACTCATCCGTGAACAAAACAGTTTTGAAATCAGTCTTCATGTAATGTTTGGCCCACTGGAGCCGTTTCTGCTTGTGTGAAGTGGATAGAGGAGGTCGACAGGATGGCGTATGCACAGCTGCAAACCTCTGAAGGACCCTGCATCTTGTTGTTCGGGGGACGTTGGAGGCACAAGCAGCTTCAAAAACTTGTCTGCTGCTATGACAAGGCTTTTTTGCCGCTGCTCTTTCAACCTGACGTAATTGCCTGTAGGAAAGAGTCCTCAATTTGCCCTTATCAGCACGCACACGTGTGTACTGTGAATCAGCTACATACTTCTTGATTGCCAAGACACTTCATCCTGATCATCGCACAATGTTGATTGTAGTCATGCCTTGACCTAAACACTCCACAATTTGTTGCTTCTCAGCAGTCGACACATCCTTTTTCTTTCCCATTTTGGCAGAAAATGTAGGCTGCTTAATAATGTGAGAGAGCCTTCTTAAGTAGTCTTGCCTTTCATTGGACACACCTGCCAAACTAATTAGCACAGGTGTCTGCAATTGCTTACAGTGATATAAAGAGCCCTGACACACATCACCATCAATGAGTTTAACTGACAAACAAACAAATTCTTCCCTTATCACTCCTAAACACTTTTTGCATAATAATTTGGAACGCGGTGTACATGTGCTTTTCCACAAAACACCAGTGGTTCACGTAGTGAATATTACAGTTCTAACTTGCCAACCGTGGTCTGTATGGAATTGTTCAATAAAGGGCCCAAAATTAAGATAACATAGATGGGAGAGGTCTCTATGAATAGGAATTCCTAAGTATTTGATACCCTGTGAGGGCCAGGCAAAGGGAAAGTTGGACTGGATGGAATCCTATATGGATTTAGGGAGGGAGACATCGAGGGCCTCAGACTTCGCTGCATTGATTTTAAAATTTTACCATGTAACAAAGTGATCTATTTCAGCCATAACAGCAGGGATGGATATACGTGATTGAGTGATATATACTAGGACATCATCAGCAAATAGAGAGCACTTGTACTCCGTGCCTCCCACCTCAATCCACCTAATATTGGGGTTATGGCGAATTGATGAGAGCAGGTGCTCCGTCACTAGGATGTATAAGAGAGGGGACAGAGGACATCCCTGCCTTGTCCCATTGGTGATTGTGAAAGGTGATGAAAATGTTCTGACGCACCCCCTGGGCCTTGGGACACCCGGAGCCGGACCCTTTTTGGTGGATGCTGGTGGTTGTAGTCTTCGTGGCGGCGATCCGGTTCCGTGGCTCAGGGCGGTCAAACCAGTGGCGGAACTATTTATGTGGTTTTGATGTTTAAATGTCCGACTACGCCACCCGTGGATTGCGGTCAGAGTGAACCGCCGCTACAGGGCAGACCGCTAAGGCTGGTGTTGTGGGTGCAGCAGAGCGTAGCATAACTCCCCACGGGAGGAGTATAGCCTCAGGGCAGTGTATGCGGAGGATGGGGGTGATGGTGCAGGGCAGCAGCAGTAACGACACGGAGTCAGTGATGCAGTTCAGGGCCTTTACTCATAGTTCTTATTATCCAGACCACGTCTGCAGGTAACGGCTGACCACGTCGTACTGTGCTCACCAGGTGAGGGGCTCAGACAACTCCCAGATAACTTTGGAGCGCTTCACAGGACCCCCTTTGTGTGTCCTTTGTCTGGCCTTTCTTACCAACACTTCTGTCCGGCTGCCTCGGGCCTCCTCTTGGTAAACTTGGCGCCAGTTTCCCTGACCCTATGTGGTGCCTTCCTAGCGGGTGGAGCAAGGGGCTGCGCCACATAAAATGTCAGAGCCTCCGGTTTCTAGCTGAGGGTCGTTTCCTTCCTCCACTAGTTCGGGGACCGGTCTCCCCCTTTGGCCTGACCCCTCCACGCAGGTGGATTCGGGCGTGCGGTGGCGACTCGCCCGTCCGCACCCCTGGGATCCCTTCATTCCTCGTTCCTGGAGCCTTCTCCGCTCCTCTTCCTTCCTTCTCCCTCTTGCAGGCCTGGGCCTCTGTTACTAGGCCCGCCTCCGGAGCAGAGCTCATGCAGAGCCCCTGCTCCCTGCCACTTCTGCTCAGACTTCTCTGCACTGAACTAAGATGGTGCCCACCTTTTATACTCCCTTCTCAATGCACCCAGGAACTGCTTCCTCCCTGCTCCTGCACTGCAGGGTTCCCCTTCCTCAGTGTTCCCTCCCCCCACTCCAGCCAGGGACAGGGACTGTCGTGCCCATCTCAGGGGCATATTGGTCGCCCTGCCCCAGGGCAATGTGGTGTAATGCATGCAGGTGTCGGGTCCTGATCCACACTCCATCCTTATCTGAGAGTGAGATATCACACCTCTGGGTGAGGTGCAATACCTCTGTAGCAACCGAGCCCTCGGTGCTACAGTTCCATTTATCTTCAGCCTAGGTGACGTATTGTGATACAGGGCCGTGATTTTGGCTATAAAAGGGTCCCCTAGACCCCTACCCCAAGCTTTTTAAGAGAATCATATATGGCGTGCCAGGAGACTCTATGGAATGCTTTCTCAGCATCCAACGAGAGTATCTACTTACAAATTTTTAACTGCATCTAGCCCAGGAAATACTTTGTGCCTAGTAGCAGTGTCTGCTAGTCAGCGGATTATCCCGGCTGTTAAGCAAGCTACACCACCTGTAGTTTGGACACTTAATTTTTTCAAAGGAAATGCTTCGGGACCACGGGATACTCAGTGAAGAGCATCAGGAGGCACCCCAAGGCATAGGGGCTGGGACTGGCAGTAGGATGCCTTGCGGTGGACAGCCGAGCTCGATCCTTATAAAAGCTTTTTAACTGCAGCAGCTTTAGTGGACGCTACTGGAGCTGGAATTACGCGGCTGCTGGCATGAGACTTGCCCTCCAATAGATCCTTGTAAATGGATTTAAAGTGTATTCATTCAAATTAGAGGGACAATTTAAATTAAAAAGCTTAGAGCTGCCTCCACCACAGGGGGGCTCTCTCGACCCACCAGCGGACAGGCACCAGTATTGGGAGAGGGGGGCTGGCCGTCAGGGTTCACCGCGGCTCTGGCACAAACCCGGCGACACGGAGGTGGCACGGGCAGGAGCGGACTGGCCGTCTCGGCTTCTCACTTTTTGGATTTTAGAAGGGCATGACATGCCTATATCTGTGTCTCCCCCTCCTTTTACTCCTCCACCTCTTTTCTTTTCGCATGACTATATGTACTTGTCACTTTTCCATGTGTTAGTTGTGTCTTCTGAGCAGTTTGTCAGCTTTTGGACACCTTTGAAGGTGTTTTCTATGTGTTTCTATGTGTTTTTGTTTGCCTGCCATTGGTTTTAACGGTGTTCGAAGGTGTTCGACGAACAGTTCGACGAACAGTTCGGCGAACACACGGGTGTTCGACGAACCGAACCGAACTCGAACACTACGGGGGTGGCTCAACACTAGTCCTTATGCAGTCTTAACCTCACAATTAAAATGCTGTGATCCCCTAAGAGAGTGGAGGCCCTGAGAAATTCCCCAGTCCCCCCTTCACCCTAATGCCGGCTCCTGCATTCCAGCCTTTGGTGACCTCATGGTCACATGACCATGAGGTCACCAAAGGATATTAAGCAGTCTTAACTTCACGATAGAAATACTAGGGGCCCCTAAGAAATTGCCCCGATTGCATCCCCTTAACAACGACCCTGACTGTAACTAGAGCTTATTTTTGGAGTAGGGCTTATATTTCAACCATACTCCAAAAATCTAATAAAATCATCCTATGACTTATTTTTGGGGCATGTTTTTTTGGGGAGGAGAAACACAGTATGTTTAAAACACAATAAAGTGTGGTAGAATTCACATTTTACTGAGATAAACTGATAGAAAATAAAGAATTGAAAAATATTAATAAATTCTCTCTCATGTCTTTTCCTTTTTTCTAAAGTTTTACAAATGAAATGCTGTGAAAGCAACTCTAGAGAAATTCGTTGCAAAGGTTTAAGATTAGCTACTGTGGTTGAAAGCATTCAAATTCTAAAACACTTATCATAGACTTCTGTACCAGAAAGCAAATTACTTATCTGCATATTATAATGATGTTAACTGTATACAACTACCATGAGGTTAAGAGTGTTCCAAATGCATTTAATTTTTCATGTTATTTACTGTCACTTTTGCTAGTTTTCTTTTTTCCTCTGTTTCTAGCCTAACATGGTTACTAAGAAGTTGCAAAAGCCAAAAATACATTATCTCCGAATGCTCTGAAAGGTTTTTTTTCCTTCTTTTTGCTTGTAATAAAAAAGTACAGTCATGCTTTTTTGTATTTATATTGTGGACCACACTTACAAATCCATATTAATATATACAGATAGGACACACCAAGAAACACAGAGAGATATAGCAACAATCAATATTTCTTTATGTGCAATTTAAGGAGGCTCTCCTGACAAAAATGTTGTCCTCTAAACCTTTCTAAAATGTAAAATAGTGCATTTGTATAAAAATACAAAACAATCACTTCCTTCTCCAGTTTCCAGTACAGCTCCGCTCCTTCATTCTGAGGTTCCACAAGTTTACATAGTAGATATAGTAAAAGCGACTGCCGGTCTACACATAAACCCCTGTGTTTCCCAGCTAGTCAAAATTGAAGTCAAGCAACCAGATCTCTCATATTTGAAGGGTGCCTTCTCCCAACATCAGTTTTAATTTTTCTCGATGGGTGTTCAATGGGATTTAGATCTGGACTCATTGATGGCCACTTCAGAACTCTCCAGTGCTTTGTTTCCATTTATTTCTGGGTGCTTCATGAAGTATGCATGGGGTCATTGTCCTGCTAGAAGACCCATGATCAAGGATGCAAACCCAGTTTTTTGATACTAAGCACTACATTGCGACCCAAAATTCTTTGTTAATCTTCAGATTTCATGATGCCTTGCACGTAGTCAAGGCACCCAGTGCCAGAGTCAGCAAAACAACCCCAAAACATTTTTGAACCTCCACCATGTTTACTGTGTACTGTACTGTGTACTGAACTGTGTTCTTTTCTCATTACCTTTTTGGTAAAAAGTAGAATAATGTGTTTTAACAAAAAGATCTATCTTGCTCTCATCTGTCAACAAGATGCTTTTCCACAAGGATTTTAGTTTACTGATATACATTTTGGCAAACTACAGACTAGCTTTTTTATGTCTCTGTGTCAGCTGAGACCCACCTGGGTCTCCTGCCAAAGCCTTTCATTTCATTCAAATGTTGATGGATAGTTCACTCTGACACTGATGCATCCCAAGCCTGCAGGACAGTTTGAATTTCTTTGGACTGTGATTGGGGCTGCTTATGCACCATCTGGGCTACCCTGTATTGCAGCCTTTTATCAATATTTCTCTGCCCTCCATGTCTAGACGTATTAGCTACAGTGCCATGGTTTGTAAACTTCCTGACTATGTTGCGCATCGTGGACAAAGGAACATCAAGATCTCTGGAGATGGACTTTTAACCTTGAGATTGTTGATATTGGTCAACAATTTTGGTTCTCAAGTCCTCAGACAGTTCTATTCTCCATGCTTAGTGTGACACACACAGACACACAATGCAAAGTTTGAGTCAATTTCTCCCTTTTTTATCTGGTCTCAGGTGTGATTTTCATATTGCCCACACCTGTTACTTGCCACAAGTGAGTTTAAATGAGCATCACATGCTTGAAACAAAGTTGTTTACCCATAATTTTGGAAAGACAGGGCAACAATTTTATCAGGCCCATTTTTGGCATTTTGTGTGAAATTATGTCCAATTTGTGCTTTTTATCTTTTTTTGTGTTGTTCCAATACACACAAAGGAAATAAACGTGTATAACAATAAATGTGTAATTGTGATAATTTTCTGAGAGAACTACTTCATTTTCTGGAAGAATTTCAAGGGTGCCAATACTTTCGGCCATGACTGTATAACTTTTATTGCCTTTACTCTTGTTTTTATATATCCCTAAATGACTTGAATAGAGTAAGATGACTATCTTTGGGGAAAAATATTGTGTTCCAACATCCAACTGAACAATGCAAGCTTTGTTTTCAAAGCAGATCATCTCACGCCATTCATCTAGGGATATTTCAAGGTTATGCAACCTTGGAAGGTGGTTTTCTGCATTCCTACATTATTTTTTGGAGCCTGCCTACTCCTGAAACTACTTAACACAGATCAAAAAAAAATTTCAGTGAATATGGATGTCATCATCGCGTGATTCATAACCTTGTAATCCTCTTTAGACATAGTGGTGACTTTACTGTTATGAGGTTCGATATATAGCGTGGTTTATATCTCACAAGCGTATGAAAAACTGACAATTTATAGGAAATTTAGTTTTTATTTCTTCCTGAAACCACTGATCAGATTCTAGTTTTTTTTACAATCTTTAATCTTAAATGTTTGAATTAGGCTATGTGCCCACGTTGCGGACCTGAAGCATATTTTTTACGCTTCTCCCTGGCGGGAAAATCGCATGCGGATATTACATGCGGTTTTCCCGCCAGGTAGAAGCGTTTGTGAGGCGTCTTTGCATGCATTTCCGCATGCGGGTTATCAAGCACTTCTCCAAGCATCACTTGGAAAAGTGCTTGACAACTTGTTCAGAATGGTAAAAAATAAAAAAATAAACTTTATACTCACCTTCTGATGCATTCTCTGCCCCGTCCGGAGGCTTGAGCGGCTCACGCTGTTGTGTGCAGGACCTGCGGTGACGTCATTGAGTCATGTGGTGGGTCACATGACTCAATGACGTGGCAGGTCCTTCAGACAACAGCGCGACGGAAGGAAAACATCAGAAGATAAGTATAAACTTTATTTTATTTTTTTTTTTACAGGTTCTTTGGTACCCAGGTCTGGATGAGAGTCTCCTCTCATCCAGACCTGGGTACCATCCGCACATTGATTCCGCAGCGCTTCCGCAAAATTAATGAACATGCTGCGGATTTTTGACCGCAACATATACGCTGCGGAAAAATCCGCAGCATGGGCATTGACATTGCGGAATGCCATTGGGGACCATGGGGTGCGGATATACATGCGTTTTTCAAGCGTTTACGCTGCGGAAATTCCGCAGCATATACGCTTGAAAAACGCTACGTGGGCACACAGCCTTACAGTATGTTCCCTGAGTGAAAGTAAGTCAAACATCTAGAAGGGCTGAAAACTTCTGTATGGCACTACAGTTGAAATAAAATTGCAGTGAAACATCATCTATTACATAAGAAACGTTTTGCAATATATTAAAAACAAAACCATTACCAGTAATTGCAGTTGTATTTCTGTATTAATGCATCTTGATAATAGGATCCGTCTTTAAAGCATCCTGTCAATTAAAAACAAAATATTCATGGCTGGAAATATGACAAAGTTTGCTTCTAAGATCTATGAATTATATTTCAGCAAGATATTTTCTTCATGTTATTAAACAAGAGAAAATGTCTCCTAGTATGGAAATAATATTTATGCAATTTCACATCCAAGTCTAACACTCTGAGGTCTCCTTGGAGTGTATGCAATTCATTTTAACCCCTTAACTCAACAGCCTGCTTTCACCTTCCTGACCAAGTCAAATTTTACAATTCTGACCAGTGTTATTTTATGTGGTAATAACTCTGGAACACTTCAACGGATCCCAGTGATTCTGATATGTTATCTTTCTTGACATATTGTTCTTTGTGTTATTGGTAAATTTAGGTAGAAATTATTTGCATTTATTTGTAAACGATATCGGAATTGTCATTGAAAATTTTGAAATCTTTGCAATTTTCAAACTTTCAATTTATATATCCTTAAATCAGTTAGTCATGCTGTACAAAATAATTTATAAATAACATTACCCATGTGTCTAATTGATATCAGCATCATTTTTGACACAGTGTTTTTTGTGTATGGAAGTTATAAGGGTTAAAATTTTATCACCAATTTCTAATTTTTACAACTAAATTTACAAAATTGTTTTTTTTATTGACCGCATCACGTTTGAAGTGTCTTTGATGGGCCTTTGTGAAAGACAATGCCCAAAAGTGACACCGTTTTAAAAACAGCACACCACAAAGTGCTCAAAACCATATTCAAGAAGTTTATTAAAGGGAATCTGTCACCCCCTGGGAGATATCAGACCTCTACTATGGGCATTAAGGTTATAGAAATGTAAATCTATACATACCTGTATGGCCCATAGTAGAGGTTTGATTGCAGAGAAAAGTGTTTTTATAAACTCCGTATTGCACAAGCTTGGCGTCCCCCGTACGCCAAGAAATCCCCGCCTATCTGTTTATTATTCCCCTAACTCCCCGCCTATATGCTTAGTTAACCTGTTTCCCCCCTCCCCTGCACATCACGGGTCCCTCTGATTTGCACTGTGCTCCCTGACTTCCCGGGCATGTGCAAAGCGCCGCTCACATAGAGCGCGCTTTGCTTCATCCTGGCCCCATCTCTCCATGCACTGCGCCACAGGGTTCTATTGTGCAGGTGCTGGGGAGTCACTGTCATTTCCTGGTGCCTGCACAATAGATTCCTGTGGCGCAGAGCACAGAGAAATTGGCCGGGAGAAAGCAAAGCGCGCTCCATGTGAGTGGTGCTTTGCGCATGCTCGAGAAGTCAGGGAGCACAGTGCATGTCACAGGGCCCTGTGACGTGCAGGTTAGGGGAGGAATATGGTAACTAAGCTTATAGGTGAGAATTTCGGGGAATCATTAACAGTTAGGTGGGGATTTCTTGGCGTCCAGGGGACACCAAACCTGTGCAAAACGGAGTTTATAAAAACACTTTTCTCTGAAATCAGACCTCTACTATGGGCCATACAGGTATGTATAGATTTACTTTTCTATAACCTGTATGCCCATAGTGGAGGTCTGATATCTCCCAGGGGTGACAGATTCCCTTTAACACTTTAGTTGCTTCATTAGAGTTTTGCATTTTTACAAGAGTAACAGGAAAAAATTAACCATACAATTTGTCACACAATTTCTATTGTGTACACCGATACCCCACATATGGTGGAAATCTATTGTTTGGGCACATGGCAGGGCTCAGATGGGAAGGGGCACAGTTTGACCTTTGGAGCACAAAATTGGCTGGAATAGATAGTGGACACCATGTCAAGTTTGCAGAGCCCCTGATGTGCATAAACAGTGGAAACCCCTAACAAGTGACCCCATTTTGCAAACTGCGCCCTCAAGAAATATATTTAGAAGTGTGGTGAGCACCTTGAACCCACAGGTGCTTCACAGAATTTTATAACGTTGAGCTGTGAAAATAAATTAAAAAAACATTTCTCCCACTAAACTGTTGGTTTTGTCCTAAATTTTTCATTTTCACAAGGGTAACGAGAGAAAATGGGCCATACAATTTGATGTGTCTAGGAAGGGAAGGCGTACAATTGAATTCTGGAGAACAATTTCGGATGGAATACATTGCGGAAGCCATGTCACATTTGAAGAGCCCCTGACATGCCAAAACAGCAGAAACCCCCACAATTGACCCAATTTTGGAAATTACACCACTTTAGGTATTCATCTAGGGGCATATTGAGCATTGTTAACTCTCAGTCGATTCAAGAAATTGTATAACATTGGGCTGAGTCAATGGAAAAATTTCTAAAGGGAACATAGGAGAAAATTAATGGTACAATTTGTTAATCAATTAATCCAAAGTATGCCAATACCCCATATGTGGTCGAAAACAACTTTTGAGACACATTGCAAAGCTCAGAAGGGAACACCATATTCTAGTGCAGACTTTGCTGTTATGGTTTGAAGGTTAGACTGTCGCCTACCGTAGAAACCTTAAAAAGGAAGCTTAAGATCCACTTCTTGTGACAAGCGTATAATCTGCTCCAGAATACCGCCGCACGACTAGCTGTAACCTGACCTACTGTACCCTCACCCATCCCTTGTACATTGTTTGTTCACCCTTGCAGGCAAGGTCTTCTCTCCTCTTGTACCAGTCAGTGTACATGTTTTCACATGTAATGCGCTACGGAATAAATGTCGCTGTAATAGTAATAATAATTATAGTACTTGTACTCTGGGTCAATTAATGGCACTTTCCTGGTGGCTACTCTTTATTTCATGTGTTTTGTCAGCTTTTGGGCCCGTTTGAAGGTGTTGCATATGCTTTTTTTTGTCCCCCCATTGAATTCTATGGTGTTCGGAAATGTTCGACGAACATTCAACGAATATATTTGTCTAAATATTCGGCAAGCATTTCCAAACCGAACATTGAAATGTTTGCTCATCTCTAGTAGTGGCCCTCGAGTTGCGGCGGTCTATCTTCAGTCTGCTTATCTCTGGCCGCTGCATTAAAACAGTAAAGGTAACAGGCTTTAAGTATAAGGTTGGTTGGTACATAGAAATGAGAACAGAATGGAGCTTACTACATATATACAGGAACTGAAAGAAACCACAGCACAGATACAGGAAAAGAATCCAGCCTACTAAATAGATACAGGAACAGAACCAAGCTTACTGCATAATAAGGGTGCCAGAGCCGAGATTACTACATAAATATGGAAACAGAAAGGAGCTTAACTGATAGGTAAGAGAGCAGAATCATAGAAAAACAGACTTCCTACACAGGTATGAAAACAGACGCAAACTTAGCAATTCAATATGGAAACAGAACCACGCTTATTACATAGATACAACAACAGAACCAAGCTTACTACATGAATATTGGAACAGAACCAAGCTTACTGCATAAATATGGTACCATAACTAAGCTTACTACATAAGTATGGAAACAGTCAAGCTTACTGCACAGATATGGGAAAAGAACCAAACTTACAATACCAAAACTTAGCTTACTACATAGATATAGGAGCAAAACCAATCTAACTACAAAGATATGGGAACAGAACACAATGTCAGAATAAAAACACTGAATTAGAAATTGCATGTTATTCTCATAGTTTTGTCAAATTCATCAAGCAGTAAGTTATGTTGACAAAAGCTGCACACTACAAAAGTTATATAGTGAAGTCCTTTTGCACATCGCCTTAATAAACCAAACAACAAAATCCCTCAAAAAATATATTGTGATTTAGCTTTTGGATACTGTTAGGATTCAGCAGTTTTCACACCCTTTTCACTTGTCAAACTACAGTTTGTCTATTTAAAATCACGCCAACCTCTTTCTCTTCTGCGTTTCTCAATTGAAGCAATGAGAGAAGCAGAAGAGAAAGCAGACGGCATGTTATTGTTTCTATGCAATTAGCATACAGACTGATAATGTAACGAGCTCAGAAAGTATGAAAATAGCTGAATCCTAAGGCCACGTGCACACGTTCAGTATTTGGTGAGTTTTCTACATCAGTATTTGTAAGTCAAAACTAGGATTGGGTGAAAAATGCAGAAGTGGTGATGTGTTTCTATTCCACTCCTGATTTTGGCTTACAAATACTGATGTAAAAACTCACTAAATACTCAATGTGTGCACGGGACCTAACAGTACATTACACAATGTTAGGAATCAGAGTAAAATCCTACAACTGTTCTGGACACCTCTTTAAGGGTAACTTGTTACCTTGAGAAATGCTATTTATCTGCCGATATAGGGTGAATCTGCAGATAAATAGCGTTAGCCGGCTTTCTGGAAAAGTGTTGGCTTCAGGGAGAAAATTACGTTTTATTCTCCCAGCTGCTACTTGTTTCGTGTCATAGGCTCTTTGCAATGCTGCAGTAACCGCTAGCTACAAAGTAAGCGTGCTGTAGTAACATCCCGGCACCTTGATTGTGACACCTTCCAAGCAGCCCAACCTAAGGCTGGGCTTGATAGAACGACCAACTTGGCAGCAACACATGACAACCCATCAGCAACCTACAACTGCATCACAGGGGGCTGATGGGAGCAGGTGAGTGCTGTCAGTGATTGATAAGGGCATTTAAATACTTAAAACAGCAGCAATCAAGGAGAGCTCTGATCATTGCTGTTACAGTCAGATGTTGGCTGACATCTGCCAGGTATGGAGCAGGCTCAGGTCCTAAACCCATTCCACTCAATCACATCCCTATGGTGACAGAGCTATGTCAAGATGTGAAAAGGGATTAATTTCACTTATCTGTTCCTAAACTTGGAAAGTAAATGAGCCCCAAAAATATGAATGTTTTACACACCACAATGAACTAATACATACACGCATCTTTCAAACTACATATAATTCCATTTACACAGAAACATACACATACTGTACATGCACACACACAGGACGCAGACATTTTCACACAGACATGCACAAACCCGCAGACATCAGTACATGAATACATCACCTGACCCATCATCTGTACATGGTACATCAATTGTAATGTCAGGTCAGACCCATATACATTCATGTAACATGAACCATCAACTCCTAGTATGTCCTTAACAATGGTAATGATATACTGGGAGTTGTTAT
Organism: Phyllobates terribilis; assembly: GCF_046119375.1. Lineage (NCBI taxonomy): Eukaryota > Metazoa > Chordata > Amphibia > Anura > Dendrobatidae > Phyllobates > Phyllobates terribilis. The sequence continues at coordinate 377,368,600 of NW_027362763.1, read as the reverse complement.
TATCATTCAGTCTCATACTGCGTACTGTACAGGAACCACAGTACTAATGAGAATTAGTATCACAAATAAACATTTACATCCAGGTACCTTACAGGTGACATCTTCTCTGATTAGAGTTTTTCACTTTATTTTCTTCTTTATCTTGTTCAGATGCCTTGATGACTTTTCACATTCACAGCTCTTCTTTGCAGATTTCTCTCTTCTCCAGTCTTCTGCAGCACATCCTGACACGGTGCCTTCAAAACTAGTGTCATTATAATGCTCCTTAACAAACAATATCTGCCTTATGCTGAGCCCCTGAATAAATTGTTACCTCTCACTGTGTTCCCTGTATACAATATGAGCCACACACTGTCCCTCTAATGGAACATGCCCCTCCTAAACATACTGTCCATACTGTCTGCCTCCTCAGACTTTTTTCCCCACATACTGCCTCCTCACACCATTCCAATTAATAGTCTCGTCAATTACAAAAACTCTTCGGACACGCACACTGACACGCACACACATACAAATACATATGCAGATACACACAAAGACAAGCATGCAGACATGTACGCAGCCAAGCCCATGGACACACACATAGACATACACGCAGACGTGCACACAGGCATGCATGCACACACACACATAGAAACGCTTGCAGACACACATGCACATAGACACGTACAAGGACATGCACTCAGACACGCTTATAGACATGCATGCAAACATGCACGCAGATGTGAACACAGACATGCACATTGGCTCATACGCAGACACAAACAAAGACACACACGCAGACATGCATATAGACACACATGGAGACATGCACGCAGACATGCACACATAAATATGTAGACATGCAGATACACACAAAGACAAGCACGCAAACATGTATGCAGACAAGCACATAGACACACACAGACATGCATGCAAACAGACACACACAGACATGAACATAGATACATATGCAGACACGCACGCAGACACACAGGCAGAGATGCAGGCAGACAAGTCTATAGACAATAAATCAAACACGCATGCAAACATGCACATAGACACACACGCAGATATGCACACAGACATGCACGCAGACATGCTTGCAAACACGCAGGCAGACACGCCTATAGACAAGAAAGCAGACATGCATGCAAACACGCACATAGTCACGTGTATATATGCACATAGACATGCATATTGACATACACGCAGACACGCACAAATACACAGACATGCACAGACACGCACATATGCAGAAACCAATGCACAGATATATACACATGCAACACATGCAGGCAAATACATATTTAAAGACTTATATACAAAAATTCAAGTAAACAGACATAAATATACAGAAACATATACCGAATTTTTCGGACTATAAGACGTACCCCAAATTTTGGGGTGGAAAATAGGAAAAAAAATATTTTTATAAGATGGGGGTCTGTCTTATAGTCTGAATAGGTACGGTATCTTACCTGGTTGGTGGTGGAGCGGGGATCACAGGAGGTAGGGTCCTTCAGGAGACCGGCCCGGCGGAAGTGGAGGAATGCTGTGGACCCTGGATACATGAAGCCGATGCTCCAGCAGCTGTGAGTTGCGGTGGTGGTGCAGCAGGTTCACAGGTCCCTCTCTTCCCAGCCTCAGGAACCCGGTGGCGGCAGCAGAAGAGATGAAATGCTGCGGGGCCGGAGTCTGACTGGGGCCTGTCTGGGGCCTGTCACCTGCTGGGGCCTGTCACCTGCTGGGGCCAATCTGAAGTCTGGGGCCTGTCACCTGCTGGGGCCTGTCACCTGCTGGGGCCTGTCTGAATTCTGGGGCCTGTCACCTGCTGGGGCCTGTCTGAAGTCTGGGGCCTGTCTCCTGCTGGGGCCTGTCTCCTGCTGAGGTCTGTCACCTGGCTGTAAGCGGTGTCCGGCGGTGAAGCAGAGGAGCCGGGGCTTGTGCCAGGCTGTGAGCAGCGTCCGGTGGTGAGGCGGATTAGCCGGGACCTGGGCTGGGCTGTGAGCAGCGTCCGGCGGTGAGGCAAAGGAGCATGTGCGGCTCCTGGTGGCTGAGGCCGTGATCTACAGGAAAATGGCCGCCGAAGCTCCCGGTCGGCGCATGTGTCAAGGTAAAATATATATATATTATAGAAAATCAATTAGTTTCTTTTAATAGATTACCTAATCAATGTGAATTAATATAGGGATGATGGAATAATCTATATGTATGTATGTATGCAAATGTGTATATGTACATGGATTATGTTAATAGTTAATGATGAATATATAACTAACAGTTTCTATTCTTATTGTAGAAATGATTTCCTTGGAGAGACATATGCATGTGCATGGCTGATAACATAGAGATTCATGTCGAGTTGGCAAAGATGGCGCTGAGAGACAAACTCACCCCCTCCCATTGGAATTCCTAAGGCGTTACTAAGGCCAAAAGATACATGGATGATCAAATTGCAGTGTGCCGAGTTATCAAAAAAGCAAGGAATTTTACTAATCCCACCTAGAAGGAGAATACTATTTAACCCCATGTCTACTTAATAAAGTATTCCATTTGCGTGGTTCAGTCTCTGAGTGAAGTTTTTCAACCAGATTAGCAGATTTGGTTAATTAGCATCTCTGCATGCACTTTGACATCTTTAATTTGGAGGAGAGAAGTTACCTAGTGCATCTTAAATTGGTGAAACCTCCACACATGCGAAGATGGCTGCGGCCACCGGAAGCTCCTCTGCCGCACTGCAGGATGCCGCTCACAGCCCGGGAAAGGCCCCCGCTCCTCTGCTTTACCAGCCACTCCAGCAAATGGTATAGCCCCTGGCCACCAGCTGCATGTCACCTCTGCCGCCGGAGGGCCCTGCGATCCCCGCTCCACCACCATTGATGAAGTAGGGGGAAAAAAAGTGCGTCTTATGGTCCGAAAAATACGGCATATATATATATATATATATATATATATATATATATATATAAACACTCACACACCTATTGGGGGAGGTTTTTGTTTCATTCCCACAACTTGTCTACCATCTGGCCCACATTCTCCTTTGAAGCTCCTCTCCAGTGGGAAGGTGACTGTGCAGGACACGCTGCATGAAGTCATTTTAGCAGACACAGCCCTGTCTGCCGGCTGTGATGCACAAACAAGATTTAAGGGTACAATGCTGGCCCAGCCGAAGAAGAAGCAGCCGGTCTGGTGGCCCTGCACAGCTGCCGCCTCTGCTTTTTAGGAATGAATGGATCTCCAGCAGCACTACTATATACATTGGCCAATTTATGTGCCAAGTACCTTCCTTCTATTGTAAAATTTTTCGAAAGCAATATTGCGGTTCAATTTTTCCAAAATTCCACATGTACATAATATAGCACTTATCTATTTTTTCATGGCAGTAATATAGTTCCAATTGTCTAAATTTACCATTCTAGCATCCTAGAGTGCTGCTATATGTTTTTTATGACTGTAGGCTTAGCTGGCACCCGTTCACACTAGCTAGGAGGTGCTGGTCAGTTTTTCTATTTGTAGCAAACACCTGGCGTCAGTGCTCTTCTCAGTCCACCTGCTCTGCCATCATAACACTTAGTCCACATTCACATGTTCAGTATTTTGTCAGTATTTCCCATCAATGTTTGTAAGCCAAAACTAGAAGTGGAACAATCAAAGGAAAAGTATAATAGAAACACATTCACCACTTCTGCATTTTTCACCCACTCCAGAATTTGGCTTACAAATACTGTTGTAAGATTCTGACTAGTGATGAGCCAGCACTAAAATGCTTGGGTACTCATTGTTCAAGTCGAGCAAATTGGAATGCTCGAATGCTCAATCTGAGTAATGAGCCCAATGTAAATCTATGGGAAACTCGAGCATTTTTCTGGCAGCTTCCCCCCCGGCGGTCAGCAGAGGGCCTAAAAATTGCCCAAATCGATGGTAACGGTGCTCAAATCACATGGAAACAGCATGGGAAGACCCCAGGAAGCATTTCTGACTCCCAGGTCACTGCTGTCAACAATGTTGTCAGAGGTATGAATCCACTTTTACGGATTCATAATAAAACATACAAAAACAAACTATGATTTTCCTTGGAAATATGTTAAGGAGCATCCTTTTCAGGGTAATGACTTGTATATAAGTCAAAATAAATATACAAAAACAAAAATGCTCCTCCACACCTTGGACGATGTTCACACATAGCGTTTTTGATGCATTTTTGCACTTTTGCATTGCTTTCAACCAAAACAAACGCATTCACCAGGAAATGTAATTTTAACATTTTATAACCTTAACTGGCCATGTGGTGTGTGACATGGAAACAGCATGGGGAAGACCCCTGGAAGCATCTCGGACTCCCAGGGCACTGCCTAAAACTGTGGTCATGTCATCAGACTTGATCCTATATTACTGCGGTAATAATACAGACATTTTTGGCAACATAAATGTTAAACTCCATTTAAAATGGGCAAGGTGTGTGTCAATGGACGGGGAAGTGGACATTATTGTGATGGTGATAGTGCACGCAGAGGTTGTGGGCAAAATGAAACTGTGCCTGCTGAGGGAGCACAACAAACACCCTCGTCATGTCAAACTACCTTCCTGTCCCAATCTCTAGGGGGCCGCGGAACACCACTATTGAAGCCAGAGCCGTGTGAAAAGGTTGTTGGTTGGGTAGCAGATAAAGTTTAAAGGCAGTTTGCCACTACCACCCTGTATTCCACATGGTCCAGTCTCAGTAGATGTGAGTATGGATCACATTATTATTATTACTTTATCACCATTTATTCTATGGCACTTTACATGTGAAAAAGGGGTATGCATCGCAAAAACAATTACAATAATCATGAACAAAAATGTGACAGCGACTGGTACAGGAGAGGAGAGGACCCTGCCCGCGATGTCTCTGTCTGCAAGACATGGGTGAGGATACAGTAGATGAGGATAGAGCTGGTCTTGCAGCGGTATTGTGGAGCGAGGGTTACTGCAGGTTGTATGCGTGTCACAAAAGGTGAGTCTTCAGCTTCCTTTTAAAGGATTCAACAGTAGGCGAGAGTCAGAAATGGTGGGGTAGAGAGTTCCAGAGAAGGACGGATGCACGGGAGAAATCTTGTATGCAATTGTGGGAAGAGGAGATAAGATGGGAGTAGAGAAGGATATCTTGTGAGGATTGGATGTTGCGTGCAGGTAAGTACCGGGAGACTAGGTCACAGATGTATGGAGGAGTCAGTTTGTGGATAGCTTTGCATTCCAAGGTTAGGGTTTTGAACTGGAGTCTCTGGGTAATGGGGAACCAGTGAAGGGATTGAAAGGCCAGGGAATAGCAAGGGGACAGGTGGATTAGTCGGGCAACAGAGTTTAGGATAGATTGGAGGAATGCAAGACTGTTAGAAGGGAGGCCACAGAGCAGGAGGTTGCAGTCATAGAGAAGGGAGATGATGGGCGAGTGCACTTGTGTTTTTGTAGATTCATGTTTGAGGAATGTGTGGATCCAGGAGATTGTTTTTACTTGGAGTCTGCATCTTCCTCACCCTGGTCCTCTTTCCTCCCATCATTCTGAGTGCCCTGAGACAACTGATCCCACACTTGGACACTTTGAAGAGCTGTTTTGTTCATCCTTCCATTTATAGATTCTGACCTCTCACTCAGTTCTCTCGGGAGCGGAAAGAGCTTGGATATGTGGTTTGAAGGAGAGATTACAGTCCAGGGTTACCCCAAGAGCTGTTCACTTTTCCATCGATAAATTTGGGCCTCTCGACCAGCCAGCTTCAATCGGGGCAACAGAAAATCACATGTAGCGATTTGAGGAGACATGGTCACCTGAAGGTGATGGTGGGAAAGTGCAAATACTGTCTCAAGAGGTGGATAATGATGAGACACAATGGACAGAAAGTCAGGAGGAGAACCAGGGTGAGGAAGAGGAAAACGAAGCAGTGGACGATGAAGTCACTAACCCAACCTGGCAAGGGGACATGTAGAGCGAGGACAGCAGCACACAGGGTGAAGGAGGTGTAGCACCACAACAGGCAGGAACAAGCAGTGTGGTGGCCACAGACACAAGGCGGGCAACTGCTCCCCGGAACACCAACACGGCGGAAGTTGCCAGTTCAACTGTTAGGTCTTCCCGAGTCTGGCCGTTTTTTAAGGACTGTTTAGATAACCCCAAAGAGGCCATTTGCAACATCCGCCAGGCCAGCATCAGCAAGAGCACTAAAACTACCAGCCTGACCACCACCAGCATGCTCAGGCACATGACAGCAAAGCACCTGACAAGCTGGGCCAAACACCAAGGTCCAGAAACAGTGTCTGCGGGTGACACCACTGCCTCCTCCACTGTTGTGCGTGCTTGCCATTCCCCTGTCCATAGCGCATGCGAAGATGCCTCCCGACCTGCATCTGTCATTGCAGGCTTGCAATCATCACCGTCCACTTCCTTGTCCCTTTGTAGCGTTTATTTGGCCCTACCACAGTTCTTGGAATGCAAGCGCAAGTATGCAGCCAGCCACCCACCCACAGGCCGCAATACTAAATTGCCACATTTCTGGACTGCTTGCACTTGAAATGTTGCCTTTTAAGCTCGTGGAGGCGGAAGCTTTCTACAACCTCATGGCGGTGGCGACCGGGTGTCCTACTCGGTACCCAGCCATCACTATTTCTTCGCCTTCCACAAGCGAGGGTCCCAGAAAATTACCCGTGCCCTCCCCAGTGCACTTACTGGGAAGGACTTCTTAACCACAAACACGTGGACAGGTGAATGTGGCCAGGGATGGTACGGAGCCAGTCCACAGCAAAAAAAAAAACAGCCATAGAGTGTCCGGGAACCTTCCCACACACTTTTCTTAGCCGGGGCTGCTTCTCGGCAGGGTTGGACGTGCCCACCAGAGAACCGGAGACTCCTCAGATGGGCCCTGGCTTCTTATTCAGGAGAGTTCATAGTGCCGAGGTTAGGTCGTGATGATGATAAAGGCCACCATCAGTTTAGTTTTCTGTTACTTGGAATGCAAGCGCAAGTATGCAGCCACTCACCCACCCACAGGCCACAATACTAAATTGCCACATTTCTGGACAGCTTGCACTTGAAATGTTGTCTTTTAGGCTTGTGGAGGCAGAAGCTTTCCAAAACGTCATGACGGCGGTGGCCGGGTGTCCATACTCGGTCTCCAGCCGTCACTATTTCTCCCGGCATCGTCCCCGCCTTCCACAAGCGCGAGTCCCAGAACATTACCCGTGCCTTTCCCAGGGCACTTAAGTGAGAAGGACCACTTAACCACAAGCACATGGACAAGTGAAAGTGGCCAGGGATGCATTTCACTAGGTTAATATTGTGCTCAGTCTCCTAGACAACGACCAAATTATTCATGATGGTTGGATCATCCATCTCCGTAGCTTTGTGTTACTTGTAATGCAAGCGCAAGTATGCAGCCAACCACTCACCCACAGGCTGCAATCCTAAACTGCCACATTTCTGGACTGCTTGCACTTGAAATGATGCCTTTTAGGCTCGTGGAGGCAGAAGCTTTCCACAATCTCATGGCTGCTGTCTGGTGTCCATACTCAGTCCCCAGCCGCCACTATTTCTCCTGGTATCATCTCTGAATTCCACAAGCGCGAGTTCCAGAATATTAACCGTGCCCTCCCCAGTGCACTTACTGGGAAGGACCACCTAACCACAAACACGGGGACAAGTGAATGTGGCCAGGGGTGGTTCATCTCACTGACGCATTCCACTGGGTTAATATTGTGGAAGCCGGGACCCTGGGACGGAACACGTCCTCCTGACGCAGAGGATTGTGGGCCCTGGGTTAATAAGAGTTATCCCTACATTCTACAGCTCCTGCACCACCCCCTACTCCTCCTCTTCAGCCTCCATTACTTGATTCATTTTTTCAGGACATATTCCAGATTATTTACTTAAACTTTGTGCGTGGCAATAACAATAAGCAGGACTGTATGCTTAGGCGACAAACTGCACACCATTGTAGAGTTGTTGAAAGATGTATCACAGAACCTGGTGTCAGCTCTGAAGCTAGGCAAGCTCGCATATGTACCATGCCTGGAACATGTGCTCAACTTAGTGGTTCTGAAGTTTCTCAAAATCTACATGGATCTGCCAGAGCTGCTTGTGAAAGTATGCTGCGTGGGTGCCCATTTCAGAAAGTCAGCAACAGCTTCTGCCACCTTGGCAGGGCTCCAGCAGCGTTTGCAGCTACCAGCTCACCGACTGGTGTGCGATGTTACTATGCGTTGCAATGTTACAGATGTTTAGAATGATTTTGAGCAGCAGAGAGCAGTTGTTGAGTACCAGCTTCAACACGTCCATCGGCATTCAGGTCAGCCTCCGCACATAAGAGCTGATGAGTGGGCATGGATGTCTGATATCTGTCCCTCCTCCAAAACTTTGAGGACTCCACCAAGATGGTGAGCAGTGATGATGCCATAATTAGGGTCACCATCCTGCTTCTCTGTCTACTGAAATGCTTTCTGCTCACAATTAAAGAGGAGGCATTGCAGGCGGAGCGAGGAACTGTACAGGGTGATGCTACCCAGCCCAGCCCAGCCTCATCTCAGCACAGATTGGGTGATAATGAGGAGGAGGAGGAAGAGAACATAGACAGTAATACTCTTGGTGAGAACAGGGAAGTCTTTGCTGTTCTCAGTCTGGCACACAAGGCCGACTTTATGTTCCCCTGCCTTTACCGTGACCATTGCGTTGTACACATTTTGGGCATTACAGAAATCTGGCACGGCACGAGAGAATTCTTGGAGATGAAGGTGTGAGGTTCTGATTAAGGAGGATATCTGTCTTAGATCAGTTGTAGACCGGAGGGCACAGGACGGGTGATACACAGAAATGAGGGAAGAGATATAGGCCGGTGCAGAACTGTGGACAGCTTGGTGGGTGAGAGAGATGAGCTTGGATTGTATTCTGTAGTGATTGTTTAACCTAACTCGCGCAATGACTGGCACAGGGTAGAGGGATCGGTAAAGTGGCTTGATAGAAATACGACCCTGATTGTTGCATTTAGAAGGGATTGGAGAGGAGACAGTTTGTTTAGAGGGAGACTGATTAGAAGAGAGTTACACTAGTGAATAAGAGTGACAGTACGAGTTTTTGCAGTATCAAAGGTGAGAAAAGCTCGACTTCTGGAGACACTTTTATCCAATGCACAGCCACATCAGCCACACATCTTCAGGCTGTCCTCTGTGTTTTATAGTGCTAGACAGCATTATTGATGGTGGGAAATGTACACAAACATGATACAGATCCTAAGATAGGGCTAGTTTTTTAAAAGGCTTGCTAACACAAAGTTCACCTTGATACCAGTACTCCTGTTTTACCTCCCTACAAGAATAGGAAAATTTCTGGATGGCTTGATGAAAAGCCTTTTTAATTCCCTATTAATTTCATGATTAGCAAACCAGTTCCAGACCCCCAAAAATGGAAAGAAAGGTCACTCCTTGTTAAGAAACAATAACTTTTTCACAGTACACATGTTTTGTCATGTTCGGACAACTTGAAATATTTGTAATTGCCTAACCATTTTGCGACTAGCAAATCTGTTGCAGTCCGCAAGACAGTTAGCCCCGAAGATGGTTTGCACCTTAATGACCAAGCCAATTATTACAATTCTGACAACTGTCACTTTATGAGCTAATAAACCTGGAACACTTCAACGAATCCCCACTGATTCTGAGACATTTCGTGATATATTGAACTTCATGATAGTGGTAAAATTTCTTCGATATGACTTGCATTTATTTGTGAAAATATTGGAAATTTGTCAAAAATTAGTAATTTTCATGCCCTGAAAATCAGAGAGATATGTCACACAAAATAGTTAATAAATAACATCTCCCATATGTCTACTTTATATCAACACAATTTTGGTGCCAAATTTTTTTTGTTAGGAAATTATAAGGGTTAAAAGTTGACCAGCGATTTCTCATTTTTCCAACAAAATTTACAAAACCATTTTTTTAGGGGCCACATCACATTTGAAGTGACTTTGAGGGCCTTTATGACAAAAAATACCCAAAAGTGACACTGTTCTGAAAACTGCACCCCTCAAGGTGCTCAAAACCACATTTAAGAAGTTTATTAACCCTTCAGGTGCTTCACAGGTATTTTTGGAATGTGAAAGAAAAAAATGAACATTTAACTTTTTTCACAAAAATGTTACTTAAGACCAATTTTTTTTTTATTTTTGCAACGGTAACAGGAAAAAATGGACCCAAAAATTTGTTGTGCAATTTCTCTTGAGCATGTCAACACCCCATATGTGGGAGAAAACCACTGTTTGGGCACATGGCAGAGTTAAAAAAAAAAGGAGCGCTATTTGACTTTTTGAATGTAAAATTTGCTTGAATAATTAGTGGACGTCATGTCGCGTTTGGGAAGCCCCTGATGTGCCTAAACAGTGGAAACCCCCCACAAGTGACACCATTTTGGAAACAATATCCCTCAGGGAACTTAATAAGATGTGTGGTGAGCACCTTGAACCCGCCAGGTGCGTCACAGAAGTTTATAACATTCAGCCGTAAAAATGAAATTTACACATTTTTCCCACAGAAATGTTTTTCAGCCCAAAATTTTGCATTTTTATAAGGGTAACAGGAGATATTGCACCATGCAATTTATTGTGCATTTTCTCCTGAGTACACCGATACCCCATATGTGGGGAAAACCACTGTTTGGGTGCATGGCAGGGTTCAGAAGAGAAGGAGCACTGTGTGACTTTTTGAACTCAAAATTGGCTGGAATTAAGAGCAGACGCCATGTCGTGTTTGGAAAGCCCCTGATGTGCCTAAACAGTGAAAAACCCCCACAAGTGACACCATTTTGAAAACTAGACCCCTCAAGGATTTTATCAAGAGGTATAAAGAACATTTTGAACCCAGAGCTACGACAAAGAATTTGATAACATTAGGTCATCATATTGAATAAGTTGTCTTTAGTCTTGAGCGCAAGTGCTCTCTATTTGAGCTTGCATCGGGTACTCAGGCATGCACCAAGTATTGCGGGTGCTCGAGTCACATGTTAGAGTCCCCTCCCCACTTGTTTCACGGTTGTTAGACACCCAAAAAAAAAACATGCAGGGATCGCTAGTGCATGGCAGGAAATCCCCGCAAGGTTTTTTTGGCTGTATAACAGCCGCGAAACATATGGGGCGGAGATTCAAGCATGTCACACTTGCACTCAACCCTAGTCGTCATATCGTCATCATTATTTTTTCTTTCCTTTTGAAAAAATACCAACCCCAACACAACCCTAGCCCCAACTCTAATACAACCCAAAACTTAATACAACTCAAACTCTAATACAACCCAACCCTAGCACAAGCCCAACCCTAGAGCAACCCCAAACCTAGAAGAACAACCCTATCCCTAGCACAACCCTAACCCTAGCATAGCCCTAACCCTAATCCTAGCACAACCCTAACCCTAACACAACCCTAACCCTAGAGTTTATTTTTTTGCTACACCGTTACTCATATGGTATACGTGATTAGACAACTTTATTCTTTGGGTCGGTGCGATTACAGCGATACCAGATTCATATCGGGTTTTTATGTTTGCCAGCTGTCAAACACAAAAAGACTTTTTTTTTTTTTCAAAGACTAGTTTTTGCAATCATTTTTCCAGATTTCGGCCGACAGAGTCACATAAGGGCTTGTTTTTTGTGGGACAAATTGACGTTTTTAATAGTATCATTTTCGGGCAAATTACATTTTTTTATCGCATTCTATTCTGATTTTTGGGAGGCAGAATAAGCAAAAACTATCAATTCAATAATTATTTTTTTATTTTTTTTATGCCGTTCCACATGTGGTAAAATTGATGAAGCAGCGTTGTTCTTCGGGTCAGTCCATTTACAGCGATACTAAAAAAATTTAATGTTTTGGCACTTTTACACAATAAAAACTATTTTATAGAATAAATATTTTTTTGTATCGCTTTGTTCTGAGAGCTATAACTTTTTTATTTTTCGGCAGCTTGCTTTTTGTAGGACAAGATGACGTTGTCAGCGGTACCATTTTTATTGACATTTGTCTTTTTTCATCGCGTTTTATTCCATTTTTTGTTTGGCGATATGATGATAAAGCATCATTTTTTGCTTTGCTTTTTATTTATTTTTTGTTACCGTGTTCACTAAAGGGGTTAATTGGTAGGACAGTTTTATAGGTCAGGTTGTTCTGGATGCAGCGATACCTAATACAGGTATGTGAACTTTTGTAGTTTTTTTTCATAATAATATTTATTTATGGATACAGTACATTTTTATTTTTTTGGATTATTTTTTCATTTTTTTGTATATTTTTGCAAATTTATTTTTTCTCACTATCTGACACTTTTTTTTTACTTTTACACTTTGTCCCACTATGGGACTTTCATTTTTTGCAGGCTGATCTCTTGCAAAGCATAGAGATGCAGCAGCATCTCTATGCTATGCAGGCTATCAGCCCTGCACAACCACAAGTTACTTTGATCGTGCCCTGCGCATGATCAAAGTAACTTCCTGAAGTCTAGGGACCCAGATGTTGTCATGACGACATCGGGTCACCATGGCAATGACTGGGACCCAGCAGACACAGCGCGGGACCCCGGAAACAAGGTAAGAGGTGTTTGCTTGCCTCCCCTTGCTCCTGGAATGCTGCGATCAACTTTTATGGCAGCATTTTGGGGTTGCTGTGCTGGGAGCGGTGTGGGACTGCTCCTGGCACATAGCATCGGGTGTCAGCTGTGAGAATCACATGACACCCGGCGGCGATCACCCCGCACAGCTTCTGTGCATGTGCTATCACATTGTGCTTAATAGCACATACCTGGTCCAATAGGCCCAGGGCACAGGGACGTGCTATTACTGACAATGTCAGAAAGGGGTTAAAGGAATAATTTTTGGATGGCTTGTGAAAAAGCTATCACTTTTGATACTACCAAAACAAAGATAATTTTTGCACCCAAATGTGTGAAAACGTAGTGGCTTACTAATTTTTGGACCATTTATATTATACAAGAAGCATGCAAAGTCTTAAACTGCTTTGTGTAGTTAAATAGCCTGCTGGTCAACAGCTGTTACAATCCATTTTACCCTAGCCAGATTGAGGTCTCTTATACATTAGAAAGGTTGTGCTTGCATTACAGAGCCCAAAACAAGTTGAATTGGCTTTAATGGGATATTCAAAGTTTTATACACATAGTTTTCAGTCAATTAGATTATTTTTAGCTATGCAATTTGCAGCCAAAAATTAGCAGCAAATTGACTTATTTTGGCAATTTCGATGAAGCCGGCGTTTTTGAGTTTCAAAAAAATCTGCTCATCTCTATTAGAATGGAAATTTTAGTTTCAATAATTGCTTTAAAAAATCTGCCATGCAAAAATGTATCTTTATTTTTATTAACTCTAATAAATTATACAATTGCATGCAAGTTCTATTGTAAGTATTGAATGTATATGCCTTGAAGTATGATGTAAATGAAGGAAAATAAGTTGCTTACATATCCTCAGTTTCATTTTATGAATAGCCTATGTGTGTTATTTGTGCTGCACATGTACTGTATGCTTTACTGCTGTTTGTTTGTTTCTATATATAATAATTTTATGTTTGACCTTAGTCTATATTTGTGTTTATTCTGACAACATAGATGTTATTTTACCCCTTATTTACAAGTAAGCTCAATGGCTACAAGGTATAATTCAGTGACAAAGACCACAGACATACAGTTTTTACCTTACCCTTTCCATCAGGGGTTTCAGGGAATAAAGTTAGAGGGGTATTTGTTGTTGAAGGCTCCTTTATGTTTTGTCCAATGCAAGTAGTCCAAAAGTCTGGGCAGCAGTCTACATGTCCCAATGGTGCTTGGTCACAAAAAGTGTCACAGTAGCATGTCGCATTTTTCCCAATATATAACAGGTTGCAGTCATCATTTCTACTATCACAGCAGCCATTTTTGGTGCAGTAATTGTCTATTTCTAGTGATCTTTTTGCTCTGCTATTCTTTAACAGCTTATTTTCTTCTGCAGAGTAGAGTTTTATCATGAGAAGTCTTTTAGAAAAAACCTCTCCAAAATAAAATATGATTAGGAAAAATAAATACATATGATATACTCGATCCATTTTCACAAGCAGCTGCTCACCATGTGAACTGGCATTTACATGGACAGTAACATACAGTTCTAATGAATGTGAACTTTGTTAGGTAATTTTGATTAACAATTAACTAGTGTTATCAAGTGATCAGCTCCGAAATGTGAAAAAGCTATTAAAATGTGCAAACACCATTATATGGCATAATAGCCACAGTCCTATAGACTTTGAACTTCTTCTTTTCTATGAAATACATTGTCAATTGTAGTTCATTCTTAAGATTTATAAATCCATGCACACATTTTTTCTTTTTTTTTCAGTTTATGGATTTGTACTGAATAGATGAAAATCTTTACCTTATTTAATTTTTTTCTGCTTACCTCAACCTAATTTGTAATATCTGCCAGATTTGAATACATTGCAGAAAAGATTTACACTAATGGGGATATTCGTTACTAACAGGGATAAGTGAACCGTTTCATTATGAATTTCCTGAAAATTTCACTTCACATTTGCCACATTCTAAAATTTTCAAGATTTCATTCGTACAAATCCAGCAAATTGGCATTCGGCAAGTTATTATTTTTCTGGATTGTGTGTAAGGCCTTGAAGGGGTGAAAACAATAAAAAATTATACCCACCAGTCCTTGGCCCAGCCCTCATGTGTCCATCCATCTTAGCTCCTCTCGCAGTTTTAAATTTTCTCCTTCTGGTCTTGACTCTTTGGATCTGGCTAGGCCTCTCTTAGGATACAAACCCATATCATATGGGATACAAACCCATGGGGTAATACACTGTATGTCATTGATGGGCATCATACCCCATGAAACCTCATGAGATCAATTCAGCTCAAGAAAATTTGATGGAAGCCTGGAGTGAGCGAGTGGCAGCCTGGAGGGGAACAATAGTGGCAGGATAGATGAGTGGCAGGCCTAACATAAGGACTGTAATTCTGTATTTTTTTTTTAAATAATTTCTTAGACTTCCATTTGCTATTGTCATAGCATGATAAAAGTCCATTCAGGGCACTTTCTATTAGGACTGATTTTATTTTAACCTAATCAAATCTTCTAGTCGATTCAAGCAATCTGCCCTAAATGGATTTCTAATCATAAGAGGCCTTTTGCAAGTAAGTATTCCTGGAGGCTGTGTTGCTGTTGTTTGCACCAAATTTATCATAGTGTCTCACATTGTCTGAAGAAAGTGACTGATATGTTTAGATATATAACACTTGTGTCGAGATATGATTCGACTTTTTACCCCTACTTTGTGACTTAAAAAAAAACATAATTCATAAATTTAGTTTATAACTTATTTGCATGGCTAACCATACCCACTTTCACATCCACCTTGAAAAAGTGCCGAAAGAGAACAGCAAAAAGCTGCAAATGTTTTTGCGTGCGACATAGTTTAATGACATCAAAATGTCATAAGTTAACTAAAAAGCCAGTGCTTCATTGATATATGGAAATTATTAGATTTGAAACAGTATATCACGCAATACTTTAGTTAATAGAGGTCTTGTCAGTCATGTGCATTGTAACATCAGAGGCCTATTCAGTGTTTCAAACTCCACCCAAATTGAGATGGTAAAAAAGCATGTTGCCTGCCTTAGAAAAGTGAAGAAGAGACTTAAAGGAGCTACACAAGGACAGAACAGGGGATTGTAGTAGCTGGACAGGTAAGCATTGTTTTTTTTTTTTTCACCCTACTACATTTGATTTGTATCAAATTTGAATTTTTGCAGATTTGTTCATAAGACCTTCTCCAAACTTCTAATTGTGAGTGCTTCCTCTCTGTGTCAATGAGTCTGATACTGTTTCTTCACCAATCTTGCTAGCTAATCAGTTTGTTCCCATTAAAAATATGATAACAAAAAAAAAGAGGTAATAACCGATCACTAGGATATGAGTCCTGAGCGCCCCTGTACTTTGTAGCCTTAATTAGCCCCATAAGCATTGAAAAGCATGACATCTAGAGATGAGCAAAAAAGCTTCAAACTACCCTAGTTTGACATTCAGTTTGGTGCGCCATAGCAGCTGGACCAGTGCAGTGTACCCTTTTGCACTGGCATTTCTCTGTCTGGCATCTTGCATAGTTGTTGCCACTACGATAGAACACTCCGAAGTCATGATGTCTAATATCAACTGCTTTGCTTAAACTCCTATCAACAGCAGTCAGGAGTTGTTCTGTCAATCAGCAAGGGTCCCAGCCATGAGGGTTACAGCAGACCCCAAGTTTTCATATATTTATCACCTATCCTGTTTATTTTTGGATTGGATAGCTTCTTAACCCCTTAACGACTGCCGATAGGATTAAATGTATAGCAGTGGGAGAAAATGGGAGAAAATACCATGGGTGACAGTTGTATATGACAGTTGACACCCTGTGGCCCCCACCAATTTTGGAACCGAATGAGGCCTATTAATCCCTTAAATGTCAATGTAATTCGCAACAGTAGCATGTAAGAGGTTAGGATAAAAACAAAATGGGGTACACCTTGTCGCAGTGGAATGGGTTTTACGCTTTTTTGATCAAAGCAAGGTGAACTAAGAATCCTATGTTATTTACATGTACTATTAATATTTATTTACTTACTACATGGTATTTGCTAATTTTTTTATTAATTATTCTAAATGGCAAACACAGTAAAAAAACTTCATAAAAACATGCTAAAAATGTAACTTTTTCATCATACTGACACAAAAAAATGTATTAAAAAGAGGTCAAAAAGTCATTTGCAAAAAATAATGGTATAAATGAAAACGTCACATCATCCCACATAAAATCAAGCTCTTATGTTGCTTATCAGGCAAAAAAAATATAAAAGTTACAGCTCTCTCAATATGGTAATACAAAAGCAAATTAATTTTGTAAACTTTGCTTTTAGTGTGTAAAAGTAGCAAAGCGTTAAAAAAAATATCTAAATATGGCATCGCTATAATCATACTGGCCCGAAGAATAAATCGATCTGATCACTTTTACCATGTAATGAACCATGCAGAACAAAAAAATTTAAAAACCATAACTGAATTGCTGTTTTTGTTCATTCTGCGAGAAAGATCTGAATAAAAAGCGATCAATGAATGTTATGTACCCTAGAATGGTATCAAAAAATCTTCAACTCTTTGTGCAAAATACAATCCCTCATACAGCTCTGTTCTCCAAAAAACAAAAAGCTACAGCTCTTAACATATGGTGATGAAAAATCTATTTTTACTGTGTGATAGCAGTAAAATATAGTAAATGATTATATAAATTTGGTATTGCTGTAGTCACACAAACCCAAAGATTAAAGCCATCTTATCACTTATACTGCATGAAAAATGGCGTAAAAATAAAACTAGAAACCATTCGTTTATTGCTGTCTATTTGTTCATTTTACCTCCCAAAAATCGAAATAAGGCTCAGTTTACATTTAACCTGTGCTCTTCACTGAACACTTACATTGGGGTTACCGTGTCAATCCCAAAGACAACATCCCCGACGGAACTAATCACTTTAATGAGGCAGATGGAGTCACTTTGGAGTCCGTATGGCTTTTATAATTGCGTTGTCCTATCATTTTAGTCATCTTTTTAGCGGACAAGTGTGGGCAACCACAGTTCTGTGAATGCCTAAAAGATGGATACCACTATAACTGATGCCAAACTGAGTCCGAAATGACTCCATCTGTCTCATTATAGTGATTGGTTCCTTCGGGTGTTTCATCTGAATTGCATTTTTGCGGGATTTACATAGGAACCCTGACTTAAGTTCTCACGCATAGAAAACAGAAATATGATCTCAGCCTTACCCCCTCTTACCAAGTTACGGGATGTGTGTCTCCATAAGTACAAGTCTGACACAATGTACGGGCAGTAAACTGCCATATTTTCAATTCTCCAGAAAAAAAGAATGACGTGGATGTTAAAATGATGGCCAAAATAATTATTGCAGGCATAATTGAATTTATTGAGTGGTGCATTTTCTAAAATGGGGTCACCTTTGGAGTTTTTCTGCTGCTCTGACACCATTAAGGCTCTGCAAACATTGCCCGCAAACTATTCCAGCAAAATCTGTGCTTCAGAAGCCAAAAAACACTCCTTCTTTCTCAGCCCTGATGTGTGACCAAACAGTAGTTTCTGGCGACATATGGGTTTTCACCCCGTTTGGGAAAAATTGTGGGGTCCATTTTCACCTATTAAATGGAATCTGTCAGCAGGTTTGTTTTTTTTTACTATGTAATCTGATGGCAGTATAAGATAGGGGCTGAGATAATAATTTCACTGACATTTCACTTATTAGGCTGTGAATGTTTTATCACCAGGACATTATCACTGTACAGACTAGCCACCTCATGCCAAGTTTTCTGACTCTGCCCCCTCCTCTGATAAGCAGCTCACTTTCAATAAACAATGTAAACAGAAAGCTGTGACTCAGTGGTGTGGGCAGGGTTTACTTTTGGAACACTACTACATACTACATCTAAAAACTCTGATTGTTTCACATCTCCTGCACCTAGTAAACTAAGTAATATCTCGCTGGAAATAGGGTCTCTTTTCCTACATTATGATGCTTTCAAGTGAGATAGCAAAAACATTGTGACAGATTCCCTTTAACTCTTGTGTAAACGAAATATAAAAAAGTTACATATTTAAAATGTTATGTTTTCACGTACCAATGTTATAAAATTTTGTGATGCACCTGTGAATTCAAAATACTCACCATGCCCTGTGACAAAGTCACTGGCAAAGTACTAGAGGGGAGATATGTGGCACTGAGCTTGTTAACTTCAGTAATATACACCTAGGAAAAATTATACAGCACACTAAGTGCTGAGAGGGGTTAATCAGCCATGTTTAGTGCTAGGATGATTTAACATCTGTAGAGTGGGAGGAGTCCAGAGGATAAATACCCAGCTTTGTAGAGCAGTGTGTGTGGCCTGGTAGTGAAAGCTCTGAAGCTGTGTTTTCATGTTAAGGAAAGCTGTATCTTGTGTTGATTGTTCCTGAAGTGGGCAGATTCCTGTAGCAACAAGGACTGTGCCATACATAATGCTTTTGTTTAGCTGTTAGGCGGAGAAGGCTGTTTGTTTTGTTAACGTTCCCCTAGTTTTTTGCTGTATTTTTAATAAAACCAGTGGAAGATTTAAAGAGACAGTGATTCTGATTTGGCTTTTATCCTAAGTCATATTGCACGACTCGTTAAAGGGTTGATTGTGACTTGTAGGATTGCTGCTTCCAATAGGTGGCGCTATAGAGTACAAGTCCTCTTCTTCTCTGAAGAGGCAATTTGCATATTAAATTTCCCAGAGGAGCATTGCACGGTGAATAAGCCTCCTTACCTTGATGTGCCAGAGCTGGTGTGTCACTCTCCATAAGGAGAAACGTTACCCCTTAGACCTCAGTCCAGAGCCTCTCACCTAGCCAAATCAGTTCTCATACTTTGCACTGACGAGGGCCAACAACTCGAAACACCGTGTCTGCAAATTGAGATTCTGATTTGGCTTTTATCCTGTCATATTGCACGGCTTGTTAAAGGGTTGATTGTGACTTGTAGGATTGCTGCTTCCAATAGGTGGTTCTATAGAGTACAAGTCCTCTTTTTCTCTGAAGAGGCAATTTGCATATTGTTTTCATGGCCCAATCTTAATAAAATTCTGTGAAGTAGTTTGTGGGTAAAAATTGCTCATCACTCCAATAGGTGAATTCCATATGGGATTTAGTTTGCCAAATAGGATCATTTTAGGTGTTTCTGCTTTTTTGACAACTCAGGGGCTTTGCAAATGCAACACGGTGTCCAAATTTGCATTCCAAAAATTAAGCAGCGATCTTTACTTTCAAAGTTTTGCTATTGCCAAACATGTGCCCCACATATAGGGTATCACTGTGTTTTAGAGAAACTGCATAACAAATTATGGTGTCGATCTTCTCCTATTATCCATTGTGAATATTACAAATTTGGGGCTAAACAACATTTTAGTGAGAAAAAACATAATTTTCATTTTCACTTCCACATTTTAAAATGCTCTCTTCATCCACTATGGGTTAAAAATGCTCAACACACCCCTATAAGAATTCCTTGATGGGTCTAGTTTCCAAAATGGGGTAACTTGTGGGGGTTTCTGCTATTTTGATACCTCAGGGGCTCTACAAATGAGACATCAATCTATTCCAGCCAAATTTACACTACAAATATTGAATGCCGCTTTTGACCAGAAAGTGTGTTAACCAATTATGAAGTATATTTTCTTCTATTAACCCTTGTAAAAATTTCAAACTTTGGGCTAAAATAAAATTTTACTAGAAAAAAATCATTTTCATGATCACACCCAAATGATATAATGTTCTGTGAAGCACGTGTGCAGTAGGTGTAAAAATCTTAACACCATCCTAGATTAATTTATTGAGGGGTTTAGTGTCCAAGATAGGATCACTTGTGGGGGTTTCTGCTATTTTGGTACTGCAAGGGATCTGCAAATCAGACATGGTGTCGGCAATCTATTATATCCATATTTAAGCTCCATACACCAAATAATTCTTCTTTCCTTCCAAGCCCTATAGTGCATCCAAACAGCAGTTTTTGACCACATATAAAATTTTGCCATGTTCAAACAAAACTGTGTATTACATTTTATGGTTTATTTTCTCCTATTACACTTGAGGAAATGAAAAATGAAAACTTTGCAGCTAAATCAATATTTAAGTGGAAAATTTTAATTTTTCATATTTTCTATCCACTTTGCCTTAATTCCTGTGAGGCACCTGTAAGGTTGACACATTTCCAAAAAGCAGTTTGGAATAATTTGAGGGTGCGGTTTTTAAAATAGCATCACTTCTGGGTTATTTTCGCTTTATAGGCCCCTCACAGTCCCTTCAAAAGTAAATAGGTCCGTAAAAAAATGGATTTGTACATTTTATTGAAAAAAAACATGAAAGATTGCTGCTAAATTTTAACCCTTCTAATATCGTAATGATATGATGCAGATATAAAGTAGGTATATGGGACATAACTAGTTTGTTTGGTATGACTATCTGGTTTAAGGATATAAGCATTTAAATTTGAAAATTGCTAATTTTTTGAAATTTTCACCAAATTTCAAATGTTTTCACAAAAAAAAATAAGCTTATTGACCTAAATTTACCATGAAGTTAAATGTGTTACGTCAAAACGATCTCATAATCACTGGGATATATAGAAGTATTCAAGAGTAATTACCACATAAAGGACACTAGTCAGATTTGAAAAATTGAGCTTTGTCATTAAGTTCAAAATTGGCTGTATCACTAAGCTTTTAGTACAGTAAAGCAAAGTAATACCTTTGTAAATACTATAACTTTTAGTAGCTAACAAAGGAAAACTATTTTTTGTTTCTCTAAGGGTATGTGCACACAACATATTTTAGATGCTAGTAGAGATGAGGGGATTGATCAGCTGAGGATCTAGTTCGCATCGAATTTCCTGAAATTTATGGTTTTACTGGAAAAAATCTTGCTCAGAACCATTTTAAACACAACTTATGCATCAAAAAACAATAAAACCTCACTTTGCACTGCCGCAGCTATGATATCTTGCATATTATCATACCTTGTATAATGGTATAACCACCTGAGATTACTGGTTTCCAGTGGAGCACAGTTTGTACAGCAGAGTCGTTTTCCATCTTCAGAGTCACTGGACAAGTTTTTCTTTCTCGTGTAGAGTATAAGCTCTCATGGTCATCAGAGTCCTCTCTTTACTCTAGAGTATAAGCTCTTATGATCAGCGGGGTTCTCTATTTCTCTCTCTCCTGTAGAGTGTAAGCTCTTATGGTCAGTGGTGTCCTCTCTCTTTCTTGCCTGTAAAGTGTAAACTCTTATAGTCAGCTAGATTCTTGTCTCCTCTTCCCAACTTATCTTTTCCATGCAATTACAAGTTTTCCAGTATTGAGATTGGCACAAATTAATTTGCAGCAAATCAATTTTTGGCTGG